>NC_083783.1:10396128-10996128 GCF_015708825.2 Lethenteron reissneri
GAAAGCACGTTAGCTTGCATGCTTGACTACAATGCGGACTTCATGATGCCTTGCAAGAGCTGTCTTCTTGGTGAGCATCTTAATACCTGCTGCATTGTTGCCCGAAAGGATAAAAAAGTCTGTTAATATGTTTTGCTCATCAGAATTTATTGGGCAACACTCTTCACCGTCGGCCGTCTGGAGTCGTCTCTTGAAATTCCACATTCCTGTGGGAGTACCACGAGCGTTGCGTTGTTTTTTTACTGACTTCAGTCTGTCCGATTTTTCAGGGAAAGGTTCCCATTGGGATGTTTGGCCACACCGAGGTCCCGATGTCACTGCCACTGACGATGACCGTCGTCATCACGACAAAGGAATCTATCCTGGGGTCACTGAGAACTCAGCCCAGCGCACGAACTCCTGCCACTTCGCTGCCGCAAAGACGAAGATTCCCCCGTTATTATTCTTAGACAGACTGTCGGGGCAAGTGCAGTTCGTGCGTAGCACTCGTTCAAGTCGGCGCAGCACCTCGTGGGGGGGTGCTGTGCTCAGTACCAGACATGGTCCACCTTTGTCTCACACGTGTTGCGGCTGAGTCGACCTAGTGGAAGCCACACACCCACCCGTGCACGCAGACACGTTATATATCTATTCCGCGACGTTACCGTCATCATTTCATCGGGACCGCTTTAACCGCTTGGCTAATCCTCGCGACGCGGTCGATGCTTTGTTTTCTGTTCCCCCTTCCTTCCCCCTTCCGCAACGTCTTTGGCCGACCGAGGGAGATAAATTGCCGGATAAAAATTCAGCCGGCTGGGCCCCTTCAATTTGGCCGTCGCAGTCCGGTCCGGCGGGGGAGCGGACAGCTTTTCGATCGCGCTGACCAGAGCGCTAATGAGCTGGAGGCGAGATGCGGCATGCCCTACCCAGAGAGCCAGGCGCGAGGCATGCCAATGCTTTCTCTACGCCAATTAAGTCTCGCATGGGGTTGTAGTATTTTTTTTTACCCGGGATTTTTTTTTCGACCCGGCTTCGTCTTTGTGTGTCTGTGCGTGGCGTGTGTCTATGTGTCTGTCTGTCTGTCTGTGTGTGTGGGGAGCGGTGGTGCAGCTGTTAGCGCGCTGAGCTACGAACCTGGCGACCCGGGTTCGATTCCAGCTCACGGCGAACACTGACAGACGTTTCCCTGAACCGGTCATGGGCCTCCTCTACGTTGATTCAGTCTCGAAATTACTACCTGGTTCGCTGTGTAAGCATCGTCATTGGGGAGACAAAGGCGGCGAGCGTGGTGGTGGCGACCCACCCTCTCGTGTGCCCTTCCGGGCTTCGTAAGTGCTCGCTTACATCACTTGCCACGACAGTCTGTTAACAATGATATTCTGGATACCTTTGTCTGTTGTGTGTGTGTGTGTCCTCGTGTTTCCCCGTGTCTTAGTGTCCTAACAGCAACTGCCTCCCTAGCTGCTCGCTCGACTGTCCGTCAAAGGCTATACGGGGTGGGGGGGGGGTGTTCTTGCTTGTTGATGTCGAGACGATCTTGGCTTCTTGGCAGCGATGTTGGTGCGTTGCTTGTGGGCAGGGAGAGGGGGTGGGAAGTGACCGTCTGGGATTTTTGTGTTTCGTGTTTCGGATGAGAAATTCCGCGTCCGCCGGTAGCGGCGGTGGGGAAGAGTATCTGGAGCGTCTCAGCGGCGTTCGGGACTGGAGCTGTTTTGTTTGTTGCTTTGCATCGTCCGCCCAACTCGCGACGGTCTAAATGTGAGCGAAACTTTCCATCGTCAAGTTTTCTCGCTCTGTGGGGCTTGCCCGGTGAGATAACAACAAAAAAACGCGAAACATCAAAGGGTTGGCGATAATACGTAACCGTTAAAGTGTTTTTTTTTACATTGACTTTAGTAACTTATATATGTGCATATAAACACACCTACGCATTCATTTGTTTTCAAATCAAAAACGCTCGTTTAAACTTGTATAATATGATCAACTAATCCATATTAATGTCATCCCTCGTTTCACGCGGGAGTCGATGCGTTCCTGAAAAGTTCTGCGTTCAGCGAAAAGGTGTTAAGTGAGGAATTACTGAGTTACTGGATGACATTTTCACTGTAAAGTCAGGCCGTAGTCCTCCCATGGTGGGACGAAAAACTCAGATGAGGGTACGCAATCGCTTCCGCGTTGTAACGGGCGCCTTCCACGTTGTAACGGGCGGCTTTCACGTTGTAACGGGCGGCTTTCACGTTATAACGGGCGCGTTCCACGTTATAACGGGCGGCTTCCACGTTATAACGGGCGGCTTTCACGTTGTAACGGGCGCGTTCCACGTTGTAACGGGCGTGTTCTACACTGCGCCATCACACACACGCATATATGTTGACAAAACAAAGACAAAGATCCCACGTATAGCTTTAACAAACTGTTGGGGCAGGTGCTGTTAGCGAGCAGCACCTATGAAGGTCGTGACGGCACACGAGGGGGTGGGTGGCCAGCACCACGCCCGACCGCCTTTGTCTCCCCAGTGGCGATGTTTACACACCGCACCAGGTGCTCATTTGAGTCTAAGTCGACCGGCTGAGACAATCGTCACCGGCGTTGGCCGTGAGCGGGAATCGAACTCGGGCCGCCGGGTTCATTGCTCAGCGCGCTAACCGCCACACACAGACACACGGACACATTCACACACAGACACACACGCGCTCTCTGTCTCTAAACACCTGCCTACAGGGGTTTGGGAAACACACAAGGGCTTTTGTCCTGAAATTGAATAATGAGGCCCAATTACGTTGCTATGCAGAGCGCAGCGCGAGAGAGCGCGCGCGTGTGCTCTGCACATGGGTGGGACGGTGGTAATAGCTACCCGCTGTTAAAGCGACGCTCAGGTGAAAACGATTTGCTATGATACAGGACTGGGAGGGGGGGAGACAGACTGAGAGACAGACAGAGAGAGAGATAGACAGCGAGTGAAGGGTACGGGGAGATCGGTGCCTGTCGTGTTGGAGGTGTGCGCGTTGGGAATTGTTTCGCACCGTACTGAGGCACCCCCCTTACGCATCAGCGACAAACGCAACACAAAACTGCAGTTCTGGAGGAGCGAGTTTTCAATCTGGGCGATCTAAAAGTGCACAGCCACAGAGATGGGCAGGTGTCACGTGAGTAGGACACGCAGGACGATGCGATGCAGGCGTGGGGGCAGAGAAAGAGACAGAAGCGCAGAGAAGGGCACGGGCGGACAGACGCGTGTTAGAGACAGACGGCTGTCACATTCGACAGACGCGATGCAATGTTAGAGCAATGGGCAGGTGCCATGTTAGACACGCAGGCGGGCAGAGAGACAGACAAGCTGATAGTTGTCACATTAGAACAGGGGTGGGGAACCTTTTTTTTCTGCCAAGGGCCATTTGGATATTTATAACATCATTCGCGGGCCATACAAAATGATCAACTTAAAAATTATCCTGTTATATTTGGTCAAACATTTAATTAACTCACCCCTAATGTGATGGCTGGAACTGCTTCTCTTTGGTGAGGCGTGTGATGTTAGCTGGTATTGATGATGTTGCTACTCGCAACTGCTTTTCCAGGTTTGCTCCTAGATTTATTGAATTTCGAGTCCCGCCTGCGGTTGCCTTGGCAGGGACAGACCCAAATGATTTCGCGGGCCTCATACGGCCCGCGGGCCGGACGTTCCCCACCCCTGCATTAGATGGACACACATTCTGTGGGACGCACAGACAGTGAACTTTCACACGTGTGCGTCAGACAGACAGACAACGTCGCAGGCAGGCGAATGTGGCGGCGAAGGGGCATCCGGGTCAAACGAATCTCGCGTGAACGGCACGAGAGCGGTCTAACAAACAGACAGGCCAATTACACTCGGGCAGACGTTACGTAAGACAAACATCGCGAGCAGCACAAAAACATCGAGGAACGCAACGAGAACTTTAATTATAATTAATAATTATTATCAACTCGGGGGTGGGGGGAGGGGGTCCAGAGAGCTCCAACGAAACCCCCAAGCAGCCACCGCAGCCATGTGCCCGCCTGCCTGCCCGCCTGCCTGCCTGCCTGCCTGCCTGCCTGCCCGCCTGCCCGCCCGCCCGCCCGCCTGCCCGCCCGCCTGCCTGCCCGCCTGCCTGCCTGCCCGCCCGCCTGCCCGCCTGCCTGCCTGCCTGCCCGCCCGCCCGCCTGCCTGCCCGCCCGCCTGCCCGCCCGCCCGCCCGCCTGCCCGCCTGCCCGCCCGCCCGCCTGCCCGCCCGCCTGCCCGCCCGCCCGCCTACACAAACAGCGACATGAACCGGCGCTCACCTTCACGCTCAAGCGTGAACCGTCGCGAAGTTTATTTTCGGAGGAACTGACATGCATCGGATTGTTTCATTGCGGGGATGATGATGCTGGTGCTGCTGCTGCCAACAGCAAGTGCAGCGGCTAACAGCAGCAGCAGCAGCGCTGGACAGGAGATCCAGATGGCTCACAGGGTTCAGCTCCCATCTCCCGGTGCGGCAGGGGGAACTCGACGGTGCGAGTTTGCCCTAACCCCCCCCCCTACTTTCACGCGTGCACGTGTGAGCACACTGACGCATTGATACACTCACTCGCACAGAGACGCAATTACGAGCACAAAGACACACGCACACACTTGTACGTATGCACGCACGCACTCAGAAAGAAACTAAGACAAACACATAAATACACAACTACAGACATCAACAAAGACACACAGACATGCGTGTAAACACACACACAACACACACAACACACACACACAACAACACACACATACACACACACATAACAACACACACATACACACACACATAACAACACACACATACACACACACATAACAACACACACATATACACACACACCAACACACACATAACAACACACACACACCAACACACACATAACAACACACACATAACAACACACACATACACACACAACAACACACACACACAACAACACACACACAAACACAGCGAGAGACATCACGCACACAAAACCATAGATACACACACAGAACTATAGACATCAACATACAAAGACACCAACACTGACAAACACACAGAGCCAGAGACACACGTAGACAACTACAATCAGAGACATCGACAGCACACAGGCACACGAAGACAAGACACACTGACACACGACGTCTCTCTCTGCTGTTGCTCTCCCCAGAGGTCCGTGGGGGTCGCTGCCCCCCCACGGACCCCCCCACGACAGGTGGAGGGGGGGGGCTGCCCCCGCAGCGTCCTCGCTCCCCTAATGGCCTCCTAGGGAAGGATGTAATTCCTAATTTTTGTTTTAACTTTCTTAATGATTCACTGCGCATTCCACCGCGCTCCCTCGGCCGCCTCCCTTGACTCATTATGCCCCCCCCTCATCTCCCCCCCCCCCTCATCCTCCCCCCATCTCCCCCCCCCCCCATCTCTTTCCTCTCCATCTCCCTCCCCCCATCTACCCCCCCCCATCTCCCCCCATGTCACCCCCCACCCAATTTCCCATCCCCCCCATTTCTCTCCCCCGATCTCCCCCTCCCCCCATCTCACCCTCCACCCCTTCCCCCCTCTCTCCCCCCCCCCATGTTTTTTTGTAATTAAGTACAATTAGGTGCGTCGAGCAAGGTTGAGGTTGGGATTGGGTAGCGGTCGTGGGGATGGGGTGTAATGACCATACTTCACCAGCTGAGTACCTTCACCGGTATCCCAGGTATCCAGCATCATTCCTACAGGTTGGTTAATCCTCTCCGTCCCAGCCAGAGGAGGAACCAGTAATGGAGTAAGTGTGTCTAAACTCAACTAACAAGTATACTATTTTGATTTCACCAGGTAAGACCCCACTGATCTATGTCGACCCGGCCGCAAACGAGAACTCAACGAAGTGGCTCATCGTCACGTGGAAACGTACAGCAGCCAAATCACTCTAAACGCGTGTTTTTAAGTGTGAAGGAAAAAACTGGAGGACCAGGCGAGGTAGTTAACATCTCATAGCCACCGTGATGACATTAGAGAGACACGCAAACTCCAAATATACAACAGCAGGTATTGTCAGGGTCGGGATAGAGCCCACTACTACTTGTATACCAGGCGAGGTAGTTAACATCTCCTAGCCACCGTAATGATGATGAGGGAGAAAGACACGCAAACTCCAAATTTACAGCAGCAGGTATTGTCAGGGTCGGGATCGAACCCACGACTGCCTGCACACCAGGCGAGGTAGTTAACATCTCCTAGCCACCGTTATGATGATGAGAGAGAGACACACAAACTCCAATTATACAGCAGCAGGTATCGTCAGGGTCGGGATCGAACCCACGACTACCTGCACACCAGGCGAGGTAGTTAACATCTCCTAGCCACCGTGATGATGATGAGAGAGAGACACGCAAACTCCAAATAAACAGCAGTAGGTATCGTCAGGGTCGGGATCGAACCCACGACCACCTGTATAGCAGACGAGGTAGTTCACATCTCCTAGCCACCGTGGCACCCCCGATGGCGCCACTGGATCGGTGGAGAACTGGCCATATATCCCAGCGCAGGACCCTCCTGAAAGGAGCCTTGAGACTCCGTGAGAGTTTTATCGGTGGACCATATATATATAAGCTGTGTGTGTATATACACTGTCTATGTATATATATATACCCTATGCATATATTAGACGTTACTTTGTTTACACCTTTTGCCAATCTTATTGCAATACGCGTCATGTGAGCCGAATGGACATGCGATTGAATACTTTTGAAATGATTGACAGGTTTTTGGTTTTGTTTTGTATATGGACCGTGCTTGCTGAGCCACAGACCTACAGGCGAAATGCGTCGAGCGGGCGACCAAGCAGGCAACACAGTCGAAAGTTTGAGAATCATCGACAAGAGCGTAGTGCGCGTCTTCAATCGGGCAGCGCTGGTGTTGCTATCGCTGTTGTTACTGGGGCTTTGTTGGGGAAAGACGACGACGACGACGATGATGGGAGAGAGAATTCCAAAGCTAAGCAGTGCGAGGGAAGACGCAGAGAGAGAGAGGTGAGGTGAGCTGCAGTGTGGTGAGTGGGTGGGTGAGTAGGTGGGCGAATGTCCAAGTGGATGAGTGAGCGAGCGGGTGGATGGGGTTTGGTGATTGAGTTGTGTAAATGGATGAGTGAGTCGGTGTGTTGTTTAGACCTGGAGAGTTGGCGAGCGAGTGGGTAAGTGAGTGGATTAGTGAATGTCTGGGTGAGTCGGCGAGTTATATAAATTGTGGAGGATGGGTGAGTTAGTCTGTGGGCGATTCAATGGGTGAGTGAGTGGATGAGTTAGTGGGTGAGTGAGTGAGTGATTGAGTAGGTGAGTGAATGTCTGGGTGAGCGATTTATGTAAACGGGTGAGTGAGTGGGTGTGTTGTTTTGACCTGGAGTGTGGATGGGTGAGTGGGTGGATGAGTGAGTGGGTGAGTGAGTGAGTAAATGTCTGGATGAGTGGCTCGTTTAGTTAAATGGGTGAGTGAGTGGGTGAGTGAGTGGGTGAGTGGGTGTTTATGTAAATGGGCGAGTGAGTGGGTGTGTTGTTTTGACCTGGCGTGTCGCGGTGGTGGTGGCGGTTGAACACAGAAAGTGAGGACGAGGGGTGAAAGAGTCCAAGTCTCGTAGACCCCGAGGCCTCACCACGGTTGGAGGAGAAACTTGAAGAACTCTAAACGCAATCATATGTGTGGGCTGTCCCTGACCGCACATAACTGCACGGCACTTCGAAATCACATCTAATAAAGTTGTTATGAAATATATAACTCCTCTATCAATGATTTATATAACTTCGCATAGCCACCCACTGGGATCTTTAAATCAAGTCGTGATTGCGGATCTGAGTTTACTGCTATGAGCCTTTCGTATAATTATAACCACATGGCTCGGTGTTTTTATTTTTAAACTCGGGTTAAGCTCCTGAGTTATATTTACTTCTTCGTTCACTTGCCGACAGAACGTCTTGTTTTTGTTGTATCAGTAGCATCATCATATTTACAGTACCCACTTAAATTTTCGGCTATTTAATTTTCCACGTAAAACAAAAAATAAAGCGCTCTCGTGCTCAATCTGACATTGAGATTGTCCGATGAGTGAAAATGCAAACGTGCGCAAAGTGTTCAGCGATTGACTTAAATCGTTCACTTTCGAAAGACGCGACCCATGTTTAAGCAGCGTATTGAATCGTGCAAACACTTTGCTACCTAAATCAAACGCCGTGACACTTGACGATGTGTGTCTGTGCGCGCGCGCGTGTGTGTGTTGTGTAGGTGTGTGTGTAGGTGTGTGTCTGTTGTGTAGGTGTGTGTGTGGAGGTGCGTGTGTGTGTTGTGTAGGTGTGTGTGTGTGTAGTTGTGTAAGTGTGCGTGTGTGTGTAGGTGTGTGTGTAGGTGTGCATCAGCCAGTCATCTCGGTCATCTCGGTCAGTCGACCCGTGGCACCTGCTGGGTCTGCCCCGTGACCTCCTGTCAGCGGGCGTTCGACACTTCACGTGGCCTCAAGGTGCACTTGGCCTGGCACAAGCGTCGTTGTGACGTCACCGCCACTTAGTGGCGAATGGCGGTTGTTGTTGTTGTGTTGTTGTGTAGGTGTGTGTGTGTAGGTGTGTGTGTGTAATTGTGTGTGTGTGTCGTGTAGGTGTGTGTGTGTGTGTAGGTGTGTGTGTAGGTGTGTGTGTAGGTGTTGGTGAGCGATAGTGTAGCGGTTAGCGCTTTGCGCTCCTAAACTGGCGACCCGGGTTCGATTCCCGCTCACGGCCAACACCAGTGACGATTATTTGAACCGGTCCTGGGCCTCCCCTAGGTCGACTCAGCCTCAAATAAGTACCTGGTGCGGTGTGTAAGCATCGCCACTGGGGAGACAAAAGCGGCCGTGCTTGATGCTGGCCACCCACCCCCTCGTGTGCCGTGCCAGCCTATCATAGGTGCTCGCTAACAGCACTTGCCCCAATCAGTATGCTAAGCCTACACGGGGGATCTTTGTCTTCGTGTCATAGCTTCAGCTTACGATTTTAATCACGTGTCATCTCTGCCACCATGGCAGTGTAACGGTCAACACTGCAGGTCAGAGGTCGCCGGTTCGATTCCATCTCCAGACGCGGCAGTGGAAACAACGGGAAGCGAGTTTCTGAACCCCCCCCCCCTCCGTCGCTGCGCTCCATCCAGCAGCAGCGTGAGTGGCTGCCAGCACATTCGATCGGCTGGTGGGGGGGGGGGGGGCTGCATCGTTAACTTTGACTCTTCTAGATTTGCAAGGATTCATACTTTTAGTTTTTTCGGTAAAGTCACGTAGGTAAAAAATGAAATTAAAATTAATATGAATAAAAGAATAAAAATCACGACGTTTCGGAGGCAACACAAGCTTCCTTCCGTCTTCAGGTGAAACCGTCACAGCAAAATATCTGTATCACTTAATACAGATATTTTGATACAGATATTTTGCTGTGACGGTTTCACCTGAAGACGGAAGCTTGTCTTGCCTCCGAAACGTCGTGATTTTGATTCTTTTATTTTTATTAATTTTTATTTCATTTTTTACCGACGTGACTTTACTCTGTGTGTCTGTGTGTCTGCGTGTCTGTGTGCGATGGCGTTATGCGTTAATAATGCCATAATTTAGTTGCTGAAGCACTTAAATCAAATAGCATTTTAGCCTTCTTGGTTCTTTCGGTAAAGTCACGTAGAAGGGAAATAATAAAATAATAAAAATAAAACTTTACATATTTTATTATTTCCCTTCTACGTGACTTTACCGAAAGAACCAAGAAGATGAATCCCTGCAGTCACGAAAGCTTTAAATCGAAAGCATTTTCGCCGTCAACATCTGCCTGTGGGGATTGTTTTGCAGGCACGTTCATTTTTCCTCCACCTCGATACAAACGAATCCTGTCCAAAGAGTCCGACTCCCCGCACGAGCGTGGCACGGCGCACGCGACTGAAGCTGAAGGCGCAGCCCTGCAATTTCCGGCTGACGGCAATGCAAGGGAAAAGGGGGCCTGCACGAGAGGGAGCTCTGGGGAACCCCTCTAGAGGGTATTTGGCCTACTCTTCCACGCTGGCCACACGTCTAGGAAGAGGTGGGAGTGCCCACGTTGTACCCCACCACACGCGATCTGCACATCGCCTCGCTGTGGTGGTGGTGGTGGTACCCACTGATTCTGGCTTGCTGTTGTTTCCACTGCGTCGCCACGAGATTGCATTGCACCCGTGCGCTGCTGACTGTTACACCGTCACTGTGGAAGCGTCCCCCAAAAACTAATATAAGAAGAGGGGGGGTGAATGTATTAATACACAAAGCCAGTTGTTGTTCTTTAGATATTCATATTCTTAGGTTTTTTCGGTAAAGTCACGTAGGTAAAAACATTAAAAAGTAAAATAAAATAAAAATCACGACGTTTCGGAGGCAACACAAGCTTCCGTCTTCAGGTGGTACCGTCACAGCCACGACAGCTGTCTCAAGTAAATGAGAGATTGCAGGAGCTACCACTCCGCTTATATAATGGTTGGAGAAGGTGGTGGGGCAAGGGCCGCATACTTTTTATTAATATGGTTCATGGTACCCAACATAGGAATGTGGAATTGCCACCACGGTCTCAGTGCCACCAACAGAAGTAAACGTCTCTCACCACACTCGCACGAACAGAGCCATGATTTTACTCGTCGCCTTTGGAGTCATTCATTTTAGGTGCCAGGTTTTGATTCATTTATTTGCCGCTAGAGAGAAAGAAAAGCACTGTATTTGACTTTTAATTTAGCAGAAGCAGCAAATTATTATATTTTTTTAAAGTTAATGCTACCCAGCATAATTCCAGAATCAATGAGAACACAGCACACTAATCAATGCAGTCTGTGAAAAACTGAAATTCATCAAAAACCCCAAAGTGCGTCTTAGAGTAAGAACCCTGCCAACCACCAAATGTAGAAATCGGAAATTTCCAAAACATTAACCCCAAAAGTATTAGGCTTGTTAATTCTAGATTTGAAGCTTTCGCGACTGCAAGGATTCCTACTCTTAGTTCTTTCGGTAAAGTCACGTGTTTTATTTTATAATTTTAATTTCATTTTTTTTTTACCTACGTGACTTTACCGAAAGAACTAAGACTATTAGGCTTGTTACTTTAACACGATAAACTTCTGTGTTTTGTCCACGTGCTGAGCTGTGTTCTGTATGACTAAGTGCATGTGTTTCTGTCATGCTGTTTTAACTGTTGTCGTGATCATCTGCTGGATGAAGGCTTCACCAAGATCTCACCATCGCTCACGATCCTGCAAGTGCAATCGTCCATCCGGCAACCCCACAGCGAGCTGGTTTTATGATTCCATCTCCTCGGTGGACGTCGTCATCGACTATTCACCAGGTGGCGTGCCTTATATTACCAGCCACAGCTAACAACAGTTCGTAGTGATATACGTACCGGTTGTGGACCTCCCCTAGGTTGACTCGGCCTTAAATGAGTATCGTATGCAGTGTGTTAATATCGGCACTGGCTAGACAGAGTAGTTGAGTGATTGATTATCATAAAACCGGTGCTGGGTCCTCCTTTTGAAAGATCTTTGCTGCCACCACCTGTTGAGAGTGGTGCATAGCATTTTGTGAATTAAAAAAAACCCAACATTCGTCAATAACACTTTGGCCTTAAAAGGGAATCATAGGCGACGTTTCGGGCACCGGACCTTCTTCATAGTGCATGCTTAGAGATGCCAGGGAGATAATAAGACATTGTGGACTGTACGTTATGTTTCCTGATTTATGTTTTATTATTTTACTGGAATGTGATTCGTACCACCGGTTGTTCTTCTTCTGAACCGAGGTTGCACGATGCACCCTCCGGGGGTGCGAGATGCCCTCTCTGGGGGTGCGAGATGCCCTCTCTGGGGGTGCGAGATGCCCTCTCCGGGGGTGTGAGATGCCCTGTCTGGGGGTGTGAGATGCCCTGTCTGGGGGTGCGAGATGCCCTCTCTGGGGGTGCGAGATGCCCTCTCCGGGGGTGTGAGATGCCCTCTCTGGGGGTGTGAGATGTCCTCTCTGGGGGTGCGAGATGCCCTCTCTGGGGGTGTGAGATGCCCTCTCTGGGGGTGTGAGATGCCCTCTCTGGGGGTGTGAGATGCCCTCTCTGGGGGTGTGAGATGCCCTCTCTGGGGGTGAGAGATGCCCTCTCTGGGGGTGTGAGATGCCCTCTCTGGGGGTGAGAGATGCCCTCTCTGGGGGTGTGAGATGCCCTCTCTGGGGGTGAGAGATGCCCTCTCTGGGGGTGTGAGATGCCCTCTCTGGGGGTGAGAGATGCCCTCTCTGGGGGTGCGAGATGCCCTCTCTGGGGGTGTGAGATGCCCTCTCTGGGGGTGAGAGATGCCCTCTCTGGGGGTGCGAGATGCCCTCTCTGGGGGTGCGAGATGCCCTCTCTGGGGGTGTGAGATGCCCTCTCTGGGGGTGCGAGATGCCCTCTCTGGGGTTGCGAGATGCCCTCTCTGGGGGTGCGAGATGCCCTCTCTGGGGGTGCGAGATGCCCTCTCTGGGGGTGAGAGATGCCCTCTCTGGGGGTGCGAGATGCCCTCTCTGGGGGTGTGAGATGCCCTCTCTGGGGGTGAGAGATGCCCTGTCTGGGGGTGTGAGATGCCCTCTCTGGGGGTGTGAGATGCCCTGTCTGGGGGTGTAAGATGCCCTCTCTGGGGGTGCGAGATGCCCTCTCTGGGGGTGTGAGATGCCCTCTCTGGGGGTGAGAGATGCCCTGTCTGGGGGTGTAAGATGCCCTCTCTGGGGGTGAGAGATGCCCTGTCTGGGGGTGTGAGATGCCCTCTCTGGGGGTGCGAGATGCCCTCTCTGGGGGTGAGAGATGCCCTGTCTGGGGGTGTGAGATGCCCTCCCTGGGGGTGAGAGATGCCCTGTCTGGGGGTGCGAGATGCCCTCTCTGGGGGTGAGAGATGCCCTGTCTGGGGGTGTGAGATGCCCTCTCTGGGGGTGAGAGATGCCCTCTCTGGGGGTGAGAGATGCCCTCTCTGGGGGTGAGAGATGCCCTCTCTGGGGGTGAGAGATGCCCTCTCTGGGGGTGTGAGATGCCCTCTCTGGGGGTGTGAGATGCCCTCTCTGGGGGTGAGAGATGCCCTCTCTGGGGGTGAGAGATGCCCTCTCTGGGGGTGAGAGATGCCCTCTCTGTGGGTGTGAGATGCCCTCTCTGGGGGTGAGAGATGCCCTCTCTGGG
The DNA here is from genome assembly GCF_015708825.2 of Lethenteron reissneri. Taxonomy (NCBI): domain Eukaryota; kingdom Metazoa; phylum Chordata; class Hyperoartia; order Petromyzontiformes; family Petromyzontidae; genus Lethenteron; species Lethenteron reissneri. The sequence goes on from NC_083783.1 coordinate 10,409,300, forward strand.
CGGTGTGAGATGCCCTCTCTGGGGGTGCGAGATGCCCTCTCTGGGGGTGTGAGATGCCCTCTCTGGGGGTGTGAGATGCCCTCTCTGGGGGTGTGAGATGCCCTCTCTGGGGGTGAGAGATGCCCTCTCTGGGGGTGTGAGATGCCCTCTCTGGGGGTGCGAGATGCCCTCTCTGGGGGTGCGAGATGCCCTCTCTGGGAGTGTGAGATGCCCTGTCTGGGGGTGTGAGATGCCCTCTCTGGGGGTGAGAGATGCCCTCTCTGGGGGTGCGAGATGCCCTCTCTGGGAGTGTGAGATGCCCTCTCTGGGGGTGCGAGATGCCCTGTCTGGGGGTGCGAGATGCCCTCTCTGGGAGTGTGAGATGCCCTGTCTGGGGGTGCGAGATGCCCTCTCTGGGGGTGAGAGATGCCCTCTCTGGGGGTGAGAGATGCCCTCTCTGGGGGTGTGAGATGCCCTCTCTGGGGGTGCGAGATGCCCTCTCTGGGGGTGAGAGATGCCCTCTCTGGGGGTGTGAGATGCCCTCTCTGGGGGTGTGAGATGCCCTCTCTGGGCGTGCGAGATGCCCTCTCTGGGGGTGCGAGATGCCCTCCCTGGGGGTGCGGGACATGACCAGATTATTTTAAGAGGTAATCATCGAGAACACAAATTAAGCAGGGCCACGTGCTTACTTTGTTTCATCAAACCCTCGATGTGTTTATTAACACGATACATGTTTGTAACTATCGAAAACCAACGGGGTGCAAGGCTGCAGTCAAGTTTTAGAGCCACTGAGTGACACGAATCGGAGCTGAATAGAGAGTGAGCACATCGCAGGGGCTGCCACGAGATAGATATTTTTATATTTCGTGATACGATCATCTTCGTGATATCAGTTCCCCATGACTCTGTAATCGTATTTCAGATTTTGTTACACCTCGTCTGTACCGCCAGTAAAAATAAAACAACGTATTTCTCAACATCGTGAGCGTCGTCGTGGAGAATATAAATCAGTAAATCAACAATGCCTCCATCACACATCTGCCGCTTTAAAATATAAATTCTTTCTTACACATCTCATCAGCCGTCAATGTCTTCTGGGAGTTTATCATTTCACAATCAGCATTATTTCTAGACAAGCAACAGTTTGGACCAGGTTTGCCATAACAGGACATGCGGTATCTCATGAGCAGAGTCTGCAGATTTGCTAGAATCAGCGTAAAAACAAAAATACAGGTTGTTTAAATCTGTCACATAGGATCGTAACTGGTGGTTAGACCTCCCCGAGGCTGACTTTCCCTACAATACGTACCCGGTGCTGTGTGTGAACTTTAACGCTTTGGGGGGACAGAGGCAGCCGGGCGAGCGAGGTGCTGGCCACCCACCCCCCCGTGTGCCGTGCCGGCCTACGTTGGTGTTCATAACAGCACTTGCCCCAGCAGTCTATGTAGGTTATACAGGGGATCTTGGTCTTTCTACACACACACACACAACATGTTGTTTCATACATTTACAAGCTTGGTGTTTATCTTCAGTCTCAAACTTTGCGTCTGGTGTGCGTGTGCTCAGTGCACTTGTCCCAACAGCCTCTGCAGGCTCCACGGGGAGCTTTGTAAGTGTGCACTCATGGCGCGTAAGTCAAATGTGCGATTGCCATTGTAAACCTTTCTTGTACGTCCACTGCTGGATAAGGGGCTCCCCACGTCTGGCGGAGGCGGGGGCTGGGGAGTTATTTGACCATACTTCACCACACTGGTCACTGCACACTGGTGGCGGGGGGGGGGGAAGCCGACACGTGGGAGCAATCTTACAGTGCCCTCTGCTGCCCACAGCGTCTCCCCGCCGTAGCCTGTAGCACCTCCCCCCCCCGTATGTAAAACATATTTACAGTATTTAAGTGCCACGTTCAAAAGCTGAGACCAGCAGGTTCAATCATTGTCTGCCAACTACACTTTACCAGCATAGTCATATTTTTCAACGTGTACAATCGGCTAAATTGTGCTCACAGCTTACCGAGTAATCTGTTAATTGTAATTGAGTTCTATTCCACGTATTCCTTCATATCGTATCCAGAACAGGCCGTACGACGCATAACGACAAAATGCCCCGATCCACAAATACGAAGAAGACATCACGGCGATGATGATGATGATGCACTAACTCCGCTGGCTCGGGACGCGGCTGTCTGTGCTTGACCACCTGCATGGGAAATGTTCGTTGTTATTCTTTGGTTCTTTCGGTAAAGTCACGTAGATGGAAAAACGAAAACTAAATATAAAGTGAAGACAAATACCCACGACGTTTCGATCGCTTGTGTTGCAGGACATTTACCACCTTGAACTGGAAGGCATCGCTTGTGTATGTGTGTAGGTGTGTGTACGTGGGTGGCTAAAGCACAGCAAGTTGGCACAGTAGGGGGCACAGGTGGTGCATCAGCCAGTCATCTCGGTCATCTCAGTCAGTCGACCCGTGGCACCTGGGTCTGCCCCGTGACCTCCTGCCAGCGGGCGTTCGACACTTCACGTGGCCTCAAGGTGCACTTGGCATGGCACAAGCGTCATGGTGACGTCACCGCCACTTAGTGGCGAATGGCGGTTGTTGTTATGTATATGTGTGTGTGTAGGTGTGTGTGTCTGTGTGTGTCACTGTTTGTGTGAGTGTGTCTCTGTGTCTGTGTCACTGTGTGTGTGTCACTGTGTGTGTGTCACTGTGTGGCAAAACAAACTCTTACCTCCTCGCGGTGCCGGACGGGCAACACTGTCGTGGGCAGTGCTGTGGGGGGAGGGCCAATGCCCTTTGGCCTCTCCCCTCATGGCGTCTGTGACCACCACAGTGGCTAAACGGGGGCTCTGGACGGGTGTGAGGGGCTGGTAACCCCTCCACCTTCAATTAACCACCACTAAACCACGAATTAAACATAAACCTGTAACAAATAAGCTTGTGCCGGAGGCCCCGGGGGGTCAGGCTTTTATGACGTCTCCTGGCCAAACCCCATTTGGCGGAGCCAGGAGATTGAATTTTCACCCTCGGGGCTCCTCCAGAAACAACAAAAAACCATTGCGGATGGCCACGTGGAATGTTCGAACGCTCACTGCGGAGGAGAGGCTGCCACTCCTCTGTCGGGAGCTGGACCGGTACCGCCTGGATCTCTGTGGCATTCAGGAGGTCCGGTGGACCGGTTCTGGCTCCTGCCACCATGAGGGGTGGACAGTCCTCTACTCGGGGCAGGAGACTGCCAAACAACAGGGTGTGGCTCTTCTTCTGAACAAAAGAATGAAGGGGGCGTGGGAGCGTGGCGGTGAGGTGTGGGAAGCTGTAAGCCCCAGGATACTTTGGGCTCGCCTTCCCATCAACCAGAGGCGAGGAGTGGTGGTCGTGGTTACTTATGCCCCCACCGAAGACGAACATCCGTGGAGGGATGCAGGCAAAGCCGATGAGTCAGACTCTTTCTATGACCTCCTGTCACAGGTGCTGGCTAAAGTGGCCACTCGGGACAGAGTCATCTTGTTGGGTGACTTCAATGCCCGAGTTGGTCATGATGCTGGTACCTGGTCTGGAGTGATTGGAAGGCATGGGCCAGATCAGCTCAATAATAACGGTAGGAGGCTGCTAGATTTTTGTGCAGCCCATGGGCTTGTAATTACCAACACGCTCTTCCGGCATCGGCGCATCCACACAACATCATGGATACATGCCGGGTCCAAGCAAGAACATCTGCTGGACTACATAGTGACGGACCAGCGGATGCGAACCCATGTCCTTGACACCAGGACCTACCGTGGAGCTGATCTGTCCTCTGACCATCGACTAGTCATCTGTAAGATGCGCCTGCCTTTCTTCCACTCCGGTGGTGGGTGTACACCCAGGATCCCATTCCAACCAAAAGTGGCCTGGTCTCAGTTAGCTGATGAAAGTTGCAAGCGAGAATTTCATCATCGCTTGCAGCTGGGGTTGGCATCGTCCCCCACTCCACCTGATGTCGAGGGGAAATGGGCGAGGTTTAAGACTGTGACTCATGCAGCTGCAATGGCTGCTTTGGGTACGCGGTCCAGACCTCCCCAGAAACTCTGGCTGACAGAGGAGGTGTTCAGGTTAATTGAGAAAAAGCGTCAGGCCCACTCTCATCGCCTACAGCATCCCACGTCAGAGAATGAGGAGGTTTACCGCAGCCTTCGCTCGGAAGTTCGGAGAGCCGTAAGGCGCTGTAAGGATGGGTGGTGGTTGCGGGTTGCTGAGGAGATGGAGTCTGCCTCAGTGGCCCGTGATCACAAATCACTATTTAACTCCATCAAAAAAGTAACCTGCAGCGCCACACCTATTACCATCATTAGAGGAAAAAACGGTGATCCAATCTCCGACCCCCAGGAACAGGTTTGCAGATTTGCTGAGCATTTCTGTGAGGTCCTGGGGGAGGGAAATTCTCTCAGCCAGGAAAACATCATGGCACCAAGTGGTGATAACCCTGCTGAGGCTGCGGTGCCTCAAATATTGGAAGAGGTCACCCCCTGTGAGTGGCTGGCTGAGGTGCCAGCTGTTGAGGAAGTACTGAGGGCGATCCGGAGTCTGAGACCAGGGAAGGCATCGGGCAGAGATGATCTCCCAAGCGAAATGCTGAGGGAGGGTGGCGTTTGTGCACAGACTGCCCTATATGACATCATAACAACAGTCTGGACCACTGGACGGGTTCCGCAGGACTGGAAGGATGCCCTGGTGGTCCCCTCTTTAAGAAGGGGGACCGTACCGACTGTAACAACTACAGGGGCATCTCACTCCTCAGTGTGCCGGGTAAGGTCCTGGCAAGGATTATTCAACATCGCCTTGCTAGGCACCCTGAGGAGAGGCTTGCGGAGCCCCAATGCGGTTTCAGGAAAGGGCGGTCCTGCACAGATGCCATATTTTCTGTCCGTCTGCTACAGCAGAGGTGTAGGGAATTCCAAAAAGACCTACATCTCTGTTTTATTGACCTGGTCAAGGCCTATGATACCATCAGTAGGACTGGGCTCTGGGTTGTTCTTCGTGCTTTCGGAGTCCCTGACCCTCTGATCACGATCATTAAGGACCTTCATGATGGTGAGCGGGCCCGGGTAAAACTACGTGGCCGGGAGTCGGAGCCTTTCCCTGTACACCTTGGGGTGCGACAGGGATGTCCTCTGGCTCCCACATTATTTAACATCTATTTTGACCGCGTAGTTCGTGAAGCCTTCAATAGCTGTACCGGGGGAATTTCCATTTGGTACAGATATAATGGGAGGCTGATCGACGCCCGGGTGCGATCAAGGGATGGCTCCCTATTGGTCAACCATGTTATGTATGCCGATGATTTGGTAATAGCTGCTCATTCAGAAGAGGAGTTGGAGACGCTGCTGCTGAGACTGGAGCGTGCCACTAAGAGGTGGGGCCTTACCATCAGCCCCACCAAAACTAAGCACCTGCCTGGGTATTTTGTACCATCGGACACTACACCCCCACAACTCCCAATTGGTGATGGGGCAGTTGTGGAGAGAGTGGAGAGTTTCCCATACCTTGGCAGTGTGCTTATGACCGGCTCCATTCTATCAGCAGAGGTCTCACTCCGAATCAGTCGAGCGGCAATATCTTTTCATTGGTTGCGTAACGCTGTGTGGAAGCTACCTGGTCTGTCGCTCCGCACGAAGCTTCAGGTCTTCTCGGCCACGGTCATTCCCTCCCTTCTCTACGCTTGCGAGACGTGGACCCCCCTGGTGGAGCATCTTCGCCGGTTGGAAACATTTAGGCTGGCCTGCCTACGATCCATCCTGGGTTTAACCAGGCTGGATTGTGTGAGGAGCTCACAAATCCTTGAAAGATCTGGGCAAAGTCCCATCAGTGAGCTCCTCCGGCAGGCAAGGCTGCGTTGGCTGGGTCATGTAGCCCGCATGCCCAGCCACCGCATGCCTAAACAGCTTTTGTTCGGCCGGATCGAGGGGGCTAGACGGGCGCCGGACGGGCTGGAGAAGAGATGGAGTGATGTGGTACAGGAGGACGTGGAGCTGAGTGGACTTGCCGATGACTGGTACCAGCGGTGTCAAGATCGGCCTCAGTGGAGGAGGCTCGTGAAGGACGCTACTGGGCAGTTGGAGGCAGTCGCCCTCCAACAACAACGGAGGGCGGAGGAGCGACGCTCACAACAACGAGCGGAGCGCCGGGTGGCTAAAGCACAGCAAGTTGGCACAGTAGGGGGCACAGGTGGTGCATCAGCCAGTCATCTCGGTCATCTCGGTCAGTCGACCCGTGGCACCTGGGTTTGCCCCGTGACCTCCTGCCAGCGGGCTTTCGACACTTCACGTGGCCTCAAGGTGCACTTGGCCTGGCACAAGCATCGTGGTGACATCACCGCCACTTAGTGGCGAATGGCGGTTGTTGTTGTTGTTGTGTCTGTGTGTATGTGTGTGTGTAGGTGTGTGTGTCTGTGTGTAGGTGTGTGTGTGTGTAGGCATCGCTTGTGTTGCGATCGAAACGTCGTGATATTTTTATTAACTTTATTTTGATTATTTTTTTCTTTCTACGTGACTTCACCGAAAGAACCAAAGAATATGAATTCCTGCAGTCACGAACGTTTTAAGTGAAAATAATAGTTGTTGATGTTGTAGCTCTGCATCTACATCAGCTGTACGAAAGACAAACATTCCCATCGTGAACACCACTGTGGTAGTCCGCACAGCGACACGAACTCTCTCCCTCTTACTCTTAGTTTTTTCGGTAAAGTCACGTAGGTAAAAAATGAAATTAAAATTAATAAAAATAAAATAATAAAAATCACGACGTTTCGGAGGCAACACAAGTCTCCGTCATCAGGTGGGACCGTCCCAGCCAGATTTGCTGTATCAAGTGTGTTGCCTCCGAAACGTCGTGAATTTAAATATTTATTTTATTATTTATTTTTATTCATTTTATTTCATTTTTTACCTACATGGTGACTTTACCGAAAAAACTAAGAGTATGAATCCTTGCAGTCACGAAAGCTTAAAATCTCTCTCCCTCTGCTGAAGCCTTCTCGTCGTGACCAGCAGCAGGAGACCTCCACGTTGGTATCGAGCTCCTGGACATCTTTGCTGATGCCATCATGCACGCAAGAATGGTCATTTCATTCGTCATGCATGATAGAAGGTTTTTTGGGGGGTTAGATCGCGTAAATATAAATATGTCGTTAAACCCGCCACCACCCGACACAGCCATTTAGTAAAGGGTTGTCACGTAGCACAAAGCATGCAAATTCGTTACTAGTTCAGCACACCGGTACATCTAACAACAATTGTAAATGTCGTAGTGGGTTTACTCTCCAACAAACCGGTGGTGCTGTACTGGTAACGAATTGGCACGTTCTGTTTACGTGACAAACCTTACTGATTGTCTGTGTCGGGTGGTGGCGGGTTTAACAACACTTTCATATTTACGCGATCTAACCCAAAACAAACCTCTATTACGAATGATATTGGTCGCGAAGCCCGACTTCGTGTTAAGCCGATCCATCCATTCATTGTTCTCGCAGTAGATGGCGCGCTGACCATTCACATGAAGTCGAACCCACCGCTCTGTTGCAGTGCTGTGCAAGAAGGGCCGTGACAGCAGGCGGCGGCCTGGCGGTAGTGGGGGGGGGAGAGAGGCCTTCATCTAGCAGTGGATTGACCACGGCTGATGATGGTGATGATGAAATATATTTTGAGGAGGGGGGGGGGCTAAAAATATCCGAGGCTCTGGCCTTTTGCCCCCCTAATGCCCCCCAGAGTGAGAGTTCAGTGGTAATGGGGCGGTTTGTTGAGGACGCCACGGTGGCTAGGAGATGTTGACTACCTCGCCTGGTATAGAGGAGGTCGTGGATTCGATCCCGACCCTGACGCCTGCTGTATATTTGGAGTTTGCGTGTCTGTCTCTCTCTCTCTGATCATCATCACGGTGGCTAGGAGATGTTAACTACCTCGCCTGGTATACATGAGGCAGTGGGTTCCATCCTGACCCTGACGCCTGCTGCTGTAGATTTGGAGTTTGCGTGTCTCTCTCTCTGATCATTATCACGGTGGCTAGGAGATGTTAACTACCTCGCCTGGTATGCAGGAGGTCGTGGGTTCGATCCCGACCCTGACGCCTGCTGCTGTATATTTGGAGTCTGCGTGTCTCTCTCACCCCGTGGCCGCGTGGATTTCTCTCCGGGTCCTCCGGGTTTTTCCCTCCACGTTTAGAAACACGAGTTTAGAGTATTTGGCTGCTATAAATGTCCATGTGATGATGATAAGCCACGAAGTTGAGCCATCACTTGTGGCCAGGTCGCTTCTGATAAAGAGCTACGTAGCTCCAGTGGACCTTACCTGGTCAAATACAAAATAGTTTCAATACTTTGAGTTTATCTTGGTGCGATCCTTATTTTACTGCCTTGTTCAAACTTGAGCAATCTGGACTTATATCATCGATTTATTATGCAATCATATTTCGAGACTTGCTTAGCTTCACTCTCTCTATTTTGCACTCCCTCTCGTGGTTATTCGTTTGCATCGTTTGCTGTTTGTACCTCCCCGCCCCCGCTCCATACTGAAAACAATCTGCGAGGGACAGAGAGAGAACAAACAAGAGCTTCACAGCTCTTCGGCTTTCTCCTCGAGTTCTAAAATAAAATATTCCGATTCGAAATTTCTGTCCCTGGCCAGTCGCTACTCCCAGCGGCCTGCGGGGTGAGGGAGGGAGAGTGAAGGTCTGAGTGAGTGGCGAAGTGTCGGCCTGGGAGATTCACACGCTGCCTGTAGGTGCAGCGCCTGAACACGTGGCCCGGCACCGCGAGTCAACACCAAGCCGGCGAGTGGCAGCGAGCACACCTAGCACGGACACTGCAGACATGTGCTGGCTTTTAACACGTGTTGCTTTTGTTGTTTCTGCTGCTGCTGCTGTAGTTTCCCCGGAGTCCATCACTTTGTTTTCCTTTGTACAATTTAGCTACTGTACTGTACACCTCTCTCTGTGTGTGTGTGTTTCACGCTGCTTTTTTTGGTAAAAGTGTCAAGTTACTTTTTCCGGAATAAGTTAGTCCGTGACCCGGACACACTGTAAACATCGTTTGGTGTACATGTAGACAAAGTTTGTCCGCAATACCGGTTTTATCTTGGTTGGTATGCTGAGATAATTAACTCGCTACACTTGAGCAAGCCGTTTAATCACAGCTCATGTCTGTGTGCGTCTATGGGTCTCTGTGTGAGTCTATGGGTCTCTGTGTGAGTCTATGGGTCTTTACGTGAGTCTGTGGGTCTCTATGTGAGTCCATAGGTCTCTGTGCGTGTCTATGGGCCTCTGTGTGGGTCTATGGGTCTTTACGTGAGTCTATGGGTCTTTATTTGAGTCTATGGGTCTCTGTGTAGGGTCCATAGGTATCTGTGTGAGTCCATAGGTATCTGTGTGAGTGTATGGGTCTCTGTGTGAGTCTATGGGTCTGTGTGTGAGTCTATGGGTCTCTGTGTGAGTCTATGGGTCTCTGTGTGAGTCTATGGGTCTTTACGTGAGTCTATGGGTCTTTATTTGAGTCTTTGGGTCTCTGTGTGAGTCTATGGGTCTCTGTGTGAGTCCATAGGTATCTGTGTGAGTGTATGGGTCTCTGTGTGAGTCTATGGGTCTGTGTGTGAGTCTATGGGTCTCTGTGTGAGTCTATGAGCCTCTGTGTGAGTCTATGGGTCTCTGTGTGAGTCGATGGGTCTCTGTGTGAGTCTATGGGTCTCTGTGTGAGTCTATGGGTCTCTTTGTGAGTCTATGGGTCTTTGTGTGAGTCTATGGGTCACTGTGTGAGTCTATGGGTCTCCGTGTGAGTCCATAGGTCTCTGTGTGAGTCTATGGGTCTTTATTGTATTACATGGGTCTCTGTGAGAGTCTATGGGTATTTACGTGAGTCTAAGGGTGCCTGTGTGGGTCTTTAGGTTTCTATATGAGTCTATGTGTCTCTGTGTGAGTCACTGCTGACCAGGACTGAGACCATAAGGGGCCGTCCATAAATGACGTCACGCACCTGGGGGGGGGGGGTCAGCCGATGTTTGACGAGGGGGGGTTTGAGAAATGTAACGTCACATCAAAATGCGCAACTTTAAATACATATAGACAACACGTTCTACTTAATTAAATAGACGTTTTAATAAATGTTTTCTCCTACAACATCAGAGTGCAGCGCCACTTTAAATACGCACTACAATGACAACAGTTTAAAGCGATTTGTGACGTAATATTTGAGGGGGGGTCTGACTTTTTGTGACGCCGTGTGACGAGGGGGGGGGGGTCAAAAATCGTCCAAAACCGCGTGACGTTATTTATGGACGGCCCCTAAACCCACTACCCTAGAGAACCCGGTTCGACCACGGGTAGAGGCTGCGACGCGGATTCGAACCCAGGCCCTTAGCTCGGCGTCTGTGGCACGACCACTGTGAGCCCGTGAGTCTCTAAGGGTTCACACAATTCACACGTGCAAACTCACGTTCTCACTCACAACTCGTGTTTATTACATCACGCTTATAAAAAGTACTTAAATATATATTTTAACATATGTCACAGGGTTGATGTACAAAGTGCGAGACAATAAATAGCAACAACAAGGACGACAACAAGGACGACAACAACACCGCACCGTACTATGAACACACATTCAGAATAGCCACGTGAGCTCCCGTCACGTGACGCCCGTGACGCGCGCAAGGCACGTGACGCAGGTGACGCACGTGACGCACGTTTCCCCGTCAAGTGTTGACACGTGCGGGAATGAAACCGGAGCACGCGGAACAAAAACCCACGCGTACGAGAGTGAAGAGGGGGGCAACGCTCTATCCCGTACAGTCGAAACAGATGGAGGTGAGTCCACACACTCCGCTGTGCCGCGTTCTCCTGTCGAGCCAGGACTCGGCCTACTCCTCGACGCCCACCCCCGGCTCAGGGAGGGAGTTTCGTGACCCCATCTGCGTGGTGATCCACCAACCCTGTCTGCTGCCTGCACAGCTGCTGGATCACGTGCAGCGGCGTAGCCACCGCGCGGTCCTCCCCATCGTCTCTCGTCTCCGTGAACGCGGGAACGAGTGCAGGCGCGGCGTGCGCGTTGAAACTTCTTTCGCACCGGACGTAGCCAACCGCGCTGGGCGTCGAGCAGCGTCGAGTGACGTCGAGCGACATGGAGCGACGTCGATCGATGCCGAGCGACGTGGAATAACGTCGAGCGACGTTGAGGGAAGTTGAGCGACGTCAAGCGGGTAACGTCGCCCCCCCACCCCGAATCACTCCTCCACGTCCTCTCGCTCGTCCTCGCTGTCCTCCGAGTCGCTCTCCTCGCTGTCCGAGTCGCGCAGGGCGATGGTGGCCTGCACGGGGAAGCCCTCGAGGAGGCGCTCCCCGTCCGCGTACAGGTGGTCGAAGACGCGCGACCGGGACCAGTACAGCCTGGCGGAGCACACACACACACAGGGGGGTCAGCCTATCAGCTGGGTATCACATGGCTATGCTATGCGCTGGTTATAATATCAGTTGGTTATCAGATGGCTATGCTATCAGCTAGTTATGCTATCAGCTGGTTATCAGATGGTTATATTATCAGCTGGGTTAACAGCTGTGTATGCTATCAGCTGGTTAAGTTATCAGCTGGTTATGCTATCCACTGATTATGTTATCAGCTGGCAATCATATGGTTATATTATCAGATGGTTATGCTATCAGCAGATGATGATTTCAAATGATTTTGCTATCAGCTAGTGATGCTATCAGCGCGTTATGCTATCTGACAGGGGATTTACTTTCAACCGAGCCTGTCTGGTTGAGCAACCTGACTTTATATTCAGCACCCAGCACACCACATCCAGTATGACGGTGGCTACAGGTTGCGTGCCACCTTATGGTCTGCCACTGACTCTATCAGTGCATATTCTTTTGGTCTTTCGGCAAAGCCACGTAGATAGAACAATTAATAAAATAATAACAAAGTCACGACGTTTCGATCGCAACACAAGCAATCGTCATCAGGTGTAAAAAATAGCGGGAGAGCTGCTGAGAATATGGGTGGTTGTGCTATGTCATGATGATGACGATTATTATTACTGGATGAGAGCGAGGAGCGAGTTCAAATCGTCACGATGCGATTCGTATCCTGGTTAAATTAAAATGACTCAATGATGATGACGATGATGATGCCGATGATGATTAAGATGACGATGATGATTAAGATGACGATAATGATTAAGATGCCGATGCTTCGTGCACGATCCACCTATCGATCGCTGACGTGCCCCTACTGAACATCCGTGTAAACAAAAACACGAGCTTCACAGCTCATACGATTCCTCGTGCAGTCTAAATAAAGATTCGTCTCGTGTCCCCGTCAGTCGCGGTGTGGAAGCGCCGACTCACTTGACTGGGTGTTTGAATGACAGCTTGCTGGCGGGTTTCTGCACTCGGCGTAAATGCTGTCTTAGTGTCTCCTAAACGGCACGCGAACACACACGCACACATTCACCCAGTTTAGCATCGTCAGCGAAAATAATCATAATAACAACGATATTATCTATAATAGAGGTGTTTTTTTGCGTTGGATCGCGTAAATATGAATGTGTCGTTAAACCCACCACCACCCGACACAGCCAATTAGTAAAGCTTGTCACGTAAACAGAACGTTCAGCACTCGCCGGTAGTGTGTTGGAGGGTAAACGCACTACAACATTTACGATTCTGGTACCGTGACGTTTCGCCGGTACATTACAACAACAACAACCACCAGCAGCATCAGGCGACGGCCAGAGTTGTGGAAAAATCCTCCTCCCTGATTCGCTCTTAAGTAGAGGAGGGGCTGAGGTGTGACGTCGTCACTCGTGAGCCAATCAGGAGCGAAGGCCAGAGGCTTAGCACAATGATATTGTGACACGTGTTGACATTGTTATTAACTGTGTTTTATAAATGTACTAAACAGGCACAGGTGCAGCCGGGCAACTGGCGTCTCACGCCGCTGCACTCATCGTCTGTGATCCTGGGCGGCTGTAACTCATGAAACGTACCGGAGTAGCTGCGTTTGTCCTTCCTTGAGAATCTCCGAATGAGCACTCTTCCCAAGGTCTCCACAGTTTGCAGAGGCTGTGATGGGGAGGACAATTTGAGTCAATTATCAGCATCAACAGCGGCAGCATCGTATTCATCAACAGCAGCAGTAGCGCCACAACTAATAGCTGCAATGTTATCAGCAGCAGCATCAGCAGCAGCAGAATCATCAGCAGCAGTAACAGCATAATTACTAGCAGCAGTGTCATCAGCATCAGCAGCAACGTGTCAATGCATAGTTAGATACTAAAGCACAGTACGTGTGGAAATTCACGACAATATTTTTGGTAAATTCTCATTTGCTGATGATAATGCCACTGATGATGATCATCATGCTGATGATGGTTGGTGATGTACATCACCGCCGTGTGTATATCGACACGGCACTCGTTACGCGTTCACTTGCTATGCCTCTCAACGTGCCTCCCGAGGTGCCTCCCAAGCGAGATGCCTCGGGCGCCGCGCACGGGAGGGAAAGATCTTTGAATCGACAAGAAGAGCGGAACCCCGGGGTCAGCCAAATCTCATCGCGCCGTTACAAAGATCCCCCGTATAGCCTGAGCAGGCTGTTAGGGCAAGTGCTGTTAGCAAGTAGCACCTGTGAAGGCCGGAACGACACACGAGGGGGTGGGTTGCCAGCACCACACCCGACCGCCTTTGTCTCCCCAGTGGCGATGTTTACACACCGCCACCGGGTAGTCATTTGAGGCTGAGTCGACCTAGGGGAGGCCCAGAACCGGTTCAGATAATCGTCACCGGTGTTGGTTGCCGTGAACGGGAATCGAACTCGGGTCGCATGCGGCGGCTCTTTTAGGTACCGCTCCGTGACACGCTACGTACATGTGTCGCGTGTGTGTGTGTTTGTGTGTGCGCGTGAGTGTGTGTGTGTGCGTGTGTGTGTGCGTGTGTGCGCGTGAGTATGTGTGTGCGTGTGTGCGCGTGTGTGTGTGTTTGTGTGTGTTTGTGTGTGCGTGTGTGCGCGTGAGTATGTGTGTGCGTGTGTGTATGCATTCACAATTGCATCGCGGCCCTTGTAAATATTAGGGTTGTTTTGTTGTTGTTACCCAATTCGAAAATAAAAGTCGCTTTTTATAACTTTGGTTGCCGAAAGTTGATCTTTAGGCACACGTGTCAGTACGGCCTGTGCTTTTACAACAACACAAACATCCGAAAACCACACTTTTCTTTTAATTTTTAATTCGGGCCACCAATCAAATGACAGCCCAGAAGGTTTCGGGGCTTACAGGTTACAACTAACTCGCCCCCCCCCTTCCCCCCTCACCATCAGTGAACCGAGTAATTCGCCTACCTCCGTGTGTGACCCGACCCCCAATCGAAATGAGAAGTTGCCTGCTAAGATCCGCGCTCAACACGTACACGTACACGATGCCCTTAACTTATTTTAGATGCTGTACTCGTGGCTGGGATTTAATAGCGCAGCGCGCTAACCTCTGCACCACCGCTCCCCACACAAATACAACTACAAAGATCACCGTATAGCCTTTACTAGACCATTGGGGCAAGTGCTATTAGCGAGCCTCGAGGCCGGAACTGCACACGAGAGGGTGGCGTGGCAAACACCACGCCCAGCCGCCTTTGTCTCCCCACTTCTGATTTGTACGCACCGCACCAGATACGACCTAGGAGATGTGGTGGTGGTGGGTGGGTGGGGGTGGCGGTGTGAGTGCCGCGAAGCTCACCTTGGATGCCGGCCTCCTTCGCTGGACGTCGCTTGACCGGCGCGGCGTTGCTTGATGGACACAGCATCAGCAGCATCATCGGCAGTAGCAGCAGTAGCAGCAGCAGTAGCAGTAGTAGCAGTAGCCATCGTGAACTCAAGCTACGACAGAGAGAGAGAGAGGCTCGAGACGGAGCGGGCGGGCGCTAGTGCGTGATGACTGTTGCCAATCGCGGCCGCTTATATAGCGCGAGCCGGCACATGTCCAGCACCTAGGCTGGTACGGGGAGGAGGGATGTTGGTGGGGGGGGGGTGATTCTGGGGGTGGCGGAGGGGGCGGGGTGTGAGCGCGCAGAGGGGGGCCGCGGTGAGCCTCTGCGGGGAGCTATGAGCCATATGGCGTGCCTGCTGGGTCCGTGTGGGTGGGTGGGTGGTGGGGAGCGGTGGTGTCGCGGTTAGCGCGCTGCGCTAGGAACCCGGCGACCCGAGTTCGATTCCCGTTCACGGCCAACACCCAGTGACGATTATCTGAACCGGTCCTGGACCTCCCCTAGGTCGACTCGGCCTCAAATTGTTACCTGGCACAAGCGACGCGGTGACGTAATGACCACTTCGTGGCGAATAGCGGCTGATGTTGTGTGTGCACGTGTCTTCGTGGATGTGGCGAGCGGTCCCGGGCCTCCCCTAGGTCGACTCAGCCTCAAATGATTACCTGGTGCGGTGTGAAGTAAACATCCGCACTGGGAAGACAAAGGCGGCCAGGCGTAGTGCCGGCCACCCATCCCACTCGTGTGCCGTTCCGGCCTTCATAGGTGCTGCTCGCTGAACAGCACTTGCCCCAACAGTCCGTTGCAGGCTACACGGCGTTGGAGGGTGGGCTTTGTCTTTGTCGAGATTGTTGGAATGGGTTGCGAATTATCCTCACTGTGGGAGAATGGTGTCAAGAGTAAACAGCCCAGCGTGGGAAATCTGCCACCTCGGTAATCACAGGGCGTGCGCCTCGCCTGTTGCGCCTCGCTGGGCTACCCGCGATCGAGAACTCGTGTTGCCCACATCGAGACTATGCGGTGAGCACACGCGCATCTTATACAACTCAAGATCGGCTCAGGACCCCCTGTATGTCGTACAGAGAGAAAGAGAGAGATAAATGACCCTTGCCTCTGTGTTTCACCAGTTTCACCAGTATATACGCAACGAATCCCTGCAGACTCTGCCGATGAGACCATGTATGTCGAAGCCGGACCGTAGTGTTGCTTGTCTTGGATCAATGCTGCCGAAATGATGAACTCTCAGAATGCGTGCGGCTGATGGGACGTGTAAGGGACGCGTTCTGGCGTGGAGAGACGAAGGGTGCGAATGAAACATCGTCCGCTGGTTTTATTTCAGGTTTAATTTGTTAACATAAATATAGCGGCATTTTTTTTATTTTATTTTATCAAACGTGAACAGAAACGAGGAAGTCAATAGGTCGGAGGAGAGCTGGTTGAATTGAAGTGATCTGAGAAGAGCAGAACTTGATATCGACAATCGACGTACCCATGAGCCTATTGAACACGGTGCTGCTGCTACTCCTACAACTGGTGTGTTTTGTTTATTTAAATCAAGCAGGGCCCCACTGAGATGTGTCGCTCATGGTTTCACAAGCGACCTGGCCACAGATGATAGCCCGGCGAAGTGGCTTATCGTCACGTGGACATTTATAGTGGCGGTCAAATACTCTTAAACGCGTGGATGTCGATTCGAAATGTGGAGGGAATCGGTGGACCCGGAGACAAAAATTCACGCGACCACGGGGAGAGAGAGAGAGAGACACCGCAAACTCCAAATATACAGCGGCAGGCGTCAGGGTTGGGATCGAAGGTTTTTTAAATCGTGACCACTGCCTGCTACTGCACACCCTACTACCTCGTGATGTTGCTGCTGCTGCGTTGGCAGGGGTGCAAAAGCACAATTAACAACAACAATAACAACTTCACCACATAATCGAGGTTATTTGGGTTAGATCGCGTAAAAATATAAACGGTCGTTAAACCCGCCACCGCCCGACACAGCCAACCAGTAAGGGTTGTCACGTCAACAGAACGTGCCCTTCTCATCACTAACTGCATCATCATCATCATGTTGACTTCTTCACTGTTGCAACCTGCGTATTACTTCTTCCAGTCTAGATGCGGTATCCTTCTATAGCAATGCACTTAGAATGTGCGGTGATACACATTGTACACATTTGCGTGCGTGTGCTCGGCGTATTCCTGTTGCTTCCAAAGCACCCGTTTTTCTGTGTGTACATTTCACAGCTGAAGGCTGGATTAAAACGTGGACGCGATGGGGTGGAAGCCGCAACGAACGCAGCATTAATGAACGAATGCAACACGTGCCCGAGAATTCCCCGAAAGCAAATTGTTATTGCAGATGCTCGTGGCTTAGCGACACGCACATGGCCCGGGCTAGGCATGTTTTGAGTTGAGGTGGTGGCGGTGGTGGTAGTGGCGCAGTGTGTTGTGGATTAACTTGCCGTGTGGCCGGCGCAGCGGGGGGTGATGGAGAGTGCTTTAGCAGCAGGGGAAGAGAGCCAGGCAGGGCTGTGTGAGAGATTGAGGACGAGAGGAAGAGAGCGGTGGCGCAGTGCTTAGCGCACTGAGCCACAAACCCGGTGACCCGAGTTCGATTCCCGCTGTCAGTGAGCCTTCGACACTTCACGTTGACGACCTTAAAGTGCACCTAGCCTGGCACAAGCGCCGCGGTGACGTTGCGGCCACTTAGTTGCGTGGGGCGGCCGTTGTTGTCTTCGTGGATGTGCGGAGCGGTGGCGTAGCGGTGAGGGCGGTGCACTACACCCAAGTTCGACTCCCGCTCACGGCCATGACCAGTGACAATCATATAAATTGGTGCCGGGCCTCCCCCAGGTCGACTGAGACTCAAATTAGAGACAAAGGCGGCCGGGCGTGGTGCTGGCCATCCACCCCCTCGTATGCCGTGCCGGCCTTCATAGGTGCTCGCTGACAGCACTTGCCCCAACAGTTTGTCACGGCTATACGGGGGATCTTTGTCTTTGAGAGAGAGAAAGTGAGTAATAGGTTGAGAGGGACGGCGAGATGGTGAAAGAAAGTGATTGAGGGGAGGAGAGGGTGAGAGAGAGTGGGTGAGTGGGTGAGTGAGTGAGTGAGATGGTGAGAGGGTGAGTGAGTGAGTGAGAAGGTGAGAGGGTGAGTGAGAAGGTGAGAGGGTGAGTGAGTAAGAGGGTGAGTGAGTGAGTGAGAGGGTGAGTGAGAGAGTGAGAAGGTGAGAGGGTGAGTGAGTGAGTGAGAGGATGAGAGGGTGAGTGAGAAGGTGAGAAGGTGAGAGGGTGAGTGAGTGAGTGAGTAAGAGGGTGAGTGAGTGAGTGAGAGGGTGAGTGAGTGAGAGTGAGAAGGTGAGAGGGTGAGAGGGTGAGTGAGTGAGAGGATGAGAGGGTGAGTGAGTGAGTGAGAGGGTGAGTGAGAGGGTAAGAGAGAGGGTGAGAGAGGGGGTGAGAGTGAGGGGGGGAGTGAGGGGGTGAGAGAGGGGGTGAGTAAGGGGGTGAGAGAGGGGGTGAGAGAGGGGGTGAGAGAGGGGGTGAGAGAGAGGGTGAGTGAGGGGGTGAGAGAGGGTGAGAGTGAGGGGGTGAGTGAGAGGGTGAGGTGAGGGGGTGATGAGAGGAGGTGAGACGAGGGGGTGAGAGAGGTGAGAGAGAGGGGTGAGAGAGGGGGTGAGAGCGATGGGGTGAGAGAGAGAGAGGGGGTGAGAGAAGAGGGGGTGAGAGAGGGGGTGAGAGAGGGGGTGAGTGAGGGGTGAGAGAGGGTGAGAGTGAGAGTGGGGGTGAGAGCGAGGGGGTGAGAGAGGGGGTGAGAGTGAGAGAGGGGGTGCGAGCGAGAGAGGGAGAGGTGTGAAAGTGAGGCCCTCCACGTGCCGAGCGGGACGCCTTGGCCGCGCGCTGTTTTCTCTCGTTGACTGGAGCCCGCACGAGGAAGTGGCACCACCAACAAGGTAATTAATTATCTAACATGATTTATAGCCCTCTGTCAATCCACGATGTTGCCTTTCCATTTACGCACGGCATCGCGCCCGGCCGCCTTTGTCTCCCCGCCGTCGATGCCGAGTCGACCCAGAGGGGACGAGGCCCCGGGGGGGAGCTGATTCTGGATATTCGTGAGCCCCGTTGGCCGTGAGCGGGAATCGAACCCAGGTGGCCGGGTTCGTTGTCGGCGGCACAGAGAGCTCGCAACCACGAGGACACAGCTCGTGTTCTATGAAGTAGGCTCGTTGCCCGAAACGTCGCCTATTAAGACCCTTACTTGAACTATCATTTGCGGCCAGGTCGCTTCTGAAATAGAGCTGTAAAGCTCAGGGGGGCCTTACACCTGGAAAAATTAAATTTCGTATTAAAATATTTTGTATATTTTAGGGTCACAGTGTTATTGACGAATGTGTTAAATATTATATTTAATAAACATCTTTACATGTTGTATTTGCGCCATTCGTAGACCGTGGTGTTAACACAAAGACCCCCTGTTTCCCATGCCGTACTTTCTATGTGTAGTCAGCACATGATCCCTCTGGGGTCGATACAATTACTACCACTTTGTGGCTAATTCAACAACCGTTATCCTACAGACACACTCGCCGGCCTCTGTAGCCCCCACCACCCTCGCCCTGCCGTAGGAATGTGGAGTTTCCACCTCTGGCTCAGACCTGTAAAGAGAAGGAGCGCACCAACGGCTACATTCTCATATCGACAAGAATTCACAGTTCGTCAATTTTACTTCGTAATGCCGCCTTGGTCGATTGAGTCCAAAGTGATTAACATGAATATACTCCGTAAATCATTGCTCAAATATGCTATTGTAGGCAGCAGTCTTGAGACTCGGCGAGGCTTTCCTGAATATATATGTGGTTTTTCAATCGATTAGGTTGCATTTCAGATCACTGTAACAGTACACAAACCGGTAAAAACCGGTTACCGTTTCGCAACTCCGTACGGTTATAAACGTCTCAAGCCAATGCTCGTCAGGGGCTGTTCATCTTCTCGACGGAGAGACGCAGCGGTGCCAATTTCAAGATCTGCGTGGTCACACCGCCAACTGACGTTCCATTGGAGAGACCCGGGTTACCGGTTCACGATTAACCGGTTCATTGTTAACACAAAACCTGTCAACCCCTTATCAGTGCCCCACCTTATTACAAACCAATTCAGACCTTATCGATCGGCCACCCCGTGCCCCCTTATGAATCTCAACGGTCATCCTACACAGTTCCATCACAATGGGAGAAACACAAATAGACCAACACAATGTTTATGCCCGTATTGAAACGGCTGTACGTCGTATGGACTTGACAACTCAATTTCCCTGTACAAGAATACGGGCTAAACCGTCTGGGCTGACATGTGTGGGTAATCGATCCCCTGAACCGGTAACCGATTCAGGGAGGCAGCTGAACAAACGGTTACCGGTTTTGTCATTTCGAACGGCCGCAGTACGAACGCCGTCATTGCAACGCGTGATGACCCTGACGAATGTGGACATCCCCCACCAACCACCACCAACGCGAACCAGTAACGAAAATAAACAGAGAGCGTGCGAAAGCAATCAATTGATTAATCACGTGACCGCTCCGCGCGGACCCCTTCGTTAGGCGCGCGCGCCACGTGCGCGCGAGATGTGAATTTCGTCACCTCGAGAGGAGGCCGCGTGCCAGCAAGCCACGTGCCCTCCTCCTCCTACTCCTCCTCCTCGAAATGACTATTCATTGTTGTTGTTACGGCGATTGTTTTAGCGGGGGGGGCGGGGGGCGAAAAAAAGACTGCGATCCGACTGAGAACACTGCGCTAACGACGCGACGAGGAATCGCAGGCAAGGCAGGCCACGCTGCTAGCCGCCCCCAAGAAATGTACCCAAGCTCTCGCGGCTTTCCACATATCACGGTGGTATCGGCCGATTCCGTGAGCGTTTCACAACGTGGGAGGAAACTCGCAGCACCCGGAGACTCCCGGAGCGTGCGGGGGTCCACGTGGTTTGCTGCACGGCGCCGCTTGCTCCGCAACGCCCGCGCGAATCGAGTTTGACGACATCTGTGCGGTGATCCACCAGCCCTCGCCTCACTGTGTGACGCGCGGTACCGTCGCGGTTGAGTTCGCACCGCAGTATTAATCAGGGCGGCCGCTGGATTCCGACCGTGAAGCTCTTTGCAAGACCAAGCGAGGAACTTCGCTACCACGACGGGAAATAATTACCCCCACCACCAGCTACTGCTGTGAGCGGCACACGAGGGGGTGAGTGGCAAGCACCACGCCCGACCGCCTTTGTCTCTCCCCGGTGGCAATGTTTTTACACACCGCACTAGGTAATCACTCGAGGCTGAGTCGACCTAGGGGAGGCCCAGGACCGATTCAGATAATCGTCACTGGCGTTGCGCCACCACTCAAACACCTCGCCTCCCATTCTACCGCCGATCCCACCCCGTACCCCCCCCCCCCGACACTCCACCCCACACACCCCAAGAGGAGTATAACACCCCCTCCACACTCACCCCCTCCACACTCACCCCCTCCACACTCACCCCCTCCACACTCACCCCCTCCACACTCACCCCCTCCACACTCACCCCCTCCACACTCACCCCCACCACACTCACCCCCTCCACACTCACCCCCTCCACACTCACCCCCTCCACACTCACCCCCTCCACACTCACCCCCTCCACACTCACCCCCTCCACACTCACCCCCACCACCACCACCTTCCACACTCACCACCACCACCCCCACCACCCCCACCACACTCACCCCCACCACCCCCACCACACCACCTCCACCCTCCCTCCCCTCCTTCACTGCGATGCAATGCATCGTCACGGTGTCCAGGGGGTGCACTTACGCAGACATCGACCGAACCCGCGTCTCCTTTGTTCTGCTTTGTCTGAGTGAGTTCGCCTTCTTTGCTGCGTATCCTTTGTATTGTCTGCCTCGTCAATTCCTATTATTTCAACAACAAAATAAAGTGTTCGTTTTATATCGCGTCGTCCTTCCCCGCCGTGGCGTCGCCGCGCATCAACGGAGTCGCTGGTGACATCGCGATGCTAATGAACTGGTGGAGTCACTCGCCACGCACAGAAGGGGGCCACAGTTGGGGGTCTCAGGATGAAGACGAGTGGCACAAGTCACGGCCGCAACTCGTTTGCTCAACAATAGAACAGAGAGAGAGAGGGCGGTTCAGAGTCACATTTTTTATCAATGAACCCCCATTCATCGTTCCAAAAGTTATCAATGAATCACAATTCATCGCTTCGCACGGGACATCGCAGATGAATGACGCAATGATCGTTGTGCTTTGTCTTCCCAGCGCTGATGTTTACACACCACTAACAGATACTGATTTAAGGCTGAATCGACCTAGGGGAAGTCCAGGACATGGTGCAAATATTCGCTGTCCGCTGTTATTGGAATCGGAACGCAGCGCGATAACCACTGGGCCACCGCTCCCCATACACACACACAGATGCTCAGACACACAAAGACAAAGATCCCCCATATAGCCTCAACATATTTTTGGGACGAGTGCTGTTAGCGAGCACCTATGAAGGCCGGCACGGTACACGAGGGGGTGGGTGGCCAACACCACGCCCGGCCGCCTTTGTCTCCCTAGTGGCGATGTTTACACACCGCATCAGGTGCTCATTTGAGGCTGAGTCGACCT
Organism: Lethenteron reissneri; assembly: GCF_015708825.2. Classification (NCBI taxonomy): domain Eukaryota; kingdom Metazoa; phylum Chordata; class Hyperoartia; order Petromyzontiformes; family Petromyzontidae; genus Lethenteron; species Lethenteron reissneri. The sequence goes on from NC_083783.1 coordinate 10,431,713, forward strand.
AGGGGAGGCCCAGGACCGGTTCAGATAATTGTCACTGGTGTTGGCCGCGAGCGGGAATTGAACTCGGGTCGCCGGGTTCGCAGGGCAGCGCTAACCGCTGCACCACCGCTCCCCACACACACAGACACACACCAACATCCTACGTACACACATCCTGACACACACACACGCACACACAGGCAACATCCACACATACACAGGCAACATACACGGAGTGGAAATGTAAGACCAGGTAGAGGAAGCCACCGCAAGCCTTATCCTCCACGCAATCTGTAAACATGCATTACTTGACGTGGGCTCCACCCTGAGCTTTCTCCCGTGACGCTCCCAGGTCACTGCCCCCTCACCTCACTCACCCCACCCCCCTCACTCACCCCACTCCCCTCACCTAACTCACCCCACCCCCCTCACTCACCCCCCTCACTCACCCCACCCCCCTCACTCACTCACCCCACCCCCCTCACTCACCCCCCTCACTCACCCCACCCCCCTCACTCACCCCCCTCACTCACCCCACCCCCCTCACTCACTCAACCCACCCCCCCTCACTCACCCCCCTCACTCACCCCACCCCCCTCACCCACCCCCCTCACTCACCCCACCCCCCTCACTCACTCACCCCCCTCACTCACCCACCCCCCTCACTCACTCACCCCACCCCCCTCACGCACCCCACTCACTCACCCTACTCCCCCTCACCCCCCTCACTCACCCCACCCCCCTCACCTCACTCACCCCACCCCCCTCACCTACCCCACCCCCCTCACGCACCCACTCACCCCACTCCCCCTCACCCCCCTCACTCACCCCACCCCCCTCACTCACTCACCCCCCTCACTCACTCACCCCACTCCCCCTCACTCACCCCCCTTACTCACCCCACCCCCCCTCACTCACCCCACCCCCCCCTCACTCACCCCCCCCCCCCCGTCCACTTGTCCCCCCCCCCCCACACACAAACCTCCACCTCACTCACTCATGGAATCTCCCACCCCAATGTTCTTCCTCCAGCTTAGAGTCTGAGTTGAGTTTGATTGCTTACACGGATGATGACGATGATGATGACGATGGTGATGCCGATGATGACGATGGTCCCGTGGTAGCCACGTGCTGCCCGGATATTGCACACGCGAGATCCGCGGTGCTTCTGCGGCCGTCTGGAACGCTCCTCCCCCCGACATGAGGGAGCCTCTGGGAGCTACGCACTTCGAAGTCATCTCGATTGGCGAGCTCATTTCTTTAGAACCGCTTCTTATTTTGTCTTCCCGCTTTGTTGTCCTTCCACCGCACCTGCGATCAGCACGATTGGCTACGTACGGTGCGAAAGAAGTTCAACGTAAAGTGCAGCGCAGCAGCAACAAAACACCAAAAACAACAGTCGACATTGCAGAGAACGAGGTGAGCAGGCAGGGAGCTGAAGGAATATGAATATTGCTCGACGAACAACACGAGGTGTTTAACAGTCGATGGCCGAGCACGCGAGAATAGAGACTGTGGGGGCAGGAGTTTGCCCGAGCACGTTCAGCATCACAATATTGATGTTATGCCGGAGGAATCCGATGATCTGTGAAGCTCTTTTTCACAGCTAGGTACAGGTTGGTCGGTCAAACTTCGCCGCGGTGACCTACGGTGATGATTCATAAGGTGATGATTACTACGGTGATGATTTCTAGGGTAATGATTTCTACGGTGATGATTCCTACGGTGATGATTTCTAGGGTGTGGATTTCTACGGTGATGATTCATAAGGTGATGCTTCCTACGGCGATTATTCTATGGTAATGATTTCTACGGTGATGATTTCTAGGGTGATGATTCCTAAGGTGATGATTCATACGGTAATGATTTCTACGGTGATGATTTCTATGGTGATGATTTCTACGGTGATGATTCATAAGGTGATGATACATACGGTAATGATTTCTACGGTGATGATTTCTATGGTGATGATTCCTATGGCGATGATTATTACGGTGATGATTCCTACGGCGATGATCTGGCGATGTAACAACCCACGAAACGCATTCTACGCGAGCTGATTTCGTCGCTCCATCTCCCCGCTAGAGCACGTGGATCAGAGAGCACACGCGGAGTAGAGACGTCATCCTCACACTGATCTCCATCCAGCGGTGGACAGACCACGCTGGTGGTGGTGATTACACGGGGTCCGTTGCTTGGGCAGCTGCCACTCCGTCACTTTTCTTCACGATCGTCCCTTCTAAGTCGCCACGGTGACTTCCCCAACAGCACGCGTGCCAGGCTAGGTACACTTTGAGCAGACGTGGTATATTTTTTATCAACGTCTCGTATGCAAGGGCTGGACAGGCATCAGTCGGATACAAAGACAAAGATCCCCCAAATCGCTTGTCGTGCTGAAGGCCGGCACGGCACACGAGGGGGGGTGGGTGGCCAACACCACGCCCGGCAGCATTTGTCTGCCTAGTGGCAATGTTTTACATTTGAGGCTGAGTCGACCTAGGGGAAGCCCAGGACCGATTCAGATACTCCTCGCTGGTCATGGCCGTGAGCGGGAGTCGATGTTTTGTGTTAGGGTTCACAGTGCAACGCGCTGGCCGCGACGCTACCGACGTTTAAATGATGCCGCTATAATTAAGCCCCGATTGTAATTGTGTCTTGAGTATGCGCGTTAGTCAATGAAGAAATACATCCAGCGATGTGGAAACAACAGCCCCGTCCGTCAGCGACTATTGTGCCACCGCTGAGCTCGAGTTCACATCCACAGCAGCGCACAACGACTCCAGCGCTCATTGATGGTCTTCACTGTCTTCACGCGCTGGACGCTGGCAAGGACACCGCAGGAACGAGGACACAAGTGGTGCCGGAATTCGCGTCCCGTTTCCACACACAACGGAGGAAGCAGCACCTCGCACCCATCCCGCCGTGGTGGAAATCTTCCCACGTGCTGAGAGAGATCCGCGGCGCGCTCGGGCAGGCGATTTGACCCGTCACGTGTAAAAAAAAAACCCAAATCCGCGTGCGCGTCACCTCGGCCAGCACACGCAACGTGACGATGGCAGTGGCACGGTGCCAACCCCCCCGGGGTGGGGTAGTGCATGGAGCGGTGGCGCTGCGGTCAGCACCCACTGCAGCAGCTGTCTAACCCCCCCCTCCTTACCAGCGACGGCATTAACGATGAGTTCGATCCCGGATCACGACTCACGGCTCAGGTGGGCTGGCGTGTGATCTCGAGTTTGACGGCTCCTCCTGGATCACTTGCCCAACCTTCACCCGACCCGAGCCACTGGCGAAGCGCGGGCGAACAACCCCCACCCACCCCCGCCCCTCCCGTGAGAGATTAGCACGGTTGGCTCGGTACTGTACGAAAGAAGTTCAACATACAGATGTACAGAGGTGGGCATTATTCCTGCCCTCCCTGACTTCACGTCGCAAAATACAAAGGAAGGGAAATCCACCCATAGCCCATCGCCTTAGCGAGCACCTTTAAAGGTCAGAAAGGCACTCGATTTGGTGGGTAGCTGGCCAACACCACGCCCGGCCGCCTTTGTCTCCCCAGTGGCGATGTTTTACACACCGCGCCAGGTGCTCATTTGAGGCTGAGTTAACCTAGGGGGGGTGCAAGATCGATTCAGATAATCGATGTTTACACAACGCACCGTTTGTGTAATAGAGAGCTTAACCCACCACGTGTATCGACGGTCTCGCTGGAGATTACAACCATCATCATCAGGCGATTGTCACGACGATGCTGGCTCTACTTCGCCGCTGTGCTGAGGGTGAGAGGTCAGATGGCACGTTATGTTCACGTGCCACGCCTTGCTCACTGGCTCGTGTGTCGGGTGGAGGTGTGTGGACGACACGTTGACTTTTACGCGACCTAACCCAACGAAACACACTTTGTCGTTGATAATGTTTGGTCGTGAAAGCCTATGTGCATGTTTGATCGATTCAATATTAGAGGTGCACTGCATGCACAAAAGTACGCGGCCTTGTGGTCACACGTGCAGTTCTGTGGAGTTGGTGGTCTGCCTCGTAATAATACTAATTATGACATGTTTAACGCGCCTCCACCACACAGTGTTCGCTCCTCACTCGCAAAGAGAGAGAGAGAGGGCGACTCAGAGAGAGAGGACGACTCAGAGAAGAGGACGACTCAGAGAGAGAGAGGACGACTCAGAGAGAGGACGACTCAGAGGCGCGAGGATGAACCAAGGACGAACGAGAAGGCCGCAGCGGCAGCAGCCACGTGGTGAGCCGGCCCCAGCTCTGCGGTCCTCTATATATTAAGTTGTTATCAGCCAATCCATGTGGCTACACGTGTGAGGAATTCAGAGCACCTGGAGAGAAACCCCACGCGTGCGAGGGCGCAGCACTCGATCCCGTGCAGACCCAACAGGTGGTGTCCACATTTGTTTCGCCGTCGCCGCCTTCTCCGTGCCGAGCCGGGCTCCTCGTCCTCGACACGCACGCGTGGAATAAGGGAGTCGCGCGTCATTCTTTATTTACATATATATGATATTGATTTAAAGTCTGAGAGAACATTGTGCTCGCTCTGGCGGCTCTTTGCGAGCTCTTAAATCGAAGTGCCGCTGCCTCGCCCGGCGTAGCGCTTACAAGGGCCCCCCTTGTACCGAGAGGGCTCTGAATCCCGGGGGCTGCGTCGTATCCCCATGCGTGTCGCAGCCATTCCTCCTCCGTGTTCGGACCGAGTTGTCACTTTTCGCACCCAACTCTCACATCTCACGCCTTAGCACCGGCTGCCGGAGACGCTCAACTCATTGTGCGTTTGTGTGTGTTGTGGGCGCGCGTTCGTTCATTCTCCGAGTTCTCAACATTGCCACGGCTCGACTTGAGGATGTGACCCGAGCTGGTCCCGGCATCGGCAAATAGTTCATCTCTCGTCGTGTTCCACCGGCGGATGAGCGGTGGTGCAGCGGTTAGCACGGACCGCGCTCCGAAACCGGCATTCTCTCGGAGTGAGATTCTCTGGCCACGGCTGCCATCAGTCGTCTCCTCGTCACCACGATCCGCGGGCAGACACAGGAGCCCGTATGTGTACACTGCACATTTAGTTATTTGTTTCCACTTTCCTCTGCCGTGTACGGAACAATATGCTCTCTCATAGCAGATGCCACATTAATGTCGTCGTCAAAGCCGGCATCCCTGTTGGGTCTTCCTCTATTTACAGTTCCTTCCATTCTTCCGAACAATAACAACAACACACAGTTGTAATGTCCTCGTTGTTGTCCATCCTACATTTTATATATATGTGTGTGTGTGTCAAAATAGTGCCAGTTTCCTTCTCATCACTGCCTGCATCATCATCACCATCATCAGCACCACCATCATCATCACCATCATCATCATCACCATCCTCATCACCACTATCATAATCACCACCATCATCATCACCACCACCGCCATCGTCACCACCATCATCATCATCAACAACAACAACCGCCATTCGCCACTAAGTGCCGGTGACGTCACCACGACGCTTGTGCCAGGCCATGTGCACCTTGAGGCCACGGTTCGACTGACTGAGATGACCGAGATCTTCATCATCACCACCATCATCACCATCATCACCACCACCATCATCATCACCATCACCACCATCATCACCGTCATCATCATCACCATCATCATCATCAGGTTGTCTTCTTCTATTGTGCAACCTTTCTCTTACGTAGACGTCGGTCACCCTTTGGGTCCAGTTAAGGTGCATCACTCCTTCTGTGGCGGCGCATTTGGAGTCTCGTCAGCGGCGAGTGATAATGATCTGAGCCGGCGCCAAGGCCCTGTCCACCTTCAGCCGCTCGCCACCGATCGGCGCGGTCAATCAGCCGCCGTGACAGACACAGCGTTAGGGAGGCCGTCATCTATTCAGTGGATTGACGACGCAGCGGCTGCTGCTGATTATCATACAATATTACAATTCTCTGCGTACGCCCGTGGGTGATCATAATCAGCTTGGGGTGGGCTCACGAACCCAGGGAAGTGTTCACAACAGCACCGAGGCGACGCGATCCACGACAGACGAAGGCGCTCACGCGGTCGAACCCGTGCCACCTTCGCGATGAACGATCAACCTCTCACGTTGACCTCCACGGGGCTGCCTCCACCCCCAGCCGCTGTCGCTCTTCTGTTTCGTTCCCGGCCCACTGCGTTTCCTCTTTCGGCTATTTCGTTTCTTTCTTTTGAACACACGTAGCACGGCGTATATCAGAGTCATGATCATGATAATAATAACCAACGCATTTCTTTAATAAATATTTTATTTGCAATATTATTGTGTTCTTTTTTAGTTTTGCCGCGTAAATGTCAGTACCACGGACTCTAGTACTCGAAGAGGTCCTTGTCTTTAAACGTCGGGTCGGTCACGAGCATTGCTTGTTGACAAACGGAAGCCCGACTGCTGCTGATCAGACACTCAGTGTGAAAACCAGGTGGGAGGTAGCTGCTTGTTTCAATGTTGATTCGAAGCTTTCGTGACTGCAGGGATCCATACTCTTTGGTTCTTTCGGTAAAGTCACGTGGGTAGAAAATAAAATAAATCACGTTTCGGACGCAACACAAGCGTCCGTCACCTGATGATGGACGCTTGTGTTGCGCCCGAAACGTCGTGATTTATTTTATTTTCTACCTATGGTACTGCTTGTGTTGAAGCGGTGAGTTACGCTCCCGGGAGAGGTGGTGTTTGTTGTGTGGAGAGACACATGTTTGCGGAAAGCGTCAATTATTTTGCTCGTACAAAATATATACAGGGTCGCCCAAAAGTCAGGGAATATCGGGTAATTCATTCATTTTAACACCGGCCTTAACAAATATAATTGTTTAATTTTCAAGCTAATATTTCATGTTATCATAATTAATATTTCTTCTTTTGGAAGTCAGTTTAAAACTGTCTGTACTAAATGAAATAATCCCGTCTAATTTGTAAAACAAAAATAGAATAACCCTCTGTGTCCTAACTTTTGGGTCACCCTGTAAAACAATAGTACTTTGTGTCCTAACTTTTAGGCCATCTTGTATAACAATAATCCAATGTGTCCTGATCTTTGGGCCACCCTGTAGAACAATAAACCTGTGTGTCCTGACTTTTGGGCCAGCCTGTGTAAAAGGTGGCTGGGCTGTTAGCCCCAATCTGCAATGGTACTTGTACCCAGCAGAGGGCGACCTACTCATTGCAATTCACACGACGTGGTGGCTGCCGTTGCGATGAAGATCAATCTAGAATCAATCTATAATGAATATCAATCTAGAATCAATCTATAATGAAGATCAATCTAGAATCAATCTATAATGAAGATCAATCTAGAATCAATCTATAATGAAGATCAATCTAGAATCAATCTATAATGAAGATCAATCTAGAATCAATCTATAATGAAGATCAATCTATAATGCACGTATGGGCTATGGAATAAGGGTCAATTCCCGAAATGTCACAGACCCTAATCCCGAACCCCTAAACAATAGTTCGGCTTCTGCTCACTTCTGCTCACGGCAAACACCGGTGACGATTATCTGAACCAGCACTGGGGCCTCCGCTAGCCTCAAATCAGTAGCTGGTGCGATGTGTGAATATCGCTACTGGGGAGACAAAGGCGGCCCGAAGTGGAGCTGGCCACCCACCCACTCGTGTGCCGTGCCGGCCTTCACAGGTGCTCGCTAACAGCACTTGCCCCAAAAATCTGTTAAGGCTATAAAGGAGTTGTTTTGTTTGTACGTGGAATCTCTATGCGTCCGTGCTTGCAACTATATGTATGTGTGTGTGTCTTAGTGACTGTGCCTGGTGTGGCGTGTAAATATCAGCACTGGGGAGACAAAGGTAGCCGGGAGTGATGCTGTTCAGGCGTTCATATGTGCTACTCGCTAATAGCAAACTATAAAAAAAAATCAATAAACTATTTTTTTTATTTTACCAGGTAAGGCCCACTGAGCTACATAGCTCTCTTCAGAAGCGACCTGGTCACAAATGATAGCTCAACGAAGTGGCTCATCATGTGGAAATTTATATCAGCCAAATGCTCTAAACGCGTGTTTCTAAATGTGGAGGGGATAAACCGGAGGACCCGGAGAAAAATCCACGCGACCACGGGGAGAGAGACGCGCAAACTCCAAATATACAGCAGCAGCAGGCGTCAAGGGTCGGGATCGAACCCACGACCTCCTGTAGACCAGGCGAGGTAGTCAACATATCATAGCCACCGTGATGATGACGAGAGAATGAGACACGCACACTCCTAATAAACAGCAGGCGTCAGGGTCGGGATCGAACCCATGACCTCTTGCGGTCGTGTAGCAGTCAGCGCGCTGCCCTACAAAGTTATATTCCCACTCGCAGCCAACACCGGTGACGATTATCTGAACCGGTCCTGGGCCTCCCCTCGGTCAACTCAGCCTCAAATGAGTACCTGGTGCAGTGTGTAAACATCACACCAGGTGCTGCCACTCGCCAACAGCACTTGTCCCCAACAGCCTGTAAAGGCTATACCGGGGGGGAGGAGACCTTTATCTTTGTTGTTTGCACGCGGGACTCTCTGAGAGGGCGCAGGGGAGAGTCGCAGCGGGAGCGAGGGTCTGGTCGTCTGGACGCGACAACTCTGTAACAATCCTTACCTGCCGCCCCCCCCCCCGCCCCCTTTGATGTGACGCATGGCCCCTTATCTGAGCAAACTCTGTCGGCAAAAAAGGTAGCATCCGGCCCCTTGACAGGTTTCCAAAATACTTGAGGCCGGGAGGAGCCTACGGACGCAATCCTATAGCCCACAGAGGCTCGGGTGGCTCCGTGTAGTAGTATTTGTGTTTATACGGTCACGAGATGTGAGCGGCGGGACGCAGGTGGGGGTGGGGTTCTTCCCCCTGTAACGTTCATTGCGTAGAGTGTGCGAAGGTCTGCTGCTGGATAGAGGCGCAGCCCCTGCAAGAGCTTATTCGCGGCAACTGCTGGCTGATGCGCCTGCCGCTTGCTCCAGCTGCCTGCTGCTGGAGGCGACCCCAGGTCGATTCCCACCACCAACACCGGTGACGATTGTCCGAACCGGTCCTGGATCCTCCGCCGTAGGTCGACTCAGCCTCAAAACGAGCAACTGACGCGGTGTGTAAATATCGCCACCGGGGAGACAAAGGCGGCCGGGCGTGGTGTTGACCACCAACCCCCTCGTGTACCGTGACGGCCTTCGTAGGTGCTACTCGTTCACAGCACTTGCCCCAACAGTCTGTTCAGGCTATACGGGTGAGATTTGTCTTTGCCAAAATACGTCTCCGTGTGTGAATGGATGCACGTTTTCTCTAGTTCTTTCGGTAAAGTTACGTCAATAGCGACTTTACCGAAAGAACCGTAGAATATGAATTCCTGCAGTCACGAAAGTTTTAAATCAAAATGTAAATACACGTCCATAGGCGAGCATACCGTGCATGCTGTCACCTCCCCAGTGCTGTTTAAACCCACACTGCACCAGGTGCTCATTTAAGGCCGAGTCTACCTACGAGTGTGTCTCGGGTCCAGTTCAAACATTCGCCACTCATGTATATTGGCCGTGAGTGGGAATCGAACTCGGGTCGCCGAGTTTGCAACGCAGCGCGCTCATCACGACGGCCACCGATCCCCACACGGACGCTCGCTCATGGCACTTGTCTCAACGGCTTGCGGAGGCTATTCGGGGCATCTTTGTCTTTTTCGTGTACGGGGAGATGCGGCTTAGCACTCACAAACCCGGCGGACCTGGGTTCAATTCCCGGTCACTGATAACATCAGTTGGCGAGTGATATCTGAATCGATCATGAGCCTCCCTGAGATCAACTCATCCAGAAATGAGTTTCAGGTAAGGGTGTGCAAATATCGACGATGGGGAGACAAAGGCGGTCCCGCGTTGGTCTTTATGTGCATTAAGCAACAACACAAACTCAACGTATCCGTCTATAACTCTGGGGCCTTAAAGTGACTAAATAAATCACAGGCGACGTCTGGGGAAGTGCGCGAAGTCCACAGCAGACACACGCAGTGTAAACCTGTGGGTCTTTTTCATGTAACAAGTTTGAATCATATTACTTTCACTACAAAAACATTATTTTTCATATTTTTGTAAGCGGTTATCCGTCACTACATCTACCCGCGCGTGTCACCGTCTGTTGATACGTTCTGACAATTCAACACCGTTCATTTTAATCATTGTTAAAATATTGTTAATCATTTTTGAAAGTCTAAATCATTTTTTAAACAGTCTTAATCGCACGTTTCTGTCCGCGTGCATGTCGGTAAGTAGTGCAGTCGACGTCTAGGCCGGAAGGGTCGTTGCCCGAAACGTCGCATGCATCTTTACTCATTTAGGACAGCCGTGTTTTATTGATGAACGTCTGGTATTTTTTGTGTTTAAGTGAACGGGTCTATCTGTGTCCTTAAACATATGCAGTTGCTTGTTCTATACATAAAGAAAAACACACTCCAGTACTGTGTGGATGTAAATAAGGCGCTGCTGTGTGTTACAAAAGACAAAGATCCCCCGAACAGTATGAACAGGCTGTTGGGGCAAGTGCTGTTAGCGGGCACCTATGAAGGCCAGCACAGCACACGAGGTGGTGGATGGCCAGCACCACGCCCGGCCACCTTTGTCTCCCCAGTGGTGATGGTTGTACACGTCAGGTGTTCATTTGAAGCTGAGTCGACCTAGGAGAGGCCTAGGACCGGTTCAAATAATCGTCACTGGTGTTGGCCCTGAGCGGGAATCGGACCCGGGTCGCCAGGTTCGTATCGCAGCGCGCTACCCGCTACACTACCGCTCCCCACGCTGGCAAACACACACACACAGACACACACACACAGAGACACACACACACACACACAGACACACACAGATACAAAGATCCCCCGTATAGCCTTAACAGACTGTAGGGACAAGTGCTGTTAGCGAGCACCTATGAAGGCCGGAACGGTACACGAGGGGGTGGGTGGCCAGCACCACGCCCGAACGCCTTTGTCTCCCCAGTGGCGATGTTTACACACCGCACCAGGTACTCATTTGAGGCTGAGTCGACCTAGGAGAGGCCCAGGACCGGTTCAGATAATCGTCACTGGTGTTAGCCGTGAGCGCCAGTGACGATTATCTGACACAGATACACACACACAGACACAAAGATCCCCCGTATAGCCTGAACAGACTGTAGGGGCAAGTGCTGTTAGCGAGCACCTATGAAGGCCAGAACGGTACACGAGGGGGTGGGTGGCCAGCACCACGCCCGACCGCCTTTGTCTCCCTAGTGGCGATGTTTACACACCGCACCAGGTACTCATTTAAGGCTGAGTCGACCTAGGGGAGGCCCAGGACCGGTTCAGATAATCGTCACTGGTGTTAGCCGTGAGCGGGAATCGAACCCGGGTCGCCAGGTTCATAGCGCAGCGCGCTAACCGCTACACTACCGCTCCCCACACACAGACACACACACACAGACACACACACACAGAGACACACAGACACCGCAGCGGTTGAACTTACGACTCTCAGTCTGAACAGGTAACTGGACATATCTCTGAAAGTTCGTAAGTAGAGGAGTTCTCGTACACCTGCAATTAATTGACCGGTTCAGCCTGCCCCTAAACTCCGAACCGGGAGTGTCTGTAGACTGATTGTGTGTAGCACGGGGAGTGTCTGTAGACTGACTGTGTGTAAAACGAGGAGTGTCTGTAGACTGACTGTGTGTAACACGAGGATTGTCTGTAGACTGTGTGTAGAACGGGGGATGGCTGTAGATTCAATGTCAGCAAACTTCTCGTCTCAATGAGCCCATTCCCCCTCCTTTTGGTCGAAACTTAAAATGCATCGTCTAAACCCAGGGAGGAATCGGCAACCAAAATAACTAGAAGAGATAATAAAACATATTTTGTCGAATTCGGAATTTTAACCCCCCCCCCCCGGCTCAATATTTCAAGACCCACAATGCACCGGGGTGAACGACGTCACGGAGCTGTCCTGAAAGAGCCGCAAGCGCCTCCCTGTCCGCAGGTTGCCGACCCCTGAGCGAATCCGCGTGTGTCCGTGCATTTAACACAGCACACACGTGTGTACTGTGTGTGTGTGTGATGAGTGTGTGATGAGTGTGTGTGTGTACTGTGTGTGTGCTGAATGAGTGTGTGATGAGTGTGTGTGTGCTGAATGTGTGTGTGTGCTGGTGAGTGTGTGTGTGCTGAGTGTGTGTGTGATGAGTGTGTGTGTGATGAGTGTGTGTGTGCTGAGTGTGTGTGTGCTGCTGAGTGTGTGCTGAGTGTGTGTGTGCTGCTGAGTGTGTGTGTGCTGCTGAGTGTGTGTGTGCTGAGTGTGTGTGTGCTGCTGAGTGTGTGTGTGCTGCTGAGTGTGTGTGCTGAGTGTGTGTGTGTGCTGAGTGTGTGTGTGCTGAGTGTGTGTGTGTGCTGCAGAGCGTGTGTGTGTGCTGAGTGTGTGTGTGTGTGCTGAGTGTGTATGCTGAGTGTGTGTGTGTGTGCTGAGTGTGTGTGTGTGTGCTGAGTGTGTGTGTGTGCTGAGTGTGTGTGTGTGCTGCTGAGTGTGTGTGTGTGCTGAGTTGTGTGTGTGTGCTGAGTGTGTGTGTGCTGAGTGTGTGTGTGTGCTGAGTGTGTGTGTGTGCTGAGTGTGTGTGTGTGCTGAGTGTGTGTGTGTGCTGAGTGTGTGTATGTGCTGAGTGTGTGTGTGTGCTGAGTGAGTGCGTGCTGAGTGTGTGTGCTGAGTGTGTGCTGAGTGAGTGCTGAGTGAGTGCGTGCTGAGTGTGTGTGCTGAGTGTGTGCTGAGTGAGTTCTGAGTGTGTGTGTGCTGAGTGTGTGCTGAGTGTGTGTGTGCTGAGTGTGTGTGTGTGCTGCTGAGTGTGTAACTCGAGCGGGGCACTCGTGATACCGTACAGCGCACGTGTCACTACTGTGTGAAAACTGACCACAGCTATGAAAACACGCCCGGTCTGATGTAAATCCCAGCGCTCACTCTCATCTCTCTCCTCCCCCTCTCTCTTTTCCTGACCCTCCATGCCCCCCCTTCCCCCAAGCCCCCCCCCCGCTCTCCATAAAGAAAACACACGCATGCCTCTACGTCTGGTGTCTACGTGGTGATTAAAGACTCTTCTCACGACGCGCTGCTGCGTTGGCTGGTTGTGCACAAGCACAATTATTTTTGCGTTTTTTCTTTTTTACTCAACGCATTCGTCAGTGACGCCGTTCTCTTAAAATGAATGTGGAAAATAATAGGCGACGTTTCGGAGTACTGGTCCACCTTCACAGTACGTACATTAACGTGTGCGTAATGTGTATTTCAGTGCTACGGAGTTGGGGTTAACGGATCACCTGTGGATCAGAGCGCGTGCTGCTCTCAGGAAATCGCAGTACAGCAAGCGGGTTCTTGACCCGTGGAGGCAACGAGTGCATGCCGTGCGCTTATCTGCCTCAAATAAACACGAACAGCGTCGTGATGACCCCCCCCCCCCCAGCTGCGCACTGCAGAGTTGCCTTGTGATTGTTGTAGTTTGTTAAATCGAGTTGCCAAACGTCAGCCTCGAAACCTTCATGACTTGGAGAAGATCTGCAAAGAGGAGTGGGACAAAATCCCTCCTGAGATGTGTGCAAACCTGGTGGCTAACTACAAGAAACGTCTGCCAACAAGGGTTTTGCCATCAAGTACTAAGTCATGTTTTGCAGAGGGGTCAAATACGTATTTCCCTCATTAAAATGCAAATCAATTCATAACATTTTTGACATGCGTTTTTCTGGGTTTTTTTTGTTGTTATTCTGTCTCTCACTGTTCAAATACACCTACCATTAAAATTATTGACTGATCATTTCTTTGTCAGTGGGCAAACGTACAAAATCAGCAGGGGATCAAATACTTTTTCCCTCACTGTAGCTCAGTGGGCCTTACCTGGTAAAGCAAGAATTAGTTAAGTGTTATTTAGTTTCAATCTCCCCCTCCTGCTGTACACAACGGGTTCACCACTGCCGGTGGAGCGGTAGGTCGTGTCTGGTGAGGCACAAGCGTGGAAGAGTAGGCCAAAATGCGACTCTGAGAGGGGCTCCCAAAAACGCCTTCGAGTGGACAACAAAGACAAAGATCCCCCGGATAGCCTCTTAACGGACTGTTGGGGCAAGCGCTGTTAGCGAGCAGCACCTATTACGGCCAGCACCACGCCCGGTCGCCTTTGTCTCCCCAGTGGCGATGTTTATACCCTACACATTTAGGAGAGGCCCAGGACAGGTTCAGATAATCGTCACTGGTGTTGGCCATGAACGGTAATGGAACCCGGTCACCGGGTTCGTAGCGCAGCACGCTAACCGCTACACTACCGCTCCCCACACACACAGGCACACACAGACTCACACACACAGACTTGCACACATAGACTCATACACACAGACTCACACACACAAACTCAGACACACAGACTCTCACACACACACACAGACTCACACACACAGACACTCTCACACACACACACAGACTCATACCCACAGACTCACACAGACTCATACACAGACTCACACACACACAGACTCACACACAGACTCACACATAGACAGACTCACACACATACAGACTCACACACACAGACTCTCACACACACAGACACACAGACTCACACACACACAGACTCACACACACACATACTCACACACACAGACACACACACACAGACTCACACACACACAGACTCACACACACAGACTCACACACACACAGACTCACACACACAGACGGAACGTGCGCGTTGTTCTCATGGCACGTCGCGACCTCCTCCCTCCCCTGCTCCCCTCCTGCTCCCTCCCTCCCACCCGCTGCCACTCCCATGTAGAGACAATTAGGTCGGGTCGCCCTTATCAGCCTATGGCGGGGTCAGGGTGAAAAGGTCACGCCGGGACCCATCTTTGCCATCTACACAAACATTCCTATTAATTACACACATATCTCGTGTCCCGTCTGTGGGCGCGCACTCCCATACACTCCCACGTACAATCACCATCATCAGCCATGGTCAATCCGCTGCTGGACGAAGGTAATCCCCACGCTTACCAGCCACCTATCAGACACGGCCTTGTGGAGTAACAGAGACAAAGATCCACCCGTATAGCCTCAACAGACTGTTGGGGTAAGTGCTGTTAGCGAGCACCTATGAAGGCCGGAACGGCACACGATGGGGTGAGTGGTCAGCACCACGCCCGACCGCCTTTGTCTCCCTAGTAGCGATGTTTACACCGCACCAGGTATTCCTTTGAGGCTGAGTCGACCTAGGGGAGGCCCAGAACCGGTTCAAATAATCGTCACCGGTGTCGGCCGTGAGCGAGAATCGAACTCGGCTCGCCAGGTTCGTAGTACAGGACGCTAACCGTTCCGCCACCGCTCCCGACGAAGTAACAATCCACAGCACACCTGCAGCACGAACTGATGTTCAACTCCATGCCTCCCCTGGATACCACTCCATTGTTGTTGTTGTTATAGTTGACCATCAGCCATCATCATGGTCAGCTCCCTTCCACCCATGGCATATCCTGCCCAAGCCGCACTTACATTTCTGAAACAAATCGTGTTGTTAGTTGTGCGGTAATCATGAAGGAACACACAGCACTCTGTTTTTGCAATATCCATGGGTTTGTTGTTGTTGTGTTCACGCACCACGGATCTCCCGTGTAAACTTGAAGGGAACCTGGCTACACGTGGACCACCACCACCATCATCATCACCATGTGTGGGGAAAAAAAGCAACCAACCTCAAAATAATCGTTTGAATCATGTCACTATCCTGCGTGTCTTCTCTAATTCGGGTGTTCCTCTTTCCGCCTCAATGTACTTGACCGCATGCATCTCACCATGCGCAACTTAACAACAACAACAACAGCAACAATACAACGTATGACAATTATTACAATCATTGGTGAGTCCCTCTGAGTCCAATGTCTCTTCTTCAGGAGGGGTCCTGTCGCTACGTTTTTTAATTGTTTCTATTTCCAGAGATTATTTTCAGCCAGCGAACAGTCAAATTTCGATTTAAAGCTTTTGTGACTGCAGGGATTCATCTTCTTGGTTCTTTCGGTAAAGTCACGTAGAAGGGAAGTAATAAAATAATAAAAATAAAACATAATAAAATAATTATCACGACGTTTCGGCCACAACGCAAGCAGCCGTCCTCAGGTGAAGATGATGGTGTTTCATTCTTCAGCGAACAAAGTCGTTCAAATATTCGTCCGAGAGAAGAAAAAAGAAACACCCTCGTTCGGTGGCACCCTATGGAGAGGAATCCCCTTTGCTGCGTTGCCTTCTCCAGCTGAGCCAGGGATGTGTCCCCTTACAACTCCAATTCCCCGCCGGCGGGGAGGGAGTTGCAACAGATGGAGGGTGCTCCACGTGTGTTGTCTTCACTTTCACCACCGGACTGCGGCGTTTGTCCGTGCTGACGCCACTGGCGGGGAATGGGGAGAGTCGTCGGGGATTCTGTTGTTTTATCTCCAGACTATTTACTCAATGATCCTCACGTGACATTAATCGCATGAAAACGCCTCCGTCAAGTGGAGCATTGCTGCTAGTTGGGATCAACGCAAGCCCCGAGGGCACACACAAACCCAGCCAGTGCTGCCGCAAGGCACAGTTCCACATCGACGCGGTGCGCGGTCATTTCATCATTTGCCTGGACCCAGCCTGGTGGACACGTAGCTGGGACGGTCAGGCTAGAGTTTCCCATTACACTCGGGGGTAGGCCATGCTGCTCCTTGTATATCAGCTTACCCTGCGTTCAGTTCTCGGTGGGTCTTAGATGATCATATAACCGCTGTCACAAAGAGAGTGCGGAGCGGTGGGGCAATGGTTAGCGCGCTGCACCACGAACCCGGCGACACGGGTTTGATTTCCGCGAACGGCTGCCAACGCAAGTGACGGATCATCCGAACCGATCCTGGGCTTCCCTGAGATCGACTCAGCCTTAAAAGTGTGTACTTGGTGCGAGAGACGAAGGCGGCCGGGAGTGACGCTACTGCTGCTTACCCCAACCGCCTGTTCAAGGTCGGCGCGAGGAATCGTTGTCTTCGTAAACTAGAGAGACAAAGGCGGCCTGGTGCGCCGGTGACTTTCACGACCGCCTGATGTGACACGCTGACTTTGTGTCTCATGGTGTCAGGTCCCATATCATCGTGTCGATAATACGGTGATAATCGTTTCTTGAAAAAAAACTTAACATCTTTTCCTGACAAAATATTTTCTAAAGAACCCCCCATAAAATTTCCGAATAAGAATATATTCCCCATCAAATGAATGCATTTGCTAAATATCGACCGAAGTAATTGTCCGTGTGGAGTATTGAGTAAACAAGTGTCTTCTTCTCTCTGCAGTTGGTGGGCTCCCAGGTGCGCTGCGATCGTTGAAACGAGGAAGAGGAACACGTCCCACGCGCGCTCACGGGAATCTTGTCCACGCGTTTGGGGGGCAGCTTCAGGGGGGGGGGGTTGGGGGGCTCTTCTGGGCCATCGCCAGGCGGTGTCCATGGCGTGAGAGCCTTTTTGGAAAACCCCAAAGAAACTCAGAAGAAAACCCCAGGCAGAACAGCGGAGGGAAAGAACCTACAATCTCCATTGAAACACTCATTTGTTTAGAACAGCTCTTTTTGTGTGCGTGGGTTTATTTGGTTTGTTTTTGTGTGTGTTTGTTTAGTTTGTGTGTGTTAGTGTGTGTTTATTTAGTTTGTGTGTGTTTAGTTTGTGTGTGTTAGTTAGTTTGTGTGTGTTTATTTTGTGTGTGTTAGTTAGTGTGTGTTTGTTTAGTTTGTGTGCGTTAGTTAGTTTGAGTGTGTGTTTATTTTGTGTGTGTTAGTTTGTGTGTGTTAGTTAGTGTGTGTTTATTTAGTTAGTGTGTGTGTGTTTGTTAGTGTGTTTATTTAGTTAGTGTGTGTTAGTTAGTGTGTGTTTGTTAGTGTGTGTTTATTTAGTTAGTGTGTGTGTGTTAGTGTGTGTGTGTGTTAGTGTGTGTTTATTTAGTTAGTGTGTGTTTGTTAGTGTGTGTTTATTTAGTGAGAGTATGTGTGTGTGTTAGTTAGTGTGTGTGTTTATTTAGTTAGAGTGTGTGTGTTAATGTGTGTGTTAGTTAGTGTGTGTTTTTATTTAGTTAGAGTGTGTGTGTTAGTGTGTGTGTGTGTTAACTAACACACACACAAACTAACACACAAACTAACACGCACAAACTAACACACAAACTAACACACACAAACTAACACACAAACTAACACACACAAACTAACACACACACAAACTAACACACACACAAACTAACACACACACAAACTAATACTAACACACACAAACTAACACACACACAAACTAACACAAACTAACACACACAACACACTAACACACAAACTAACACACACAAACTAACACACAAACTAACACACACAAAATAACACACACACACAAACTAACACAAACTAACACACACACAAACTAACACAAACTAACACACACACACTAACACACACAAACTAACACACACTAACACACAAACTAACACACAAACTGACACACAAACTAACACAAACTAACACACAAACTAACACAAACTAACACAAACTACCACACACAAACTAACACACACAAACTAACACACACAAACTAACACACACAAACTAACACAAACTAACACACAAACTAACACACACAAACTAACACACACAAACTAACACACAAACTAACACACACAAACTAACACACAAACTAACACACACAAACTAACACACAAACTAACACACACAAAATAACACACACACTAATACACAAACTAACACACAAACTAACACACAAACTAACACACACAAACTAACACACACAAACTAACACACACAAACTAACACAAACTAACACACAAACACACACAAACTAACACACACACTAACACACAAACTAACACACAAACTAACACACAAACTAACACACACAAACTAACACACACAAACTAACACACACAAACTAACACAAACTAACACACAAACTAACACACACAATCTAACACACAAACTAACACACACACGCACGCGACGTCCCGCTGCGTGTTTCCTGTGACGGTCTCGCGGTGATGATGGATGAGGCATCGTTAGTCCCCCCCGCCCCCCCCGTTCATGCAAATTGCTACAAGCTACTTCCCACCGACCAGCCCCAATGGATGGGGGGTGGGGTGTGGGGGGGGGCGTGCAGAAGATGATTGGGTAATTAATCAACCAAGTTAGCTAATACATAAATAAATAACGGCATGCGTGTGCGCTGTGAACGTTTGGCAATGGCTAGGAAGGAAGGCAGGCGACTGGCTGATTGTTTGCTATTCGTGCTCTGTGCACGTACGCACGTCAAACTTATTTCGCACCGTACGTAGCCAAACCGCGGCGAATCGGAGGTGCGGGGGAATGAGGACGAAGCTAAACACAAAAGGCAAGTTCTAAACTAACGGGTTTGTCGATCGAGATTAGATTATTTAAAAGGGCATAGCTCCAGTGGCTTCCGATGGTCGGAATGAAGAGCGTTCCAGACGGCCGCAGCGATTGAATGGAAGCACGTGGTGTGGCCTGGCGGCAAAGCGACCAATGGGTTCGATATTCGGCTCGAACGCCCCTCTCTGGGTGTAACGTGTATGTCCTCTCTGTGTGTGTGTGTGCTGTATGTCGAACTTCTTTTGCGCCGTACGTAGCCAACCATGCTAATTCAGAGGCGCGGAGAGCGCCGTGAGAGTTCTGTTGAGTAAAGGCCAAGGAGGGTGCAGGGTGGTGGGGGGTCTTATTTTTCGTCTTTGTCAAGTTTCACTTTTTGGTTCTTTCGGTAAAGTCACGTATAAAGATAAAAGAAATGTTTTTAATAATAAATAAATAATGATTATTTTATTTACTATTTTATATTCATACGTGACTTTACCGAAAGAATCAAAGAGTAATTCCTGCAGTCACGAAAGCTCCAAATTAAGATTTGTCAAGTTTGCCAAAATAGGCGCTCGCAAACATCACTCGCTGGAGCGGCGCACACGGGGGGGGGGGGGGGCAGGGCAGGGGTGGGGGCAGGGCAGGGGTGGCGACTCGGGCTTGTACGACAGCACCGGTTGGGGACACGCTTTGTCAACTGTAATGAAAAGGATCGAGCAGCCGAATGAAACGAGGGGAGGAAGGGGGAGAAGGGGGGTGGGAGGATGAGGAGGATGAGGAGAGAATGGAGACGGAGCCCGCACGGAGCGCGGCGCTGAATGGCGTCAGCCGCCGCGCTCGGGGCGTGAATGGACTCTGCGTAAACGGAATCTGCTCTTTAACACGCGCGCTCATGCATGCCAGCATTAAGCATGCTCTCTCTCTCTGCCTGCCTCCCTCCCTCCGTCCGTCCGTCCACCTCAAACACCCCTCCTCCACCCCCACCACCACCTGGCTATGAAAAGGTGGCAAATCGTTGACCGCCGTTGGCGATCGGACGACGTCGCAGGCCCCCACGTGTTCCAAGCGACTGCCGGACGCGACTTTATCCGCTCGCAAGTGGCGGTGAATCGAGGGAAAGATTCGGCCCCTCCGAGATCATGTTTTGTTTTGTTTTGCTCACGGACCATCCGAGAGGGTCACATTCCCCTTGGCCTACTCTTCCACGCTCGTCTAGACGTCTTGGCAGCAAAACTACGGAGGGAGTTACCCACGTTGTCCCGAACCGCGCGCTACCTGGCCAATCGACGTAACTGATGGTGGTGGTTGCCCATTGACACCTCTACTGGGTGGACAGAGGAGGTGTGGGGTGAGGTGTGAGGTTGAGGTGAGGTGGGGTGCGCTGGGAGGTCCCCGGGTGCAGATTTAAGAGACCCTGCCTCGCTGTTTCAGCTGCCGAGCCGGGAGGTCGAGATGAATCAGGCGACCTTTGTCTGGATCCCGAGGCCGGTGCGCTCCGCTAGCCGCAACGCCGTGGCAGCGTCCCCGAAGCAAGCTGCCATCACCCTGGGGCACGTGCCGCGTCTCTCTCTCTCTGCCTTGCAGGCGGGTTCATAGCAGGAGCCATAACGCTGCAGTTGTATTTCATTGCTTACAATCGCACTCCCAACGCAAAGAAATTGAAAGGCGCGCGCAGATAGCTAATGCTGACTTCACAATCCAAATATGTATTTATACTGCGGGAGGAATCCGATGAGCTATAGAGCTCTTTGTTCACAGATGTCCAGTAGGGGCGGTTAAGAACGTTACAACAACAAACAGGACAACAGCAGACGATGGTAGTGGCAAGTATAAGAAAGGTGAACTAATCACCCCAACGCAGACAAATAAACCATCCACATCCCAGCAGACAAAGCCCACTCAGGTATTCACGTGTTTTTTCAGAAGTGACTTGGCCACAGATGAGAGCTCAACAAAGTGGCCCCATCATTTGGACTTTTAAGAAGTCATCGAAATGATCTCAATGCTTGTTTCGAAACGTGGAGGGGAAAGGGGGAAATCCCGAGGACCCGGAGGAGAGAGACACGCAAACTCCAAATATACAGCAGGCACGAGGCTCGAGATCGGACCCTGATGTGTTGTTATCTTTAACAACACTGATTAAACAACAACAACGTTACCTTCATACTTCTTGTCTCTCAATATTAAACGAAAAAAATCGGGTACAAACCAAGCGTTTAAATGCACACACTTTTATTTGCGCTCAAAAGTAGAAAACAAAATTAGTGTTTTGACCCCATCATCAAATTTGATATGCTCAATAAAAGTGGGCGCCTTTGCGTAAATACAATTAGACATATCGAGAGGAAGCCACCCACGTATTGCTCTCAAATCGCAGTGCGTTCTTTTGATTATTTCGCTAACGATCCGTCAAACAAGTGGTGCGGTAGTCGACGTTGTCAGTCGTTGTTGTTGTTGCTGCTGTTGTTGCTAAAGCAGCACCACGGATACGCCGTGTAAAATAGCAGGGCAAGAACCGGCTGAACGGGACCGCCGTCATCCGTGTAACGAATCACAGAATAAACGTCCATCAGCATTGCAGCAGCAGCAGCATCAGCAGCAGCACTGCAGCAGCAGCAACAGCATTGCAGCAGCAGCAGCAGCATCATCATCAGCAGCAGCATCATCAGCAGCAGCAGCAGCAAACACTCTCCCCATACGCCCCGCGCTCTTCTTGGTGTCTTTGCGTCGTTTCTGCAGCGTTGTGTGTGTACGTGTGTGTGTGTACGTGTGTGTGTGTACGTGTGTGTGTGTACGCGTGTGTGTGTACGTGTGTGTACGTGTGTGTGTGTGTACGTGTGTGTACGTCTGTGTGTACGTGTGTGTGTGTGCGTGTGTGTAAGTGTGTGTGTGTACGTGTACGTGTGTGTGTGTACGTGTGTGTGTACGTGTGTGTGTACGTGTGTGTCTACGTGTGTGTGTGTGTACGTGTGTGTACGTGTGTGTACGCGTTTGTGTGTGTACGTGTGTGTGTGTACGTGTGTGTGTGTGTACGTGTTTGTGTAAGTGTGTGTGTGTGCGTGTACGTGTACGTGTGTGTGTACGTGTGTGTGTGTGTGTACGCGTGTACGTGTGTGTGTACGTGTATGTGTGTACGTGTGTACGTGTGTGTGTGTACGTGTGTGTGTAAGTGTGTGTGTGTACGTGTACGTGTACGTGTGTGTGTGTACGTGTGTGTGTGTGTACGTACGTACATGCAACAACTCTGGGCCGGTTCCGACAAACAGTGTCTCATCAGCAGTGTCGGGCTCGCTTCAAGCAACCACTGCCGTTCCGCAGAAATGCCCCCATGGAACCTACAGGCGTGCTGCTAGGCCGGCCCGGGCGAGTTTTAAATTGTATTTGACATCATAGTACACGTGCTAATGTGTTACGCGGGATGACCGTGATCCCGTCTGATCGCCACTTTACCCGGCTGTTGTACACGGGAGATCCGTGGTTTTGTGCGAGTGAGCACAGCAGCATCGAACGACAAGATTCATCACAAGATTCATCACAAGATTCATCACAATATTCATGACGATATTCATGACGATATTCATCACGATATCCATCACGATACCCATCACGATATCCATCATGCAGTGGAAGAGTGAAACGGCGTCCTTCAGGGACACTGCACAACTAACGAGGTCTTTAACTACCGCAGACAGCAGGCGTGCTGGAGATTGTATAATCATGCAGAATACTGAGATTTGTTTTACCTAAAGGATTTAGCCCCCTTAGAGATCTGACCAACTTTGTGTCGTTCAGACCCTCCACCACCCGACACAGCCAAGCAAAGTAAATGGTCACGCGGTGTACGCGCGGTTATAATTTGGGTATATTCGCGTAGTATAATGTCAAATATACTCGTGTTAAGTGCACTCGTGTATTGTAGTGTTAAGTATATTTTATATTAAGTATATGTTAAGTATATTCATGAATTATGTTATGTATATTCGTGTACTAGTGTTATGTATATTCGTGTACTATAGTATTTAATGTAATCCTGTATAATAATATTTAGTATATTCGCATACAATATAGTATTTAGTATAATCGTATACTATAATGTTAAGTATATTCCATGTTAAGTTTGTTTTTAGGCAGAGCCAATCTAGGAGTTGGACAGATCATTTGGCCACTGGCGATTATTGGACACTTCTGCATTAAAAGGCAGGCAAAGACAAAGGCCCCCAGTATAGCCTACGCATGCTGTTGGGCCAAGTGCTACTAGCGGCAAGCACTACACCCGGACGACTTTGTCTCTCACGAGCGATGACGTCTCCACACCGTAGCGGATAGTAATTTAAGGCTGAGTCGACCTAAAAGCGCAGTGACGATTCAGGTAATGACCACTGATGTTCGCCGTGGCCGGGAGTCGAACCTGGGCAGCCGGGATCGTAACGCAGAACGCGAACCACTGAGCCACCGCTCCCAATATACAAAGATAAAGATCCCCATATAGCCTTAAACAGGCTGTTGGGGCAAGTGCTGCTAGCGAGTAGCACCTATGAAGGCCCGAACGGCACACGAGGTGGCTGGTGGACAGAACCACGCCCGGCCGCCTTTGTCTCCCCACTGGCGATGTTTACACACCGCACCAGGTACTCATTTGAGGCTGAGTCGACCTAGCGGAGACCCAGGACCGGTTCAGATAATCGTCACCGGTGTTGGCCGTGAGCGGGAATCGAACTCGGGTCGCCAGGTTCGTAGTGCAGCGCGCTTACCCCTACACCACCGCTCCACATACACACAAAGACAACAAAGACAAAGATCCCCCGTATAGCCTCTACCAGACTGTCGGGGCAAGTGCTGTTAGCGAGTAGCACCTACGAAGGCCGGCACGGCAACACAAGGTTGGTGGGTGACTGGCACACAACTCCCGACCGCCTTTGTCTCCCTCGTGGTTACGTTTACACGCTCCACACAAATAGACACACACTCACTCACCGCGCACCGCACAAAGAAAGGGTAGCCCAGCACACACCCACATCCATCAAGTGGCCTCGCTCGCCTCCCCTTCGTGACTCGCAACCCGCACCCCCACAGCTCCACTCGCCGGCCCCCTTGTGACGTCGCGGTGTCCCTCTCTGTCTCTCTGTGTGTCTCTGTGTGTGTGTCTCTGTGTGTGTGTCTCTCTGTGTGTCTCTCTGTTGTCTCTGTGTTGTCTCTGTGTCTCTGTGTGTGTCTCTCTGTGTGTGTCTCTCTCTCTCTCTCTGTGTCTTTCTGTCTCTCTCTCTGTGTCTCTCTGTGTCTCTCTGTGTGTCTCTCTGTCTCTCTGTGTGTGTCTCTCTGTCTCTCTGCGTGTGTCTCTCTGTGTGTCTCTCTCCTTACGTCTCTCTGTGTGTGTCTCTCTGTGTCTCTGTGTGTGTTTCTCTGTGTGTGTCTCTCTGTCTCTCTGTGTGTGTATCTCTGAGTCTCTGTGTCTATGTGTGTGTCTCTCTCTCTGTGTGTGTCTCTCTGTGTCTATGTGTGTGTGTCTCTCCGTCTGTCTGTGTGTATCTCTCTGTCTCTCTCTCTTTCTGCGTCGCTATGTGTGTCTCTCTCTCTCTGTGTGTCTCTGTGTGTGTCTCTGTGTGTCTCTGTGTGTCTCTCTCTCTTGCGTCCCTCTGTATGTGTGTCTCCCTCTCTGCGTCTCTCTGTGTGTCTCTGTGCCTCTCTCTCTCTGTCTTTCTGTGTCTCTCTGTGTGTCTCTGTGTGTGTCTCTCTCTGCGTCTCTCTGCGTCTCTGTGTGTCTCTCTCTGCGTGTGCTCGGCACGAACAACAACAATAAGAATCTGCGCAGCAGCAGGCGGCGGCGTCGTGAATATTCATGAGAGGCATCGCCTCGAGTCTCCTCTGCGCGTCTATAAAAATGCGGGGGCGTGTGGGCGGGCGGAGAGCCACGCGGACTGCTGCTGCTGCTGCCCACGAAGCCGCAGCGAGTCGAGAGCGGCGACGATGACGGCCAGGCGAGTAGTGAGCGGTGATGGTGCGGAGCGTGAGAGACGTGCATGGCAATACGCACATTTCCCTGGTGCGCGTGGAACGTTGGATCAACGTTGGCTCAACGTTGATGCAATGTCGGTGCAACGTTGCACCAACGGCCAACGTTGCTGGAACGTTGGCCGTTGGTGTAACGTTGAGCCAACGTTGCTGGAACGTTGGCTCAACGTTGTGGCCGACGTTGGGTTGAGGTTGGGCTGACGTTGGTCCGACGTTGCACATCCACTGGGTATGTATTACTACATACACACACAGAGTGTATGTACAACCACACACACAATACAACCACACACACATTACAACCACACACACATTACAACCACACACACAATACAACCACACACACAATACAACCACACACACATTACAACCACACACACAATACAACCACACACACAATACAACCACACACACAATACAACCACACACACATTACAACCACACACACATTACAACCACACACACATTACAAACACACACACACACACCGACACGTGTATACACACACACCAGGGTGTACACAGATTGTACACACACTACATAAATACGTACACGACACAAACAAAGACAAAGATCTCCTGTGTAGCCTTAACAGGATGTTGGGGCAAGTGTTGTCAGCGAGCACCTATGGAGGCTGCCACGACACACGAGGGGGTGGGTGGCCAGCACCACGTCCGGCCGCCTTTGTCTCCCTAGTAGCGATGTTTTTACACACCGCACCAGGTACTCATTTGAGGCTGAGTCGACCTAGAGGAGGCCCAGGACCGGTTTAGATAATCGTCACTGGTGTTGTCCGTGAGCGGGAATCGAACTCGGGTCACCAGGTTCGTAGCGCAGCGTAACGCTAACCACTGCGCCACCGCTCTCCACACACGCACACGTATACACACACGTACGTACACACACACACGCACACACACACGTACACGCACACACACGTACACACACACACGTACACACGCACGCACGTACGTACACACACACGCACCACACATGTGTATAGTGTGTGTGTTGTCTGTGTGTGTAGTATCTGTGTGTATAGTGTGTATAGTCTGTGTGTTGTTCATTCCGCGTGTAGACTTTACAGCGGGAGCGCCGCCGCATCTCACTCGCGCAGGGGCCGCGAGACGGAACGCGCCGAACGCGCTCGCCCCTCGCCCCAAAGCGCCGCGTTCAGGTGGCCACCGACCCCCCCGACCCCCCCCCCCCCCACCACCTCCACCACCTCCACCACCACGGACAGCCGTCACTGAGCCTCGAAACTCCTTGTCAAGAGCGTTCCTCCCCCTGCCACACGTTGACGCAGTGATGGGGGGTGATGCCGCTGCCGCTGAGATGGAAATTGGATTGAAAGCAACACGAGCGTTGGTGTCAGCGTGCGCGATGCGCTACGTCGTGGGCCTCCCCTAGGTCGACTCGGCCTCAAATGAGTGCCTGGTGCGGTGTGTAGTAAACATCGCCCCGAGGGAGACAAAGGCGGCTGGGCAGTGGTGTTCGCCACCCACCCCTTCGTGTGCCGTGCCGGCCTTCATAGGTGCTACTCGCTCGCCGCAGTTGCCCCGACAGCCTGTTAATGATACACGGGGGATCTTAATATTTGTGGGGAGCGGTGGTGTAGCGGTTAGCGCTACGCTGCGCTACGAACCCGGCGACCCGAGTTCGATTCCCGCTCACGGCCAACACCGGTGACGATTATCTAAACCGGTCCCGGGCCTCCCCTATGTCGACGCAGCCTCAAATGAGTGCCTGGTGCGGTGTGTAGTAATCATCGCAATCGGGGAGACAAAGGCGGCCGGGCGTGCTGCTGGCCCACCCACCCCCCCCTCGTGTGCCACAGTGCCGGCAGCCTTCATTGGGTGCCAAAGCACTTGGCCCCAACAGTCTGCTGAGGCTACGTGGGGGGGTTGGGGGGGGGGTCTTTGACGCGTGATCCCAGCGGAGTAATCCGCAAGGTAATTGTCCGGCATTGGGATGTTTGTGCAGCAGCAGCCGCACTGTACCACGCGCGGGGTGTTCAGCTTTTTGGAAGGAAACCGCACAGCAGTGAGCAGTGCTGCCACTTTCACAATGTCTCCCCGTCAGCTTCGTGGCCAACAGCAACGCGCCAGGCTCGGTGACGCGGTTTCTTGCTTCCTTCGATTACGCGGAGTGCCGCTCGCCAGTAAGGTCCGGCGGGAATTAGCAGCAGCCTTTGCTCAACACGCCGTGATAGCGCACTGCTGATGAGACCCAGACGGCCGAAACCATTCCAGATTCTCCCCCCCCCCCACCACCACCACCCCCCTTGCTTAAACACTGATGGATGACACCTTTTTTTCTACTTGCATGTGGAGGACATGGAACTGGGCTCTGGCCCGTTGTTCTATAGCAAGGCTCTGGGTATTCTCAGCCAACAGCCGTTAACTCTCTCTCTCTCTCTCTCTTATCCGCGCGTGCGAGACGTGTACGCGCTTACAGGAGGAGCACCTGCGCCAGCTTGCAACGCTCACAGGACAGGCAGACGATGCCCGTGACTCATCCTGCAAGTTAACCATTGCAGGATGGGCTGCGTTAAAGGGGTTCACAGATCCGCGAAATAGCGGGGGCATTGCCCCATCGTCGAGTTCTCTCTGGCAGGCGAGGAGCTGCGTTGGCCGGGTCACGTCACCCCGGCATTGCCCAGCCAGCGCATGCAGAGCTCCAAGTCGGCACGGCGTAGACTCGAGCAGAGATGGGCTGCTGATGTGGTGCAGGACTTCGAGATAGATAAGTAGCCTTGCTGATAGCTGGAACTAGCGGTGTCAAGATCGGCCTCTGTGGAGGAGGAGGCTCGTGAAGGACGCTGCTGCTGCTGCTACTGGGCAGTTGGAGGCAATCGTCGCCCTCCAGCAACAACGGAGGGCAGCGGAGCGACGCTCACAACAACGAGCGGAGCGCCGGGTGGATTAAAGCCTGCAAGTTGGCGCAAGGGATGGGCACAGGTGGTGCATCTGCCACTCATCTCAGCCAGTCAACAAACATTACACCTGGGTGTCTCATAACCTTCCGTCAGCGAGCCTTCGACACCCCACGTGGCCTCAAAGTGCACCTAGCCTGGCACAACCACTGCGATGACGTCACCGCCACGTAGTGGCGAATGGCAGCTGTCGTTGTCAGTGTGTATCGTATAAAGCGAAGCCAGGTGGCACAGTAGAGGACACGCAGGTGGTGCATCTGCCACTCATCTCAGTCGGTCAACCCATGGCACTTGGGGTCTGTCCCGTGACCTGCCAGCAGCGAGCATTTGACACTTCACGAGGCCTCGGAGTGCACCTAGCCTGGCACAAAGCTTGGTGACGACATTCGCCACTTAGCGGCGAATGACGGCTGTTGTTGTGTCTAAAGTGGCCGTGCCGAGTTCGATTCTTGCTCACAGACACCAACGCCAGTGACGATTATCTCAACCGGTCCTGGGCCTCCCCTAGGTCGACTCAGCCTCGAATGAATACCTGGGACGTTGTGTAAACATCGCCACTGGGGAGACAAAGGCGGCCGGGCGTGGTGCTGGCCACCCACCCCCCACGTGTGCCACAGTGCCGGCAGCCTTCATATGTGCTCCCAACTCGCAGCACTTGCCCCGACAGCCTTGTCGAGTCTTCACGGGAGGATCTGTCTCTTTGTCTCGTGTGTCTGCAGCAGCTCCCACTGGTGGAGACCCTGGGAGGCCAGGGACATCGCTCAGCAGCATGAAGACGCGCTGGTAAGCTTCGACTTGTGTGCCCCTGCACAGCCCCGTAGCGATCCACTGCTGGATGAGTCACCCCACGCTGCGTGTGGCTTGGTGGGGCTATTTGACCGACCTCCACGGAGCTTCTCGTGGCCGGTTGGTGACGCCTGGTGGGTGAGTGGGGGTGGCAGTAGCGTAGAAGTGCAGTGCGATCATTAATATCGCTCCACTGCTACCCCTGCTGCCGCGTGTGTCGCCCTGCTGCGTATGCCATAAGTTCCGCGAGCCATGCTGGATGATGGCCTCTCACGGCCCTCCGATTAGCACGCTGGGCTACGTACTGCGCGAAAGAGGTTCAGCATACGTACATACACACATCCGGCGATGTAACAATCCGCCCAGCGGCTGCACACATTGTATATATTCGGTATTGTAGCTAAAAACAACCACTGCTATACATCACTGAGTCACTGGTGCCGCATGCCTGTGATCCAGCAGTGCTCCGTGCCTTGGCGAGGGTTGGCGGTTCACAGAGGTTTGTGGAACTCCCTCCCCTCACCCCGTGGGTGTCAACGTAGCAATTCCCTGGCTCGCCAGGGCACGGTGGTGGTACAGCGAGTGGGTTGATTTCCGTCTGTAATCCATCAGTTTGACGCGTAGCAGTCGTAGGAGGCTTTCACGACCAATATTATCCACAATAGAGGGTTTTTTGGGGTTAGATCGCGTAAATAAAAAAAATGTGTCATTAAACCCGCCACCACCCGACACAGCCAATGAGTAAGGTTTGTCACGTCAACAAAACGTGCCAATTCGTCACTAGTACAGCACTAGTGTGTAGTGTATAGTGTAGTGGATAGTGTAGTATGCTAGTTCAGCACTAACCGGTTGAGTGTTTGAGAGTAAACCCGCAACATTTACAATTCGAGTACGACGTTTCGCCGGTAACTACAACCAAGATTGGGCAAAACTTAGCCGACTCTTCACCGCGGCAAGCGGAGAACACAAGACGTAACATTAAAACAGCTAAGAGGCAACATATATACTGTTAAAAATATTTTTTTTGTTAAACTTAAAATTTTATCAAAACTGTGCGCATTACAAACGTATTTAAGAATCACAGTTAGGAGTCAAACAATATATATATACTATTAAAATAATGAAAATAACATTAAAATATAATCAAAAGTGTGCGCGTTGCAAAACTCTACAGCTTTTTAAAATGCTACTCTGCATGGCTGATGCTGGAACACAAATATGTAACGTGATTATTGTTTTTATCGCCTATTTATTAAAAGAGGTGATGACTCCCTCTCTTTCTCTCTCTCTCTCTGCCCGGAAGCGCGCTGGAGATTCCCAGAGCCAGTCCGCGCTGCCGGCTAAAGCAGCAAAACTCTGTTCTGGATTCCAACACCCAGTGAAGTGAGTTTCGCAGCCGGTGATGAATCACCGCCTGTGTGTGCTCGCATCATGTCCACCATCATCC
This sequence comes from Lethenteron reissneri, assembly GCF_015708825.2. NCBI lineage: Eukaryota > Metazoa > Chordata > Hyperoartia > Petromyzontiformes > Petromyzontidae > Lethenteron > Lethenteron reissneri. The sequence goes on from NC_083783.1 coordinate 10,462,279, forward strand.
GTCCTGCTGATGTGCGTGTGCACGCGTGTGTGTGTGTGTGTGTGCTCGCATCATGTCCACCATCATCCGTCCTGCTGATGTGCGTGTGCGCGCGTGTGTGTGTGCTCGCCGTATGGTTCAACATACATACATAACAGCACTTGCCCCAACAGTCTGTGGAAGGCTATACGGGGGATTTTTGTATTTGTGTGTGTGTTCGTTGTGATGAGCGGTAGTGTAGTGGTTAGCACACTGCGCTACGAACCCGGCGACCCGAGTTCCATTCCGGCTTATGGTCGACACTAGCGACGATTATCTGAAATGGTCCTGGGCCTCCCCCTACGTCGACTGGGCCTCAAATGAGTACTCGGTGCGGTGTGTAGTAAACATCGCCACTAAGAAGGCAAAGGCGGCCCGCGTGGTGTTGGCAACCCACCCCCTCGTGCGCCGTGCCGGCCTTCATAGGTGCTGCTCGCTAACAGCACTTGCCCCACAAGTGTGTTCAGGCTACACGGGGGATCTTTGCCTGTTTGATTCCCACTCGCGGTCAACACACCGGTGACGATTATCTGAGCCGGTCCTGGGTCTCCACTAGGTGGACTAAGCCTCAAATGAGTGCTTGGTACGGCGTGTAAACATCAGCACTGGGGGAGACAAAGGCGGCCAGGCGTGGAGCTGGCCACACCACCACCTTGTCCCGTTACAACCTTAACAGGTGCTCGCTAACTTGTAAGAGTTTTGACGAGGGTGCCCTTGTGTACACGCATGCGGTTTTTGCTGTGATGCCAAGCGTTGTGTTACGTCCCGGTGTGTGTACGTATGTTCAACTTCTCTCGCACCGTACGTAGGCCTCGTTTTGTCAGCTGTTTGTGTTGCCACGTGCACTGTGTCGTGCTCTTAGCCGTTGTGTTGTGATCACACAGAGTGTGGTGTTACCACGTGCATTGTGTCGTGCTCTCAGCCGTTGTGTTGTGGTGATGTGCTGATGTTGTGGCTCAGCAGTAGCACAGGTCCACGGTTCGAATCGAGCGGCCGCCCCGGTAATTTCTGCGGTGTGCGGTAACCACAATGATGATAATAATGCACCACTCGTTTCCGTCTGCTCCACTCACGAAGTACGTTAAAAAATCTCCGTGACGCCGTTCGCAAGAGCCGGCTCATCCTGTGCCGGCGTCGGCATCCACGTTTGCCAAATTTGAAAATTGCAAACCGCAAATAACTCCCATTAGGAATGGCACACAGACACACTCAGCGGCAATCATCGCTGCCTCCTGGCAGACGAATGCCCCAGGCCAGTCTCTAGCTCATGAGACTATCCCTGGCGCCCTGAGTGAAACTCACCGCTTATTCAGCTACCCATCCAGCCACTCGACCGCTCACTCATTCCCTCACTCAACCACTCATTCACTCACTAATTCACTCACTCAACCACTCATTCACTCACTTAACTACTCATTCACTCACTCAACCACTCGCTAATTCACTCACTCACTCGACCACTCACTCATTCGCTCACTCAACCAGGCACTCATTCACTCACTCACTCAACCACTCACTCGTTCGCTCACTCAACCAGGCACTCATTCACTCACTCACTCAACCACGCACTCATTCACTCACTCACTCGACCACTCATTCATTTGCTCACTCAACCACGCCCTCATTCACTCACTCACTCACTCAACCACGCACTCATTCACTCACTCACTCGATCACTCATTCACTCATTCACTCACTCGACCACTCATTCACTCACTCGACCACTCACTCACAACTTAGCCAACGAGACGCTATGCTGAACTGAATGCGTTGTGCACCGTGCGTGCGTCGTGTTGCACGTGTTGTTCTACATCTTCCGCACCGTGCGTTGTTCTCGGGCCGTGGTGCAGGATCATGTGGCCAAAGTCGAAGACGTTCGACTACCTCTACCGAAGTGGCCAGAGCCTCCTGGCGAACTTCCCCGTGCAGGCCACGTTGTCCTTCTACGACTCTAAGAGCGACGATGACGACGACGACGAGGATGACGACGACGAGAACGAAGATGATGCTTACGCCCGTCGGGGAGATCCGCGTGACGATTCTGACGACGCCGACGACGGCGCCGGGAGCGGTGGCGTTCGTAGTCGCAGTGCCAATTGTGAATTCGGAGCGAGTTCTAACCAAGGATCGACTAACATTCAACAACCCGGACGACAACAACAGCAACAATAACAGCGGCGATCGTTTTTAACGAGCTCGACCTCGAGCTACTTTTTTGAGGTCCGTCCTCGGTCAGGATATAACTCGATCGATTCCACGAGCGCACACCGCCAGCCTGGGCCGATGCGCTGCTGGAAGAACGTCTCCCCGCCACCGCCCAAGGCGCCGTCTCGCCGTCCTGCGAGTGCGCCGAGCTGAGTTCATCGCCCCGTCTCGTCGTCGTCGTCGATGCGGTGCGGGGAACCCGCCGTGGCGGGCTCGCTCCGCTCCGCTGCCGGGCTTTGCTTCCCGCCGGGCGACGTTCACCCGGCGGCCGATTGGCGCTGAGACACCGAAGAGGGCGCGGAGGAGAGCACGCGGGGCGGGAGAGGGTGGCCCGGACGGTCGTGCGGATGTGGGACAAACGCTGCGTGTGGGTGTGCTGTGTGGGTGTACTGTGTGGGTGTGTACTGTGTGTGTACTGTGTGTACTGTGGGTGTGTGTGTACTGTGTGTGGGTACACTGTGTGTGTGGTGTGTACTGTGTGTGCGTGCACTGTGTATGTGTGTACTGTGTGTGTGTACTGTGTGTGTGGGTGTGTACTGTGTGTGTGTACTGTGTGTGTGTGTACTGTGTGTGTGTACTGTGTGTGTGTACTGTGTGTGGGTGTGTACTGTTTTCGCTCCACGGCAAGCAGCTGTCTCACACAGAGATACACACACGCAGATATACACACACACACAGAGATCCATAGAGAGGTACAACATTGTGTGTGTGTGTATTTGCACGCTACTCGGCAGGCAGCTGTCTCTCACACATAGAGGTACATACACAGGGATACATAGAGAGATACACATGAATACACACAGAGATACACCACATTGTGTGTGTGTGTGTACCGTGTGTGTGTACTGTGTGTGTGTGTGCGTTGGGTGACTGCTGTGGGTCTGGATGCTTCGCAATTCCGCTTTGTGATCCCTTTTTACTTTGGATGCATCTACTGACCACAAGTGCATCGAGCGAGGCAAGCCTGTGTGCAACCAGGACTACATCTGCCACTCAGCTTTGCGGTAGTGATTATGGGCAGCGTAAGGCACTGCCACTAGACTACGCGGCATCACCCCACAACAACACGAGTCCAGAACGGCACCATCGGGGTAACGAAGCGCCGATCATGATGACTTTCAAGCGTAAGTTGAATTACGTGGAATCGTTATGTGCCGGAGGCGTTGTTCCACAGGCGGCCCTGGGATTTGATTGATTGGCTATTCGATTGTAATCTGCAATGCCGCACACAGCAGCGTGTGTACATATGAGAGAGAGTGCGTGTGTGTGTTGTGTGTATATTTTGTAGGTAGAGTTCAGTGTTGTTAAATAGCGTTAGCGTCTTTTGGTGTTTTGTTTTTGCACTCTTGTAAATATAAATCTTTTGTTTATTTAAAATGCAATAAAAAAAATCTGGTGACTTTAATGTCTATTAAAGTCCATAAACATATATCTGTGTATGCAATAGGGTAAAGGTGCAGGCCTGCAAGTGCTTGCCGACGCCACTGCTGGCGGAAGGGGAGCTCTAGAGCGCCCCCCTCCTCTCTCTCGAGTGGAATGTTGGCCTACTCTTCCTCTACGCTGTTTCAACTGCCGCAGCGAGAGCAGCGCTGCCTTGCTCACTCGGAGGTGGAGGTGCAAACGATGATTTTATCCCGGGAGGGAGGTGTTGAACTCGTGACCACCGCACCACCCCGCCGCTGATGATGATGGTGATAATGGTGGTGGTGATGGTGATGAGAGTGAGTGAGTGAGGTGGCTCTGGGGGTGGAGTGAGCGGGCGAGTGAGTGAGTGAGCGAGTGGTGGTGGTGGTGGTGGTGATGATGGGAGGGAGTGAGTGAGTGAGGTGGCTCTGGGGGTGTAGTGAGCGAGTGGTGGTGGTGATGGAGATGGTGGTGATGGAGGGAGTGAGTGAGCGAGTGGTGGTGGTGATGGTGGTGATGGGAGGGAGTGAGTCAGTGAGTGAGCGAGTGGTGATGGTGGGAGGGAGGGAGGGAGTGAGGTGGCTCTGGGGGTGGAGGGAGTGAGCGAGTGGTGGTGGTGATGGAGATGGTGGTGATGGAGGGAGTGAGTGAGCGAGTGGTGGTGGTGATGGTGGTGATGGTGATGGGAGGGAGTGAGTCAGTGTGTGAGCGAGTGGTGATGGTGGGAGGGAGGGAGTGAGGTGGCTCTGGGGGTGGAGTGAGTGAGCGAGTGGTGGTGCTGATGGAGATGGTGGTGATGGAGGGAGTGAGTGAGCGAGTGGTGGTGGTGGTGATGGAGATGGTGGTGATGGAGTGAGCGAGTGAGTGAGTGAGCGAGTGCAGTGTAATTGGATAAACCAGGAGAGGAGACGCAAGCCAGGAGAATCTGAGATGGAATTTGGATTGAAAGCAACACGTGTGTGTGTCAGTATGTGTGCGGGGAGTGGTTGCGCGCTGCGCTACGTCATGGGCCTCCCCTAGGTCGACTCGGCCTCAAATGAGTACCTGGTGCGATGTGTAAACATCGCTACTGGGGAGACAAAGGCGGCCGGGCGTGGTGCTGGCCACTCACCGCCTCGTGTGCCGTGCCGGCCTTCATAGGTGCTGCTCGTTGACAGCACTTGCCCCGACAGTCTGTTAAGGCTACACGGGGGATCTTTGTATTTGTTCGGAAGGTGTGGTCCCTCTTAAAAGGAAGATTGGCATCAGTTAAGGTTTTTTTTCATATTTTCTCGGCTCACGCCTGTTTAGCCAGACTCCCTCCGCTTATAAACTTGAGACTTTAAAGTGTAAAAATATGTCGGCGGCTAGGGGGAGCGGTGGCGCAGTGGTTAGCGCACCCCAGCATGAAACCACTCAAGCCACGCTAGTTCCATTCCCGGCTAAGTCTACAGGAGCGCACGGTCTGTCCCGGGACTCGCTTAGGTCGACGCAGCCTGAAAAGTGAGCACTTGGTGCGGCGTAGCAAAAAGAGTAGCACTGGGGAGACAAAGGCGGCCGGGCGTGTTTAGTTGTTAATCACGCTGTGCTGTATTGTATTAGATACAGGCATTTTACAACACACACTGTTGATGTTTCCCGCCGTGTTGTTGTGTAAACCTACACCCGGAATGCCCTCGCATTTAGTCCGATCTCGCACGGCTAAGCGGCGTGTGAGCCTGGCCATTTGTTTGGATGGGCAACCCAGCGAACGCCGGGCGAACGTTTGGCGCAACGTGCCACGTTCACTGGGGGGGCACGTTCACTGGGGGGCCACGTTCACTGGGGGGCCACGTTCACTGGGGAGCCACGTTCACTGGGGGGCCACGTTCACTGGGGGGCCACGTTCACTGGGGGGCCACTCGGACGCACAAACAGCCCGATTGCAATCGGCGCTGGGGGCTCAGAGGGCTGCGCTGGGTCGGTGGAGTCCATCGCACTCCCCGCGCTCCCACGACGCCGTCTCTCCTCTCGTGCCGCGTGCCGCTCAGCCGCGCAGCACCAAGACGGTAGCTCGTCGTCGACCGCTCAGAAACCGCGTTATAACGGGGACGCGTTCCGCGTTATAACGGGGACACGTTCCGCGTTATAACGGGGGTGTGTTCCGTGTAGTGAGCTAGCCCCTACCCCCACGACTCGCATGGAGTGGGGGAGGGAGGCCTTCATCCAGCAGTGGATTTAAACAAAAAAAATGTGTGCACTTCCACGTGTCCATGTCGAGTCAGGGTAGCGACACCCGCCAGCAACTTGGCATGGGCACCCCCACCTCTTAGCAGTCGGCAGGCCAGCGTGGAAGAGTAGGCAAAAATACTCGTCCCTAAGGTGCGGCAAAGCGTGGTTACTCCCAACTCTTCCAAGACGTCCCGGGCCTGCACAAAAGCGTGGAAGAGTAGACCCAGTGACTCCAGCAGCACACGTTGAGTTCCCTCGCACGGATCGGGGGCCTTCCGAAGGCCAGCGACGGCGTGAGCGAGTCGGTGCAGGGGATGCGCCTTTGCCCCCCCGCCCCCCCCGTAGCGTAAGAACTCGGACACTGAACTCGTGTCCCGTGCACGACTCGAGTGTTATCACAGCTGTTGCCAAGTCTGTTGAGCGCCGCAAGTTTTACATTTCTGATCATATCTGGGCTCGCTCGCTGGCACCGGCCAGCAGTTTAATATCCGTTACGGATGAAATCATCGGTCAGTGGAGAGTGGTGGACTACGGTTGCGTAAACATCGGCACGGGGGCGTTCGTTCATAGGTGCTACTCGCTCACAGCACTTGCCCCAACGGCCTGTTAGAGGCTACACACAGGGGGGATCTTTGTCTTTGCGGCGCACGTGGCGATGTCTGTTAACTTGCGTTTGCTCTCTGATCCACGAGTTCTCTCTCTCCGTCTCTCAGTGCAATCGCCGTGGTCTATCCACCGCTGGAAGAAGAGCAATGTGATGATGTGTGTAATAATCCACGTGTGTGTGTGTTCTCTAATCCACGTGTTCCTCTGTTTGTCTCTCACGTGCACCTGGGCATGCCTCTCCGCACATTTACCAACTTGTACTGTCTCTCGTTTTCTCCTGTCGAGAAAGTAAAGAACGCAAGCAGAAGACAAAGGAGTATCCGATAGAGCCGATCGAGAGTGGCTGATGTTGATTATCCCCGCGTTTGCTGGGTTGCCCATCCAAACAATATCCAGGCTCGTAGTCTGCTTAGCTGTGCGAGGTCGGACTTAATCGAGTTCCTTTTGGCTCGGAGATGTGAACTACCTCGCCTGGCATACAGGAGGTCGTGGGTTCGAGCCCAACGCCTGCTGTATATTTGGAGTTTTCACATTCTCCCCGTGGTCGCGTGAATTTTTCTCCGGGTCGTCCGGTTGTTCTCTCTCCACGTTTCTGAACTCGCGTTTGAGAATGATTTTGCTGCTCTGAATATCCACGCGATGCTGATGAGCCACGTCGTTGAGAGATAATTTGTGAGAGCCAGGTCGCTTCTGAAAAATCGCTATATAGCTCAGTGGGCCTTACCTGGTAAAATAAAATCTATATATAGTTTGGAGTTTAGTTTTATAGAATATACTGACGGCATAGACCAGGGTTCTTCACTACATTTTCAGAGTGGAGGGGGCCACTTTCGCCGGTAAGAGATCATCGGAGTTGCGGTTGCCAGCAGCACGACGGCGACGATGATGATGATGATGATGGGGGCAGTGTTTTCACAATTTGTGTTTTCTTGTTGGGGGCTGCAGGTCAAGGCCGTCAGTGGCCGCCAGTGGCCTTGCGATGGTGAACACAGTCGCGTCGAAGGTCTCCACACGACGACAATCATGACGATGCATGTTTATGCCGCTGGAACATTCGTCACAAGGGTTAGATCGCTTAAATATGTAAATGTGTCGTTAAAACCCGCCAACACCCGACAGCCAACTAGTAAGAGTTGTCACGTAAACAGAACGTGCCCAATTCGTCACTAGTACAGTACTAACCGGTGCGTTGGAGAAACAAGACACAACATTTACAATCTGAGTACGACGTTTCGCCAGTAATTACAACTAGCTTCATCAAAACCCCAAAAAAACTCTATCATGGATGATATTGGTCGCGAAAGCCTCCCACGTGGTAAACTGAAGTAGAATAGAGTCTGCGATATCGAGAATAATCACGCACGGTTTTTTATGCGCTTCTCAAAATTAATTTGTGTTCTTGTTATTCTCATTGAGGGCCGTGGTCAACCCACTGCTGGATGAAGCCACCCCCAAAGCAATCTCTAACTCTCACGGCAATGCCATGTCACAATACACCAAGTAAAGTTCGGTGGTGGGGGGTGGAGGGAGTGGGGGGGGGGGGTAACTTGCTGACCCGCCCGTACTGGGCATCTGAAAATAGAGCTTCATAGCTCATCGGATTCTTCCAGTCTAAATAAAGATGTTGCTTCTGGTCGATTCGAATTGTCTCGTTTTTGAGGCTTGGCTTATTGAGTTAGTGAGTTTATTTTACAGGTGTCTCAAGGATTATATTTACGTTTAGATTTTGAATCCTGGAAATGTTTTAGATTTAAAATTCGCCACCCCCAAATTTTAAAACATCGAAACTGTTTTATTCTGCAACATATTGTGATAAATGATGACGTGATATGCGTCATTTGAGTCGTGCGTGAGGGAGCTGCAGTCTTGCTGGGTGCTTGGATTTTATGCAGATTGTGACTTGTATAATATATAGATATGTTGTTAACCAGTTATTATAGCAGTAGCTTCCAGAGTTTCCACCGATAATTAGTGGTTGCCCGTATTTTAATTTAGATTTTATGTTTAGGTTTAATTGCCATTCTGGTGTGTCAATGTTTTATTTTCATACCGCTTTTATTTTTTGTTCAGGGTTTACCGCCGATGTACTGTGCCGCGTTTTGAGATACTAACTTGAAAGACGCTCTATTAAACTGAGTTCATCATCATCATCATCATGTAATTGTTCACATCCTGCATAGGCGATGCAGAGGTCGCCGACTCAATGTGACCTCCCGGCATGGCAGGCTCAACAACGGCGCGAGTTAAATTTCGATTTAAAGCTTCTTTCGTGACTGCAGGGATTCATCTTTTCGGCTCTTTCGGTAAAGTCACGTAGAATGGAAATAATAAAATAATAAAAATAAAACATTATAAAATAATTCTAACGACGTTTCGGCCAGAACGCAAACAGCCGTCCTCAGGTGGAGAGCAGGTCTGTCGAGTAGACAGAGTCTGAATGAGTGTCTCACATCCCTTTCCCGTGTGTGGCTGGGTGAAGCGAGAGCTACATACAAAGCCGAGCGGAGGCTCCATTCTTCTGGCAGTAGCGTGAGCGAGCAATTGCAGGGCTGCGCCTTTAACTTTTTGTGAGTGTGGTAACAGCGTCTAAGCCACCTTGTGGATGGAGGGAGCCTTTAAACAAAGGTTGTGTGCAGGTCAGGTGTGGAGTCTGCGGGGTAAGGATTGTTCAGTTTGTTCACACACCTACTCTGTACACAGAGACCCGGGAAAGGCATAGACGCACACACACTGAGACGACCCATGTATACTCAGATAGAGAGATATATGCCTCTACGAGACAAAGACTAAGATCCCCCGTATAGCCTTATCAGGGTTTTTGAGGCAAGTGCTGGTAACGAGTAGCACCTGTGTAGGTCGGAGCGGTACACTGTGTGGCCAGCACCACGCCCAGTCGCCTTTGTCTCCCCAGTGGCGATGTTTACACACCGCACCAGGTACTCATTTGATGCTGAGTCGACCTAGGGGAGGCCCATCACCGGTTCAGATATTCGCCACTGCTATTACACAAAGACAAAAACAATCCCCCGTATCGGCTTCAATAGGTCTTACACACAGACACAAAGACAAAGATCCCCCGTGTAGCCTTAACAGACTGTCGGAGCAAGTGCTGTTAGCGAGCTCCTATGAAGACCGACACGGCACACGAGGGGGTGTGTGGACAACACTATGCCCGGCCGCCTTTGTCTCCCCAGTGGCGATGTTTACACACTGCACCAGATACTCATTTGAGGCCGAGTCGACCTAGGGGAGGCCCAGGACCGGTTCAGATAATCGTCACCGGTGTTGGCCGTGAGCGGGAATCGAACCCCGGTCGCCAGGTTCGTAGCACAGCGCGCTAACCGCTGCACCACCGCTCCACACTCACTCCCTCACTCACCCTCTCACACAGATGACCCTCCCAACTCCGCGAGGGCAAACAAAGACAAAGATCACCCGTATAGTCTAAACAGACTGCTGAGGCAAGGGCTGTTAGCGAGCACCTATGAAGGTCGGCACTGCACACGAGGGGGTGGGTGGCCAGCACCACGCCCGGCCGCCTTTGTCTCCCTAGCGGCGCTGTTAAAACACCGCACCAGTTACTACTTTTGAGGCTGAGTCGACCTAGGGGAGGCCCATCACCGGTTCAGATATTCGCCACTGCTATTACACAAAGATAAAAAAAATCCCCCATTTAGGCTTTAATAGAGCGTACACACACTATACCCCCACACATGCATACATACGTACGCACACACACACACACATGACCCTCCGAACTTTGCGAAGACAGACACACACACACAGACACACACACAGACACACAGGCACACACACACTCCACACGTTAAGTTATTTGCCACCTGTTGAAAGCAGCCCCCTTACCAAAACCATTGCTGCTAACAGATACCTGCCAACAAGCTCCGTGTATTAATGCCTCCGCTGCCCCATGCACTGGGCGTGTTTTGTTGTTGTTAATGGGACTAGCGCTTTTAAGTGTAATTACATGGCAACTGATGGTCTGTTCAAAAGGGCCATTGCCCGAAACGTCGCCAATTCTATTTTATTTCCCTTTGAAGACCACTCATTGTTGTTGAGTAATGTGTTGCGTTTGTTGTTGTTGTTGTTTGTGTTTCTGCACCATGGCCCATAATCGGGAGTCGTTGTTTAGAAAGTTCATAAATAAAATACAAAATAAACGCCTCCTTTCCATAATTTGCCTTTCCGCGTCAAACAAATTCAAGCATTTGTTTGACACATCCCATTAGACCACGAGGCGGCCTTCTTCTCTGGGGGTGCATCTTGATAAAGGCGTGTGTACTCACGCTTTACGTGAGTACTCACACTTTACCCCACCAGCACTCCCAGACGTGACCTGCCGATGGACTGACTGCCGTTTAGAAAATGTGTCCTACTTCTACGCAGAACTATATACAGTACAGTGTTATGTATATTTGTTTAACAAAACGGTTACCGGTTTTGCGAGATGTCACCTACCTCGTCTGGTATGCAGGAGGTCGTGGGTTCGATTGCGACCTTGACGCCTGCTGCTGCTGTATATTTGGAGTCTGCGTCTCTCTCTCTTTGTGGTCGCGTGGATTTTTTCTCCGAGTCCTCCGGTTTTTCCATCCATAATTTAGAATCAACATCGCGCGTTTCAGAGCGTTCGGCTGCTCTACACGTGGTGATGGTGATAATCCACTTTGTTGACTTATGATTTCTGGCAAGGTCGCTTCTGAAAAAAACTATAGAGTGCAGTGGGCCTTACCTCGTAACATTTAAATATACAAAAAAACTGTAAATAAAATATTAATGTGTATAACATTAACCGAGTAACGTAGGGAGTATGCACGCCGGTTCGATCTCCTGGCGCGGCAGTTAAAACGACGGTGCAAGTTTCTCAAACACCTCCCCATACTGCACCCCATACTGCCCAGCCCCACCCAAGAGTGGTGTGAACAGGTAACCACAACCACAGGTAGTCGCCTCGGTACGAATGGTGGTTACTTCCACCTCGATCCGAGACGTCTTGGCCTGCGTAGACCACTGCTAGCCACGTTACAAGTGTGCCTCTCGCCCTCGTGGAGGAACCTTCGCCAGCAGGTGATGTGAGCAAGACATTGCACGGCAGCGCCTTTACCCCATTCGAGACTCACTCGTGCAAACTGGTTTAATACCGATAGTCCACGTAACGGCGTGATGATGGATGATTTTATAGGCCTTGGCAAAGAGAAAAACAACCTTATCTGAAAGAGTTCTCACCTGATTACATACAGAGCACTCGCGAACACGTGTAAGGCATTAGCAACACGCTATCTTGGTGGCGGCGTACACTGGATGACTGACGATGCTGCTGCTCTTGATGACCATGTAAATGTAGCTGATGTTGCTGCTACTGCTGCTGATGAAGCTGCTGCTGCTTATGACGCTGCTGCTACTGCTGCTGCTGATGAAGCTGCTGCTGATGAAACTGCTACAACTGCTGCTTATGACGCTGCTGCTACTGATGCTGATGAACTTGCTACTGCTGCTGCTTATGACGCTGCTGCTGCTGATGAAGCTGCTGGTGATGCTGTCTCTCTCTGTCTCTGTGTGTGTCCACGAGAGCGATGAGCAGATACTGTGCGGTGATGCGCCACAAAAGTTTAAATTGTAATTGATATCGAGATAAAACAACGCACGCGGCAGCTCGAGAACACGCGCTCAGCACAACAACAACGCGAGAGAGAAGCCTCCTCGGCAGTCGTATCAACGCAAATGTATTGTCCCTAAGTCCCACAACCTCGGCGTGAACCCGGCGGCCTACCCATTGTAAAGAGGCGAGCTCCTCGCACGTGTATATTTAGATGCTCAAACCATACATCAGAAGCGAGAGATAAACATGTCACTGTTTTTCTTCTTGCGGAGGGGCCGGAGGAGGGAAGACGAAAGCTTGGGGCTATTGTTCTTGGCAGGAATGTCTAATTTTGCCAAACATTCCTATAATGTTGAGCCAAGTCGTCTCTGGTGGTGACACCATTCAACACCTCGTGGGGCTTAGAGCAGACTCGCAGCCTCCCCTACCTCCATGCCTGTCAGCCAAGGGCCCCCCCTCCCTCCCCCGCCCCCCTCCCACCCCCGCCCCTTAGCCCCCATCACTCGGCCATCTGCCCATCACCCACAGCGAGGAGGCAGGCCTGGGATGTGAGTGATGGAACCCCTGTGATGTAATGACCCGGGCTTCGTGACTCCTGTATCGCTCGGGGTCACGCGAGCCTTGACACGACGATGCGGGGTCAAACTGGAGGTAAGGGGTCGTGTGTGTCAGTGCGCGTGTGTCTGTGTGTGTGTCAGTGTGGGGAGCGGTGGTGTAGCGGTTAGCGCTACGCTGCGCTACGAACCTGGCAACCCGGGTTCGATTTCCGCTCACGGACAAAACCGGTGACGATTATCTGAACCGGTCGTGGGCCTCACCTAGGTCGACTCAGCCTCAAATGAGTACCCGGTGCGATGTGTAAACATCGCCACTAGGGAGACAAAGGCGGCCGGGCGTGGTGTTGGCCACCCACCCTCTCGTCTGCCGTGCCGGCTTTCATAGGTGCTACTCGCTAACAGCACTTGCCCCGTGTTGTATATATGCCTCTTTGTCGGTGTGTGTACTGTATGTGTGTTCGTGTAAATGTGCTTACATGGTTATCTTCCAAAAACCCAACACAGCGTGGCCTTAAAAGGACAAAAAATTAAGTGCGACGTTTCGGGCAATGGCCCACACCAGGCACTTTACCCCACGTGGCTTTCCCTCTCCTCGAGCGACGCGGGGTGCCAGTGACCCCGTCGTCTTCCCTCGGCTCGTCTTAGATCGGGCGCCTCTCACATGAACCCTCGACCCTCGACCCTCGCCTCCATGTCCTGTGCGTGCGTGGGGAGACGTGGGACGACGTGGGGAGACGTGGGGAGACGGAGACGTGGGGAGACGCGCTCACAGACAGCAGGCACTTTCACGGAGCTATCCGTGAGTAGGCGTCCCAGTGGAGAGATGTTAACTACCTCGCCTGGTATACAGGAGGTCGTGGGTTCGATCCCGACCCTGACACCTGCTGTGTATTTGGAGTTCGCGTGTTCTCCACCGTGGTCGGTTAATCCCTCCACATTTGTAAAGATGCGTTTAGAGTAAGTGGCTGCTCTATATCTCCACATGATAAGCCACTTCATTTGGGCTATCATCTCTGAAAGAGAGCTATATAGCTCAGAGGGCTTCAACTGGTACATGAATCAAGTAGTTTCGTATAGTTTAGTTGAGAGTAGTTTGCTTAGAGCAGTGGCTCTTCTTACCCTGGGGGCTGCGAGATGCCCTCTCTGGGGGTGCGGGACATGGACAGCTTTTTTAGAAGGTAAATCATCGCAAACACAAACTAAGCACGGGCACGTAGTAACAACTTACTTCGTGTCATCAAACCCTCTACGCGTTTATTAACATTGTACTTGTTGCACCGATTGAGAACCAGAGGGGTGCGAGGCTGCAGCAAAGGTGAAGAACCACGCTGTGTGGACGGAGGCTACGACCTTTGGGCTGTCGGTGTGCAGGTGTGGACTGCTGCCTGACGGCACCGCCTCCGTCCACACAATAACAAGGCCCCCGCATACCCAGCGCGCAGCGCCTAATTTCACACTAATGCCCTTCAACAACACTGAACCCTTGGCCACAAACACACACAAAGACAAAGATCCCCCGTATCGACTTAACAGCTTTTGGGGCATTCGCTGTCAGCGAGTAGCACCTATGAAGGGCTGGGACTACGCACACGAGGGAGTTCGTGGCCAGCACCACGCCCGGCCGCCTTTGTCTCCCCAGTGGCGATGTTTGAACACCATGCCAGGTACTCACTTGAGTTCGATTCCCGCTCACGGCCAACATCGATGACGAATATCCGAACCGATCCTGGGCCTTCCCTAGGTCGACTCATCCGTCCTTACGTGAGTACCTGGCGCGGTGCTGAACCTTCAGCATTGAGAAGACAAAGGCTGTCGGGCGTGGTGCTGGCCTCGTGTTCTGTGCCGGCCTTAATAGGTCTTCGCTAACAGCACTTCCCTCACAGTCTGTTAAAGGCTATATGGGGGATCTTTGTACATACCTCTTTGTACACAATTCATGCGTACGACATTGCCGAAGCAACCGGATATCTAACCAGTCCTGCACTGTGGAACTCGCCTCCGGGACATCATTCAGATGCACCCGCCACACCACATCCAGTATGAAACAGTTGTTTTGTATTTTACCAGCTAAGGTCTCACTGAGATATACAACTCTTTTTTTTAGAAGCGACCTGGCCACAAATGATAGCTCAACGAAGTGGCTTATCATGTGGACATTTAAAGCAGCCAAATACTCGAAACGCATGATTCTAAATGTGGAGGGAAAAGCCGGAGGCCCCGGAGAGAATCCACACGATCACGGGGAGAACGCGCAGACTCCAAATATACAGCAGGCGTCAGGGTCGGGATCGAACTCACAACCTCCTGTACACCAGGCGCATCACCGTGGCGCCCAGTATCAGTACCGGATCATCCCAGTAGCACAAGTAGCTACACAAGTAGTAGCTACACGTGTAGTAGCTGCACGTGTAGTAGCTACACGTGTGTAGTAGCTACACATGCAGTAGCTACTACACAAGTAGTAGCTACTACACGTGTAGTAGCTACTACACGTGTAGTAGTAGCTACTACACATGTAGTAGCTACGGGCTCCGCACTTTCAAGGGCCCAGCGCTAAATGCTTTCAAGCTATCAATTCCGGTTCAGTGATTCTGCACTTGCTCTATTACTATAGTACTATACCGCCTTCAACTTTTATGAACCACTGGGTGTTTAAGATTAACTATTTGTCTTTGCGTGTGTTTTCTTTGTATTTAGGGCCCCTTTATAACAAATGCTACAGACCTCGCACGAGCTTCATCCGGCAGTGCCCAGTGTCTCTCGCTATGACGGTGACTTCCACTCGTCGTGTGCCACCTTCTCCAGTCTATTAGTGGCCATGACAATAGCCAGTGAGACTTACATCTCTGCGTCTATTATAATTTGTCTATTATAATTATAATTTGAAGGCGCGTTCAGCCACAGCTCACGACGAGGGCTAATTATTGACGCGGTAAGAAACCGGAGCGTCCGGAGAAGACCCAAACAACACTCTATCTCCGTACAGATGGAAACACGTGGAGATGAGTCCACATCTTGTCGTATCCGCCGTCTCCTGGCAAGCCGTAGACGCACGTGGGGACCCTAAAGGTGGTGGTCACCGCATCGCGTGCTTGCAGATGCGCTTCTGCGGCCGTCTGGAACGCTCTTGCTGCCGATTTAGGAAGCCACTGGAGCTGTGCGCTTTTAAATCATCCGGATTGACAAACTCATTTCTTTTTAACTGCTTTTTGGTGTTCAGTTTGTTGTCCTTCCCCCGCACCTCCGATGAGCACAGTTGTTGAAGTAGAAGTTCAACAAACACTCATGTACAGGCTCACGGAAAGACCACCTTGTGGCAAGCCAGGCTTACAGCGCCTCCTTCACCCCCACCCGCGGGTCGCAGGGAGTTTCGCACCCGGCGCTCCACCAACGCTCGCTGTGGCTGCTGTCGCTGCCTCCACAGTGCCGGGTCGTAGTCAGCAGCCACGTGCAGTAACAGCAGCAGCAGCGTGACTACCACCACCACCACCGCCACCAGGCTGACGTGTGGTGGTCCGACTTAAGACATTGAATGCAAGTTTGCTTTAGCCCGGAGGACGCCAACAGACGGCAGATTGTAGCTAATCCCAAAAGGGACGTTTGGCTCGGAACCTCCTCATTAAATTAGTGCCTTCAATTCGGTTTCTTTACCGTCCCCGCGAGATCGCGAAATCGTTCCAAACTTGGTTGCTGCGTAGTTTTATTCAATGCGAACAAATGAAGTCACGCTAATGCATCATCATCATCACGCTGCCCTCCGCGTGAACCCCACACTCGACCCACAGCGCAGGAGCTATGCCAAGGATTCGACGGAAGAATTCTTTTTTTTTCTGCCCCTATGGACGTCCGTGTGTGGGGAGCGGTGGCGCAGCGGTTAGCGCTACGCTGCGCTACGAACCTCACGACCCGAATTCAATTCCCGCTCACGGCCAACACCGGTGACGATTATCCGAACCGATCCTGGGCCTCCCCCTAGGTCGACTCAGCCTCAAATGAGTAGCTGGTGCTATGTGCAATTATTGCTACTATGGAGACAAAAGCAGCCGGGCGTGGTGTTGGTCACACACCCACTCGTGTGCCGTGCCGGCATTCATCGGCGCTCGCTAACAGCACTTGCCTCAAAAGTATGTTAAGGCTACATGGGGGATCTTTATTATCCTTGTTGAGAGCGGTGGCGCAGTGGTTAGCGCGCTGCGCTACGATGTTCGGCTGCCCGAATTAGTTCCATTCCCGCTCACGACCAATAATGATGGCAGCGAATAGTTGAACCGGTCCCGGGCCTCCATTAGGTCCACTCAGCCTTAAATTAGTACTGTATCTGATGCGGTGTTTACACATCAGCACTGGGAAGACAAAGGCGGCCGGGCGTGGTGTTTGGCCACCCACCCCCTTGTGCGCCGTGCCCGTCTGGCTAGCGGCACTTTCCACAACCGCCTGCGGAGACTACACAGGCGATGTTTGTTGTTGGCAGCTGGGAGTGTTTGCACTGGCGAACGGTGCCGGGTGGTTATTGGTGAGACTATGGTAGGGTCGCCCGATAATAGGGTCTCGGGTAATAGGGTCTCGGGTAATAGGGTCGCGGATAAGAGGTCCACTCTTACAATGACCTTAATATCCAGAGTCGTTCAATGCCACTTTCACGTTGCGTTCCACACGTATGAATAACTTTCCACACTCATCAATATCACCGCATTATGCATAGGCTACCATCCCAGAAACAATAACACCAACGACTAAACGTTACCGGATTATAAGACGCACTTTGCCCCTATACTTTAGGTGCGTCTTATAATCCGGTAGATGTGTGTCACCAGATTTTTGTTATATATCTGAATTTGATACCGAGCACAATTGCGGGGTGCGTCTTACTATCCGTAGCGCCTTATGATCTGGAGCATCCGGTAGGTTTATTTTGGCACATTCAGATGCGATTCAATTCGCGTATGTACGGCTGTTTTGTCAGTCGACTGCTGGATAAAGGCCTCCGCACGCCATGTCGGTCCTGGGGAGTGGGTTGTTTGACCATACTTCACCACGCTGGTTTAGCGCGGGTTGGTTGAAGGCGGGTGCATAACAGCGGACCTGGTTGTTCGGATATCACTCGCCACTGGACGTCGACCGCGGCTAACCATTGCGCCACCACTCCACCAAGTAACTCCCTACATCAGTACAATATACATACGCGTGCATGCAAGAAGCTTAACGGGTGGGTAGAGTGTGAGCGACTGGAGTGGGTGGATTGGGATATCTCTTGCCCAGCTGTTTACCCACGGCTGACGGACTGAGTGGAGGCCAAATTAAGTTATACCTTTCCTCCTTAACCCTCATGCCTTCATTAGCATCCCATTGCCCTGGTGAACTGTGTGTGTGTGAATTTAGAGTGCCGATGCCTGCATGTCATTCAATCCGGGCTTCCTGCCTCTTCAATATGAGAAAATCAACTTCTAATTTTATTATTAGATACTTCATGGCCATTGGGTGCACAAACACAAGTAACAGAGATATGTATTATGGGAGTGACGTTTCAGGCAATGACCCTGGTTCATATCACGTAAAATGATGTGCTATGAATATGACCCATACGTCGCCTCTTGCACATTTTGTCCTTTGAAGGCCACAGTGTTATTGACGAAAGTGTTGAGTTGTTGTTGTTAGACTGTGCTTGTGCACCACTACATCAGTTCGGCCACATCAGCGTAGCCACATCAGTGTAGCCACATCAGTTTAGTCACATCAGTTTAGTCACATCAGTTTAGTCACATCAGTGTAGCCACATCAGTGTAGCCACATCAGTGTAGCCACATCAGTGTAGCCACATCAGTGTAGCCACATCAGTGTAGCCACATCAGTGTAGTCACATCAGTGTAGCCGCATCAGTGTAGCCACATCAGTGTAGTCACATCAGTGTAGCCGCATCAGTGTAGCCACATCAGTGTAGCCACATCAGTGTAGCCACATCAGTGTAGTCACATCAGTGTAGCCACATCAGTGTAGCAACATCAGTGTAGCCGCATCAGTGTAGCCACATCAGTGTAGCCACATCAGTGTAGCCACATCAGTGTAGCCACATCAGTGTAGCCACATCAGTGTAGCCGCATCAGTGTAGCCACATCAGTGTAGCCACATCAGTTTAGCCACATCAGTGTAGCCACATCAGTGTAGCCACATCAGTTTGGCCACATCAGTGTAGTCACATCAGTGTAGCCACATCAGTTTGGCCACATCAGTGTAGTCACATCAGTGTAGCCACATCAGTGTAGCCACATCAGTTTAGCCACATAAGTTTGGCCACATCAGTGTAGTCACATCAGTGTAGCCACATCAGTGTAGCCACATCAGTGTAACCACATCAGTTTAGCCACATCAGTTTAGTCACATCAGTTTAGCCACATCAGTGTAGCCACATCAGTTTAGCCACATCAGTTTGGCCACATCAGTGTAGTCACATCAGTGTAGCCACATCAGTGTAGTCACATCAGTGTAGCCACATCAGTTTAGCCACATCAGTGTAGCCACATCAGTGTAGCCACATCAGTGTAACCACATCAGTTTAGCCACATCAGTGTAGTCACATCAGTTTAGTCACATCAGTGTAGCCACATCAGTGTAGCCACATCAGTGTAGCCACATCAGTGTAGTCACATCAGTTTAGTCACATCAGTTTAGTCACATCTGTTTAGTCACATCAGTTTAGTCACATCAGTGTAGCCACATCAGTGTAGCCACATCAGTGTAGCCACATCAGTGTAGTCACATCAGTGTAGCCGCATCAGTGTAGCCACATCAGTGTAGTCACATCAGTGTAGCCGCATCAGTGTAGCCACATCAGTGTAGTCACATCAGTGTAGCCACATCAGTGTAGTCACATCAGTGTAGCCACATCAGTGTAGCAACATCAGTGTAGCCGCATCAGTGTAGCCACATCAGTGTAGCCACATCAGTGTAGCCACATCAGTGTAGCCGCATCAGTGTAGCCACATCAGTGTAGCCACATCAGTTTAGCCACATCAGTGTAGCCACATCAGTGTAGCCACATCAGTTTGGCCACATCAGTGTAGTCACATCAGTGTAGCCACATCAGTTTGGCCACATCAGTGTAGTCACATCAGTGTAGCCACATCAGTGTAGCCACATCAGTTTAGCCACATCAGTTTGGCCACATCAGTGTAGTCACATCAGTGTAGCCACATCAGTGTAGCCACATCAGTGTAACCACATCAGTTTAGCCACATCAGTTTAGTCACATCAGTTTAGCCACATCAGTGTAGCCACATCAGTTTAGCCACATCAGTTTGGCCACATCAGTGTAGTCACATCAGTGTAGCCACATCAGTGTAGTCACATCAGTGTAGCCACATCAGTTTAGCCACATCAGTGTAGCCACATCAGTGTAGCCACATCAGTGTAACCACATCAGTTTAGCCACATCAGTGTAGTCACATCAGTTTAGTCACATCAGTGTAGCCACATCAGTGTAGCCACATCAGTGTAGCCACATCAGTGTAGTCACATCAGTTTAGTCACATCAGTTTAGCCACATCAGTTTAGCCACATCAGTGTAGCCACATCAGTGTAGCCACATCAGTGTAGCCACATCAGTGTAGCCACATCAGTGTAGCCACATCAAGTGTAGCCACATCAGTGTAGCCACATCAGTTTAGCCACATCAGTGTAGCCACATCAGTGTAGCCACATCAGTGTAGCCACATCAGTGTAGCCACATCAGTTTAGCCACATCAGTTCAGCCACATCAGTGTAGTCACATCAGTGTAGCCACATCAGTGTAGCCACATCAGTTTAGCCACATCAGTTCAGCCACATCAGTGTAGTCACATCAGTGTAGCCACATCAGTGTAGCCACATCAGTTTAGCCACATCAGTGTAGCCACATCAGTGTAGCCACATCAGTGTAGCCACATCAGTGTAGCCACATCAGTGTAGCCACATCAGTGTAGCCACATCAGTGTAGCCACATCAGTGTAGTCACATCAGTGTAGCCACATCAGTGTAGCCACATCAGTTTAGCCACATCAGTTTAGCCACATCAGTGTAGCCACATCAGTGTAGCCACATCAGTGTAGCCACATCAGTGTAGCCACATCAGTGTAGCCACATCAGTGTAGCCACATCAGTGTAGTCACATCAGTGTAGCCACATCAGTGTAGCCACATCAGTGTAGTCACATCAGTTCAGCCACATCAGTTTAGCCACATCAGTGTAGCCACATCAGTGTAGCCACATCAGTTCAGCCACATCAGTTTAGCCACATCAGTGTAGCCACATCAGTTTGGCCACATCAGTGTAGCCACATGAGTTTAGCCATGCGTGGGCTTCCACGCCTTGTATGAGAACCTCCGGCACTCAGCCGGGCCAGCTCAGTCGGCAAGTCGGTGACACACATTCACACAAGGTGCCCGCCTGCCATCTAGCGGCGGTATTGTAGTATTATGCAAGACCCAAAACTCTCAGCACATACAACAAACACACAATGGTTCACATACGCCAAGTGGCAAAATGAAATACATTTATAACAGGTGACGTTTCGGGCAATGGCCCTTCTTTATAGCACATCATTGCTATGAAGAAGGGCTGTTGCCCGAAACGTCTTCTGCTCATATTAAATATTTGCGGAAGAATAATTGCCTGAAACGTCGCCTATCTTATATACTGTATATATTTTTTCCTTGCTGCTGTAATCATACTCTCTCGAGAGGCCGTGCAGCTGATCAAAAATGCCGAACTTTGACTAACATTGCCCAGAGACTAACATTGCCCAGAGACTAACATTGCCCATAGACTAACATTGCCCATCGACTTACATTACCCATAGACTTACATTACCCAACGACTAACATTGCCCATAGACTTCATTGCCCATAGACTAACATTACCCATAGACTTACATTACCCAAAGACTAACATTGCCCATAGACTAACATTGCCCATAGACTAACATTGCCCATAGACTTACATTGCCCATAGACTTACATTACCCATAGACTTACATTGCCTATAGACTAACATTGCCCATAGACTTACATTACCCATAGATTGCTACTGTGGCCTGTCTTTAAAGTATCTCTATGGGTATCTCTGAGTGTCAATGGGTCTCTATGTAGCTCTACGGGTCTCTATGTATCTCTATGGGTCTCTATGTATCTCTATGGGTCTCTGTATCTCTATGTGTCTCTATGGGTCTCTATGTATCTCTATGTATCTCTATGGGTCTCTATGTATCTCTATGGGTCTCTATGTATCTCTATGGGGCTCTATGTATCTCTATGGGTCTCTATGTATCTCTATGGGTCTCTATGTATCTCTATGGGTCTCTATGTATCTCTATGGGTCTCTATGTATCTCTATGGGTCTCTATGTATCTCTATGGGTTTACTGCATGGTCCATAGTGTGGGTTGCATGGCCCAGTCGCACTATGATTGTGGCTTGACTTTAGGGGCCGTCCATAAATGACGTCACGCACCTGGGGGGGGGAGGGGGGTCAGACATTTGTGACGAGGGGGAGGGGGGGGTTGACAAATGTGACGTCACATCAAAATGCGCAACTTTAAATAAATATTAACTAAATAGAATTGTTATAACACTAATTTTGATTCATTTTCATTATTAACTATTTGATTCTTTAAGTTTACGAAGGTCACCTTTTCTTAATTCCATGAAGGAGCATTTTGCTTCTCCATGGGAGAATGGAGAAGCATAAATGTTTTTTTTATTACTGTTTTTACACATTTTGATTCTAATGATTCTACCAGGGCTTTTGAGTCTGTGAAATGAATAAGTGATTGTTCTAATTGCACTCTCCATTTTGCTTCGTTATACTACAAAGTTTCAAGTATTTTTTATAGTTATAATTACCTTTTATATTTTATAATTATGAGATCATTTCAATACAATATTCTGAGCAGTTTTAGTTAGACGTTGAATATTTTCAAGTGAATTTCATGCTAAATTTAAGCTTTCCAACGCCTCCTTTTTATCTTCAAATAAATGTTTTCTCCTACATCAGAGTGCAGCACCACATTAAATACGCACGACAATGACAATAGTTTAAAGCGATTTGAAGCATGTTTTATTTTCAAAATGGTAATATGGTTTGGGGGGGGGGCAGAGCTTTTTGACGTCATATTTGAGGGGGGTCTGACTTTGTGATGCCGTGTGACGAGAGGGGGGGACCAAAAATTGGACAAAATCGCGTAACGTAATTTATGGACGGCCCCTTAAAGCATGTCTATGGGTATCTCTATTCATCTCGATGAATGTCAGTGGGTCTCTATGTATCTCTACGGGTCTCTGTGTATCTATATGTATCTCTACGGGTCTCTGTGTATCTCTGAGTCTCTATGTATCTCTATGGGTCTCTATGTATCTCTTTGGGTCTCTATGGGTCTATATGTATCTCTATGGGACTCTATGGGTCTATGTATCTCTATGGGTCTCTATGTATCTCTATGGGTCTCTATGTATCTCTGTGTGAATGCGATGTTGTGCCATGGACACCTTGTAATGTTCCGACGCGGTTTGTGGCTAGGCCAGTGTCGGCGAGGAATGTTGTTTGGTGCCGTCCACCACACGTCACGTGGTGCCGTCCACCAGCGTCACGTGGTGCTGACACCTGGCCACCACCGCCCAGCAGGTCACGAGTTCCATCTCCACGTGACCCACCAACCCCCGGCTCACACACGGCTGGATGACGCTCAAAGCTAATCATGTTGACCCCCCCCCCCCCTTTATAGATCGCCAACATCACACCCGGCCGCCTTTGGCTACCCAATGCTGTTGTTAGGTCCACATTTCAGGCTGAGTCGACCTAGGGGAGGCACAGGACCCAAACACACACAAAGGTCCCCCGTATAGCCTTAACAAACTGTTGGGGCAAGTGCTGTTAGCGAGCACCTATGAAGGCCGGCACGGTACACGAGCGGTTGGGTGGCCAGAACCACTCCCGGCCGCCTTTGTCTCCCCAGTGGCCATGTTTTTACACACCGCACCATGCACTCATTTGAGGCTGAGTCGACCTAGGGGAAGCCCAGGGCCGGTTCAGATAATCGTCACCCGTGTTGACCATGAGCGGGAATCGAACTTGGGTCGCCGGGTTCATCAGCGCAGCGTAGCGCTAACCACCATCACCACCGCTCCCCACAACCACCACCGCTCCCCACAACCACCACCCCCACAACCACCACCACCACCGCTCCCCACCACCACCACCAACGCTCCCCACAACCACCACCACCGCTCCCCACAACCACCACCGCTCCCCACCACCACCACCACCGCTCCCCACCACCACCACCACCGCTCCCCACCACCACCACCACAGCCACCACCAACGCTCCCCACCACCACCACCACCGCTCCCCACAACCACCACCACAACCACCACCACCGCTGGCGCTCCCCACCACCACCGCTCCCCACCACCACAACCACCACCACCGCTCCCCACCACCACCACCACCGCTCCCCACAACCACCACCACAACCACCACCACCGCTGGCGCTCCCCACCACCACCGCTCCCCACCACCACAACCACCACCACCGCTCCCCACCACCACCACCACCGCTCCCCACCACCACCACCACAACCACCACCACCGCTCCCCACAACCACCACCACCGCTCCCCACCACCACCGCTCCCCACCACCACCACCACGCCCTCCACGGCCCACCAACTTCCCCTCTCTCTCTGAGTGGCCACGAGCAAGCCCAATGTGAGTGGGAGGGGGGGGGGGGTCACGAAGCGTCGCACCAATCGCGCGCTTCGCACGGCCGTCAAAACGCATCCGCATTGAGCCACGCGAAAGTTATCCCACTCCCCTCTCGCTCCCATCATCATCATCATCCCTCCTGCTCCTCCTCCTTCCTCGGCGATGTACATTTGTGTCAATCCAGAGAACCCACCCAACAAGCTACGTTCAAATGCAGTGAGCGCGCTGCGCCGTTTTGTCAACGTTTTAATTCGGTTGTAGTTCTGCATTGTCCACGTTGTTGTTGGCGTTATTGTTGTTGGCGTCGTTGAAAGTGACCGTCCAGGCTAGAGAGGCATGCAATGGGGCACGAGTTAACCGTGAATATTGTAAGACGCCGAGGAGGAACATCGATGGGGAGGATGATGAAGATGATGATGGTGGTGATGTTGGTGGTGGTGATGGCACTGATGATGATGAGAATGCCTCTCGTACTTTGAACTTTCTGCTTTGCCGTCAAATCCGAGGTGTGTGTACCGTGTTCGACTCAACACAAGCGTCGTCTTCCACCCTGGACACTGTGCCACGCATCTTACATCGTCACATCGTCGCTCCTTCGCCTGCTGGAGATTCTGAGCGAAACGTCGCAATCCTGGGCCCCCCCCAAGTGGCACCTGTGGCCACGAGTCGTCGTCACCTGTGCATGGCTGCTGCTGCTGAGAGCGAGTTGATGATCTCTCTTCCTCTGTCTCTGTCTCGGCTTTTGTTTAAAACGAAAACAATCGGCGGTTGTTGTGGTGGAGAGGAAGAGAGGGACATGTCCGTGGACGAGGTTTAAACTCGAGGGCGACTCGTCAACTCGTTTAGCCGCTGCAGGGAGCTAGAGGCGCAGCCTGGCAACTGCGAGCTGCCGGGACCCTGAGCGGGAGGTAACTCCGTCACCACCAACAACAACCACAACAACAACCACAACAACAACAACCACCACAGCAACAACAACCACCACAGCGGCATGTGGCTCCTCGTTCCCAAGGGAGCTTCTTTGTCGTGGTCAAAGCCGCCTTGTGCAAGAGGGTTACTGTACCGATTATAGCGCGGCGCTGCAACAACCACAACAACCACAGCAGCAACAACAACCACAGTAACAACAACAGCAACAACCACAGCAACAACCACAACAGCAACAACCACAACAGCAACAACAACAGCAACAACCACAGCAACAACAACAGCAACAACCACAGCAACACCAACCACAGCAACAACAACACCCACAACAGCAACACCAACAACCACAGCAACAACAACAGCAACAATAACAACCACATCAACAACAACAGCAACCACAGCAAGCACCACAGCAACTGCGTCGTCGTCGTTAAAACGTCGTCGTCGTCACGTCGCGCGATGGACGACAACCACAACAACCCGGCACCACCTTCTTCTTCTTCGCGGCCGAGCCGCCAGCTCCGCGTGGCCTACGTGGACACGGCCCCCTCGGCCCCCTCGGCCGCCTCGCTCCTGGCGGCGGCCTCCACCACCACCACGGGGGTGGGCGACAGGAGGGAGTCTGCCGCCTCTGCAGGCGAGGGGGCCGCGGGGTTCCCTCCCGAGGGGGTGTCGCTGTCGCTGGCGGCGTCGGTCCCCCCGGGGCTGCTGTGCCTCGCGGCGGCCTGCGAGGCGGTGGGCGCCTGGCTGGAGGCGGTCCCCTTCGGCAGCCTCGACTTCGGGGAGGCGGACGTGCTGGACGCATTCTACAACGCAGGTGGGGGGGGCGGTGGTGATGGTGATGATGCTGATGATGGTGGTGATGGTGATGATGTTGTTGATGCTGATGATGCTGCTGATGCTGATGTTGCTGATGATGATGCTGCTGCTGCTTATGATGATGATGTTGATGATGATGGTGGTGGTGATGATGATGATGGTGATGATGATAATGCTGCTGATGGTGATGATGATGATGCTGATGATGATGCTGATGCTGCGGATGATGATAATGCTGCTGCTGATGATGATGCTGATGATAATGCTGCTGATGATGATGGTAATGCTGCTGATGATGATGATGCTGATGATAATGCTGCTGCTGATGATGATGGTGATGATGATGATGGTGATGATGATGATGATGGTGGTGATGCTGATGATGATGATGCTGATGGTGATGCTGATGATGCTGCTGCTTATGATGATGATGATGGTGGTGATGCTGATGATGATGATGCTGCTGATGATGATGCTGCTGCTGATGATGGTGATGATGCTGCTGATGATGATGCTGCTGATGGTAATGATGATGCTGCTGATGGTGATGCTGCTGCTGATGATGGTGATGATGATGCTGCTGCTGATGATGATGCTGATGCTGCGGATGATGATAACGCTGATGATGATGCTGATGATAATGCTGCTGATGATGATGCTGATGATAATGCTGCTGATGATGATAATGCTGATGATAATGCTGATGATGATGGTGATGCTGATGATGATGGTGATGCTGATGATGATGGTGATGCTGATGATGTTGATGATAATGCTGCTGATGATGTGCTCGCCAACGCGGCACGCGTCCGACTGGCAGCGGTGACAGGGGATCTTCGTAGTGCTGGGCGGGGATGTCTTTGTCTATGTGTGTCTATAGATGTGTGTGTGTCTGTGTGTGTCTATAGGTGTGTGTCTGTGTTTGTCTGTGTGTGTGTATTTGTGTGTTTGTGTGTGTCTGTGTGTGTGCATCTGTGTGTGTTTGTGTGTGTCTGTGTGTTTGTGGGTATGTGTGTGTGTCTGTGTTTGTGTATGTGTGTGTGTCAGTCTGTCTGTCTGTGTGTATCTGTGTGTCTGTGTGTGTGTGTGTGTCTGTGTTTGTGTATGTGTGTGTGTGTCATTGTAACTGAGAAGGCGATACTGCGGCTCTTCCTGTAACCGGCCCCGCGTGCCCCCATGACCCACACAGTCAGAGGAGTCCTTCACTGCTCATGGGGCCACGGTGATGCCCTTCCACCTATTAACAAACACAACTATTATAAGATACTTTATTTTTTATTTTACCAGCTTAAGGCCCACTGAGCTATCTGGCTCTCTTTATTCAGGAGCGACTTGGCTATCACCGCAAATGATCGCTCAACCGAGTGGGCTCGATCATCGTGCAAATGTATTGCAGCCAAATACACAACACCGCATGGTTATAGATGCGGAAGGAAAAACCGGAGGACCTGGAGAGAAAAAATCCACGCAACCACGGGGGGAGAGACACGCAAACTCCAGATAAACAGCATGTGTCAGGGTCTGGATCGAGCCCACGACCTCCTGCGTACCAGGCGAGGTAGTTAACATCTCCTATCCACCGTGGCGCCCCTTCTCTTAAGCCAGCGAAACGTGGACCCCTCCACCCCCTTTAAAAGGGGACATCTACGCCAGTGTGCAACATTCAGGATTCATAAAAGATCCCTTGTGTGATAGCGTAGCCCGCAAGCGCCAAGCCACACCGCACGGCCAAGCGAATGCCAGTTTGGCCGGATAGTAAGGGGTGGTATATACAAGAGAGATATGAGCTGTTGTGGTTACGAGGATGGGATGTGTGAGCCAAGTGGATTGCATGGAGAGAGAGAAGGGGACAATTGAGGACACGTGGGCTGAAGCGGTACCGAGTGGACCTGCCCCTGACTTGGTATCAGCGGTTTCAAGGTCTGCCTCTGCGGAGGAGGGAGGCACGTGAAGGACGCTTGCCCGGACGGTGTGAATGTCAGGCATTTCTCACCCGGACATTATTTTCAATTTGTTCCGACAAACTGCAGTCCGCATCGCGCAAACCGAACCTCTCGTCGTTTTGTGCGTCCCATGTCCAACTCGCTGGCATTGCGACCAGGTCAGAGGCGTTAACATCAGTATCTCGTATCTGCACTGTGTGTGTGTGTGCGTGCGAGTTTGAACGGTGTGGTTTTTTTTTTTAACCGTGCGTCCGGCTACTAAATGTGATTATACAGTCCCAAGTAAACACGCCAACGTTGCTCCAACGTTGAGCAGCGAGGTGTACGCAAGGGCCCAGTGCATTAGGACGACGGGCTTGCATATTTGCTGCGGTCATGGTTCACAGACGCTCGCGATTCGCTGTGTGCGCGCCTATCGCATACCGCGCTGGGAGGGAGGGAGGTAGGTTATGCTTAGCTCGAGGCGCGTGTTGCGTCCTGTGCATTGCAGACTTCTCGAGCACAACACGGGGTAAAGGCGCAGCCCCGCGGCACATGTCTCGCTCGGGCCACTGCTGCCGGAAGAAGCGCCTCCACTCGAGGCAGCTCTAGAAACACCTCCAGAGGGGTATTTTTGGGAGCACTACCCACGCTTCGCCCCGCCACGCGCGCCTTGCCGATCAAGGCGCCCATTTATATCGCTCATTTACGCTGCCGGGTGGACATGTGGGCAGGGGATTCAAGAGACGTGGCCGTGAGTTCCACTCCCGCACTGGGAGATGACACCGCGACCTCCTCCCGGTTGTCAGGCCGCTGTGCTAGCCGGTCGCCCGCGGCAGGATGCTTCGTACAGCACGCAACAGGAACTTGCGTGCGTGCGTGTGGTGTCCATTTAAATGCATGTACATTGCAGTCAAAGGTTGCTTGTGATAGGCTGCTGTGGGAGTGTTGGTGGGCCATCTGGCGAGTTAATCAATGCGGCCATACACATTATATTTGGCCAATAAAACCCTCAATTGGGGATTATAAACTAACTTTTATGAACTCGTTTTCAAGAGGTTTCCTACATCGGGATGAGTCTCACGCGAGCAGTAACCGGAGCCGGCTTGCTGCGCATTGTGGGCTCACGTTCGCGACAATGCCACGTGAGTAGTTTGCTCAGGCGTACGTCTTGTTTGGGTTGTGATTAAATGGGATGCGTCAATGCTGTTTATAATCCTTGTGCAGTTCATGCGGCCGTACGTGTCTCAGTGTGCTGGCATCGTGTTGGGAGTGGTGGCGCAGTGGTTAGCACGCTGCACTACGGATCCGGCCACCCGGGATGGATTCCCACTTGCGGCCAACACCGGTGACGATTATCTAAACCGGTCCTGTGCCTCCCCTAGGTCGACTCGGCTTCAAATGAGTACCTGGTGCGGTGTGTAGACATCGCTACGAGGGAGACAAAGGTGGCCGGGCATGGTGCTGGCCACCCACCCCCTTGTGTGCCGTGCCGACCTTCATGGGTGCTCGCTAACAGCACTTGCCCCAACAGTCACAGGCTATACTGGCGGCGGGGGGTATCTTTGTCTTTGTATCATGTCGGCCTTTAAAGGTGCTTACGAACAGCACAGTCTGTTTAGAAAGGTTATGCGGGGTGGTCGTCGTCTTTGTGGTGTTGGCGATGAATCTTGTCCCATGACACCTGGGTTGGTCCCGTGACTTATTGTCAAGCGAGCTTCATGACGTTCATTTGGGCCTCAGAGTGCACACAGCCTGGCACAAAGCACTGTGGTGACGTCACCGCCTATTGGGGGTGAATGGCTGCTGCTGCTGTTGTTGTTGTGTGTGGGTGGTGCCATATACCCACTGGCATAAATTACACATTCCTATGGCAGTGACCAATGAGTTGAAAAAACGTGTGCACTGTTGACGCGCCCACAAGTTGTGCAGACCCACGAAATGGTGGTGACGATGACTATTAAAGGCGCAGCCCTGCAATTGCCGGCTTTAAGGCACTGCTGGCGGAAGAGCCCCTACTATCGGGAGTTCTGTAGTGTTTTTGTTTTACCTACTCTCCCACGCCGGCCAGAAGAGCTGGGAGTACCCACACTTTGCTGACAACTTCACCCCACCACACGCAACCTCTACCACCGATACACTGACTGTAGTTGAACCCATTCACGTTACTGGGTGGCGGTGGTGGGTTGGGGGGGATTTCAGAAACTTACATCGTTGTTGGTTCGACTGCCACGCTGGGAGATTGAATCGGCGACCCCGGATAAGACGATGAGTGTTAACTAAGATGATGATGGTGGCGGTGCTAAGTCAACCATCGTCAGGGATTAAACTCGTAACTGTGGGTCCAATACCCTCACAAGTAACATTTACAAATTATTTGGTCATACTGCCTTGACAGTGGTGTACAAGCACAACTGACAACACCAAACTCCACATTCGTCAATAAAGCGTGGCCTTAAAATAAACAGAGTCTATTATAATAGTTGCATTAGGTCACCACTCAAAATTAAAGTTTGTTATTTTTCAGGGTCACACCTACCGGTTGCATGCGTTTGCCTGTTAAACCGAAACGCCGTGAGTTAAACACAGACGATCGCTCAACAATTACTGGTTGCTCAGCGTAGAGGCATAGACACAGGGAGGAATAGGAGTGGAACAGGTAAGTGGGTAGGTGAGAAGGTGAGTGAGTCTTATGTCACTACTAGGTAAAGCCCCCACTGAGCTGTACGGCTCTCTTTCAGAAGCGACCTGGCCACAGATGATAGCTCAACTAAGTGGCTTAAAGAACGCCAAAGGAAGAATATTACAAACTCCCAAACACAACTGTCGGCAGTGGCAGAACGCGCGTGCCAACATGGACACTCAATTGATTTTGATAATGTTGAAGTTCTGTACAAAACTAGTTACTAGCGGTCTTCATCAGACCGCTTGTGTTGCGATGGAAACGTCGTGGGGTGTTTTTTTGCTTTTATTTATTTTATTTTATTTTCTATCCACGTGACTTTACCGGAAGAACCAAAGAATATACAGCAGGCGTCAGGGTTGGGATCGAACCCACAATGGAACCCACGACCTCCTGCATGCCGGGCGAGGTAGTTAACATCTCGCCACCGCGGTGCCCTCGCCACCGAGTGGGTCGGTGAGTAGGCGGGTGAGTAGGCGGGTGAGTAGGCGGGTGAGTAGGCGGGTGAGTAGTAGGGTGCCACTCAATAGACAGAGGCACAGCATAGAGACATACATGCAGGGAAGAAGAGTCGGGGATTCTGAGTGAGTGAGTTGGTGAGTGAGTTGGTTGGTGAGTTGGTGATTGGCGAGTTGGTGGGTTAGTGAGTCGGTGGGTGAGTTTGTGAGTGAGTCGGTGAGTGGGTCGGTGAGTGAGTCGGTGAGTGAGTCGGTGAGTGAGTCGGTGAGTGAGTCGGTGAGTGAGTCGGTGAGTGAGTTGGTGATAGAGACTAGGCTCTAAGGAAAGCTGTCTCGGGTGTGGACCGATCAACTTCAGGGACAGTGCATACATTATCAGAGTTGTGTTTTTTGTTTGCATTATGACTGCAGGTATTGTGGTCTATGCAAACATGACTCCTCGTAAAAAAGGTGTCAGTTTTGTTGCCAGATAAAAGGGTAAAAAAACAATTATAATTTTTCTACTGGCAAATGAGGTTCCAATGGTGGTGGTAAAGGAGTTGGTGGGGATTCTGAGCACCCTTTAATCCGAATGAAGTGAGTAGAACGAGATTCTCCGCTGTGGACTTGTAGACCAGAAGTATCGAACTGAGACGGTGTGATCTCGTAACACTCTGAGACTCTGTGCACAGTGGATGTGTACATATATACCGCGTGTGTATATATACACACTGTGTATATAGCAGGCGAAGTGTGTGTTTTTTTTGTAACAAGTGATTTAGGGCAGCCGTGTATTTTGAGTGGAGTGATTTAAGTGCGATGGACTGCCTGGCGTGATGTCCTGATGAGAAGCATTGAGCCATTCCAGCAATCACACCGCATGGCATTCCCCCGCAAGTTATTTTAGCGGGCTGACGTTTGACCTCGGAGACACGCGTGCCCTTGCGTGCGCGTGCGTGGCGCACCTCGAAATTCCCGACCGAGCAATTGAGTTGCAGGAACGTCAACCTCGTTTCCGGGTGATTCTTGCGCTCGTTATTACACGAGACAATAATTAACGATTGCAATAATTTCGGCACGTGACCCGCCACGCCAGTGCTCGCCGGATCGGGAGATAGAACGAGTCGGAGGCCCGAGGAGGAAGCACGGAGGGGGCGGGGAAGGGCCCGCATCTGCCCAAGCAATCTGTGGTCCTCTATAACGTCAAGGCGTGCGAGGGGGCAGTACTCGATCCCGTACGAACGCAACAAGTGGTGTCCACAGTTTTGCTGTAACCGCCTTCTCCTTGCACAGCCGAGGTACGGCTCCTCATCCTCGACACGCACGCGGAATAAGGGAGTCGCACAACATTTGTTTTATATTTCTATATTTTTTTAAAGCCTGAGAGCCATTGGACTCGCTCCGGCGGGTCTTTGTGAGCTGTTAAATGGAAGTGCAGCTGCGTCGCCCGGTGTAGCAGACAAGGGTCCTCCTTGCACCGAGAGGGCTCCGAATCCTCAAGGCACGTCTCCTCCTCGACGCCAACGCCTACCGGGGAGTTTCGCCAGCGTCCGTGCGGCGATCCACCGACCCCCGCCGCCGCCGGGTTACGGGCAGCAGTCACGTGCAGCAGCAGCAGTCACGTGCAGCCACATGCAGCAGCAGCAGCGAAGCCGCCGCCACCGCCCGGGCCGGACACGCGTATCACGACACGGACGCACGTCGAGAGCGAATAGCAAGTGAAGTTCATCGTGTGCCGCATCGAAGGATTTACTGTCGCGCTGCGATTTTTTTTTCGTTCTCCGCCTGGCGGGGTGCCGCTCGACCGCCGCCGCCTCGCCCACCGTGGAGTTGGCCTTTCGCTCGGGGAGTCTCTCTGCGTCGCAGCGAAGGTCATTGCGGGCGTCTGACATCTCCCCTGGATGCCGGGAGAGAGGGAGGGAGGCCAGCGTTGGCATTCCACTCACTCCTCTCTCGCGTGCCCCACGTTTGTTATCGGGCACCAACGCACCCCTTCGATCGGACCGATGAGCTGTGTGTAAAGTGGAGTCGTTTGTATGACGTGCATATGGGCGCCTGGGATGCTGCCACAGTGGGCCTGGTGGTTAGGCACCAGGCACTGGGCCTGGTGGTTAGGCACCAGGCACTCGTTTAAGGTCAAGTCGACCTAGGGGCAGGCCCCAGCAAGGCGTTCTGGAATCCAACTCGGGGCTGCCAGGTTCGTAGCGCCGCGCGCGAACCGTTTCCACCGCCATGTTTGTCGACAAATTAGTCTCCTATGAAAACAAACGCGCCAAAACTTGTATTTCCCTTCGAATGTCGGGTGACCGACCCACGCACGTGTTCAACCAGGCTGAACTGTCCCGCGGTGCCTGTGGAGTTGAATCGAAACAGCGGGTTGACGTGAGGCGGCGTTACCCCCGAAGCACCCTGCCGCCCTGACGAGGCGTTTGCGTTTAATGATTCATCCCTCCTCCCATGGAAACGTAAGACGCTTGCCGCTCTGCACGCATGCGCGTGCGGTTCCCCTGTCCGGAAGAGCAAATCTAATCCTGCATCTTGTTGATACGCAGCAATCGCATCCAAGTAGAATGCAGAGACCGCGACCAAATCTACCTCTCACTGCGCTTTGTAGATTTTGGAGTAAAGCGGCACTCGCTGCGGTCACTCACCTTCTTTGTAGCCCCTTTATCGTGACTACTGCCATAGTTACTGACATTCACTCGTTGGTTTCTCCACCCATGTTGAGAACTCGGTCTATCGGATGCTGTCTCGTCTCTCACACGCTGTGTTCAACCACCACCAATATACTGCAGATCGCAACATCTCACCCACCCACGTATTCACCCACCCACTCACCCACCCACTTATTCACCCACTCACCCACTCACCAACTCATCCACTCATCCACTCACCCACGCACCCACTCACTCACCCACCCACTCACCCACTCACGAACCCATCCACTTACCCAGTTAGCCAAGCATTGACTCACTCACTGACCCACTAACTCATCCACCCACTCACTCACCCACCCACTCAACAACAACAACCACCATTTGCCACCAAGTGGCGGTCACGTCACCACGGTGCTTGTGCCAGGCTATGTGCACATTGAGGCCACTCACTGACCCACTATCTCACCCATCCACTCACCCACCCACCCAGGCCTGTAGGGGAAAGTGCTGTTAGCGAGCACCTATGAAGGCCGATACAGCACACGAGGGGGTAGGTGGCCAGCACCACGCCCGGCCGCCTTTGTCTCCCCAGTGGCGATGGTTACACACCGCACCAGGTACTTATTTGAGGCTGAGTCGACCTAGGGGATGCTCAGGACCGATTCAGCTAATCGTCACCGGTGTTGGCCGTCAGTGGGAATCGAACTCAGGTGGCCGGGTTCGTAAGTGCAACACGTGAACCGCTCCACTATCACTCAGAAACACGCACACAGGCACACCAGATTGTAAGACACCCCACCCACAGTTCCTTTTAAGATACCGCACGGGCGAGATCATTGCGTCTTATCATCTGGAGAATGCGGTCCCAGTGAGCGTGCGGACGTTGGGCCAACGTCCGCACGCAGCTCCGGGGTATTGCACCGCGGTGCCCTGCGGAGTGCAGGCAGACTCGTCGCCACGTGGATCGATAACGCTCCGTCCGCTGAGGCCGCGAGCCACTTGGATTCAGGGACAACGAACCCCCCCCCCCCCCCGCACAGGAAGCGTGCAGGTTTGCAAGGCTGTTGCCCTTTTTGTTCTCAGTGGATGTAAATAAATAAATAACGGGGGGATTTTTTTTCTCCTGCTTTGTTGACACCAGGGATGGAGGCGAGGAACGCCTCGCGCCGCCTCTGTGCGTCATGTACCCCGGGATGAACTTTCCACACTCGTACACACACGTGTGCACACGCACACATACAAAGACAAAGATACCCCGTATAGACTTAACAGACTGTTGGGGCAAGTGCTGTGAGCGAGCACCTATGACGGCCAGAACGGCTCACGATGGGGTGGGTGGCCAGCACCACGCCCGGCCGCCTTTGTCTCCCCAGTGGCCATGTTCACACGCCGCACCAGGTACTCATTTAAAGCTGAGTCGACATAGGGAAGGCCCACGACCGGTTCGGATAATCGTCACTGGTGTTGGCCGTGAACGGGAATCGAACGCATGTCGCCGGGTTAGTGCAGCGCGCTAACCGCTACACTACCGCTCCCCATAAACAGGCACACACACAGACACAGACACACAGACACATGCATGTGCAAACACACACACACACGTGTGTCTGTGTGTGTGTTTTCGTGTGCAAACACACGGCCTTGGTCGCCACTGCTCGCAACTTGCCCCTGTTGAAGGCTGCACGGTGGCGGTCTTGGCCTTTGGTGCCGAGTCACTCAAGCAAGCCCACGTGATGCGTTCTGTCTGCTTCGGCCTCTTGGAACAAGGGGCGGGGGGGGTATTGAGGAGGAGGAGGCGTTGGTGATGGTGGTGATGTCAGTGCCGAGCGGAGCCGTAGCCGTTGCGTTGGCGCCACGAGCGAGCCGCCAAGAGTGTGCGCGTGGCACAATGGGAGTCCCTGTTTGCCGCTCGCAATCCGAGTCTCCGGCGCTCATCTCGGATGACCCGCGAGCTTCGTCACGTCGCCGGGCCCATTCGGGGGGAACAAAAAAAAATACCGCCGGCTTGGGGTTACAAAGTAATCCGTTCCACCTGTCCGCTCGCAGCGCGCGGTAATCTCTTGCACTCGAATGTCACCTTGCGCCACATTGCCCGCGGAACGGCGGAGATCTTAGGTTTAGTCCACCCGTTCGTTCCTTCCGTTGTTTTTAACGCGCGCGCAAGTTGATGCTTAAAAAGGGAAGCTTAATAGGCGCGGAGGGTAAAAGCGGAGGGAAGAGAAGCGTTGAGATTCTGACAGAAGTGACGTCACGGGGCACGTGGTGAGAGAGGGGGAAGGGGAGGAAGGAGGAGGAAGAGGAGCGGGAGGAGAAGGAAGAGGAGGAAGACGCCACGTGATTTGATGGAAAATTCGAGCAAAAGTTGGAACCCTGCTCCGGTCAAAGTTAACCTTTTGAACTGTTTTGTTCCTTATTCGGAAAAGGTGGATGAAGGCGCAGCCCCTGCAATTGCTCTGCTCACGCCACCGCTGGCAGGAGGGCCCTCCACTGGACGGCGCCCCTCTAGAGGGTATTTGGCCGGCTGCACCGCGCTGGATGTGAATCTTCGCCGTTAGTACGCGGAGCAAAAGCGTAGATGTTCCAGTGTTCGCACATCCAGGATGTTGCGAAACACCGCCCGTCGCCACTGTCACCACCAACAGCAGCAGCAGCAGCAGGGGTGTGGTGTTTGCGTGCAGCGTGGAGGCACAGTCAGAATGAAACCTCGGCGTCGCTGTGACCGCCATGCAGGGTCTTGAGTTTCATTGGCGTTGCTCGCCAACCGCATTCTGTGCACCTCCACACAAGGGGGATCTTTGTGTATTTGGGTGTGTGTGTACGTGTGTGTGTGTCTGTGGGTGTCTGTGTGTGCATCTGTGTGTGTTTGTGTGTGCGTCTGTGTGTGCGTCTGTGTGTGTGTAACCATAGGGAGCGGTAGTGTAGCGGTTAGCGTGGTACTCTACGAACCCGTCGACCCGAGTTCGATTCCCACTCACGACGGCACCGGTGAAGATTATCTGAACCGGTCCTGGGCATCCCCTACGTCGACTCAGCCTCAAATGAGTACCTGGTGCAGTGTGTAAACATCGCCACTGGGGAGATAAAGGCGGCTTGGGCGTGGTGCTGGCCACCCTCCCCTCGTGTGCCGTGCTGGCCTTTGTAGGTGCTCGCTAACAGCACTTGCCCCAACAGCCCGTTGAGGCTATACGGCAAGGGGGGGGTGAGGTCTTTGTATGCGCGTGTAACCGGGTGTGTGTGTGTGCGTGCGTGTTTGTCCATCTCCTGCGGTGCAACAGATGTGGCCGTGGTGGAAATGAGTGACTTCTTCCACCAGCCCTCGCTGCTCTACCACCTGGGAGTTCGCGAGAGCTTCGACATGACCAACAACATCGTTCTGTACAGCGGCTCCGACCCCGACACTCTCAAGGTATCAAAGACAGAGGTTCCCCGTGTAGCCTTAACAGACTGCCAGGGAAAGTGCTGTAAGCGGGTAGCACCTACGCACGGCACACGAGGGGGAGGGTGGGCATCACCACGCTCGGCCGCCTTTGTCTCCCTAGCGGCGATGTTTACACATCGTATACCGGGTAATCATTTGAGGCTGAGTCAACCTAGGCGAGGCCCACGACCGGTTCAGATAATCGTCGCTCGTGTTGTGCCGTGAGCGGGAATCGAAAACTTAGTCTGTGTACGCACGTCTGCTAGAGGCTGCATGGGGGATCTTTGTGTTTGTGTGTACACGTCTGCTAGAGGCTCACAATTCACAATTGATCTTCGGCTCAGATCGCCGCGTGAGTATAATGTTCTTTCATACACCCTCCTCCATCCGACGGACAACAATTATAACTCCTTTACCGTTCCAAGACGTCTGCAAGTTGCAGGGTACGGTGTCCGATTCACCGCTGAATTTCGGATCGCGCAAGCGTCTCAGCGTTAATTTTATCTACAGAGGCGTAGCGCCGCCGTGTTTAAAGACGTCGTACTCACCGCAGCGAACTGTAGGGACACGACCGCACCTCTACAATATCTGGCACCAAACTGTGCCACATGCCCTCCCGTATGGCCTTGTGGGAGACTCGGTACCCATAAAGTTAGTTTATGATTTTAATGTTCTTCCTCCGATGACGTACACGAACTGACTGTACACGTACGTCATTGGAACGGAATCGGAAGAAAAACTGATGACGTACACGCACCTACACGTACGTCATTGGAACGGGAAAGGGTTAAGAAAAACGTGGGCAAAGGTCGGAGGCTAATCCGGTGGCCTTGGCCCTTTGCAGGCGTCGTGCGGGAGCTGCACGTTCGTGCCGTACTCGGCGGCGACGGCGCACGGCGTGGCGGTGACGCCGGTGCTGGGCGACCAGGAGGGGGGCGCCCTGCGTCGCGCCTCGCTCGCCCTGCACCACCTCAACTGGGACCCGGGCCTCGGGGCGCTGTGCGTGCCGCTCGCAGACCGCCTCCAGCAGATCCTGCAGGACGTGCAGGTCACCAGCAGGTGAGTGGGCGGCGAGTCTGTGGGTCTCTGTGTGGTGAGTTTGTGGGTCTCTGTGTGGTGAGTTTGTGGGTCTCTGTGTGGTGAGTCTGTGGGTCTCTGTGTGGTGAGTCTGTGGGTCTCTGTGTGGTGAGTCTGTGGGTCTCTGTGTGGTGAGTCTGTGGGTCTCTGTGTGGTGAGTCTGTGGGTCTCTGTGTGGTGAGTCTGTGTGGTGAGTCTGTGGGTCTCTGTGTGGTGAGTGAGTGGTGAGTCTGTGGTGAGTCTGTGTAGTGAGTCTGTGTGGTGAGTGAGTGGTGAGTCTGTGTGATGAGTCTGCGGTTCTCGTGTCGCCCCGCGCAGCGTCCTCTGCAAGGACGCGATCCTCGGTGACATCCGCCGGGCCCGCGGCAAGTACCAGGGGGAGGAGCTGGCGCGGGAGCTGGCGCGCATCCGCTCGCGCCTCGACACCACCGAGCTGCTGAGCCCCGACATCGTCATCAACCTGCTGCTCTCCTACCGCGACCTGCAGGTGCACCTAGCCCGGCGCGGTGGGAAACCCGCGCTGCCGGAGTCACGCGAGCACCTGGTGCGGTGTTTTACACATCGCTGCTGGGGGAGACACCGGCGACGATTGTCTGAACCGGTCCTGGGCCTCTCCTAGGTCGACTCAGCCTCAGATGAGTACCTGGTTTGATGTGTAAACATCACCACTGGGGAAACAAAGGCGGCCAGGCATGGTGTTGGCCACCCACCCCCTCGTGTGCCGTGCCGGCCTTTATAGGTGCTCGCTAACAGCACTTGCCCAAATAGTCTGCAACGGCTATGAGGGGGGGAATCTTTGTCTTTATTTTTGCGCGCGTCTGTGAATGGGCGTGAGCGTCTCGCGTGTCTGCGTGCGTGTCTGCGTGCATCTCTGCGTGCGTCTCTGCGTGCGTCTCTGCGTGCGTGTCTGCGTGCGTGTCTGCGTGCGTGTCTGCGTGTCCGCGTCTGGTGCGCGATCGCATCGTGCGGCCCGTGATGGCTTCTTGCCACCGGCCCCCGCGCTCGCCACGACGACGCTCTGTTGGGTAAACACGGGATTCCTCGTCCTTTGTGCGGCCTGCGTGCGTGCGTCTGGCCGCCCGCGTGAGCCAACCCCCAGCTTCCCCGCTCCCCGCCCGCCGTGTGCGTGACGGCTTTGTCCTCGCGTCTGCCCGCGCGTTCCTGCGAGTCCGCGATCCGAGACGGCGGACTCCTCGCGACGCTCCGTTCCTCGCGCCCGCCCCCCGCCCACACCTCCCTTCTTGTGTGGCACGCCTCTTGGAGCCGGCGAGTTCGCAACCCGGAGTCCAGTTGGGATGACCCCCGCCGCCGCCGCCCCCGCTCGGCAAGCGTGGGTTGACCAACAGTCGGCGATGAGTACGGTGGACTAATTTCACTTGCGCCGTGGTCTCGCGCTCACTGTCGCGGTGAAGTCGGCACGGACGTACGGCGCTGGCCACCCCACCCCCCTCGTGTGCCGTGCCAGCGTCCATAGGAGTGTCGTCCTGCATTGCGTGTGGGGAGCGTTGGCGCAGCAGACACGGCGACCTTCGATTCCCGCTCACGGCCACCAACGCCGGTGACGATTATCCGAACCGATCCCGGGTCCTCCCCCTATGTCGACTCGGCCTCAAATGAGTAGCGCCTGGTGCGGTGCCTCATTAACATTTTCGCTCGGGAGACAAAGGCGGCCGGGCGTGGCGCTAGCCACCCTCCCCGTCGTGTGCCGTGCCGGCCTGTCACAAGTGCTGCTCGCGAACCGCAGCCTGGTCAGCGGTGGCACTGCGGGTGGTGAGGTCGTCGCCTTGGCGTGTGACCGGGAGACGCTGACTGGCTGGGCTTGGCTGGCCGTGTGGCCCACAGGACTACGACTCGATGGTGAAGCTGGTGGAGACCCTGGACGCTCTGCCCACGTGCGACCTGGCCAACCAGAACAACATCAAGTTCCACTACGCGTTCGCCCTCAACAGGTGCGTGCGGCCGCACCGGCAGGCCTGTGCCACGGAGGAGGAGGTAGTGGCGATGACGAGGATGATGATGACGACGATAGTGACGATGATGATGATGATGACGACGATGATGATGATGATGACGACGACAATGAAGACGACGACGATAAAGGCAATGATGATGATAATGATGATAATAATGACGATGACGTCAATAACGACGATGATGACGACGGCAATGATGATGATTACCACCACTGTCGTCGCTCCTCCTGCTCCTTCTGTGCGGGATAGCGTGTTTCCCCATCGCACGTGTGTTGTGTTTCTCCCGGTGCTCTCGGTTTCCTCTCACCTGGATAGATCCTCATTAATTGGCTGACAACTCAACTATTTTATTTTTTATTTTAGCAGGTGTAAGGCCCACTGAGCTACGTAGCTCTTTTTCAGAAACGACATGGGAAGCACAAATGACAGCACAACGAAGTGGCTTATCACGTGGAAACCTATAGCAGTCGCCAAATACTCTCAAACACCTTAATATGTAGAGGACCGCAGAGCTTGGCCAATTGTTGCTGGTTCACCGCGTGGCTGCTGGTGCTGCTGCCGCTGCTGCCTTCCCTCTTCCTCCTCCTGGCACCCCTGAGTCGTCCCCTCTGAGTCTTGAGTCGTCCTCCGAGTCGTCCTCGTTCTCTCCCCTCGTCGCGAGCGAGCGCTGTCCCGTCGGTGGCACCGCATTGCGGTTGGAACATCCACGTCTGACCTCTGTGGCCGTATCGATAGTTCAGTGTTCACGTGCAATTCCGTTGAGGGGACTGTGCGGTGTTGTCTTGGTGTGGGCTGGGACTCTTCTTGCTGCTGCTGTTGTTTTGCTGCCTTGCCCCAAGCTTGCATTTGGTGTTCGCCAAATTGTCAGGACTTCATGTACCTGCGCAATCCGTATTCGTATACTCTTTATATGTATACTTGTTCATGTTCAGCAACGTGCTTACCTCTCTCCTGCACTTGTATCATGCATCGCACTGACCCCCGTGTGCCGTGAAAAAGAGCTTCATGGCTCATCGGATTCCTCCTCCAGGATGAATGCTTGAAAGATTCCCCGATTGCGATCCGTTTGGGGCAGAAAATCGTGTCGGCCGTGACCAAAGAGAAATGACCGGCCGTTGCGTGTCGATGACTCCGCGTGTCCCCCCCCCGCCCCCCCCGCCCCCCCCCGCCCCCCCCGTCCCCCCCCCCCCCCCCCCGCCGCCACCGCCGCCGCCGCGCTCGTGTCCAGACGCGGCAGTGCGGGCGACCGCGAGAAGGCGCTGTCGGTGATGCGTCAGGTGGTGGAGGGCTGCGAGCAGCCCCCCTCCGACATGCTGTGCCTCTGCGGTCGC
This sequence comes from Lethenteron reissneri, assembly GCF_015708825.2. NCBI lineage: Eukaryota > Metazoa > Chordata > Hyperoartia > Petromyzontiformes > Petromyzontidae > Lethenteron > Lethenteron reissneri. The sequence continues at coordinate 10,503,846 of NC_083783.1, forward strand.
ATCTACAAGGACAAGTTCATGGACTCGGGCTGCAGCGACACGGAGAGCCGCGACAGCGCCCTCGAGTGGTGAGAGGGGAGAGGGGGGGGGCAGCGGATCTCCCGGGGTCCCGCGGGGCACGGCAGTCGAGCGCCACGAGCCTCTACGAACACGAGTTCCGTTGCCGGCCACGGCTGACGTCAGTGGCGAAAGCGTTTGGTTTTTTTTTGCCTCCCCCGATTGTAATTCTCTTCGGGGCCCCGCGGAGTAATCAAATGTGGCTCTCCAACTCATCTCACTCTGCCTGTCTGGCCTCTCTGCGCGTGATGTACGGGGAAGTTGGGTCATTGCCCGTAATGTTTCCTTTCAAGGCCTCGCAGGGTTATTGACGAACGCGTTCAGTTTATAGTTGTCCGGGGCGAGTGTGACATCTGAACTGATCTTGGGCATCTGTTGTGTTGTAGACTTGTCTCTATCAATGTGTGTGTGTGTATATAAGGGGGGAGCGGTAGTGTAGCGGTTAGCGCGCTGCGCTATAAACCTGGTGACCCAGCTTCGATTCCCGCTCACGGCCAACACCGCCGCCGATTATCTGAACCGGTCCCGGGCCTCCCCTAGGTCGACTCGGCCTCAAATGAGTACCTGTGGCGATGTGTAAAGATCGCCACTGGGGAGACAAAGGCGGCCTGGCGTGGTGCTGTCCCCACCCACCCCCTCGTGTGCCGTGCCGGTCCTTCATCGGTGCCGCTCGCTAGCAGCGCTCGCCCCTACAGTCTGTTAAGGCGACACGTGGGGGGGGATCTTTGTCTTGGTGCGTGTGTTCAGGTATCGGAAGGCAGTTTGACGTGGAGCCGAGCCTCTACTCCGGGATTCACTTGGCTTCTCTGCTCATCGCGTCTGGACAAGACTTTGAAGGCTCCCCGGAGCTACGCAAGATAGGTGCCTGTATTTATTCACTCGCTCAATCCATCAATCACACACTGCCTCACTCGCTCGATCGCTAACCCAGGCACAATTGTTCACTGACTTGCCAACCCACTCGCCCACTCAATCAAGCGATGTTTATATGTCACACAGAATATCCCGTTTAGCCAGCTACCCAGCTAACTTTCCAAGGAGATCCGTGATACAACAACAACAACGTCAAAGCGTTCCGTACGGAGGAACGGGCTGTTAAATGGAAGTGCAGCGGCGTCGCCCGGTGTAGCAGACAAGGGGGGGGGGGGTCCTCCTTGCACCGAGAAGGCTCTGAATCCCCAGCGCACGTCTCCTCGACGCCCACGCCTACCGGGGAGTTTCGCCAGCATCCGTGCGGCGATCCACCAACCCCCGCCAACGCCGGGTTACGGGCAGCAGTCACGTGCAGCAGCAGCAGTCACGTGCAGCCACATGCAGCAGCAGCAGCGTAGCCGCCGCCACCGCCCGGGCCGGACACGCGTATCGCGACACGGACGCACGTCGAGAGCGAATAGCAAGTGAAGTCCATCATCTTGTGCCGCATCGAAGGATTTACCGTCGAGCTGCGATTTTTTTCGTTCTCCGCCTGACGGGGTGCCGCTCGACCACCGCCGCCTCGCCCACCGCGGAGTTGGCCTTTCGCTCGGGGAGTCTCTCTGCGTCGCAGCGAAGGTCATTGCGGGCGTCTGACATCTCCCCTAGATGCCGGGAGAGAGGGAGGGAGGCCAGCTTTGGCATTCCATCTTCTCTCTCTCTCTCGCGCCCCTTGCCACGTTTATTCGAGGGCACCAGCGCCTGCGCCGCCACTGCCTCCACAGCGCTGCCGGATCACGGGCCACGCGCGCGCGGGCCGCCACCCGCCACGCAGCTCGGGCGCGCTGGCGCTGGCCGCACGAGCCAGCGAGGAGAAGGCAGCAGTAAGGAGTGGGACGAGGAGGAGGAAGAGTGATGATGATGACCCCACTCTCGCCCCATGGCTCGTTGGCCGCTCGCGCAGGCATGAAGCTGAACTCGCTGTTGGGCCGCAAGGGCAGCCTGGAGAAGCTGTCCAGCTACTGGGACGTGGGCCTCTTCATGGCCGTGAGCCTCCTGGCCGGAGACCACGCCAAGGCCACGCAGGCCGCCGACAAGCTCTACCGCCTGCACCCCCCGTCCTGGTGAGTGCCCCCCCCCCGCCCCCCCCCCCGACGCCGCCACCACCCCCCCCCCGACGCCGCCACCGCTATCCCCGCGAGCTGCTCACTCGTGGACCGCGCGTCTCCTCCTGCGCCGCGTGCAGTTGGTCGCTCTGCTTGGCCGACTTTGGGTTTACGGTGAAGTGCTTTTGTGGTCTTTGTTGGCAATCGTACCGGCCTCGGTGCTGTTTGACACCGACCGTGTGTGTGTGTGCATGTATATACGTGTGTGTGCATGTATATACGTGTGTGTGTGCTCGCTAACAGCACTTACCCCAAACAGTCTGTTAAGGCTGTATGGTATGGTGGTCTTTGTCTTTGTTTTGTGTACGTATGTGTGTATGTGTGTATACGTGTGTGTGTGTACGTGTGTATACGTGTGTGTGTGTGTGTACGTGTATACGCGGGTGTGTGTGTACGTGTATACGCGTGTGTGTGTGTGTACGTGTGTATACGCGTGTGTTTGTGTACGTGTATACGTGTGTGTGTGTTTGTACGTGTGTATACGCGTGTGTGTGTGTGTACGTGTGTGTGTGTGTACGTGTATACGCGTGTGTGTGTGTGTACGTGTGTATACGTGTGTGTTCGTGTGTGTGTGTGTACCTGCGTCTTGGTGTATACAAAGCGTCCGACGAGCCTCGTGTATTTCGTGGCGATTGGCGTCATGTCGATGAACGCCCTGGCCATGCGTAACTTGGCCACGTACATTTGTGTCGTTATTTTTCTCGTTATTATTTTGCTGTAACCAGGTTTCTATTGTGCAACCAGATCCACGTCGAAGATTTGTATTAACTGCCCATTGTCTGTTTACCTGTAGCCAAAATAAACAGACAACACACCACTGCTAGGGGGACGGGCGTGGTGCTGCCCATCCACCCACACACCCCCTCTGTGTGTGCCACAGAGCCGGCCTCCATAGACGCAGCGACTCACAACTAACAGCACTTGCCCTCAACAGCCTGTTGCTAAAGGCTGTTATGGTGTATATATTTGTATCTACGTACGCACGTGTGTAAACGCGTGACGTGTGCACGCGTGGTTATGCGGGGAGCGGTAGCGTAGCCGTAGGGCGCGCCGCGCTACGAACCCGGCGACCCGAGTTCGATTCCCGCTCACGGCCACCGCCACCGGGCGACGATTATCTGCACCGGTCCTGGGCCTCCGCCAGGATCGGCCTCAAACGAGAACCTGGCGCTGTGAGCAAACATCTTCGCCACTCGGGAGACGACGCGGCCCGTGCCGCCACAGTGGCGGCCTTCTTCGTGGCAGGTGCCGCCGGTGCCGCTCGCTCCTCTCAACGGCGCTTGCCCTCGACGCTCCGTTGAAGGCTCAGGGGGGCGGGGGGGTGACTCCTGCGTTTGCGCGTAGGTACGTGCGCTCCGTGGTGCAGAACGGGCAGCTGATCCTGCAGCACATGCTGCGGGGCGTGGGCACCAAGGCAGTGGCCCTGCAGAGCCGCCTCGACTTCTGGATCGAGTTCATGAACACGGCCGGGTCGCTGGGCGAGAGCAGCACCCTGCGCTTCCCGGTGAGACGGAGCGGCGAGATCGGCTCGCCTTGCGTGGGAGTGGCCCCCACTCGCTCTCGTAGTGAGGGAGAGGGGGGGCCACTCGGAGGGAGAGAGGACGACTTTGAGAGAGGGAGAGAGAGAGAGGACGACTTTGAGGGAGAGAGGACGACTCGGAGGGAGAGAGGATGACTCGGAAGGAGAGAGGACGACTTTGAGAGAGAGAGAGAGGGCGACTTTGAGAGAGGGGGGGGTGACTTTGAGAGAGAGGACGACTCAGAGGGAGAGAGGACGACTCAGAGGGAGAGAGGACGACTCAGAGGGAGAGAGGACGACTCGGAGAGAGAGAGAGGACGACTCGGAGAGAGAGAGAGGACGACTCGGAGAGAGAGAGAGGACGACTCGGAGGGAGAGAGCTCGGAGGGAGAGAGGACGACTTTGAGAGAGAGAGAGAGGACGACTTGGAGGGAGAGAGGATGGCTCAGAGAGAGAGGGCGACTTTGAGAGAGAGGGAGAGAGGACGACTCGGAGGCACCAAGAAGGAGGAACCTCAGACGAGGAAGCAGGGAGGAGGCAGCAGCAGCCAACCCAGTGGGCAGGAGCCGTTGCCAACAATTGCCCAAGCTCTGCGTTCCTCTCCATATGAAGGTGTTCTCGGCCAATTAATGACCAGTGTTTATACTCGCGGAAGCAAACGGGAGCAGCAGGAGAAAACTCACGCGTGCGAGGGGGAAACACTCGATCCCCGTACAGACGGAACTGGTGCAGCCCAGGGTACGGCTCCTCCTTGACGCCCGCGGGAAGGGAGATTGGCGCCCCATCCGTTGCGGTGGTCCACCAACCCTCGCCGCTGATGCCTCCACAGCGCTGGCTTCTAGGCCACGCGTTTCGTTAATTGCCGACCGCTCCGATTTTATTCCCATGTGTTTTTTATTGTGTTTTTTTAAATAATTATAATAATTACAATTATGCGCTTGCGGGCTTCACCGCCGTTACATCGCGTCGCAAGATCTTGACGAGGTGGCAGTGACTTGGGGAGGCCTTCATCCAGCAGTGGATTGACCATGGCAATACATATTCGGCTGGCCATCGAAACAAAGATGGTCACTGCATCGCACGATTTCAGATGCGCTTCTGCGGCCGTCTGGAACGCTCTTGCTTATGAGATTAGGAAGCCGCTGGGAGCTGTGCACTTTTAAATCATCATCTAGATTGACAAACTCACTTCTTTACCGAACTGCTTTTTGTGTTCAGTTTGTTGTCCTTCCCCCGCACCTCCGATGATCGCGATTGGGCTACTACCCACGGTGCGGAACAAGTGCAGCGGACGCACATTCACCCTGACTCGCTCCCCCGGTGCCCACAGGTGCTGATCTTTGAGGGCTCCAAGGTGTACCAGCCGTCGTACTTGTCCGTGAACGGTGAAGCGGAAGAGAAGTCCTTCTCCCTCTGGCACGTTGAGCCCCGCGACCTGGTGAGGGCGGTGACCACGTGGCTTCGCTGTGGCCCAGTGACGCTGCGGGTGATGACGACGATGACGCTGTCGTGTATGACGCTGTGGGTGATGATGATGATGTCGTGTGTGATGACGCTGTGGGTGATGATGATGATGATTTCGTGACTGCAGGGATTCATCTTCTTGGTTCTTTCGGTAAAGTCACGTAGGAGGGAAATAATAAAATAAAATGAAATTTTTATTTTATATGATATTCTTTTATTATGTTTTATTTTTATTATTTTATTATTTTCCTCCTACGTGACTTTACCGAAAGAACCAAGAAGATGATAATGATGTGTGCGATGATGCTGTGGGTGATGATGATGATGACGCTGTTGTGTGATGACGCTGTGGGTGATAATGACGATGACGTCATGTATGATGACACTGTGGGTGATGATGTCGTGTGTGATGACGCTGTGGGTGATGATGACGTGTGTGATGACACTGTGGGTGATGATGACGATGACGTCATGTGTGATGATGCTGTGGGTGATGCTTCATCGTACAGGGACTCTTACGAACATTCGATTTGCAAACTTTCAGAGTTATACGAACAAACCTGTCCGTATGTCATCTAGATGCCACATGAAGAACCAGTGGCATCTGCAGGAGATTATACAACTTTTAAAGCCATTCCCCGTGTTTAGCGTACATGCCGTATGACATATTTGGAATCATCAGGAGTGAAAGTTCGACTTGCGAACAGACCTCTGGAACCCGACTGTAAGTCGAGGTGTCCCTGTAATTGTTGTTATTTGACTTGTTTTTATGTAACTTGTTTACCCAGGAGCATTTCACTTGAGTCTCGCAATTTAAAATTTTTTTGTCATGGAGGCTCCTGGCAAGTGTTCAGGATTATTTTTCCACGTGTGGACTTTTATGTTAATTTTTTTTGCTTTTGCAGAAGAAAATTCACGAGTGGAACTTCAAAGCCGCTGATATCCGCGGTGTTAGGTGAGCGTCAAAGGTCCTAACCTCAATTATGAATCCGAACAATTTATCGAATTGCTGGAGGGAGATTAATCGTGACGCGAGCCGTAGTTGTAACCTGTTTTGATTGTCTCATTAAGAAATACAAAATAAATGGCCGATTGTGTCTGTAAAAAAAAAGTTCAATGTATGAGGCTCATATTCTTAGGGTTTTTTTCGGTAAAGTCACGTAGGTAAAAAATTAAAATTAATAAAAGTAAAATAAAAAATAGAAATAAAATAAAAATCACGACGTTTCGGAGGCAACACAAGCTTCCGTCTTCAGGTGAACCGTCACAAGTACTTGATACAGCTGTCGTGCTGTGACGGTTCCACCTGAAGACGGAAGCTTGTGTTGCCTCCGAAACGTCGTGATTTTTATTTTTTATTTTCCTTTTATTAATTTTATTTTTTTACCTACGTGACTTTACCGAAAAAAACCTAAGAATATGAATCCTTGCAGTCACGAAAGCTTCAAATCTGTGTGAGGCTCGTTGTGTGGCCCGGCTTGCCCGGCTTGTGCCCTGTGGTGGCGTGCAGCATCTCCAAGTGCGACGAGCGCTGCTGCTTTCTCTACGTCTCCGGCAACTCGGACGACTTCCAGATTTGCTTCTCGTCTGAGTCGCAAGCCAAGAGGTGCTTTGCCTTTTTCATCGTTGGCCGTGTGCGTGTGTGCGTGTGTGTCTGTGTTTTCATTTTCCATACCTGAGCAGTGTGATCATGACCGGCTGGCTCCGCTTTGACAGCAGAGGTCTCACTCCGAATCAGTCGGTCAGCATTATCTTTTCATCGGCTGCGTAACGCTGTGTGGAAGCTGCTTGGTCTGTCGCTCCACACGAAGCTTCGGATCTTCTCAGCCACGGTCATGCCCTCCCTTCTCTACGCTTGCGAAACGTGGACCCCCCTAATTGAACCTCTTCGCCGGTTAGAAACATTTAGGCTGGCCTGCCTACGATCCATCCTGGATTTAACCAGGCTGGATTGTGTGAGGAGCTCACAAATCCTTGAAAGATCTGGACAAAGTCCCATCAGTGAGCTCCTCCAGCAGGCAAGGCTGCGTTGGCTGGTCCATGTAGCCCGCATGCCCAGCCACCACATGCCTAAACAGCTTTTGTTTGGTCTGATAGAGGGGGCTAAACGGGCGCAGCACGGGCTAGAGAGATGGAGTGATGTGATACAAGAGGATGTGGGACTTGCCGATGACTCGTACCAGCGATGTCAAGATCACAACCGACCTGGCCACAAATGATTCCTCAACGAAGTGGTTTATTACATGAAAATTCATAGCAGCCAAATACTCTAAAACGCATGTTTCTAAATGTGGAAGGAAAAACTGGAAAAACTGGAGGACCCAAAGAGAAATCCACACGATCACGGGGAGAGAGAGGGACATGCAAACTCCATATATACAGGCATCAGGGTCGAACCCACGACCTCCTGCATACCGGCGAGGTAGTTAACATCTCGCCACCATGGCACAAACAGCAGCATTGCGATGTATTGGCCAATACATCGCAATGCTGCAAAATTACCTACGAATCGCTCAACAGCAACAGCATTACACACAGCAACATCGCACCCCCCCTCCCTCCCCTACTGCGAAAACACCGGGCAGGACCCTCCTGAAAGGAAGCACCGGTTAGCACGCCGCGCCACAAACCCAGTCTACCCGAGTTCGATTCCCGATCACCGCCAACATTTGCCGACGATTATCCCGCACCGCGTGTCGTGGTGCGCCAGGTTCCACGATCTGGCCAAGGAGGTGATGGAAGAGCGCGGCTTGGAGCTGGAGGCCGAGGTGGACTGCGGCGTGCTGGAGGTACGCGTGCGACCACACGATCCCTCGCGGCGGTGCCGCTGCCCCACGTACCCGGCGACGATTACCGCGACCGCTCCCGAGTCCTCCCGTGGCTCGACTCGATCTCAATCGAGTACCCGGCGCGGTGTGTAAACACCGCCGCTGGGGAGACGGAAGGGGGCCCGGGCGTGGGGCTGGCCACCCCGCCCCATCGTGCGCGCCGTGCCGGCCTTCCTCGGCGCCGCTCGCTCAACAGCGCTCGCCCCAACGGTCCCTTGACGGCTGCACGGGGGATCTTTGTCTGTGCTTGTTTTGCGTGGGCTTAGTGGGACTACGACTACAATGAGAACGAAGAGAAGTTGGTGCTGGGCCGCGGCACGTTCGGGACGGTGTACGCCGGCCGGGACCTCAGCAACCAGGTCCGCATCGCCATCAAGGAGGTGCCCGAGAAGGACCACAGGTGAGTGAGGCGGTGAGAAAGCCGGTGAGTGAGCCGGTGAGCAAGTCGGTGAGTGAGCCGGTGAGCGAGTCGGTGAGTGAGCTGGTGAGCGAGTCGGTGAGTGAGCTGGTGAGCGAGTCGGTGAGTGAGCTGGTGAGCGAGTCGGTGAGTGAGCCGTTGAGCGAGTCGGTGAGTGAGCCGGTGAGCGAGTCGGTGAGTGAGCCGGTGAGCGAGTCGGTGAGTGAGCCGGTGAGCGAGTCGGGGAGTGAGCCGGTGAGCGAGTCGGTGAGTGAGCCGTTGAGCGAGTCGGTGAGTGAGCCGTTGAGGCGAGTCGGTGAGTGAGCCGGTGAGCGAGTCGGTGAGTGAGCCGGTGAGCGAGTCGGTGAGTGAGCCGGTGAGCGAGTCGGTGAGTGAGCCGGTGAGCGAGTCGGTGAGTGAGCCGTTGAGCGAGTCGGTGAGTGAGCCGTTGAGCGAGTCGGTGAGTGAGCCGGTGAGCGAGTCGGTGAGTGAGCCGGTGAGCGAGTCGGTGAGTGAGCCGGTGAGCGAGTCGGTGAGTGAGCCGGTGAGCGAGTCGGTGAGTGAGCCGTTGAGCGAGTCGGTGAGTGAGCCGTTGAGCGAGTCGGTGAGTGAGCCGGTGAGCGAGTCGGTGAGTGAGCCGGTGAGCGAGTCGGTGACTGAGCCGGTGAGCGAGTCGGTGAGTGAGCCGGTGAGCGAGTCGGTGAGTGAGCCGGTGAGCGAGTCGGTGAGTGAGCCGTTGAGCGAGTCGGTGAGTGAGCCGGTGAGCGAGTCGGTGAGTGAGCCGGTGAGCGAGTCGGTGAGTGAGCCGTTGAGCGAGTCGGTGAGTGAGCCGGTGAGCGAGTCGGTGAGTGAGCCGGTGAGCGAGTCGGTGAGTGAGCCGGTGAGCGAGTCGGTGAGTGAGCCGTTGAGCGAGTCGGTGAGTGAGCCGTTGAGCGAGTCGGTGAGTGAGCCGGTGAGCGAGTCGGTGAGTGAGCCGGTGAGCGAGTCGGTGACTGAGCCGGTGAGCGAGTCGGTGAGTGAGCCGGTGAGCGAGTCGGTGAGTGAGCCGGTGAGCGAGTCGGTGAGTGAGCCGTTGAGCGAGTCGGTGAGTGAGCCGGTGAGCGAGTCGGTGAGTGAGCCGGTGAGCGAGTCGGTGAGTGAGCCGTTGAGCGAGTCGGTGAGTGAGCCGGTGAGCGAGTCGGTGAGTGAGCCGGTGAGCGAGTCGGTGAGTGAGCCGGTGAGCGAGTCGGTGAGTGAGCCGTTGAGCGAGTCGGTGAGTGAGCCGGTGAGCGAGTCGGTGAGTGAGCCGTTGAGCGAGTCGGTGAGTGAGCCGGTGAGCGAGTCGGTGAGTGAGCCGGTGAGCGAGTCGGTGAGTGAGCCGGTGAGCGAGTCGGTGAGCCGGTGGGTCTTCCCCCCACCTCCACACCACGGCTCCGTCCGCGTGGCGTGGCCGAGACACGGAGACCGGCACCGGCAGAGGTCCGCGGTTCGAATCCGACGGCCGCCCCCGTGATTTCTCCACAATAGAGGTGTTTGGGTTAGATCCCGTGAATATAAATGTATCGTTAAACCCGCGACTACCCGACACAGCCAATTAGTAAGGTTTGTCCCGTGGCCAATTCGTTACTAGTACAGCACTAGTGTATAGTGTAGTATAGTGTAGTGTATAGTGCAGCTACCGGAACGCTTCCGAGTGTGTTCGAGAGTAAACCCACGGCAACGTTTACAGTTCGAGTACCATCACACCAGGCGGACAGCCAGAGAGTCGTGGATAAATCCCTCTGCTTCTGTCTTACATAGAGGCATGAATGTGATGTCGTCACTTCTGAGCCAATCACTTGTGAGCCAATCAGTTGACTCGCAAAAGTGCCTCTAAAGTTACCGCGCCGTGCACGTGACTCCGCCCCCTCGTCTCTCGCGTTCTCGCCGAGGATCAACAAAATCGGCCCGACACTCAACCACTACGCGGGGTGGGGGGCGCGGGGTGCCTCTGTGCTGTGTGCGCACAGCTTCTCGCAGCCGCTGCACGAGGAGATCGCTCTGCACAAGCACCTGAAGCACCGCAACATCGTGCGCTACCTCGGCTCGGTCAGCGAAGGGGGCTTCTTCAAAATCTTCATGGAGCAGGTTCCCGGAGGTGCCGATGATGACGACCGCACACTTAATTGATTTTATTTATCTAGAAATCAAGAAACAATCACCCCATTCGTTCGTTTTAAGAATAAATTAATATGAATATAATAAATAAGTCGTCGTTCATGGTGGTAATAATAATGATAAGAAAATGCGTTGTCAATGAGAGATTGTCAATTGCAGGGTTGCCACGATATAATATTAATAATAATGCAAAATATCAGTATTTATCGAGCGCCTTTTGTGCCTCAAGGTTCCAGGCCACGTCAAGAAAGTTGATACGAAACTAAACGTTTACAAAGAGACATGTTGTATGAACGCTCTTACAAAGGACGGGTAATGTGAATAAAAACAGTGAAGATGATCACCAGATGGCATAACAGAACGAGGAGGCTGACTGGCAGGACTAGGCCCCAGGCCTCGGTGTAAGCTTCGTCACTGAGCGCGGAGCCCCCTACCCACTCACGGGGCCCCCCACTCACGGGGCCCCCCACTCACGGGGCCCCCCACTCACGGGGCCCCCAGTGAGATGCACCAAGAGGCCTGCCCGTGCACGACGCGGGCTGTGCGTGGCGTCTGCAGGAAGCCTCTCCGCTCTGCTGCGGTCCAAGTGGGGACCGCTGAAGGACAACGAGACCACCATCGCCTTCTACACCAAGCAGATCCTCGAGGGCCTCCAGTACCTGCACGAGAACCAGATCGTGCACAGGGACATCAAGGTCGGTGGGTCGGTGGGTGGTTGGGTTAATCGGTGGTGAGTGGACGGGTGGGTCAGTGGGTGGGTAGGTGCATGGGTGGGTCGGTGAGTGGGTTGGTGGGTCGGTGAGTGGGTGGGTGGGTCAGTGGGTGGGTGGGTGCATGGGTGGGTCGTTGAGTGGGTGGGTGGGTCGGTGAGTGGGTGGATTGGTGGGTGGGTGGGTGAGTCCGTGTCGATGCACGCTCAGGCTCACGGCAGGGGCGAAGGCCTCGCCTCCTAGGCCGGGTGGGGCGGTGTCCACGCTACTCGCTAAGTGCACTGTGATGAAGAGCTTTATAGCTCATCGGATTCCTCCAGTGTAAATACATATTCTTCTTCTGACGTGCCCTGGCCAGTCTGTTCAGGCGATACTGTCTTTGTCTCCCCGTGCCCGTGCTTAGGGGGACAATGTCCTCATCAACACGTACAGCGGAGTGCTCAAGATATCGGACTTTGGCACCAGCAAGAGGCTGGCAGGGCTCAATCCATCGACAGAGACGTTCACAGGTAGCGCACGCGCAGGGCTGCTGTGGGTGCGACTGGGTTCTGGGCGACGTGGCGACCGACCTGAAACATTGACACTGCCCGCCGAGGGTTGCCACCTGCCCTCGTTTCCCTGTCCTCTTGTTGGGGAGGCAGTTGTCCGGGGACATCTGTGAGCCTTTCAGGGACAGCTTTACGGGTTGGGTGGAGGAGTGGAGTGGGGTGGGGTGGAGTTGGGTGGAGTTGGGTGGAGTGGGATGGAATGGGTGGAATGGGGTGGAGTGGGGTGGAATGGGGTGGAGTGGGGTGGAATGGGGTGGAGTGGGGTGGAGGAGTGGGGTAGGGTGGAGTTGGGTGGAGTGGGGTGGAGTGGGGTGGAATGGGGTGGAGTGGGGTGGAATGGGGTGGAGTGGGGTGGAGGAGTGGGGTGGGTGGAGTTGGGTGGAGTGGGGTGGAGTGGGGTGGAGTGGGGTGGAGTGGGGTGGAGTGGGGTGGAGTGGGGTGGAGTGGGGTGGAATGGGGTGGAGTGGGGTGGAGGAGTGGGGTAGGGTGGAGTTGGGTGGAGTGGGGTGGGGTGGAGTGGGGTGGGGTGGAGTGGGGTGGAGTGGGGTGGAGTGGGGTGGAGTGGGGTGGAGTGGGGTGGGTAAATTAGTGGGGGTATAGGTGAGTTAGTGGTGTAAGTGAGGCTTTAGGGATATTAAGTCTCCAGCCTTGTCAGTTGCCTAAGAACTAAAATGGTGGTATCCATGACGTTAATTCTGGTCATGCTTGTGGTGATGGTGGTGCCGTGATTCTGCCGAGTGTGACGGTGTCAGCGGCATTCCTGCGATAATCACGCCCCACGGTGTTCGCTCCTCGCTCTCGTCGAGAGAGAGGACGACTCGGAGGCACCAGGAGCAGCAACAGCCACGCAGTGAACTGGCACCAAATGCCCCCGCCCAAAGCTCTGCACTCCTCTATATATCCAGTTGTTATTGCCAAATTAACGAGTGTCTATACATACAGGAGGAAACCGGAGTTCCCGGAGAAAATCCACGCGCGCTCGCTAACTGCACTTGCCCCAAAAGTCTGTTGAGGCTATACGGCGGGGGGGGGGTCTTTGTCTTTGTCTCGCGCGTCGGCAGGAACCCTGCAGTACATGGCTCCGGAGATCATCGACAGGGGCCCACGTGGCTACGGCAAGCCCGCCGACATCTGGTCCCTGGGCTGTACCATCATCGAGATGGCCACGGGGAAGCCCCCGTTCTACGAGCTGGGAGAGCCCCAGGCAGCTATGTTCAAGGTTATAGGCTGACACCACCACCACCACCACAACAACAACCACAACAACAAACAACAACCACACACAGCATCCCCCATTCGCCAATAAGCAGCGGCGACGTCACCGCTGCTTTTTGTTATCCTTGCGCCCGCACATCTGATGGGCACGTGCATGCCGCAGCGCTCGTGCCAGGCTTGGGTGCACTTTGAGGCCACGTGCTCCGCTGGCGGGACAGGCCCAGGCGGCGCACGATGTCGCGGCGCTTCCGGTGCTCGTGCGGAGCGATCTCCTCGCGCAGCGGCTGCCGGTAGCTGCGCACGGAAGCAAAGGTCCCCCGCGTAGCCTCGACGGTCCACCCGCGGGCCAAAAGCCATCGGTCTTTGGTGGCGGCAGCCGACGAGCGGCGGTCCGTGACTCCCCCCCCCCCCCCCCCCCCCGCGCAGGTCGGGATGTTCAAGATCCACCCGGAGATCCCCGAGTCGATGTCGGAGGATGCCCGAGCCTTCATCCTGCGCTGCTTCCAGCCGGAGCCGGACTCCCGCGCCGCGGCCGCCGAGCTGCTGGCCGACGCGTTCCTTCGCTCGCCGCCGGGGGGCAGTGGGAGGGCGCGCAGGAGCAAGGGGCAGAGCCGCCAGGGGCCAGGTGAGGCGCGGGGGTGGGGGAGGGCGGGGGAACCGCTCGCCCCCCCGGCAAACGCTGGCGGCGGCGCGGGCGATCGGGGTACGAGTCTTCACGCTTTCCCGCTCCGGTGACCTACGTCATCGCCTGCCGCTCTCTCTTCTCTGTTTTTCACTCCATGTCGGTTTTAGTGTTTTTTGTTCGGCATCGTTTGTTGGTGTAACCTGCTTGACCCACGCCCCCCCCCACCCCCCCTGACGGGACGTCGAGCTTCAGAGCCCGGTCGGATTCCTCCTCCAGTCTTGAACCGAGATTCTGGTTCTGTCGAAGCGTCGCGCGGGCTTCACCGTCGTCGCGATGTCTCGCCGCCCCAGATTACGGCCGCAGCGTGTCGGTGCCCGTGGCGATCCACGTGGACACGAGCAGCACGGGCAGCGAGAGGGGCTCCTCCTCGTCCGAGTCGGAGTCGCGCACCGACCCCCTCGCGGCCCCGCGGCGCCTCAACAACAACAACAACAACAACCCTCGCGCCCGCAGCCCGCTCTTCCTGGGGTGAGCACCTGCCCTCCCCTGCCCTGCCCTCTCCTCCCCTACCTTCCCCGCCCTCCCTTGCCCCGCACCCCGCTGTTGTACCCTCCTCTGCGCTCCCCTCCCCTGCCGCTGCTTTCAACTGGAAGCGAACGTCGTGGCGAGCAAGTCGCTGGGCGCTCGGTCGCTGGGCACGTGGCTATCGGCAGGCACGCCGGTGGACGATTGCCGCTTTGCCCCCCCCCTCCACCTTCCCCCCTCCCCCCACCGGCGCCCCCCGCCGGGTCGCCCGCAGACTGCCCGAGGATTCGTCGCCGTCGTACGACCACAGCGCGCCCCCCTCCCCCGAGGAGCGCGACCCTGGCCTCTTCCTGCTGCGCAAGGACAGCGAGCGGCGGGCGACGCTGCACCGCATCCTCACCGCCGAGCAGGAGCTCGTGGCGGCCAACCTGCGGGACATCCTCGTCGCGCAGGTGAGCGCCGCACCCGCATCCACGCGCCAGCCAAGTCTCATCACCACCACCACCACCACCACCACTCGCTCGCTCACCCGCCAAGTCTCACCACCACCACCACTCGCTCAATCGCTCACCCGCCAAGTCTCTCACCACCACTCACTCACTCGCTCACCCACCAAGTCTCACCACCACCACTCACTCGCTCAATCGCTCACCCACCAAGTCTCACCACCACCACCACTCGCTCAATCGCTCACCCACCAAGTCTCACCACCACCACTCACTCGCTCACTCACTCACCCGCCAAGTCTATCACCATCACTCACTCAATCGCTCACTACCACTCACTCACTCGCTCACCCGCCAAGTCTCACCACCACCACCACCACCGCTCACTCGCTCACTCACTCACCCGCCAAGTCTATCACCATCACTCACTCAATCGCTCACCCGCCAAATGTCTCACCACCACTCACTCAATCGCTCGCTACCACTCACTCACTCACCTGCCAGGTCTCTCACCACCACCCGCCAAGTCCACCACCACCCCCTTGGTGATTCTCTCTCTCTCTCACTACGTACCACCGGCACCACTGGGAGAGACAAAGACGGCCGCACTAGCAGCTCGCGGTGGGTGTGCCGCAGTCTTTCATTGGCGGCGCACGGCGTGTTTCACTCGTGGACGGTGTCTCCTGCTGCTCCTGCTATTGCTACTGATGCTACCGCTGCTAATTCTGCTGCCGCTGTTGCTGCTACTTCTGTTGTTACTGTTGCTGCTGCTCCTGCTACTACTTCTGCTGCTGCTGTTGCTGCTGCTCCTTCTGCTGCTACTGTTGCTGCTGCTCCTTCTGCTGCTACTGCTGCTGTTGCTGCTAATTATGTTGTTGCTGCTGCCATGCTACTACTTCTGCTGCTGCTGTTGCTGCTGTTGCTACTTCTGCTGCTGCTGTTGCTGCTGCTGCTACTTCTGTTGTTCTGCTGCTGCTACTTCTATTTCTGCTGCTGTTGCCGCTGCTTACCGCTTGCTGCTTCTGCCGCAGGGCGCGGAGGAGCCGCGTCTGTCGGCGCAGCACGTGTCCCAGCTGATGGCGTGCCTGCGCGAGTACATGCGCTCGCCCGACCGCAAGGCCGTGGCCAGCGCCATCTCGGCGCTCAAGCTGGAGCTGGACTTTGACAGCGTCGCCATCAACCAGCTGCAGGTGGTGCTCTTCGGATTCCAGGACGCGGTGAGTGGCGGCTGGCACCATCGCCAAATCTCCCCCCCCCCCTCGCCCCCCCCCCCCTCGCCCCTTGCTCGGGCACTTTCATCACTTTTATTCAATCGTTTTTTTGTTGAATAACAAAAATAAACTCAAGGGTGGCACGTACCATTTCAACCGACGTGCGCAGCTCTTCGTTCATTCAATTTGTCATTTTCTCGTTTTGCCGATGAGTGTTCGCTCTGTAACACGATTTTGTTCCTGGGTAGTAAGTGTTATTTCCTAATTGTTATGCCTCAAAAGTATAGAAATTGGCTATTATTATTCCCCACAAACTTTGCCTTTTGTGACCAGGACAGTGATATGTTGAAATGTACCTATTGTCAATGAGACCACGTGGTGTGCATTTGTGTCATTCCATCACGTAAAGTCCTGGTCACAAAAGCAAAGTTTGTGGGGAATAAAATAGGCATTTTCTATACTTTTGAGGCATAACAATTAGGAAATAACACTTACTACCCAGGAACAAAAATCGTGTTACATAGCGAGTAACCAGCCTCTAGCCCGTCCAAGGGCGGCGGGTGTATTGCAGTAAATCCGAAATATTCAAGCGGAAGGCAGGCAGTGACGTCATGGTCACTGCACCCATTCGTGTGCGAGCCAACACAGGCGGCGTTGTCATCTCCCTCGCTCATCACGACGTCCTTCCTCCTGCTGGGTCTCCGTAGCGTTGTGGAGTTGATGTGACGTGGGGGTTCTGGCTTTTTACTGAGGATCATAAGGGAGGAGGGAGGAGGTGCCCCCCCTCCCCCCATGTGGAATGACGTCACCTGCTCAGGATTATTAATGAGGGTGGGGTCTGCTCCATGTGGAGTGACGTCACCCGCTCATGATTATTAATGAGGGGGGGGGGCTCCATATGAAGAATACGCGCAGTGGAGGAAACTGGAGCGAAGGGGGCAATGCTCTCATTTCTCTAGGGGCTGCTTCTTGTGCGTTAGTTGAGTCGTCCTTTCTCTCTTTCTCTCTGAGTCGTCCTGTCTCTCTCTCGGAGTCGTCCTCTCTCTCTACGAGAGTGAGGAGCGGATACTGTACGGCGGGTTACAAGTTGTTGTGTTTGTTATAAATTGTAATTGTTGTTTTAAATTGTAATTGTTGTTGTTCGCTGCAGGTGAACCGCGTGCTGAAGAACCACAACATCAAGCCCCACTGGATGTTTGCCCTGGACAGCCTCATTCGGAGAGCAGTGCAAGTGGCAATCACCACCCTCATACCAGGTGTGATGCCACTCCACTCGCTCACACAAACAACCTCCCCCCCCGTGTCGCCTTTACAAACTGTCGAGGCAAGTGCTGTTGGCGAGTAGTAGCGCCTATGGCGGCCGCCACTGCGGCACGCGAGGGGCTGGGTGGCCAGCACCACGCCCGACGGCCTTCGTCTCCCCAGTGGCGACGTTTACTACACACCGCACCAGGGTACCCGCTTTAGGCTGAGTCGACCTAGGGGACTCACCGGTGTTGGCCGTGAGCGGGAATCGAACTCGGGTTTGCCGGGTTCGTAGCGCAGCGCGCTGACCGCTACACCGCCGCTCCCAACACGCGTAGCGAAACGTCGGGCGCAGTTTTCCCAACCCAACGGCGGAACCACGTCAGCAGAGCGGCGCTTGGCTCCGTCGTGGGCGAGCGGTGTCCCGCGTGGGCCCGCCCTCGCTGCTGCGGGGTTCTCCGTGCGCGCGGTTTACCTCGCTCTTCTTCGCCGTCAGAACTTCAGTCGCACTTCGGCCCGGTGGTCGAGGACGAGCGGGAACGCCGCGGCAAGCCCGGCCGCGCCGGCGTCGCAGCCACCGACGGAGAGGTGGACGATGACGACGACGACGAGGAGGACGACCGCCACCGCGGCGGCGTCGTCGTCGGGAGAGGGCAGCGCGTCGAGAACGGCGAGGGGGGCGGCGGCTGTCACCACGGAATCCAGCTGCTGCTGCCACCCCCCGAGGCCGCCGATGAAGGTCATGTGACCTCGGGCGTGAGCACCCTGAGCTCCACGCTGTCCCACGACGCTTTGCGGCAGAGCCAGGTGCTGAGTTTGCAGCTGGGACGGCTCAAGATTGAGAACAGCAGGTGAGAAGCGATGCCATCGGTGAGGGGTGACGATGGTCGCCCCGTTATTGATTGGCAGGTAGATCCCGGTGGTCACCCCGGTAAACACCGTTTGCGCATTAACCGAGAAGATGATGGATCAACGTGAAATACTCGGCACTGCGGGCGACGCTGCTGAGCGGTGGCGCTCTTTTCTGCTTGTCGCTCGGCGCTTCTTGACGGTGGAAGATGACTCGCTGCTGCTGCTGGAATTCCAGGTGGATTTGCAGGCGGAATTTCAGGCAGCAGTAGCGACCACTGTCCGAGATTTGGGGGGGGGGGGGCAGATCGAGGGAGGTGCTTACACCGGCCGCGCCGCTGCTCAGAGGGATGGGTTAATGCCGCTGCTCAGAGGGATGGGTTAATGCTGCTGCCGCCACCGTGGCGAGGTGTGAGAGCAGAGGCGAGGAGGAGGAGACACCGGGTCTGTGAGGCGCAGCGGAATGGTGATGTCCGGTTGGTGATGGCCGGTCGTGACGTCCGGGTTGGTGACGCTCGGGTTGCGTGCAGGTTGCTGGAGGAGCTCATCGACAAGGAGCGCGAGTACCAGACGCTGCTGCAGCTCTCCATCCAGCAGAGGTCCACCGACATCGAGATGCTCCGTACGACCAGCAAGCCAATCGGTGAGCGGCGTTACTGGGACCGGCCAATCGCGCGCGCCGATTGCTGCTGCGGTGTGATTGGTGGATCAAGGAGCAGGAATGCAGTGGTTCGTGTGTTGGCGTTGTTAGTGTTGTATTATTGTTAAAATCATGTTGTTTTGGGTTGCCGGTAAGCACAAAAATTGGTTACAACGGTTACCGGTTTTGCCGTGCGTATATGTAAATGTCTCTTAGGAATAAAAGTTAAATGTTTTGCTTCTTAATTGAGAACCGGAGGGAGCTGCCACAGCGGTGGATTAGCGGTGAGCGGGACGTGGCCTCGCGATGCGGAGGCCGCCGGTTCCACTGCATCTCCCGGCGCGGCGGTTCATAAAACGTCGCGCATTCCAACCGGTGCGCTCGCAACGAGAATCGCGCAGTTTAACAACGCCCTCGTGCGTACGTGACGATAAATAAGTGGACGGTCCGTACCACTTGTGTAGATCTATACACATCTCCCAAGGCAAATTCTCTCATTCCTCCAGTGGGGATGCGCTCGCTGCCAGCATTGGCGTGAGCAGGAAATTGCAGGGCTGCACCTTTGCCTCTTTGTAATGGAGTAGCCGACCTGCTTGGGCATCGCCTCGTGTTGCCGCGCCGGCCTTCGTCGGCGCTACTCGCGACTAACGGCAACTTGCCCCAACAGTTGATTGTGGCTACACGCGCTGTATTACCCTCCACAGACATCCCAAACGATCGGCCACGTTATTACGTCACCAATCACGGCCAATCAGAAGACCCGGAGCTGGTCAGCTGGCTCAGGGATCAGGGTGTCTCCCAAAGTGCCATCGATAAGGTGAGGAGGCTGCTTTACCGCACACACACACACAGCCTTAACAGACTGTTGGGGCAAGTGTCGTTCGTGAGCACCTGTGAAGGCCGGCACGGTACACGAGGGGGTGGGTGGCCAGCACCACGCTCGGCCGCCTTTGTCTCCCTAGTGGCGATGTTTACACACCGCACCAGGTACTGGTTTGTGGCTGAGTCGACCTAGGGGAGGCCCGGGACCGGTTCAAATAATCGTCACTGGTGTTGCCCGTGAGTGGGAATTGAACTCGGGTCACTGGGTTCATAGTTCGGCGCGCTAACCACTCCACTAACGCACACAGAAAAAGACCCCCCGTATAGCCTTAACAGACTGTTGGGGCAAGTGCTTTTAGCGAGTAGCAGCATCTATGAAGGCCAGCAAGGCAGCAAAAGAACAACAACAGTCCGAGACTACACCAAGACAACAACAACAACACAGTCCCTCAATGAAATTGCACATTAAAATTGTGTTATCGATTACACGGGTTAGGTTCAAAGTTACAAATCGCATTTGCAACAACAGCTTTATCGACAATTGTGTATTCATGTTAATTGTGCTTGTCAACGCAGCAGCATCAACAATAGTGCGCTTTGTGTGTGTTGTGTTGTTTACAGTTTGTAGAGGAGGATTACTCACTGCAGGACATTTTGGGCTTTGTGAGCAGAGAGGACCTCAAAGCTCTCCAGTTAAGGCAAGTTCTCTCATTCCTCGAGTGAAGGTGCCTTCTGCCAGCTTTGGCGTGAGCAGGCAATTGCAGGGCTGCGCCTTTGCCTCTTGCGTAGTAGAGTAGCCGACTTTCAGTTGTCCGAGATTTTTTGGTGGAGCAGTGGACCGGGTATAATGTACGGTGCTAAAGAAGTTCTACATACATACAAACAGCAAGAGCGATGCAAAAAGCACGTAAATAAGGATGTTAAATCTTAACAAGTTGGCTTGCGGCAACGTCTGTGGCACTAAAGGTGTTGGTGCTGCCTACTGCACGTCTTTGTTTTACGCTTCGATTGCCTGGAATCGACTGGGAGTTTAACCTCTTTCGGCCCCACCCTTTCCTTTTTAGACCCCACCCCTAACTCATTTGGCCACGCTTCTTCCTGGTTAGGCCACACCTCTTCCTGATTGTGCCCCACCTCTTCCTCCGGGCAATGGCTTGGGCTGGTTTGAGTGGTGGTGGTGGGGGTTGTGGAAGGGTGGTGAATGCCTGAGCAGCATTAGCTATCGGTGGGTAGGGTCCCACCGATAGTATGGATGGACCAGCTTGGCAAAAACAACTAAGCTTTCGCTTCGAACAATATAATAATAATAATAATAGATCAATATATCCCGACGTAGCATGGCGGTGAAGTACAGGGAGTCTTCCACTTGCGAACATTCTACTTACGAACTTTTAGAGATACGAACAAATCTGTCCGTATGTCCGGTTACCTGTTCAGACCGAGAGTCGTAAGTTCAACCGCCACGCAATAGATGGCGGAGGTGGCATCTACATCTGCAGGACGTGAAGAACCAGTGGCATCTACAGAAGATTATACAACATTTAAATCCATTACCCGTGTTTAGTGTACATGCCGCACAACATGTTTGGAATCGACAGGAGTTGAGTTGGAATTGGGAACGAATCGACTTGCGAACAGACCTGGAACCTAACTCATTCGTAAGTCGACCTGAGGCCTGACCCTCGATGATGGAGGAGTAGCTCATAGTGGAACCGGCACAGATGTAAACACGCTTTATCTTTTCATTTATTCAGCACATCTAATCCGCAATCGGTTCAATCTGCCCCCACTGATAATTGAGAGTAAACTGTTATTCATTCGGTTTGTATCCTTCCATCGTACCCACGGACAAAAATAATAATACATGTTTTTCTCAGATCTCTTCCAGTAATCCATTATGTCCGCTTTACAGAGGTGGAACCCTGTGCCGAATATGGACCGCTATCCTGGAACACAGACAGACCAAGCACGCCAAGTGAAGTCCGCATGGCACGTCACGTAACATCTTGTGCAAGTAACTTGGCAAACTTTAAGACACGCCTCTCCGTCTCGAGGACAATGAAATGGTAAAAAGAAATGATGACTTCTGAAAGGCATCGTCATCTGTTTTTCTCTCTTGGGGACTCACAAACCGCCGTTTTCCACGGGCACATCAAAGCCGAGCCAGAAGAGGACCGTCGTGGTTCAGGTGTTTGTTTTTCCCCACTCGCCGTTTGCCGTGCCAAGCCAGAACCAAGCCAGACCCAAGCCACGGATGCGCGGGCCTCACTGGAAGACACCAGGGTCCGACTCGGCCTTAATCGTGTCGCTCGTGTGCCCCCGGTGTAGACGTCACTTATCGGGGGAGAGACAAACGTGGTCAGGTGTTCGGTCCAGTACTGGTCACGTCGCTCCTGTGCCATGCCTACACGTGGGTCTGTGCGTGCGTGTGTGCGTGTGTGCGTGCGTGTGTGCGTGCGTGCGTGAATGTGTCCGTGCGTGCGTGCGTGCGTGTGTGCGTGCGTGCGTGCGTGCCCCGCAACACAAGGAACTAACCAGCCAATCACGTGTGCCAAATGTGCCGCCTGCTCTCCCGATTGGTTAGCTCCGACAGGAGGAGGGTGGGGGGGGGGCTTATCGAGCAAATACATCTTAGACCAAGGGCCCATCCGCGATTGTTTCGCGTGGATTTTTCTCCGGGTTTTTCCCCTCCAAAGTTAGGAATCAACATTGATGCTTTGAGAGTATTGGGCTGCTGCTGCTGCGGCTATGCATTTCCACGTGGATGATGATGCCACTTCGTTGAGCTCTCCTTTGCCAGGTCGCTTCTGAAAAAAGATCCACGTAGCAGCTCAGTGGGGGCTTTTTTTTGTTTTTAAATAGTTTAGCTTGGTTTCCTCGCGGGTGGCACTGCACTGTTGGAGGGGTGTTCCGTGGGCAGCGTTTGCTGCACGGGCCCGCCGGGTGACAAAAACTGTTTGAGAAAATGAGCACCCACAGGTTCCCGTGGTGCTGGATTTTGCCATTGCTGTTTGTATGGTGGTGGTGGCTCTCGTTGCTGTGCTTATTTTTTTCATAGTAGAAGTTAGATCACGTAAATGTAAACGTGTCCATTATGAACGTTTTTGTGTTAGATCGCTGTAAGTATGAATTTGTCGTAACTCTCCACCACGCGACGCAGCCAGTAAGGTTAGTCATGTTAACAACAACGCGCCAATTAGTTTACTACTTCAACCCAGCGGCGTGTTGGAGAGTAAATCCACAACATTTACAATTTGAGTAGTACGACGTTTCGCTGGTAATCACAACCAGCATCATCGGGCGATTTGCCAGAATCGTGAAGCCATCCACGAGCTTGCGGTCTTTAATAGAGCAACGTCACGTCATCACTCATCCAATCGGGTGCGGAGAGCAGGGGGGGTGTAATTATACAACAATAGATTGTTCATCAAAGTTGTGTCTTTAAACTCACCACCACCCGACACAGCCAATTAGTAAGGTTTGTCACGTGAACAAAATGTGTCAATTCGTTGCTAGTACAGCACACCGGGTGTGTTGGAGAGTAAATCCAAGTGTGGGTTACTTACTAACCTACTAAACCTTAGTTAATTGTCTATGTCGGGTGGTGGGCGGGTTTAATGACACATTTATATTCACGCGATCCAACCCAAAAACCTCATGCGTAATATTGGCCGTGAAATACCCGACGACTACTACTACTACGTGTTAAACTCAGTTTTGTCTCGATGACGTGCCACGCTCCAGTGGCTGTCGGCTTTGGGCGGTGGGCGCTCGTCTTAACGGGTCAGATCTAATCCCATGGTGGCAATTCCACATTCCCGTCGCGGGACACGGAATGTCATTAACAACACAGTCAAGGGCTTCTGTTAGGCTTGCATGCTGAAGTGGTGCAGCCTCGCTGGTCACAGTAATCATCCCTTGAGAGGTGGTGGTGATGGTGTACTCAATTTAACCACCCCAGAGGGATGATGATATTGATGATTTTGCTGGTGGTGGTGGTGGTAATAGTGTTGATACTGGTGGTGGTTTGTGGAGCGGTAGTGTAGCAATTAGCGCACTGCGCTACGAACCTGGAAACCCGGGTTCGATTTCCGCTCACGGCGAACACCAGGAACGATTCTCTGAACTGGTCCCGGGCCTTTCCTAGGTCGACTCAGCTTCAAATGAGTACCTGGTGCAATGCGTAAACATCGCCACAGGGGAGACAAAAGCGGCCGGGCGTGGTGCTGGCCACCCACCCCCTCGTGTGCCATGCCGGCCTTCATAGGTGCTCGCTAACAGCACTTGCCCCAACAATCTGTTAAGGCTATACGGGGGATCTTTGTCTGGTTACATACTCAAGTTCACCACGCAAGAGGGATGATGATGATGGGGGGTGGTGGTGAAAATTATATTGTGGTGGTGGTTTATTCAAATTTGACACCCGAGGAGGATGACGGTGATTGTGATGCAGATTTTTGTGGTCGTGGTGATGATGAAGGTGGTGATGGTGAAAATTATTTTTCTTGTGTTGGTGGTGGTGGTAGTGATAACGATGATATTGTTACAGTAAGGGTGGTAATGCTTGATGACGGTGGCGGTTGTGATATCGAATCTGCGATGACGATGACGTTACCAGTACTTGGAAGGATGCGGCCCCGTGCTTTATCCCAGCGTCACGATTGGGGCGCCGCAATTCAAGAATTGATTTCTCTTTCGTCTCCTCTGCGGCATGACCTCCTCGTTGGTATCGTCTGCTCGCTTTTTCCCGCTTGACTTAATCCTTATCCCGTCCCGTCCCTTGTCCGCTCTCTTCCTTCTCCGTTCAATGTGATGACTATAGCTCCCTCCCCTCGTGGTGTCTATCCGTGGGGAAACAACGTTTTTATTTCAATAGAGCCAAAGTCGTATTTTCTCTGGTGATGAAAGCTCATTGTGAAACTTAAGTTATTATTGACGTGTGTGTGTGTTACGTTTCATTTGAATGCTCAACGCTGCCGTGGCGTCAAAGGTGACGCGCCGGACTTGCGATCCGGAGGTCGCCGGTTCCTATTCGATCTCTCGGCACGGCGGTTGAAACGACGGCGGCGAGTTTCTCAAATCCGACACCATCGGCTCTGTCAACTCGGCGGTATGAACGGGTTGCGTGCGCGGCACGGTGACGCGTGGGTATTCCTACCTCTGCCAAGACGTCCGGCCAGCGCGGAAGAGTAGGCCAAGTAACCCTCTAGCGGGGCTCTCGAGAGCTTCCTCTCCGCTGGAGGCATCTCCTTCAGCAGTGGCGCAAGCAAAACGGTTGCAGGGCTGCACCTTTGCCGTTTTGAAATGTGCAACGTACAGAGTTTGTGAAATTAAACTTGACAACTCTTCCGTACATTCACCTTGAATGGTGACTCCAGCATGAAATAATCAAAGTGACGAAGATCGAACGAGCTGTATGCTTTGCTGCTGTCCTTTGGTGGCCCTGACAGAGCCCATCGGTAGGCAATTCCACATTCTCATGGCAGAGGGGGGTCAGGTCGCTCTGTGGGTGTTGTTGTTGTTGTTGTTGATGACTTCCCGCAACGTGGTGCTCATTTAAATCCACCCCGGAGGGACGATGAGGCTGTGAGGTGAGCAGGTTTTCAACTTGTGGCCCTAGATCGTGAGTTGCGTGCTAATCATCCACTCGTAAACACTCATGGCAATCTAAAACTTAACGCGTGTTCATAGAAATGCGACGCGCTTTTCGTGTTCCCGAAGCAGTGCGTTTGTACACAATGTATTTCAATCAAAAAACTGGAACACCGATTTCACTAATATTTAACTGAATTCGCAACGTTGCAAATCAAACGCCACTGTACAATCGTTTTTGTACGTGTAACTCCGTATTTAAAATGGAAAGCTACTGTTTTGTTTTATAACCCATACTGATGAAGTGCGCTTTGACTGACGCGTCGTCCGATCCTGGAAGGGGAGTGTGTTTGTTGTGAAATTAAAACATTCAATTTCGTACATTTTTCTGCGCGGCAGCATGGAATGTTTTGAACGTGTACCGATTGTTATTCATATCGAAATAATAAGACGCGGCGTTTTGTTTGATACAATATATATTTTTAAGTTCACTATATTGACAACGTACTCATAATAAAGGCCGTTTATCACGTACACTTTGTTTTCCCGATTTAAGTGGCTTTATTTCCTCGCGGTTTACAAATAGCAGCGCGTCGACATTTATATTGCATCGACTGCAATGCACGGAAGTTTACGACATTCAGCAACAAACACCAGAGGCTTTTAAAAGGAAATAAAAAATATATTGTCGCCTGACGTTTCGGGCGATGGCCCTGACCAATCATTGGACATCACGACAAGGTCCATTGCACGAAACGTCGCCTCTGTGTTTGTTTTTACTTTTAAATCCCCACAGTGTCATTGACGAATGTAGTGCAGTTTCTCATTGTTATCATTTTAATAATACGTTAATTATTTTATTGAGCGTCATCCATGCAAACTGCATCTCGAAACGCGTGACATTTTGACCCGCCACACAAACACCTTAAATTACAGGACTGTCACCATCATTCAAGAGGCACAGGAACACCACAGACAAAGAGCACGGAGGTGGACAGAGCATGGACCAAGTGCGGCAACGTCAACCACTCGGCAATCAACCTCCTGACACTTCATAATCAACGATTTTTGGGTTTAGAACGCGATCTAAACCCAAAAATCGTTGATTATGAATAACATTGGTCGCGAAAGCCTACGTGTTAAACTCCTGACACTTGTCTGTCTACGGACGGCGCACGCCGAGACACGAGAGGTGGAAGATGTCGTTCTCCGTGCGTGTGCGCCACCGCCAATGCGCAGTCTCTGTCACCAAATAATTTGTTCAACTAATGTGAGGACTCTGATTGTAAATCTGTCGTGGATTTGCCCTCCAACAAACCGGTGTGCTGTACTAGTACGTGACAAATCTTACTGATTGGCTGTCGGGTGGTGGCGGGTTTTAACGACACATGTATATATTTACGCGATCTAACCCCAAAAAACCTGTATTATGGATATTGATCGCGAAAGCCTTTCACGTGTTAAACTAATGTGAGGAATTCGCGGAAATTTCGCGGGAGGGGAGGAATAGAAGGCACCTTCATTCACAACCTTTTAGTGCTGGTTTTGCAACTATTTTTACCACTGGTTTTTTTGTCTCAAGGTTTTTGGCAAAGCCTTAAATCAATTCGCCCGGTTTCCTAGTCGCTTAATAGCAACGCGACGCATACTGAGGTTTCGTTGACGTAACATCACAAGCAGAACGTGTACCCTCCGCGTGTCTTCACGCTAAAACAGCAAAAGTATTTCTTACACGGACACACGTCAGCCGCAAGGCCTCCCGCGGGGTGCAGAACGTCAGCGGCATTGATTCAAGACCAGCAACGGTGGTCTGGTTTCGACGCACAGTGTCTCATCAGCAGAGTCGCCGCAATCAATACCGGTGAGCTGGACAATCGCACGGACGGCAAGGAAACCCTTCACGGTTTGGCGTGAAATTATATAGTAATACATAACTCAATGGACAATCTTTAGTGTCGTCGTGGAGAATATATATTTTTTTTAATGGTTTGCAAAGGATTATCTTTTCGGAACTTATGTTGCCTCCGCGATAAAGATTCTCCGAGCGATGCATGAACACTTGTAACCGTATACACTATTACGAAGTGGTCTTGCGCTGTGTATAGAAATAGATTCAGAACATTGTGGATATACTGGAGGAATCCGATGAGCTACAAAGCTCGTTTTCACATGTCCAGTCGGGACAGATAGGAACTTCACAAGAACAAGCGGTACAAAAACACACGATAGTCGTGCAGAGTCCAAGAAAGGTATAAACAAATCACCCAGACGCACACAAACGCAAACTGAACCATCTTCATCCTGCCAGAAACACATCGTCAGTGCAACACGCTTCCCTGGACTTCTAACACAAGGGGCAGGGAAAGCCAGCGTGTCCACCACACACACAGGACCACGGGCTCGCGTTTCGTGTCACACCGAACAGCAGCTGAATCGCGTGGCGAGGAAGTTGCGTGGGGCGCGTTGGGAGTTTGGGACCCAGTCAACATGGAACGTTGGGGCGACGTTGGTGCAACGGTTCCAACCACGTCACCAACGTTGTCTCAACATTGGCTCAAGGTTGCTTGTTTGAGTGTCAGGAGAGGTATGTTCCCCAGAAGGGCGTGGAGGAGCTCCAGGGGACACTTGAGACTCGAGGGCGATGTGGACACACGTGTGCACATCCTGTTCCTCCTCCTCCTCCCCACCGTGCCGCTGTATCCCCGTGTCAGCCGACGTGTCGCGATCCACACACCGCATCGGCGAATACAACTGAAGGATAAACCATGCAATGTCATAACAATAATAAAGTGTTGAAAGCTATACAAGTCATCTTCTTGGTTCTTTCGGTAAAGTCACGTAGAATGGAAATAATAAAATAAAACATTATATAATAATTAATAAATAATAATTAAAAATTTCCACATTCTCCATGACTTTACCGAAAGAACCAAGAAGATGAATCCCTGCAGTCACGAAAGCTTTAAATCGAAAGCTATACAAGTGTTGAAAGATGTATATATTATACTGTGGCTATATTGTGAATGTAAAAACAATGTAATAGTTCTGTTGGGTATTTGCAGCATCATCATTTGCACTGCAATAATGATGAGTCGCAATGTGGATTATCCCAGTCCACCACAGTTGCCTATCACTGCAACGCAGCTGCTGTTGGTGGGTCACGTTTGCTCGAATTTATTTTGATCGTCACCTCCGACAAAAGGTCCCAAGTGCACTTCTTGCTGCGGTTTTAAATGGAACATCACAAAACGTGTTCTTTACGCGTCGGTTGTGTGTGTGTGTGTTGTTTTAAAACGCATTGTATTTTTGTCGTAAATTTGTAACCAGTAAATGTTTATATTTTTAAACGTGTAAGCATTTACATTTTTACGCACGTTAAAAAAACTATTCTCACGAACCCCCCACTCACTCACTCACCCCAACATACTCGCTTAACATCTCGTATTGCCCAGCTTGCTTCGTTAAATCTTACATTGTCAGAGTGGATCATAAATTATTCAGGCGCAGTGCAAAGCGTGGCAGGAGACCTTCTACCAACTCCCACGTGGCTGCAGACAGAATTTCACACGTGAAGGTCACTGGCTCTCGGCGTCTGAGTTGTAGTTTTGACAAACAAGGCGGAACGCGCTCCTGTTATAACACGGAACGCGCCCTTTATAACACGAAACGCACCCGTTATAACACGGAACGCCCCCGTTATAACACGGAACGTGCCCTTTATAGCACGGAACGCCCCCGTTATAACACGGAACGCGCCCTTTATAGCACGGAACGCCCCCGTTATAACACGGAATGCGCCCTTTATAACACGGAATGCCCCCGTTATAACACGGGACGCTCTCGTTATAACACGGAACGCTCTCGTTATAACACGGAACGCCCCCGTTATAACACGGAACACGCCCATTATAACACGGAACGCGCCCGTTATAACACGGAACGCGCCCGTTATAACACGGCACTTTTTAGGAACGTATCCACTACCGCGTTTAGCGAGGGGTTGCCGGTGTATTCGGGCGCAGGACGTGAAAGTTCGTTGCACGGCAACTGCCACCGTGAATCCAGTCAATCTCTCCTCTCTCTCTTCTGTCTCAATATGGATGAGGTTAATTGGGCGAAATTCTGTGTATTTGTGTATAGAATATCATTGTAGAATATATTCTATTATACAGGCACAATACTGCATTCGAGAATTCTGGGAGGTGAGTTGTATCTCTGTGTGAGTGCCGTTCGTTGCTGGTCGCTTGTGTTTTTCATTTACATGAGTGGACCTGATCGTGCTGTTGAAATTAAAAAAAAAACAGCGCTCAGTCCATGCAGGAAGGGCACCGGAGATTCTGATGACTTCCCACAGAGCAGCAGCGGTGATGAGATTTGTCGACCTTCCGAATGTGAATCGAGGGCACGCGAACTGCACTGCCACCACATCGCTTGCCGGGTGGAATCATCGCCTTGCCGTTCAATGCTCCCATACCTCGGGCACCACGGTGTCTCAGAGATGTTGACTACCTCGCCTGGTACACAGGAGGTCGTGGGTTCGAGCCCGACCCTGACGCCTGCTGCTACTGTATATTTGAAGTCTGCGTGTCTCTCTCCCCGTGGTCGCGTGGATTTTTCTCCGGGTCCTCTGGGTTTTTCCCTCCACACTTATAAACACGAGTTTAGAGTATTTGGCTGCTATATAAATGTCCACGTGGTGATGATAAGCCACTGAGTTGAGCCATCACTTGTGGCCAGGTTACTTCTGAATAAGAGCTACAGTGGCCCTTAGCTGGTAAAATACAAAATAGTTTTAGTTTACGACTCATCTGCTTACCTACCTATTTGCATGCCTTCCTACTTACCTTCCCAACCCACTTACTAAACATGCAACGTTGATCCTCCGTTTGGCACGCGGTTGGAACCGTTGGACAAACGTCGGGCCAACGTTACTTCAACGCTCCACGTTGATTGGGTTCCACCTCTGCCTAGCTCTTACCCATTCACGCGGCCAGGCACTCCCGTAGATTATCCTACTACCTCTTATCCTACCGTCGTTCCCAGGAGACGACACGTCATCGTTTGGCTATATTTACTCTGGGATTTTTCGCAAGTACAATTTTTTTAAAATAATAATTACATTCCACAAAGCGAATTACTCGCAGATATTAACTGGCAAGTGTTGTCTATTATTATTGTTGTTATTGTATGTGTATGTGTGTAGCGGTGTGATTGTGGCTACATGCAAACGTGTGTAGTTTGTTGTGTTGTGTTTGTGTTGTCACGTGCAGTAGCAGTGTCAGGGGGAGCGGTGGCGCAGCGGTTAGCGAGGTTCTACTTCCGGTGATTATCAGAACCGGTCCCGGGGCCTCCCCTCCCTAAGTCGACTCGGCCTCAAATGAGCACACCTCGGTGCGGTGTGTCAAACAAAACAAACACATCGCCACGCGTGCTTTGCCCTCTTGGTGTCTTTGGATAAAGGTGCTTGCCAACAGCCCTTGCCCCTACAGCCTGGGGCAGGCTACACGGGGGATCTTTGCCTTTATCTCTATCTCCCTCTTCCCCCACCCACCCACTCACCACGCTTTTCAAGTGCAACAAGCCCTGGGAGGGTGATGTCATTGGCTCCGCATTGAACGAGGGGGTGGCTGGCGTCTTTGTAGTTGTTGTTGCTGCTGTTGTTGTTGCTGCTGTTGTTGCTGCTGTTGTTATTGCTGCTGTTGTTGCTGCTGTTGTTATTGCTGTTGTTATTGCTGCTGTTGTTGCTGCTGTTGTTATTGCTGCTGTTGTTGTTGCGATCAACATCACCGCACGGAGCGAATAGAGCCAGGCCACACCGAACCGCACCGGTCGGTCAGGTGAGCCAGCCCAGGTAGTGGGGTGAGCCAGCCCAGGTGGTGCGGTGAGCCAGCCCAGGTAGTGGGTGAGCCAGCCCAGGTAGTGGGGTGAGCCAGTCCAGGTGGTGAGGTGAGCCAGTCCAGGTGGTGAGGTGAGCCAGTCCAGGTGGTGCAGTGAGCCAGCCCAGGTGGTGGAGTGAGCCAGCCCAGGTAGTGGGGTGAGCCAGCCCAGGTAGTGGGTGAGCCAGCCCAGGTAGTGGGTGAGCCAGCCCAGGTGGTGGGGTGAGCCAGCCCAGGTGGTGGGTGAGCCAGCCCAGGTGGTGGGGTGAGCCAGTCCAGGTGGTGGGGTGAGCCAGCCCAGGTAGTGGGGTGAGCCAGCCCAGGTGGTGGGGTGAGCCAGCCGAGGTGGTGGGGTGAGCCAGCCCAGGTAGTGGGGTGAGCCAGCCCAGGTAGTGGGTGAGCCAGCCCAGGTAGTGGGGTGAGCCAGCCCAGGTAGTGGGGTGAGCCAGCCTAGGTAGTGGGGTGAGCCAGCCCAGGTAGTGGAGTGAGCCAGCCCAGGTGGTGAGGTGAGCCAGCCCAGGTGGTGGGTGAGCCAGCCCAGGTAGTGGGGTGAGCCAGTCCAGGTAGTGGGGTGAGCCAGCCCAGGTAGTGGGGTGAGCAAGCCCAGGTAGTGGGGTGAGCCAGCCCAGGTGGTGGGTGAGCCAGCCCAGGTGGTGGGGTGAGCCAGCCCAGGTGGTGGGGTGAGCCAGCCCAGGTGGTGAGGTGAGCCAGCCCAGGTAGTGGGGTGAGCCAGCCCAGGTGGTGAGGTGAGCCAGCCCAGGTGGTGGGGTGAGCCAGCCCAGGTGGTGAGGTGAGCCAGCCCAGGTAGTGGGGTGAGCCAGCCCAGGTGGTGAGGTGAGCCAGCCCAGGTGGTGGGGTGAGCTGGATAGTTGAATCC
Organism: Lethenteron reissneri; assembly: GCF_015708825.2. Lineage (NCBI taxonomy): Eukaryota > Metazoa > Chordata > Hyperoartia > Petromyzontiformes > Petromyzontidae > Lethenteron > Lethenteron reissneri. The sequence continues at coordinate 10,535,506 of NC_083783.1, forward strand.
CCCGGTCAGTTAATTCGGCCAGCCGGTCAAGTCAGCTGTAGTCAGGCAGCTGGGGAACCAGCCAGTTATCTTAGCCAGTTATCTTCACTAGTTATCTTAGCCAGTTATCTTAGTCAGCCAGTTATCTTAGTCAGTTATCTTCACTAGTTATCTTAGCCAGTTATCTTCACTAGTTATCTTAGCCAGTTATCTTAGTCAGCCAGTTATCTTAGTCAGTTATCTTCACCAATCGGTTATCTTAGCCAGTTATCTTAGTTATCTTACACAGCCAGTTATTTTCACCAGCCAGTTATCTTAGCCAGTCGGTTATCTTAGCCAGTTATCTTAGCCAGTTATCTTAGCCAGCCAGTTATCTTAGCCAGTCAGTTATCTTAGTTATCTTCACCAGTTATCTTAGTTATCTTAGCCAGTTATCTTAGCCAGCCAGTTATCTTAGCCAGTCAGTTATCTTAGTTATCTTCACCAGTTATCTTAGCCAGTTATCTTAGCCAGCCAGTTATCTTAGCCAGTCAGTTATCTTAGTTATCTTCACCAGTTATCTTAGCCAGTTATCTTAGCCAGCCAGTTATCTTAGCCAGTCAGTTATCTTAGTCAGTTATCTTCACCAGTTATCTTCACCAGTTATCTCAGTTATCTTCACTAGTTATTTTCACCAGTTATCTTAGTTATCTTCACCAGTTATCTTCACCAGTTATCTTCACTAGTTATCTTCGCCAGTTATCTTCACCAGCCAGTTATCTTAGCTAGTTATCGTCACCAGTTATCTTCACCAGTTATCTTCACCAGTTATCTTAGTTATCTTCACCAGTTATCTTCACCAGTTATCTTCACCAGTTATCTTAGTTATCTTCACCAGTTATCTTCACCAGTTATCTTAGTTATCTTCACCAGTTATCTTCACCAGTTATCTTCACCAGTTATCTTAGTTATCTTCACCAGTTATCTTCACCAGTTATCTTAGTTATCTTCACCAGTTATCTTCACCAGTTATCTTAGTTATCTTCACCAGTTATCTTCACCAGTTATCTTAGTTATCTTCACCAGTTATCTTCACTAGTTATCTTCGCCAGTTATCTTCACCAGCCAGTTATCTTAGCTAGTTATCGTCACCAGTTATCTTCACCAGTTATCTTCACTAGTTATTTTCACCAGTTATCTTAGTTATCTTCACCAGTTATCTTCACCAGTTATCTTAGCTAGTTATCTTCGCCAGTTATCTTCGCCAGTTATCTTCACCAGCCCGCCTGCCAAGCCGCTCATTCATTCCGGCAGCCCGCGACGCCGGTCATCTCGCCAGCCCGCTGGTGACCTGGCGCAGTGTTCGTCTCGTCAGACACTCAGCCAGTCAGATCTCATCCTGTCGCTGTTGTAGTTACCTCCACAGTACAGAGAGAGAGATTATTGTAGTTACCTCCACAGTACAGAGAGAGAGATTATTGTAGTTACCTCCACAGTACAGAGAGAGAAGAGAGATTATTTAGAGACACTAATCCAGCCACAAGACATCAACACACCACGCCTGCAAGCAATGGGTGAGTGGAGCGCGCGTGTGTGTGCGCACCACAACGACGTGTATTATTGTCTAGTTTGTTTTTAATCATTACACAATAAAGATAATCACGTGAAGGAGGCAACACTGCAGCGGTACGAATGAGTTGACGATTGTGAAGACGAAATTCGTGAAATCGTGCGCGGCTCGCTGTGATGGTGGCCCACACAAGCCGCGGCAGACGCCTTCTTTACATGATCGCACAGCATATTTGTGTCATTATAAAGTGTTTTATTTACAATTTGTAACGTTGACAATGATGTAGATTCGTCGGAGACACGGGTTGGCGTGGATAATTGGGTTTTTAGTTCGATGCGATGATGTTAAATTAGCCGATCTAAACGCACGGATTATTATAATAATCGATAACGTCGCTCGGTTGGTACAAATACAATTTTTCCGATGCAAAAATGACCTTGCGAATGTAACTCTATTTAGTTAACGATATTTAGTATTCGTGTCGTAGACATTGCACGAATCGCGTGATAAACCACGAGGGATGTGTGTTACTAATGTACGCGTGATGTTTAAATGTTTAATATCTCGTGTACAGTATCGGGAAACAATCTTAGGGAAATATCCACCAATTATCAAACACGTTTGTTGTCTGTGAACATGGATATCTAATCAAACGTGATGATATTTATACCGATTTCTGCTGGCAGTAGCACACCAACAACACGAATACAGGCCCTGTAACAACGTTACACGCAAACATCGTGTGTGGCCTTCAAATAACAATACAAATACATTTAATAGGCGACGTTTCGGGCAAAGGCCCTTCATTAGACTTAGATCAAGTGTATAGTGCATGCATTGCCTTTGCTTGAAACACTAATGGCGTAACTAATTGAGGTACAGTATTTACATGTTATATTGTGTACTGTCTATTTCCCACATTCTATAGACGATAGCGTTCACAATTGTATAACACGCACATTTATATATCTGCAATGTCTAAAACACGCTGTCACATACATGCAGTATATACTGTGTGTACTGTCATCTCTGTTGTAATGTCAACACCGTGGCCCTGAAGGGGGAAAAATGTGTAATAGGCGACGTTTTGGGGGATGGCCCTTTTTCAGAGAACATAAATGAGAGTATAATAAAATAATACAAATATAACACTATTTTTTTATTGATTTCCTTCTACGTGACTTTACCGAAAGAACCAAGAATATGAATCCCTGCAGTCACGAAAGCTTTAAATCAAAAAATAAATGAGAGAGTTTATTGGCCCCAATGTGTTGGGTTTGTTGCTATTTGTGCTTTTGCATCACTGCCAACGCAGCAGCAGCAGCAGCACCATCATCAACATCTAATAATGTTCACTGTAAATGCAATGCATTTGGTTGATGTGTGCGTCTTGTGTGTGTGTCGTGTGTGTGCGTTAGTGTGTGACGTGTGTGTCTTGTGTTGTGTGTGCGTGTCGTGTGTGTGTGTCTTGTGTGTATGTGTCGTGTGTGTGTGTCGTGTGTGTGTCGTGTGTGTGTCTTGTGTGTGTGTGTCGTGTGTGCGTTAGTGTATGTGTGGCGTTTGAATATGTGATGTACACGATATGGTGTGCACATCAATGTGTGTGTCTTTCATGCGTGTGACATTGTGTGCGTGTACGTATTCACGAGCACGTGTATGCACGTGTGTTATTGCACGTCTGTGCATATTAGGTTCATTGTGATGTTAGAACACATACAGTATCTTCTGTAATTCCCCGTACTGTAGTCTCAGTCAAACAACCCCCTTTGTTCAGGGATGCATATTTGTTTTGTGTCTTTCAATGGGCGTGTGCCTTTGTGTCTTTTCATCACTGCATTTGCATTTTCATTAACAACTGTACGCATGAGAAGGGGTGTGTGTGTGTTCGTATGTATGTAGGTAAGGGTGTGTGTGTTCGTATGTAGGTAAGGGTGTGTGTGTTCGTATGTATGTAGGTAAGGGTGTGTGTGCTCGCTAACAGCACTTGCCCCTACAGTATGTGAAGGCTACACGGGGGATCTTCGTCTTTGTGATACGATGACATCACCGCTAGTGGCTCTCAGATGTCAACATCAAAACACAAGGTCACAGCGCAGGGCTTGGTGGAGGAGGCCAGTACTGCAAATCTTATTTTCCGATTACTGTACAAATAATTCCAACGCTGCAAATGATGTCCCCATCAACTGTTTATTACAAAATATAATCAGCCAGCACCCACGAGAGCATTTTTTAAAAATATTAACTCAAACCCATGAATACTTCTCATCATGATTACAGTATTATAGCATCGTCATCCCAGTGACCCGTTGAAACAGCGCTTGGTAATTGTGCCAAAGTGGGCTGAAACGTTTCCAGAGCTGGGCTATCCGATCCTGTGAGCAATCGATTACCAATAATCCAGTTGACTAATTGAGATAACACGGATATTTATATATTTGTACGTTAAATTGTGTGCCGCTGGACGGGAGGTAATGGTTGGGGATTGGCAATGTCATTGGCATCATTGTTCGCATCATTATTGGCGCCGGGAGTGGCTTTGTCGGGGGTTTCCTGCCTTAGGGAGGCAAAATTTGGGTGGTGGTGTGGGCGCCTATTTTAAACGGACTCATTTAATCAACCACAAAAAAAGTGATCGATCATATACACATATATTTTAGCTTAATCGACTTAATAGAATAATCATCCCGGCTTTCAATCACACAGGCGTACCAAATACGCGTAATTAGGGCACCGCAGTGGTGAGATGTTCACTAACCTCGCCTGGTAATAATAATTATGACATTTATAAGGCGACAGATTTTGCAGACGAGTCAACAACTCGGAGGTGCGGAGCCAATCTCAAGGGCTGCTCGAAAGCCTGACTAAACAGAAGGAGAGGCCTTTAGATGTTTCGTGAAAGTCAAAGTGCATTTGATGTTACGGATGTGCAAAGGGACAGAGTTTCACACTGAGGGGGCAACAGCAGCGGACAGACGTTGAGCTCTTCAGGAGGGTCTTGGGTTCGATCCCGACCCTGACGCCTGTACGTTTGGAGTGTTGCATGTTCTTCCCGTGGCCACGTGGAATTTTACACGTTTTCTTTTAACTCACCCTGTCTGTTGTTGTCGTTGTTGTATCCTTAAATCTTGTAACTCAATTCTAACCCACTTCCCAATGTGGTATCGACTGCAAATTTGGTATACTTATGTCATACTGATGACTACTATATTATATCATAAAAAATAAAAAAGATACGATTTTAAACATTCTTTTTTATATGTTATGTTTCGGCTTGGGTCTAATTGTCCACTGTAATTGGCAAGCTTCGGGGCCACTTCCTGGAGTCGTGGAGTTCTGCCATTACTAGTACATTGCATAAAAGCGTGTTAAAAAAAAGTTTTAAAAAATATTACTTATTTCTCCAAGTCTTCAGGTTTTTCCCTCCACAATTATGAATGAACATCACGCGTATTTATAGTGTTTGGCTGCTATACATTTCCACATGATAAGCCACTTCATTGGAATGTTATTTGTGGCCAGGTCGCTTCTGAAAAAGCACTTTATAGCTCATTGTGCCTTATCTGGTCAAATAAAAGTAGTTTAACAAGTGTTGGGTTGATAACCATTCATTTGTGATTTCCCGACCTTTTTAGAGTAACGTAAATACCACGTTTAGTCGTTAGGGGCCGTCCATAAATGACGTCACTCACCTAGGGGGGGTGGGGTTCAGACATTTGTGACGCCGTGTGACGAAGGGGGAGGGTAAAAAATCGTCCCAAATCGCGTGACGTCATTTATGGACGGCCCCTTATGAAATTAATGTGTTGTCATGTTAGATTAATTTAACCTCGGTGTATCCGATCCATGGGCACTGGCAGCTGCTGTCCTCACGTTCACCCGAGCCACTTATGTCATCATTTCCTAATAACAATTATTTTTTAATTTCTAAAGATGAAAGTACAGTGGACTGCCGATTATCCGCGCTAATGACGGGGAAGACAGCCACGGATTGGAAATCACGGATAATCGAACAATATCAATATTAATTGGATCTCGATGCCAACAACCACTAATATAAGTATACATTATGTTTAGGTTAAGAGAGTTGAGTTTACATCATTAGACAAAAAACACACTCTGATAATATATGCATTGTCCTTGAAACTGATTGGTCCACACCAGAGACAGTGCTCGACCAGATGAGAGTGTGTTTTTTGTTTGCATTTTGACTGCAAGTATTGTGGTTAATGCAGACATGAATCCTTGTAAAAAGGTTTCAGTTTTGTTGCCAGAAAAAAAAGGGGAAAAACTCTATTATTATATTTTGGTACTGGCAAAGGAGGTCTAATGATGTAGATGCTCACCCCGAGCCCTCATTACTGTGATAGAGCATTGTCTTTGAGCTGTACGCCTTTTGGCGTCATGTGGTCGAGCACCAATTGAGACGAGGCTCAAAAGAAAGCTGTCTCTGGTGTGGACCAATCCGTTTCAAGGACAATGCATATATTATCAGAGTGTGTTTTTTGTTTGCATTTTGACTGCAAGTATTGTGGTTAATGCAGACATGAATCCTTGTAAAAAGGTTTAAATTTTGTTGCCAGAAAAAAGGGGAAAAATCCTATTATTAAAATTGAGTTTATTATCACTGCGCGCGTGCTCAGTGATAACACTTTCCGGCTCCCACGCAGAAGAGTCTGCCCACTAAGTGGATGACAGCAGAGCCACGCCAATCAATATCAAACTTCACCCACTGTTGTAAACATTTGCAACTACTGTACTGTAGAGCGATCACGTGGATTTTGGATTAACCGGAGCAATATATTTGGTTGATTCAAGTACGTGATTTGTAATAAACATTTCCAAAAGTCACAATGTTTAACTTTTAAAATTATTAATCGGGGCTTAAGGGAAAATTCATGAGTTATTCATTCATGTTAAAATGTCAGGTGTGCGGTTAATCCGCAAATCGGATAAACTGCACGCAGATGATTGAAACACAAACCCCTGCAACAAACGGTGAATGCACTCGCGCTTGGGTGTATTGCCACTTCGTGGACATTCCACATTCCCATGGCAGGGACCAGTTACATGCACAGAATGATCATTATCACTCGGTTAAACCTGGCATAGTGGTGCACACCTCCGATTAACCGCTTTGGGAGGACGACCACTACGGGGATGGAGCAATGATGTCGGGTCAACTGCTGGACCCGTGGTGCCGCGCGGTTCATAAACATTAACAAAAAAAATTTAACAAAAAAAAGGAACAAAAATGTTAAAAGTGCATTCAAGAAGCGTGAAGATAATGCATGCTTGGGTATTACTTTGGGAGACGGAAAGAGATCACGGAATTTGAACTGATAAGAAATTCATGAGCTTTAGAAGGGCATGTTGCCAATTACGACCGATTGGTTGAAGGATATTGACGCAGTGGCAGCCAAGGAACAGAACACGTGGTAGAAGACGTCCGTTGCGGAGATGGAGTTCTGAAATTAGCTCGTGTTCATGTGTTAAGTAGATTGTCACATCGGTGGGATTGCAGGAGATGGCTGTACCTCGGGGAGCGCTTCATCCACCAGTGGATTGACCACGGCGGATGATAATGATGATGACGATGGCGACATCACTGCCACAAACAGTACTTTGCTTAATTTTGTAATAATCTTCTCTGGACTAATGGATGGGGGTTTTTGTTGGTGTGCCATTCAAGTTGGCTCGGCCATGGCGGACTGTAATGGCATAAGCTAATTTTGCAGACGCAGTCAGCACACACAATGGCAAAGCCCCCCCCCTCCGCGCCTGTGCAAGGGAGCAGCAGCGGGGCTGATGATACATTCTGCCCACACGCTGCAATGGAACATTATACCATCAGTAGAAATCTGCGGCATCCCTTAATTCGCTGTCATATTTCACCCACGGACTCGTGCAACGTGATGAATTTGTGATGCTCTTCACTGGAAGTTTTAGAGTAATTGAGAGCATTATTAATGCACTCGATCATAATCACCAGGGATTATTTTTGTCACGGACGATGTGCTTGTACAATAATGAGATTCATAAGTAACAGCAGCAGTTTTCAACGTGTTCTTCTGTCGTTTTAGAAAGTTAGTCCAACGTCACATATCCAACTATCACATCATCTCCCTGACCAATTAACTGTCTATAGATGTTCACATATCCACGTTTCCCTCAAGTTCAAGTTCATTTATTAGGTATAGCCCTGTGAGCCATTCGGCTCTTCAATCGGGTACAACCGCAACAAACAAAAAACTAAAACACGAACAAAAAACATCTTAAAGTGAATATGTGACTAAGTGCAAACAGAAAATCCAAGAAAAGACAGCAAAATATTGCAGAAAAAAACACTGTACACCAACGCTGTGTGCAAAAATCCCAGTGGGATGCAAGTCAAACAACAACAACCACAAGACAACTTAGATTAAGGCCATCAGTCTAACTCTGTACTACAACAAACAAACATGGCTAAACCAAAAAACTTTTCGAAATCACCAAAATAAAGCCATGAAAGCAATGAAAAAGCAATCATAGGAACTGTGACGGAATTTTCACAATAAATGGCATAAACATGTACTACCAGCGAGTCGGATATGCGACCGACGCTACTGTTAGTTGAAATATAGTGAATTCATTCATTAAAGCTTACGGGAATAATTTAATTAAATCCATACCCAGAAAGCCTCATGAAGTGTCAAGGCTCTACCGAGATGCTGCTGTGTTAAGATGTTTGGCCATCTACATTTACAGCGAGTGTCCCTTTTTTGCCATGGTAAGCAGACTGATTACCCCGAGAAAGGCCATCGCACAAAATGTCCACGCGGCTGGGCCGGCAGCCGCAATGTTGCACTGCAGTCTCCTGGCCACCTCGCAGCCCAGTGGAAGTCTCGCACCACGCGGTGATCTCTGGGCGATCCACCAACCCACCTGCACAGCGCCGTGTCACGTGCGTGCACCACCACAATTCGATGTCATATTTCAGCATACTCGATATTGTTGTGTTTAGTTCGTTGTCCTTCCCCCGCACCTCCGATTAGCGTGGTTGGCTACGTACGGTGCTAAATAAATTCAACATAGCTTTGTAATTGTTTTTTATGCGTTTTATTGCGTAGTCTTTGTGCGTTGCTGTATGAACAAAAAATGTTTCGGTTCCTCAACTGCATTTTACCAGCCGCAGGTCTTTTAGTTATTTAAATCTACCTTTCTTATAACGTACGTTCTGCCAGTAGCATATAAATTAGTACAATGATGACGTCCAGTAATCACCATGCTGTCAATTACTCCGAAATTCATTACGCAAAACATTAATGTAAATGCATAATATCTACATTATCTAACCACAAACATGAATTCTCGAGTTGGTAATTTTATTTTAGAAAATTTCAACGAGCAAAGACAATCAACGGCGGTGTGGCGACAATTTTCCGAAACGGGACTATGCGATTGTCTGTACAGTGCGGTGCAGTGTATCTCAGTCTGTCATCTCGCAACGAACCGAGTGGCTGCTGTGAATTTCACTTGCGCGAGGGATCAGAAGCTTAGGCGGTGATCATGCCTGCGTGGGCTTCGCCTCGTCGCAACGGATTAGCGTCACCATCGGCGTCGCTGGCAGTGGCCGTACTCTTTCTAAAGCCACAGCACGTCAGATACTTTCTTTGTTTTAAACATATTGGTCGAATAAAGCGGACGCGTTCCTGACATTCGGCTGCTCTGCTATCTACCGTATACGATCCCTTAACCCGTCGTGATCAGACCCTATTGCCAAGGTGGAGTGCTCTTCTGACTCGAACGTCTGTTAATCAAAGTCGCTTTTGGGTTGCTGGGTTTTTTTCTTTTTAACAGGCAGGACTGCTGATGAGAAAGTTATAAAACCAGCGCAGAGTTAGCCCGCTTAAAACATTGGAGCGGGGACAGCGTTGGTGAGGAAGGCCCCGTTGGCCGGCAGACAAAAACAAAACGTGGTTCTATGCGAAGACGGAGTGCTTTGCGTGGTTATTATTCCTGCATTGTTATTTATTCATCGATCAATTGTGTGCGTGCGTGTGTGTGTCTGTGCTCCTTCTCAGAAACCATCTCCGTCTTAGAGGGAGCCAACGGGAAGATGGAAGACAAGCTGAGACAAGCCAAGGAGCGCCGCGAGGAGCAGGAGAAGTTGCTGGGTGAGAGGGGACGTCGGTGGGATTGTGTCCGTTCCATGGGACGGGGGATTAATTTACGCGAGACGTACGTATGTACGTTGAACTTCTTTCGCACCGCACGTAGCGAACCGTGCTATTCGGAGGTGAGCGGGAAGGACAACAAACTGCAGTTGTAAATAAATAAGTTTTCAATCTAGATGATTTAAAAGTGCATAGCTTCAGTGGCTTCCTAATATCGGAAAAAAGAGTGTTCCAGACGGCTGCAAAAGTGCATCTGAAAGCACGTGATGCAGTGACCGTCTTTGTTCGATGGCAAGCCATGTCAACGTATATATTTTAAAATGTTATTTTAACGATTTGATGGTATCATCATGCCTAATATGACTTGGAATAGCTCTAGTGGCAGCAGGACATCGCCTCTCCTATGTGTGTGTTGAACTTCTTCCGCACCTTACATAGGCAATCGTGCTAATAGGAGGTGCGGAGGAAGTACAACAAGCGAAACACCAAAAGCAGTTCTAAAGAATTTGAGTTTGTCAATCGAGATGATTTGAAAGTGCATAGCTCCAGTGGCGTCCTAATATCGGAAGGAAGGGCGTTCCAGACAGCCGCAGAAGTGCATTTGAAAGCACGTGATGCGGTGACCGTCTGCGATAATCATAAATTGTTGTGGGGAAAATAAATTCAATGTTATCAGTGCAAATTAGTATGACTATGTTAATGATGAAGAATAATTCTAGTGCAAATACTGCTAAGAGGATTACTGCAGTTGCTATTACTGATACTGCATCTGCAGCTAATTAAGCTGCTGCTGATGATGATAATACCCTTACTGATCATATCTCTGCTGCCCTTTTTGTTGCTAGGAACAACGCTACTGCCAATACTCCTGCTCATTATAATGGCACTGATGCTAATAATACAACACTGTTATTAATTCTAGATTTGAAGCTTTCGTGACTGCAAAGATTTATACTCTTAGGTTATTTTCGGTAAAGTCACGTAGGCAAAAAATAAAAAAATAATACGTTTTACACTAAAAATCATAGCAATAATAATAGAAAAAAATTATTTTTTTTCCAACGTGACTTTACCGAAAAAACCTAAGAGTACTGTTATTAATGTTACTACAGTGCTCTGTTGCTACTGATACAGTACTGGTTATGCTACTGATGATAATGATGATGGTGATATTGGTATTGTTGATATTGGCTGTCATACCAAAAACATACAGTGTAACTGGTATGGGCCAAACATCCCAATGCTAATTTTTGTTTTTAAATTATTAAATTGAGTTGAAGCATCGCAACATTTGCCTGCTGTGGTGAATACTAGGGAAGGATTCTGAAAAAATCTTGAGACTGAGTGGGGCTCTCCTGGGCAGACAAGTGAAATAATAATAATAATGATGCTGCAGATTCCATTTATATTCTTTCATCATATGACACTACTGCTAACACCTACTAATGATCCGGCTACTGCTAACAGTGCTGCCTTTTCACCATTATTGCTGCCGCTGATTGTGATGTTGACATCTGCTGGCATGCTGCTGTTGCTGCAATGGGATGATCACGATGCCAACGATGACATTCGTACTGACGCGACTGCCCTACCACTGCAATCGCTGCTGCGGCTACCCGGGGACGATGATACACTCAATCAGCGAATCATAAGCGGCAGTGGGCACAATCCTAACCACTGGATCTATCCTCCGCATGCAGAGAACACGATGAAATGGCGACAGAGTTAATTTTCACTGTCTACTTTCCTGGTAGCTGATAAACTGGAAGTATGTGGCACACAACTCGTCGTGGCCACAGCCATAGCACGAGGTGTGCTGTGCTGATCATGGCTTTTTTTTGCTGATTGCTTTACGGGCGATCGGCAACTTGCATCTCCTCTTGTCTCAAACATATGAAAGAGCCCCCCCCAGTGGCAGCTGTCGCTGTGTGGCACAAGGATGACTCGGAACCTGGCCTGCTAGCGGGCATTGGTCTGCCAGTGGGGGGGGGGGGGGATGACCTCTATGTCACTGACCCCACGTGGACCCAACTGGAATCGATCCCTGGCGAAGGCCGCCACTCACGTGGCCTGGCAGAGGTTCGCAGTTCGAAACCCAGCGGCTGCCCTGATTAATACTGCAGTGTGCGTATAAACCACGAAGATACTCGCGCCCTCTAGAGTGGACGTTAACGATCCCGTGACGCCGTTCGCAAGAGTTAGGCCAAATGTGGGCCACCGACATCGCGGTCCGAATTTGATTACATTTCAAAACATTACGCGCAAAATTATGCAATCGGAGTCCATGTAAGTATCGTCACCCCGCCACTACGACAACATGGCAAGTGCCTCCTGGAAAGAACTCGCAGGACTCGGCGGATAAACGCAACGACGACGACAACATTCACGCCGCTGACCCCCGTGCCGTTGTGCTCGCACTGTGCAGCCGCCCGGGAGCGAGCGTGGCAGGAGCGGGAGGAGCGCGCTCGCCTGCACCAGGAGCAGCAGAGGGACGAGCGTAGGCGGCGCGTCGAGCAGCAGAGGGAGCGCGACGAGAAGCGGCGCGCGGCGGCCGACGAGAAACGGCGGCACCTGACCACGGTGGAGCAGGTACGGCACGAGCCGCGACACACACACTCGGAGACCTGTCCTCCGTAGTGAACCACCACACACGCACTCAGAGACCTGTCCTCCGTAGTGAACCGCCACAACAACCGCCATTTGCCACTAAGTGGCAGTGATGTCACCACGGCGCTTGTGCCAGGCTTTGTGCATGTTGAGGCCACGTGAAGTGTCGAACGCCCGCTGGCAGGAGGTCACGGGGCAGACCCAGATTACACAGGTCGACTGAGACGACTGGTTGATGCACCACCTGTGCCCCCTACTGTGCCAACTTGCGGTGCTTTAGCCACCCGGCACTCCGTTCGTTGTTGTGAGTGTCGCTCCTCCGCCCTCCGTTGTTGTTGGAAGACGACTGCCTCCAACTGCCCAGTAGCGTCCTTCACGAGCCTCCTCCACAGAGGCCGATCTTGACACCACTGGTACCAGTCATCGGCAAGTCCACTCAGCTCCACGTCCTCCTGTACCACATGACTCCATCTCTGCTCTAGCCCGTGCCGCGCCCGTTTAGCCCCCTCGATCCGGCCGAATAAAAGCTGTTTAGGCATGCGGTGGCTGGGCATGCGGGCTACATGACCCAGCCAATGCAGCCTTGCCTGCCGGAGGAGCTCACCGATGGGACCTTGCTCAGATCTTTCAAGGATTTGTGAGCTCCTCACACAATCCAGCCTCGTTAAACCCAGGATGGATCGTAGGTAGGCCAGCCTAAATGTTTCTAATTGGCGAAGATGCTCCATTAGGGGGGTCTACGTTTCGCAAGCGTAGAGAAGGGAGGGAATGACTGTGGCCGAGAAGACCTGAAGCTTTGTGCGGAGCGACAGACTAGGTTGCTTCCACACAGCGTTACGCAACCGATGAAAAGATATTGCCACTCGACTAATTCGGAGTGAGACTTCTGCTGTCAAATTGGAGCCGGTCATAAGCACACTGCTCAGCTATGGGAACTATCCACTCTTTCCACAACTGCCCCATCACCAATTGGGAGTTGTAGGGGTGGAGTGTCTGATGGTACAAAATACCCAGGCAGGTGCCTATTTTTGGTGGGGCTGATGGTAAGGCCCCCACCTCTTAGTGGCAGCGCCTCCAACTCCTCCTCTGAGTGAGCAGCAATTACCAGATCGGCATATGTAACATGGTTGACCGCACCCGGGCTTGGATCGGCCTCCCATTGTATCGAAGGCTTCACGAACTACGTGGTCAAAATAGATGTTAAATAATGTGGGAGCCAGAGGACATTCTTGTCGCACCCCAAGGTGAACAGGGAATGGCTCTGACTCCCGGCCATGTAGTTTTACCCAGGCCCACTCACCATCATCAAGGTCCTTAATGATCATGAGCAGAGAGTCAGGACTCCGAAAGCACGAAGAACAACCCAGAGCCCAGGCCTACTGATCGTATCATAGGCTTCTTCCTCCAATATTTTAGGCACCGCAGCCTCAGCAGGGTCATCCCCACTTTGCCCCACGATGTTTTCCAGGCAGAGAAATTTCCCCTCCCCAGGTCCTCACAGTAATGCTCAGCAAATCTGCAAACCTGTTCCTGGGGATCGGAGATTGTATCACCATTCTTTTCCCTAATAATGGTAATATGTGTGGCGCTGCACGTTACTTTTTTATGGAATTAAAAAGCGATTTGTGATCGCAGGCCACTGAGGCAGATTCCTTCTCCTCAGCAACCCGTGACCACCACCCATCCTTGCAGCGCCTCATGGCTCTCTGAACCTCCGAGCGAAGGTTTTGGTAAGTCTCCTCATTCTCTGATGTGGGATGCTGTAGACGTTGAGAGTGTGCCTGTCACTTATTCTCAGCCAGCCTGAACACCTCTGTCATCCAGAATCTCTGGGGAGGTAAGGACGGTGTACCCAATGCAGCCATTGCAGCTACATGAGCCACAGTCCTAAACCTCGCCCATTTCCCCTCGACATCAGGAGGAGTGGGGGACGATGCCAACCCCAGCCGCAATCGATGATTAAATTCTCGCTTGCAATTTTCATCACCTAGCTGAGACCAGGCCACTATGGGTTTAAATGGGGTCCTGGGTGTACACCCACCACCGGAGTGGAAGAATGGCAGGCGCATCTTACAGATGACAAATCGATGGTCAGTGGGCAGATCAGCTCCACGGTAGGCCCTGGTGTCAAGGACATGGGCCCGCATCCAATGTTCTGTCACTAAGTAGTCAAGCAGAAGTTCTTGCTTTGACCCGGCATGCATCCATGATGTTGTGTGGATGCGCCGATGCCGGAAGAGCGTGTTGGTGATTACAAGCCTATGGGCTGCACAAAAATCTAGCAGCCTCCTACCAATGTTATTGAGATGATCTGGCCCATGCCTTCCAATCACTCCAGACCAGGTGCCACTATCATTACCAACTCGGGCATTAAAGTCACCCAACAGGATGACTTTTTCTCGAGGGGCCACTTTAGCTAGCACCTGTGACAGGAGGTCATAGAAGGCATCTGACCATCGGCTTTGCCTGCATCCCTCCACGGATGTTCGTCTTCGGTGGGGCATAAGTAACCACGACCACCACTCCTCGCCTCTGGTTGATGGGAAGTGGCAGCCTTTCCTCCGAAGTGAGCGTTGGAACATTCCACGTAGCCCCCTGCAGTGTTTTGTTGTTGTTTTTGGAGGAACCCTGAGGGTAAGGATTCAACCTCCTGGCTCCGCCAAATGGGGTTTGGCCAGGAGACGTCATGGACGCCTGTCCCACTGGGGCCTCCTGCAAAGGTTTAATTAGATTTGTCTTCCATGGTATCGTAATCTATTTGAAGGTGGAGGGGTTACCAACCCCTCGCACCCATCCAGAGCCCCCATTT
This sequence comes from Lethenteron reissneri, assembly GCF_015708825.2. Lineage (NCBI taxonomy): Eukaryota > Metazoa > Chordata > Hyperoartia > Petromyzontiformes > Petromyzontidae > Lethenteron > Lethenteron reissneri. The sequence continues at coordinate 10,550,603 of NC_083783.1, forward strand.
GGCTGCTGTGGTGGCTACAAACGCCATGAGGGGAATGGCACTGCTCACCACAGCGTGGCCGTCCAACACCAACGAGGAGGCGGGGTTGTTTTGCCAGACTGAACCGCCACACGCAGTCAGACACCCATCCTCCATAGTGAACCGCCACACACGCACTCAGAGACCTGTCCTCTGTAGTGGTGGGGACTGGCCCATGGCGTCCTGTACCACCGGGACACGTATACAGACCCCTGCTCTCCAGAGACGTAAAAAAAACCTCTTGACTGCCTTAAAAGCCGAGATGGAAAAAACATTTATAACGGTTGACATTCTGAGCAATCCCTCTCCAGTGGTGGTACCAGCCCAGTGATTTGATTAAGCAGATATCGACAAGAGATGGTGACATTTGACAAATGCAGACAAATCCCAACTAACCGAGATTGGTCAAACGGTCCCCATGACCATTACAACGTGGGGACACCCATCACCTCGCAATGGATTAACACAAGTACTGTACAAATGAGGGCATGCTATCTTATAAACGCACGTGTTACGTACGTGTGCAATGCTGTATATCTATTATGAACGGTAAAAAAAACGTACAGCTGTGGCCCTGCAGTTGCTTTCTTATTACACCGCTGGCAGAAGGCCCTCTGGTGGGCCCCACTCGAGGGTGTTATGGCCTACTCTTCCACATTGCACTTTACCTCGCCGCACGCGAACCTGCCTATCGGCTGTCTGGTCTACCCATTTATGATTCTAGGCGGACAGAGGTGGGTGCGGGGGTGGAATCAAAACAAGACTTGCTCCCATTATTTCAGCTGTGTTATATAATGCTCCCAATGTTGTAATATGTCGGTGATGAGTTGTATTACTTGGACTGGTGAAATAATGCAGCCATGCCCTGTAATGAATGATGCATCCATACACGAGCTCTCACTGGACCACTGGCATGCTAATGGTACACACATGCAATCAATAATGTGGGCAGATTAAATGCCTAATGGTTTGTGGCTATGAGTCACCCCCACCTAGCTACTTACACACAATGTTCCATAATAATAATAACGTTAGTTTAACACGTAGGCTTTCACGTTACCAATATTATCCACAATAGTTTTTTTGGGGGGGTTTATGCGATCTCACCCGAAATAACCTTATGAATCATAATGCGATGCACAAACATTACGGATTACAAATGTCTCCCTTATTAATATTCACATCGGGTGTAGCTGTGGTATTACTTGCGTTCTGATTTTGATTGTTTTTTTTTTTGCCATTATCGGTAACTCTAGATCACTCTTGCAAATGAGACTTATCCTGCCTGACTAAGGGAAATTAACGTGAAGCTCAGGCATGCGCTGCACGATGAACCCGGCGACCTGACTTTTAATTCTCGGCCACGGCCAACGGAATATTTTCTTCCCCTTACGAATGCGGCTGAAGCAAATTGCCGAGCTGAATATTCTGACCACCACGGCGTGCCGTTGTCGTGTTACTCCTTGCAACGTTACGGTGGCGGGGGAGGAGTCATGTCATTGTATGATGTCATGCAACGATGATGTCATTGCATGGCATCATCTGGCGACGTTGCATTTCGTGCACCACGCCCCATCGTCTCGTCGTGGTGCGTTACCGCCACCGGTTAAATACGAGGCCAAATGTACATTGGAGACGTGCATCTACATATTCCGTACATTTTGCGTGATTTTTTTTTGCTTCTCGAATATTCAATTGCACAGAACGTACGTTGTTTTTGACTCGGAAGCGTATCGCGGTTAGGGATGCTGCCATGGAGTAACGGTGAGGCACACGGTTCAACGCAACCTCCCGGCGCGTCAGGTGAAACGATGGAGCGGGTTCTTAAACCCCCCCCGGCCCCCCACCGAATGTAAAATGTGCGTACCCTCACCGCTTCCGTGATGTCTGGCCATCGTGGAAGAGTAGGCCAAATACCCTCAAGGTACTGTCTTGAGCTTCCTCGAGTGGAGGGGCCTTCCACCAGCAGTGCCGTGAGCACAGACAGTTGCGGGGCTGAACCTCTACCGAGCGTAGCGGTCATCGCTCACAGTTGGAAGGTTGCGAGTGGAAATTTTGGTTGGCGGTTGACTCGCCTCGTCATCATTGTTGCGATCGATAATCTTAAGTGGCTCCTTCCTAGGAAGCCAACAGTGGCTTTGTGTGTTCCCTTGAAGCCCATTACAAATTGTACTGGCTTGCCAGATTATTCATAATGCGTCCACTGGCCCAAAACAGGTTTGTTTCGTTATTAATAATGCATGCATCTTTGTTATTAATATCGTCTAATGATGTACAACCCTTTGTCAATCCAGAGCAGAAGGGCCTCCATAAGAGGGAGCGCCAGAGTGCCCCACTGGGGGGGGGGGGGGGGGTATTTTGGCCTACTCTTCCACGCTTAGCCGGACGTGCCGAGAAGAGACGGGAAGACCCACGCTTTAACCCCAACACACGCGACCGGTCGCCTGTCGGCTGACTGTGTTTGTACTCCATGGAGGGAGGCGGTCGCGAGAGATTTTAAGAAACGTGTCACCGTTGTTTTCAAGTGCTGCTGCTGCTGCCTGTCACACTACAGCAGCATCCCCTTGTTTCTTTCTCATGATGGAAGCTTTCAATGTTTCACACGGTCCCCCGGATTCACAGATGTCGGTGTGTGGCTGCTGAGGAAGAGACGTCCGTTTTCGTGGTTGTGACTTCCTTCGCTGGAATTTAGTTTCAAAGCAAAGCACTTTTGAGATGCCCTTTACACCCGAAATATAAATAAGTAAATGAATGTTGATTGGTTAATTTTAGGGAAAAACCCTCGCAAATAGAAAATTCCATAGAGCCTGGCCTTGCCAACAGACTCTCAGCCCTGGTAGCTGCTGCCTCGTTGTGCGAGGAGAGGAATGTTTTAAGGGGCATTAGTCCGTGTCATGTCAGCAACGTCGCAGTGCAAAGCGCAGTGCCTTGCCAAAGGAGGAAGAGGAGCCGTACTGATAAATAACAATAGTCTCTTCCACAAATTGTATGAGCATCGTATCGAAGGACCCAAGCTTTCCATTGGCACCTCTCGCAGAGCAGTGCAATGCGTCGTGTTCGGGAACGGCCTGCAGAAGTGGATATCCCAGAGCTGCCTCTGAGATCGCTTCTTCAAGTGACCCTCTGCTCCGCGCGGTAGGGAAGGCGGCACTTCGCACCTGAGAGTTACATTCGTCGCACAGCAGTCAAACCAACACTTGAAATGATTCGAGCTGAAATGTAACCGAATTTACTGTAGTGGTTTTTGCACGTCATTGGTGACGCGGCTGAGACCCATCAAGTTACAGCGCCTGGATTGAGTCCCATAATGACAGCGGTGGCTGCTTTTGTAGAGCTGTGACCTCTGAGCAACCCAGCCACCTTGGAAAAGGATCCTTGGAGGCAGACATGCAGAGAGGGTTGGAGAAAGAGGGACATGGAGAGAACACGATGGAGAGAGACGAATACAAACGTGAGAAACGGAATGGCACAGATACATGGGGCAGTCGTGGAGAGAGACGGAGGTGGGGACATTGAGACGGACACAGAGAAAGACGTGGAGAGAGAGAGGAGCTTAGAGACAGGGATGTGCATGCACAGACATTGAGATAAACACCAGGCTGAGACATGAAGAGAGACAGACAGCTGAAAGACTACAAGAGAGATTCAGAAATGTAAAGGCGGGTGGCGAGGGAGAGAGACAAACAGAGACACAGAGAGACAGAGAGCGAAAAATACACGGACACAGATATAGACAGATCTAGGAATCGGACTTTTGGCACAGATACCAAGAGAGGTACAGGTGGAGAGAGATGGAACTAGACAGACACGGACTCACATGGAGAAAGACAGAAGGAGAGGCAGTAACAGATACAGAGAGAGATGAAGACAGAGATAGACACACACACACACACCTACACTGATATGAATAAATACGGATACATGAAAAAAGAAAGACGTGACATAGACAAAAAAAACACAGTTGGGTGAGAAAAACACAGACACCCAGATAGACAGAGACACAATGAAGAGACACACGCAGAGATTCACACAGACATTCACACAGACATTCACACAGAGATTCACACAGATGGACAGACAGAGAGACACAAAGGAGAAGAAGAGGGACAGAGACACAGAGATATTCAAAAGCCAGTGACGGACAACAGACAATTTATTGTCCTTCCCCCGCACCTCTGACTCGCACGGTTGGCTACTTGTGGTGCAAAGTAAGTTCAACGTAGATACAGACAGAATGTTGAGGGTACCCATGATGTGGGGAGGGGGGGTGCTCTCAATACGCACAATGTAGCAGTCCCTGTTGTGTGCCCCTCCGATCGATGGGGCAAGGCGGTAGCAACAGTAAATGTTCTGCAGTGCAGTGTGTCTGAGTAAACCACGCCCATCGTGGACCCCCACGCGCAAAGCAATCCTCCTCCCACTCCGGCCATCCCCATCCCTTCCTCGCCTTCCCACGCTTGCTCATTCCCTGCTGAAGCCGAGAGCGACACCGCCCCTGGTCGGAAGGGAATCGTTTTCCAGCGACGTCACACTCGCTCGTGTGTGCGACGAGAAGCCCGCAGCGGGCGTATTGAGGAGCACGCCAAGGGGGTGTGTGCGTTGGTGCAAGCGCTCTTGGCGATCGGTAGCCGGGAGGCTTTGCGTCGCAGGCTTAATTGGATGTACGGTTAACTGCAGCGCTGGGTGAGGATTTGGCGATCCGACGGACCGCTCCGGTGGCGATAGGCTTGGTCGATCCCCCCCCCCCACCCGTTGGTTTTACGTGATGGGAGATTAGTTCTCAAGTCTGGGCTTGATTTGTTATCGGAAGGAATTTGTATCAGTACATGCCGTGCGATCTCGCTGCCCGAACACGGGACCAGCGCAATGTTGTGAAACGTCGGCCAAAATATTTTGAATAAATGTCACGTATTCTCACGGAGGGGACATTCGATTCGCGGCGGCTGTTTATGAAAAGGTTCGAGTGTTCTAATTCAAATCGATGATAATTTAGACAACGAGACATTGTATTTCAAGCTGCACAGCATCGCAGGTAAGGTCTGTGTTGATCTAATTGCAGTACGTGCTTTTGTGTAATATGTATAACCTACGTAGTTTTAATTAAGTACAGTATGCTTTTTTCGTCTTCTTTGGTTTTGTAAGCTGTGTGAATGTTCCACGTAGTAAATAATAATGATCATAATAATGGCATGTATATGTTCACGGTGGTCTCGCTGAGTCTCTAGGCTGTTGTTCAGGAGGGTCCTGCATTGGGATGTTTGGTTTTCATGTAGGAGGATATGGGAGTAACCAGATAAACCCACTTATACGTTTGGCCTGTTAAGTCTGTGCAGAATTGGGCGACGATAATAATGATTCTAGATTGACACGAAGTAAATATAAGCCACAAGTGTCTGTCCAGCGTGGAAGAGTAGGCCAAAAACACCCTTTAGTGGGGCTCTCTTGAGGTCCCCTGCCAGTGGAGGCCCTCTCCACCTGCATTGGCGTGAGCGAACACTTGCAGGACTGAAGTGATCTTTGACCATTCATTGGTGGCCTTGGGCCAGCGGTGGAAATTCCACGTTCCTATGGTGGGCACCGCTCCTCTACATGTGAGTAAACAGCATGTGTTGCACCCGTGCAGCACATTGTATGAGGGCCTCTCCACGCTGTGCGGGTCCTTGGGGGGCTGGGGGGTTCTTTAACCGTACTTCACCATGCTGGTCAGTGCGGGTTGACGGCGAGGAGCATAGATGTGGTTGCATGGAGTAACGTACAACATTGGGGCTTTGCTTTACCGCCTACCTTTGTTGGCCACCAGGAAGGCCCCCGCAGCAGCCTATAACAACCTGTCATGCACGCTGGTCGCCCGTCCTGGCACTATCCAGGCTCAACACAGCTGCGCTTCAGAGGTCTAATGACATCAGGGGCATTCTGGGCGATTTGGCCATAGGTTAGAATACCGCCCATACACACATCTGCTGCACCGTTATGACGTGTGTGTTTTTGGTGGTTAAAACGTAACAAACGCGAATGCGTATATGTTTTAAAATATGAACAATGCCTTCGCTGGGTGCGTATGTGATGAATGTGTGTGTTATTTGGGACTTACTGTACATACGCGATTTAGACTGATACAATCACACCGGCGCACATATTTCGCCGACGATGAATAATTTATCCTGAAAGCTTTGTTAAAATGACGAGCCTTTGCAGTGCATTACTGCCGATGGATAAAATCGTCAACAAACGACGGTCTGTTCGCACACTTTGAAGGGGAGAACAGAGGTAGAGAAGGGGCAGCCCTGCAACTGCCTGCTCATGCCACTGCCGGCGGAAGGGCGTGCACCGGAGTAACCTCAAAGAAGGCGCCGCGGGGGGGGGGGGGGGGCGGGAATTTGGCCAACTCTGCCACGCTTGGTCTGATGACTTGGCTAGCGGTGGGAGTACCCCACACTTTACCCCAACCATTCATCCTGCTCGGTCGACAGAGGCGGCGGGGCGGGTGGTGTAGATGGAATATTCCCCGTCGCCGCTCAAATACAGAGCCGGGAGATCGATTTGAACCCGGTGATTTCTGGGTTTGCAAGTCAAGTGCCGAGCTGACCGTTGCAACCACTGTACCAGAGTCAATTCCACCACTTTAAAAATAAAAAAAATTCCCGGTGGACCTTTCCAGAGCCAGCGTTTCCCAGCAACAATTGGTGAAGCGGAAGGCTGGACCCCTCCAGCCGCAGCACCCCGTCTCGGCAATCTGATCCCGTCGTTAGCAGGGCGTGGCCTCGAACACATTCGATCGACTGGTTGCCGGCAGCGTTTGGCCGACGGACCTGAACGTTGTTTCGACGTGGCGAAACGGACCCCATGTTTACTCAACTCGGCCTTATGCAAAAATCCACCGTGACGGAACGAAATAAATGTTTAGACAATTTTTCCCGGCATGGAATGAGGTGCCCTTCATCCAGCAGTGGATTGACAATGGCATTTGAATTAAATAACTATTACATTATTTCTCAGACAATGTATCTACATATAGACAGGACAAAATGTGTCCCAACGTTTAGAAATGTTTCAGAAATGAGCCTATGAACAAATCTCCCAGAATGCATCCGATCTCTTCAGATCTCAGAAGCTAAGTAGAGTTGAGCCTGAACAGTGAACGGAGGGGCAACCGCCATCCAAGACAGCTGTAATAGCTTTGTGGAGCTGTGAGGAGGAACAGCAGTAACATTATTGTTGTACTGTACTCATTTACTCCCACATATCCACGCCCGACTATTGACAATCTGTCACTATAGATCGAAAGTAGCGGAGGTGTTGCGTGAGCCACCTTTCTGTTACGTTTTGGAGTGTCGGTCCCACTCTCATCCTCGGACATGGTAACGTGGACAAGCCTAGCACCAGCTGTGCCCCAAATAACCTTGTGAGCGCTCGTTTTGCTGTGGTCTTAATTTAAAGGGGGTTGGATATAGGATGACAACAACTCGCATTGACCAGCACGGTGAAGTATAGTCAAACAACCCCCACGACCCACATGGCTTGGTGGGGGGGGCACGCTCTTATCCAGTGTCAGATTGACAAAAGGCCTTTTACGTGGTGCCACGCGCGCCTTTGTACGTGAGCCCGCGCGCACACGGTTAATGCCGTGGCTAACGACGTCTCGAAACGTACACCAGCTAAATAACGTCCCCCGCGTCTTGGCACAAACGTAGTGGGTGTTTGACCCAGGATGCACGGGGGTGGGGTGTGCCAGGGTTGTGGACGCGGCTTGCACACACACACAATTACACCATGCATTTACCGTCCGCTCGGAGGGACAAAATGAGACTTGTGCAACGTGCCGTGTATATTTGTTGGGCGATGAGATGAAACGCTCGATTCATAGCCGGGAAGCGGGCGATGGTTTGTGACCTGAACCTAGTGCTGCCCGTGGCATAGTGGTCGGCACGCCGGACTTGCAAACCGGACGTGGATTCGTTCTCCCGGCACGGCATCTTCAACAATTGTCGAGTTTCTTAAATTCCACCACCCCCACCCCCAGGGCTCGTCGATGGGCAGGTCGCGTGTGGTGGGGTGAGGCGTGGGTGCACGCGTCTACCTTCGAAGACATCTGGCCGGCTGGGAAGAGCAGGCCCCAAATACCACTTGAGTGAGCAATTGCTGCAGGGCTGCTGTTTTACCTCCTTGAACAAAAAAACCCGCAGACAAATTCAAGGCATTGGATGGCTTCCACCATTCGGCGCGATCGACTTGTGGCACGCTGATCGGTCGGCGCGACCGTGTTTTGTGCAAACTACTCGCTCGAGATGTGGTGCAAAAAGCGCCTTGCAGGCGTGGACCGAGTTGAGCGTGGTGGTTTGTACTGGTGGCTCGAGGTGCGGCCCCGGCCTGTTGACATTATTATTGTGAATCGCCTGGTGGTCGGCCTTGGTGGGGTAATTATTTTTAAAAAATTGCAAAAAGCACTCGGATCGTATCATTAATTGTGTTTACATTGTGTTGCTTTCATGTTCGTGTAGTTTTTTCTTTTACATCGTCACCTTTAATCTTACAGCAGTCCCGTTTATTGCTACCGTTGGACCTTGTTTTGTTATCCGCAATTATTTACAAATCCGCTGCATCGCAAAACTGATCCGGCTCTCTGTCGGCAAGGGTTGGTGGACCCACTGGGGGATTGAAACTCCAAAAACTGCAAGGCTGCGTTGTGGCCATGTGATGGCAGTACAGCAAGTGGGCCTGTGAACTCATCTGCGCGAAGTTTTTGGGTGTTAGCCCCTCTCATGCATGGTGGGTTTCCTCTTTTAAGAGGAATTTGCAAAGTTTCATGTTTCTTGGCTACATCGGTCAATGGTGCCGATTGATTTCCCATTCAAACGAGCATCGAGGCGTCGGCGCTCATTGCATGTTTACAGCCCTTAGCCAGTCGTGGAAATTCCACATTCCTATGGCAGGAGCGAGTTTGTCCGTACGACAACCACCGTTGACTTGCCCACAAAGTGGTACCTATTGTCATCGACCCCAGACGGATGATGGGCTGAATCAACCCCCCCCCTCCACAACCAGGATTTGAACTTGCTTCACTGCTGAGCCACCTGTGCTGACTGTGGGTAAATAAACATGATTATTGTTGTTGTGTTCTACTTTGACTTTTGAGTGCTTTTGTTGACAATAGCTTCTCATTGGAGGGGGGGAAGCCCTGTGTGCAGAGTCTTGGCCCGGCAGCGAAGTCCCTGGGTGGTGTTGGGTAACACAGCGCCCAGTGTGCAGAGCTTTACGCGGTCACCCTACAAATCATAGCGAACAAAGATCGTCTTTAAATTCCGCATGCTTGCGTTTGTAAAAAAACATGTGGACAATGGGGTTCTTTTGGGGTCCCACCCATTCATGAATTAATTTATTTCTCGTCTCATCACTCATTCATACCCTCCTCGTTTTATTCACTTAAATCATGAATTAATGTATTCACACAAACGTTCACCCATTTATTAATTTATACTTTAGTCTATACTGGATTATACACATTTAAAACATGGATGGCAGCCTCCCCATGCCACTTGGGTCACAGTGTACATAATATACAACCATGCAAGAATTGAATAATGTACAGCCCTTTGTCAATCCACTGCTGGATGAAGGCCTGCTCAGGCCACTGCCACCTCTCCCGATCCTGCACTTGAGCCGATATTGTCACTCCATCTCATCGGTCGACGTACGTCCGTACTCACGCGCACTCCGCCCCTCGGCTGCCACTCCGTTGTCATTCTAAACCATCATCCGCCGTCTCTGCTCGCCGCGCGTCCCTCCCAAGCCAACTTGCTCTTCCTCTCGGTTTGAGTGCCGTCGTTCTCCTGCGCGCGTCCTTAATTCCCACATGCTCCCTCATTCTGCTTCTCAGCGCAGTTCCAAGCGTGCGTCATCTCCCCCGTGCTTCTTTGCGCGCACCTTTCAACGCAACTTTATTACAAAGCGGGAGTGGGCCCGGGCCACTCGCCTTCCTTCTGGCGTTGGAGCCAGACGCGAGTGTTGCTTGGGGGGTGGGGTGGGGTCCTTCCACACACTTCTAAACTCCACAGCCAAAGCAGCCTGAGCGTGGAAGGTGGCATTATCTCCGTGTGACTTGTGGCTCTCTGCCACACGGAGATTTTGGTACGTGGCTCGCTCATAGGCTCCGGACGTGTGGCCGCTCCCATATCCACGCATACCCACATCTCAGAACTGCTTCTGCGTGAACTCTCAGTGCTAGGCGAACTGGAGTTTTTCATGCACCTCATCCACTTGAGAGGGTGTTTGTCATTTCGAAAGTCAAATATAATGACAATTCTTAGATCTGAGAGCTGGATATTTTGCCCAATGAAGTGAAACGTGTCAATGTAATAATGTCTGAAGGAACGTGACCTCCACACAAGGGGGGTGCACCGTTCATATCCCCCGTAAAGAGTGTCCTGTCATACGACAGGCAAAATAAATCTATTGCAGCTAAATTAAGTGAGCACCAGATTTCCAAAATGAACCTGATTGGGGATATTTGTACAGTCATTGGTGACAAAGATGAGACTATCAATCCTCCGAATATCAAGGTTTGGCTACGTACAGTGCGAACGAAGTTCAACAAACGTACATCAACTCGCTCCACTTGGCAAGATGGTTTAATAACGGGCAACTGGAACTCACATTCAGACTCTGCTATCTCAGCCGTGCCGACTCGGTGCTAAAATGAAGTGTAATATATTGTTTTTTGTTTTGTGCAGTCGTTGGTGTCCAGGCTGAGAGCAAAGACTCGCTCGCATTCAGGAACCCGGTTCAATCACAGGGTCTCAGTGGTGGCGGCTCGGTGTCGCTGACACGGCATTTACCTCCTGAGCCACCTGGGTCATCTCTACTTTTGCCACTCTTACCCCCCCCCCCCCCCCATTCGATGGGCAGGTGCAGCCGATCATCCAGCGGTCATTGGAGAGACGCGGAAGTTTGGACACACGGCGCAAACGCTGGTCCTGGGGAGGGAGCAGCTCCGTGGTCGCCACTCCTAACTCGCCCGTGCAAGAAGGTGAGCTTACAGCGGCCACTCGCCTGTTCACGGGTGCGATGCGTGTCTCCGTGTCCCCCGTGCATGGTCACGTACCGTTTGTACGAATCGCATGTGTACGATCTCTCACGTGCGTGTACGGCTCTCTCCCCCGACGCGTTTTCGGGTTGTGCCGCGAGTCGTCCGGCGTGACGTCCGAAATTTCGCACCACTCACCGGAAGGACATGTAATCCTGTGTTTGGCCCGTGTACGAAAATGCGTAGAGCAAACTGTTATCATCTTTTCTCATCTCCAGCCGGCATTTCCTACTGCAGAGGCATCTTGCAGTGTTACTTTCATCACGTGTCGTAGTATCGCCATCTCGTGGCCAGCCCTGATGAATACCAAAGCTAGGTAGCAGCGTTCTCGTGTATTAAATTGTCTCGGTACCAGCCTTGTGGCCGACGCATCACGACAGCACACGTGTTTCCGCGGGTATGCGAGGTTTACCCTTGCTTGGCCAAGTCTCTTCTTGTTTGTGATGGAATACGCAATCGTCGACGCCCCCCCCCCTAGTGCTCGCTAAACGTGTCGCCACCGCCACCAGGCTGTTGTGTACTTGTGAATTCACAGTTTGGGTCACATTTTTGTGGCTAATTCCGAAATAGGCGCGGCTCACGGAGTTTGAGGAACGGTAGTAGTTTTTTTGTTGTTGCCACAGTTTCTTCCGCAGTCGGGGCCAGTCGTGCTATACTCACCAGCGGTTCAACTCCAAAGCACCCAAGTTTTTTGCGTTTCATTTATTTTCGTGCTCCGTAAAGTTTGCTTCGGAGGGGAATCGTAATGGATCTTAGGGTCCAGTGTTTGCGTCTAAATTCTGCGGCGCCGCAGAACAGAAAAGGTAAGGACATTCGCAAATTGTTTTGCGCTGGTGCAGTAGTTAACCCGCTGCGAACCCGGCGACCCGACTATTGATGAGTATTGATTCCTGGCCACAACTGACATCAATGGCTCGTAATATCGGGACCAGTCTTTGCCTGCTCGCTCCCCTCCAGCAACCCGCACTGCCCCGGCGTGGCGCAGTACGGTCACACAGCCCCCTGTGGCTGACATGGCATCCTGTGAGAGAGGCCCTCATCTGCTGGCAGATTGATAATCTGCGGAGTTAACTTATATTGTTTATTATACGGTAGTGGTTGTCCGATTGAGAGATTGGCCACCACCTCGGTTGAATATGGAGTTTCCGCCGCCGCTGGGTTACAGTTTGCAAACTGCGATGGGTGCCGCACCGTGCTCGCCAGTTTGAACGGGGGGGGGGGGGGGGGGGATACTTGACTTTGACTTGACGTCATTATTGTTATTGTGCTCATCCATTGAATGATCTCAGCCCCATTAAAGAATTATATATATGCACATCGCATAGATGAAGGGGGAAACCCTTCATTAGCTCACGCCACTGCTGGAGGAAGGTGCCCGGGAGATCTAAAGAGCCCCTCTAGAAGGTGTTTGGTCTACTCTTCCACGCCGCGTCTCGGAAGGAGGAGTCCCCAGACTTGACTCCGCCGCCCGTGGCCTGCCGATGGACTAACTGTGGCAGCACCGCTTTACGCTGATGCAGCTTTACGCTGATGCTGGGTGCACAGACGCCGGGATATAAACAAAAAACTTGCCCCATTGTTTTTACTGCGACGTCGGGGGAATAGAATCGCAATGGAGCCTGCGCCTTCAACCTACGAAAGATGCGTTTGGGATGTGTCGACCCCAGGCGTCGGGACGCTGGTTTTAGAGTCGCTCGGTCAGTCCAAGTTGTATTCTCGTTGTCTTGCAGGAGGGAGATCCCTGGCCTCAAACATGAGCCAACCTAAGCCCGGGGATTCTTTCATCAACAGAAGATTCTCAGCCTCTTCCGCAGGCATCTGTGGGTCACCTGACAGAGGTGATTTGACCAACCCAGGGCTGGGATTATTTAATCCGATTATTTAGGTAATCAATTGCTCTGCCCATTATCATGTGGCTTCGCTCGACTAATCAGATAACAAAGAGATAGTCATGGAGCAAAGAGTTGAGCTTATGTTTGTCATCTTGTCCCCGCGTGTGCCGCTGGACAGGAGGTGATTGGCGGTACTTGACGATGTCATGAGTACCATCAGGCCGTGTTGTCAGGCTGGTTGTGGCTTGTCAGGGGGCGTTTCCCGCCTTCAGGTAGAAGGGTGTCCGGATTATCATAAATTTGTTTTGAGACCCAAGGTATCGGCCACAATAAAGTTAGTTAATCGACTAATCATCCCAGCTGGAGGCCAACTCGCCCTGCATGTGCCTGATCCTGTCAGATCTCAGATGCTCACTTGGATAGGAGACTGCCCGGGAGTGCCAGGCGTTGTAGACTCAGGCTGAGGTAGTGGCAATACAGAAATGGATTCTTAAATCTATCTGTATGGAGATGTTGATTGTTACCCTCTCGAATGCTTGGGGTTTCTCCAGGTTCTCCGGTTTCCTCCCACATGAAGCCAAACTCTCATGAATGGAATTGGCTAAACGCCCCAATTACGCAACCCTGCCTCTAAAGGTCTTAGGACACTGAGTCTTTCCTGGGTGAATGGCATTATCATCATCATCGATATTATTTCCAACGTGTTTTCGGGTTGTGCCCGCGCGTTGTTTTGTATGGCAACGGAAAGTTTACGCTCCGCGAGCCCCCGGGAGCTTCTGCAGGAACCGGATTTTAGAACAGTAAGCAGCGCAAATCTACAAACGCGTCGGAGAGACGTACAGCACGTCGCGTTATTGTCGCGAAAACTTTCACCCGTGGCACACCGCAGGAAGGTAAGTCGGTGACGGTCTCAAGGTGAGCATAAAGAAAGAAAGAAGGAGCGTTGGGCAAGCAGGGGAGAGGGTGAGAATGAATGACTGGGCCAAGATCTAAACTAAAACTAAACTAATCTATTTTTATTTTACCAGGTAAGGCCCCACTGAGCTATGTAGCTTTTTTTCAGTAGCGACCCGGATGTCACCAATGGTAGCTCAACAAAGTGGCTCATCATCGTGTGGAAATTAATAGCAGTAGCCAAATACTCTAAACGCGTGGTGATGTTGATTCTAAATGTGGATGGAAAAACCGGAGGACCCGGAGAAAAAACTGCGCGACCACGTGGAGAGAGAGGTGCAAACTCCAAATATGCAACAGGCGTCGGAGTCGGGGTCGGGATCGAACCCACGCCCTCCCTCCTGCATTCCAGGCGAGGGAGTAACCATCCCGCCACCGCGGCACCCCATAGATGTCGGGGATGAGATGGTGACGGTGAGAGGGGGAGGTAGGGAGAAGGCCGGAGCCAGTAGCAGAAGTGAGCCGCACGGAGCGGCCGTCTCTGTTCACAGCGGGCGGCGGGGCAGAGGCAATGGGTTCGAAGTTGTGGTGGCCACGCACAGAAGTCACGTGGCTTGAGCTGATTCACAGATGTAGATGAATCGTATGGCATTAGGGCTCGAAATGATTTCCGAATGCACATGTAATGTGGCAAAAATACACTTAATTGCGCGTGCATTGCATTGCTTTTATGTCTGCGTTTATTTTCCGCAACTACGCTTTTCATTCTCCATTTTCCGTTTGTTTTTGTTAAACATAATTTTTGCGCTCCAAAGTTGTTTACAATCCATTGCATTGCTTGACATCATGTTACATGCTTGTTCGTGTTTGGCTGTGTGCACTCGTCATTGTTAATACGAATGTTGGCTGAGAAGTCGGTGTCCTCACAGCGAGTGGCCTCGGCGACGCTGCGTTATTTCTCTACACAGTCCCCTCAAAGTGCAATCCGCATGGTCCATCATCATCATCACAGTTCCAATCTACTCGTCAAGCCACTCTCTCATAACACAATCATCACTCGGGTCCATTGGAACCTCCTTTGCCGGTAGCAAAATATGATAATTGGTTTTTTAACCCTTTTATCTGGCAACAAAACTGACACCTTTTTTACAAGGAGTCATGTTTGTATTGACCATAATACCTGCGGTCGTAATGAAAACAAAACACAACTCTGATAATGTATGCACTGTCCTTGAAATTGATTGGTCCAAACCCAAGACAGCTTTTCTTAGAGCCTAGTCTCACATGCTATTGGACCAGATGACGCCAAAAGTGAAAAGCTGTCTCGGGTGTGGACCAATCAATTTCAAGGACAGTGCATACATTTTCAGAGTTGTGTGTTTTTTGTTTGCATTACGACCGCAGGTATTGTGGTCAATGCAAACATGACTCCTTGAAAAAAGGTGTCAGTTTTGTTGCCAGATAAAAGGGTAAAAAAACAATTATCATCTCTCGGGTCATTAAAGTAATCATTGGCGTCGTATTCATCGCACGTGTCGTTTCATCATCATGAGAAAATCGCCTTCCCTCTCGGCAAGCGATCCTCTTTCTGCGGAGACATTTGGGAGGCGCACACCAGGAGCCGGGTCTGACTATCTCCCATTAGAAACTTTTTCAAATTCTATAATTTGTACCTTTTAGCACGCAGAGCGAGACCATTTTAATGGCCTGTAACAAAAAATATAATTCTACCGTATGTCCAATTCATCTTTGGCGGCCGCTTCGGGGGGGATCCCTTCATCACAGTATCTGATTGCTCATGGCTGATGATGATGATGACGACGGCGATGATGCTGTCGATCTCATTCTGTGACATCCGGCAATCCCGCTTAAATGCCACGTGCTCGCGATTAGCTTTCGCCCTGTGTTGTCACGCCACTCTCGTGTGGGGCCCACCGACTTTTCAAACGCTCGCACCGATTGTGTTTTCGTTTCGAGCAAAACTCTCTTGCTCTTCGTAATTGTGCACGCAGCCAAATGACAATCCATCTTGTTCCATCTCATGCTTGTTTTGTTTTCTTTTGTGCGCGTGCGCGTATGGTGTGTGTGTGTGTGCGTGTGTACGTGCGTGGGTTTAGCACCATCTTCGTTTGAACGCCAGCCTTCCGACCTTAATGTTGTTAGTCGGTTGATGGCCCCAACGCGTTCATCTTTAGCACGCAGCCGGAGCTGTGCTGTCCTCTCCCTGACCGGTAAAGCTATGGAGATATTCAGCGTGGCAAGAAAGTAACACTGAAAGATCCCGTTGACTTGAAAGTGGCCGGGTGTCTGTGTTCACGAACGGGATTTCGCCAGCCACTCGCAGTCCCAAGAGTGGCCTTCCAGGTTAGGCCACGTGTTGTGAGTTTTTTTTTCTCTCTCAAGCTTTGCCCATGAAACTACTGCGGACGTCACTCAACTCCACGAAGATGTCGTACTCTGCGGACATCTGGAAGATGCACGCGGTAGTGCGTGTGGCGAAAGCGTGAGAGCAGAACGGTTCAACTCGTGGCCCAGCCCACAACACCCGCCAATTGTCTATCTCAGGCGGTACCATAATGGCCACATCATATCCACTGAGCCAGCACATTTGAGATTATGGGTTTGAGCCCTGAGTCTGAGTGGGTGCTCTATTTCCCCAGTGGCTTCACAATGCCTATGTTCAAAGACACTGAGCCAGAGAGAAAAAAAGATCCTTGGATTGAACACTGGGTCTGAGTGTTTTTGTTTTCAGTGGGTTTCCTAATGGCTATGTAAAGGACAGTAAGACGGAACATCTGTGTTTGGGTTTCTTGACTTCCGAGGCTCGGTGTCTCCATTATTCCGATTTGTAATAGCAGCCGTTTAACACATAGTAGCAGGCTTACGCGACCAATATTATCCATAATAGAGGGTTTTTTGGAGGTTAAAAACGCGTAAATATAAATGTGTCGTTAAACCCAATGATAGATATCCATTGTAATCAATATGAATACATTAACCCTCCCCATCGCCCTCTGGTCTTCTAACGACTTCACATTCATCCCCCGTCGATTTAAAACCGAAACAGGAGGAGAATTTCTCTTCAACGCTGGCCGTCGTCTGATGATGCTGGTTGTTGTAATTACCGGTGAAACGTCACGGCACTCGGATTGTAAATGTAGTCGTGAGTTTACTCTCCAACACACAACCAGTGTGTTCTGTACTTGTAGCGAATTGGCATGTTTTGTTTTCGTGACAAACCTTACTAATTGGCTGTGTTGTGGTGGTGGTGGTGGCGGGTTTAACGACACGTTTATATATTTACGCGATCTAACCCAATAAACCTTTTATTGATAATAATGGCCGTGTGAGGGACACTGAGGCCCTGGGTAGAGACCTTTTTGCCACAAATATAGGATGACGGTTTGTTACGAAACAGTGTTGCTGCGGTTCTCACACTGCGCTACGAACCCGGCGACCAGAGTTGGATTCCTGGCAACGGCTAACACCAGTGACAAAGCGATGTTCGAACCGGTGTACGGTAAAACAACCTCCATGACCGACAAAGCATGTGGGGATGCCTTCATCCAGCAGTGGAGTCGATCGACAGAAGGGGGCTGTGAAATTTATGATGAAGTTGCCACTATCGCAATTCCACGGTCACATTTAGCCGAGCGTCGTTCGTGTATTTAAATTTATTAGTTCGCTTTGTCTTTGCGATACGAAAGTCGGCCCTCAGCAACCACTTTGGCGATATTTTTTTAAATATATAAAATATTTTTCATTTCACGTCCTCCCCCACATCATAACATTGCAACATCCTGACATTTTGGACGGCACTACCAGTTGCATCGACGGTATCAGGCACACCGAACTCATCAGAACAGGCAGGGGGAAGGGATTTTACTTTTCTAACTTGCCGGCCCGACTTTATTTGCATCTCGCCTTAGGCTGGAGGCTTTATTTATCAAGCGGTCCCGTGATGCGTCAGTATATTTTGGAATAGTTTTACGCGTCCTGATAAGCTGCATCCCCTTGCTCTGAAAGCGAATTGCATTTTTCACTTACAATGAACCATTGACAATTGTAGTGATGGCCATGTTTTTATCGTGCTTTTAACGTTTCTTTATTAACTCCCAGTCTGTCTAATTGTTCATCTGTGCTTCTGTCGGTCTCCGTCTATTTGTATCTCTGTCCGTCTGTATGTATGTCAATCTGTCTTCTGTGTGTTGCGCTGTAATGTTATCTGGTTTCACATCCATCTGTTTTTTTCTGTTCATCTGTCTGCCCAAGTTTCTCTCTGCCCATCTATTTGTCTATCTATCTAGTACAATGTACCTGCCTCTCCATGAACCCCATCCGTCTGCCTGTCCATCTGCCTGTGGATCTGGTTTTCCCATCTGTCTGCTTATCTGTCCATTCGCCTGTCTTCACATGTGTCCATCTGTCTATTTGTGTCTGTCTCATCCATCCATACGTCTGTGCTATCATTGTTTGACTTGATAATTGTTTTTACCCTTTTATATGGCAACAAAACTGACACCTTTTTTACAAGGAGTCATGATTTCATTGACCACAAATACCTGCGGTTGGAATGCAAACAAAAAACACAACTCTGATAATGTCTGCACTGTCCTTGAAATTGATTGGTCCATACGCGAGACAGATTTTCTTAGAGCCTAGTCTCACATGGTGTTGGACCAGATGACGCCAAAAGGCGCATTTAAAAAAAGGTGTCATTTTTGTTGCCAGATAAAAGGGTAAAAAACTTATTATATTTTGCTACTGGCAAAGGAGGTTCCAATGGTGATTGTCTGACTTTCGACTGTCTATCCATTTGTCTGTTGCTCTCTCTCTCTCTCTGCCCACCTGTTATTATGTCTGTCCATCTATCAATTTTTCCACTGTCTTGTCTGTTTATTCATCTCTCAGTGTGTCTCATGTCTATTGCCCCTTTGTCCAATCATCTATCTGTATATGTTTTTGTGTCTGCTTCTCTCAGTAGCTTTCTATCTATTCGCTTGTTTTTTTTTAATAGTCTGATCTTCTGTTCATCTATAAATCTGTCCGTCTTCCCTTGCTTAGGGCTGGCATCCGGAGGTCGTGTTGGGTCTTCGGGAGGCCCGGTTATTCCTCCGAACCGCCCCTTGCGGAGCCGGAGTGGAGACAGACTGAGCAAGGACTCTTCAGACAATGGCTCTAGCCAGGACTTAGAGGTGGCTCATACGCACACACCACATACGTACACACCACGTGCGTACACTCCGCGTACGCACACACAAGATACGAACCCCCCACGTACGTACACACCACATACGTACCCCCCCCCCACGTACGTACACACCACACACGTACCTCCCCGCGTACGCACACGCCGCGTACGCACACTCGCGATGTGCTCCCAGCTTTCAGATTAACCCCTTAACAGCCAATGCGTCATTTTTTGACTGGACGTCACCCTGCAGCCAGCCAGTTGTTTATCCTTTATTAAACCTGTTTTAATTCCGACGATAATCACAACTCGAATGTTAATGGTGCTGTTGATGATGCCATTGCTCATGCTGCTGCTGATGATAATTATGCCAATGCCCATGCTACTGCTGCTGATTCCGCTGATGATGATGACGACTTTCTTGCCGCGTATTTTCGCAGACGAGCTCTAGGAGTCAGGAGACGCTTCCGGCCATGAGACGCGAAGCGGCGCACTCAAAGCGCTCCCCTTCCCCGGCCACCGAGGCCAACGACAAAACCCCGACCTCGCCTGCGGGCGGCATGGCCAGGTACGGCGGCGCGGTGCCCCGTGATCTACCGCCGCGGAGGGCGAGGGCGCACGCACGGCGCGCGACAAAAGCGCGTCGGAGCTAAACGAGCGTCGGGCGAACGCCGGCGCTTTGAGCGTCGCTTACACACGCGGGCACTCGGCCAAACGGCGGGACGTACGGTCGCGCTTGTTCCGCAGGCTGCCCTCTCCGGCGAAATCGTCTCCCGCGCGACGCCGCAGGACGTCCCCCGGCAACGCGACCCCCCAGTCGCCCTCTCGCCATCGCCCGCCGTCGCCCAGCAACCCGCGGCAGGCGCGGCGATCGGGCGAGCGGACGAAGGAGCGAGCGACCACGCCGGGAGACGTCAAGTCGCCCGGCACGCCTGAGAAGAAGCTGCCGCGCGGAGCCAAACCCAAGGACAAGGAGGCCTCCGAGGCCCCGGCTGAACAGGCGAACGCCGGTAACGGTGTCACACCTGCGTCCTTTTTCTTCCACTGGGGGGTGACTCTCAGGCCGTGGCCGGCATCGAGATCCATCGAGATACAGAGGCCCATAGAGACACACAGAGATCCATAGAGATACGTACAGAACCATAGACTAAACTCAGCTATTTTTATTTTACCAGGTAAAGCCCACTGAGCTATATGGCTCTTTTTCAAAGCGGTCTGGCCACAAATGATGGTTTATCACGTGCAAGTTTATAGCAGCAGACAATTACTTTAAACGCACATTTATTCTAAATATGGAGGGAAAAACCGGAGGACCCGGAGAAAAATCCACACGACCACCACGGGGAGAGAGAGAGACACGCAAACTCCAAATATACAGCGAGCGGACGTCAGGGTCAGGATCGAACCTACGACCTCCTGCATACCAGGTGCAGGAGTTTTAACATCTCGCCACCGTGGCGTTTATCTTGTCATTTTGGAGTAAATGTATTTTTAAGTCAACTTGAAACGCGCCGCTACCGCCGCGCAGTTTCCGGCTCGCTTGCGTGGCGCGAGGAGGAACCCACGGACGAGCGGCAGAAGCAGCAGCCAGGCGCTGAGCTGTAGCACCAGCGAATTGGCCAAGTTCTGCGGTCCTCTCTATATCGAGTTTGTTTTCAGTCGTTCAATAAGACTGTGTACATGTGGGAGAAAAACTGGAACGCCCGGAGGATACCCACGCTTGCGAGGCGGGAAACAACTCCGTTTCGCTCGGGTGGAACGGGTGCAGTACTAGGCATTTGATGGGCCGCCTTCTGACGAGCCAACGTATCTTGGCTCCCCGGACATCGACTAGAAGGGAGTTTCACCGCGTTCAAGTGACCCACTGACCGTCGCCTTCACATTGCCCGGAATTAACGTTCTTGTGTACTCCGCACTATTAAAACTGTCCCATTCCCCGACTTTAGATGAGTCTATCTAAGGGGCACGTTCCCACATATTGCGCATACTCCTTTGTGTTCTTGTTGGCAAGTCATCAGCGCTTGTCTTATGGATGGACTCGCCTCCGCCATAGGAATGTCGAAGTTTCTACCGCTGGCTCGGAGCTGTAAACGGGGGCCTTGAGCGCCGCCAATGATGCTTCCTTTTTAAAATGGCGTTGACTTTTGGGAACTTGACTTCCAATGTTGTACAACAATGGTGCGGTCATTGATTTGACCGCGTCGTCGTTATGGCGAGATGTTTACTGCCTCGCCTGGTGTACAGGAGGTCGTGGGTTCGATCCCGACCCTGACGCCTGCTGTATATTTGGAGTTTGCGTGTCTCTCTCACCGTGGTTGCGTGGAGTTTTCTCTGGGTCTTCCGGATTTTTCCCTCTATATTTAGAATGCACATCACGTTTATAGTATTTGGCTGCTAGAAATATTCACGTGCTGATAATCCACTTCATTGAGCTATCATTTGTGAGAGCCAGGTCGCTTTTGAAAAAAAGATAAAAAGTTCAGTGGGCCTTGCCTGGTAAAATAAAAATAAATAAATAGTTGAATTTGACTTTGACAGGCTGCTGAAATCTGGATTTGAACCAAGGAGCTCACCGTGGCAGTTCAATGCCCTGACCTGTTAGCCCCATCCGGCCACCGGCTCACCGCGTGTGCATTGTGTTTGTGTGGTGTGTGTGTGGTGTGTGTGGTGTGTGGTGTGTGTGTGGTGTGCGTGTGTGTGGTGTGTGGTGTGTGTGTGGTGTGGTGTGCGTGTGTGTGTGGTGTGGTGTGTGTGTGTACACGTAGGTGATAGCCGCGCTGGCACCAGTAATGCAGAGGAAGCCACGAGGCTGCTGGGAGAGAAGAGACGCCAGGCTCGGGAGCAGCGCGAGAGGGAGGAGGTGGAGCGTCGCGTCAGAGAGGAGAACGAGCGGTAAGAATACTTCGCTGTCACGGAGACAAAAATACCGAGATCCCCCGTGTAGCCTTATCAGACTGGCGGGGCAAGTGCTGTTAGCGAGCCCCTATTAAGGGCAACACGGCACACGACGGGGTGGGTGGCCAGCACCACGCCAGGCCAGCTTTGTCTCCGCAGTGCTGATGTTCTAGCACTTGCACCAGGTACTCATTTCACGCTGAGTCGACCGGTTCAGATATTGGTCACAGATGTTGGTTATGAGCGGGTTCGTAACGCAGTGCGCTAACCACTGCGCCATCGTTGCTTTCCACACGCACACATGGGCGAGGAGCGACTGATCGATTGATTGACTGATTGATCGATTCACCGCCATCACCATCGCTGGGAGATGGCTCACCAGAAGGTGTACGAGTAGTCGATTGACTTATTGATTGACTAATTGATTGATCGATCACCGTCGCAGGCTCATGAGAGAGGAGCTGGCTCGCCGGAAGGCGGAGGAGCGGCTGCGGCGGCAGGAGGAGGCGCGCCGCGCGGAGGAGCAGCGGGCGAGGGACGCGGCCGAGAGGGAGGCCCGCGCCGTGGTGGAGCGGCTGCAGCACGAGCGCGACGAGCACAACAAGCTCGTCGACCTGCAGCGGCAGGTGCGGCGCGGCACCGGCGACGACGCCGACGTCACCGGCGGCGACGCTTGTGATAATAATCATCATCACGATCGTCTCTTTTCCCCTGTTATGTTAGATGTCCTTCGCCTTACTCCCCCCCCCGCCCCGCCTCTATATCGTGCCTGACAACCCCTTATCAGTGCCTACCTTATTACAGACTAATTCAGACCTCATTGGTCACCCCGTGCCCTTATAAATCTCAACGTTCATCAGAAACACAAATAAATTATATTTTTGCCCGTATTGAAACGTCTGTACGCCATACGGACCTGAAAACTACATTTTCCTGCGCAAGAATACGGGTGAACCATATGGGTTGACAGGTATGAACCTCCCCACCTGGGCGTGGCATTGAGCCCAACTTAACCCCCTTCGCTGAGCCCTCTCACACCGATCTCGGGCTCTTGAGCGTGGGATTTTTGTTCTTGTTCCGTGATTGGTGCCTTGTTGCGTGCTCAAGTGGAGTTACAATAAAAACACAATAAATACGTAAGAAGTTACAATAACATCGACTCGTAACGCGCCGCCGCCACCGCCACGCGGTGTTCGCTCCTCGCTCTCGAAGAGAGAGGACGACTCGGCAGCGCGGCGAGTAACCAGCGGACGAGCGGGGAAAGGCGGCGGCGGCAGCAGCCGCCGAGTGCTGCCTCGCGAGCTGCCCTTTGCCCCCCTACTGGCAGACCGATGACCCTTCGCCGTGGCAGGTGCCGAGCGACCGTGTGCCGCTCGGGGACGGCTGCCGTTAGGGGGGTGATCTGCACTCCGGAGGCGCTTCGTTCCGTGACGGGAGAGCGCGCGGTAAACCTGCAAGCTCGTTTCGTCCGTTCATCCGTTCGTTCGTGTGCTCGTGCCACCACGGCGCACGAAGGGGGGTGATGTGGCCGACGCCGCGAACGCGTTTCCTTCTCTCCGCACCCCTCCACCGTCTGCCCCCCGCCGGTGGCAGAGAGAGGAGGCTGAGGCGCGGGCTCTGGAGGAGGCGGAGCGGCAGCGTCAGGAGCGCGAGAAGGTTTTCCAGCGGGAGGAGCAGGAGCGACAGGAGAGGAAGAAGGTGCGCGCGTGCGGCTTCCCCGGTGCAGTTGCACCGCCTGCGCACTCTCGCTCGTTAGCTGTTGCCACCGGTGGAGACGCGCGGCCGTTGTGCCAATGCACCGCTAGATGAGGGCCCCTCCCGCGCCGTTGCGGGCCACGGTAGCCGTGCGACCATCCTTGACCACGATGGTCAGTGCGCGTTTGATGAACGCGGGGAACGTGGGCATTGGAGCACGGTGCAATATAACGGTGGAGTTTGCTGCTTTTCCCTCTGATTACCAGTTAACCCCGCAGCAGCCGATGACACCTGCTTTATGCATGGTTTGTCATCCCATGCAAGCAGTATAAGCAGGCTCGGCTTGGCGTCTAAGAGCTTGATGAGATTGTGAGCTTGAGCGGCTTCTGGGCAACAAACAAACAAAACAAGTTTACGTTTAACTGCGTTTGTTTAAACAGCAAACCACACTGGATGGGGTTGCAACTGAGTCTCACCGCTGTGTTGTTTTTTATTCCTGCTGCTGTGGCGTTGTAGACAAGATAGGAACTGGGTTCTCCCAGATGTGGCTCAGGGTACTCCGAGTACGAAGGCTGTTTTCTTGTGTTTCCTGTTTTCAGCGCTTGGAACAAATCATGAGCAGGACCCGCAAGCCGTACAAAGCGGACGTGGGGAAGGTAAGACTCTCTCTTCAGCATTGCTTTCTACACTCATCTACTGACGTAGTCGCATTACAAGGGTGAGCAGGAGGTGGCTGAGCGAGTGACTGGAGTAAATGGAATGACATGGCACAAGAGGATATGGAGCTGAGTGGACTTGCCAATGAGTGGTACAAGCGGTGTCAAGATCGGCCTCTGGAGGAGGCTCGTGATGGACGCTACTACTGAGCAGTTAGAGGCAGTCGCCCTCCAGCAACAATGGAGGTCAGAGAAAAGACGCTCACAGCAATGAGCAGAGCGCCAGGCAGCTAAAACAAAGCACAGTAGGGGGCATAGTTGGTGCATCTGCCAGTCATCTTCAGTCAGTCAACCCATGGCACCTGGGTCTGTCCCGTGACCTCCTACCAACGAGCTTTTGACACTTCACGTGGCCTCAAGGTACACATAGCCTGGCACAAGTGCCGTGGTGACGTCACCGCCACTTAGTGGCGAATGGTGGTTGTTGTTGTTTGGAGTGAATTGGTGAGTTCTGATTCTTGCAGTCTTATCAATTATCATGGATAGTTATGCTTCCTCTCGTTGCAGTCTGTGCTGGAACCCATCGTTGCCGTTGAAGAATCACAGAACAAGGGCCTGGATTTTATTTCGGAGGATGGTAGTGAACAAACAGAAGGTTAAACATACACGGATAACAATGCCTACACTGCATACCTACACACACGTGCCCAACACAATGCCCACAGAACCACTTTCGCACGTCAGTATGCCCTTAACAGATACTAGGACTGTCATCTGTAGCAGCAGCAGCATCATCATTAGAAACAGCACTACCATCATCACTGCCATCATCATCATCATCGGTAGCACCGATAATAGCGGCATCGTCGTCGTTGGAGCTAGCATTTCCACCACCATCACGTCATCTATGTCATTGTCATTATCAACAACATTGTTATTAACTTCGTCATCATCATGATCATTGTATTAAACATATTTAGGTATACAGCACTTTGTTACATTTTTGTCATATAACCTGACTGTATTATCACTAAATATATATATTCTACAATATATACATAAAATATAACAAGCTGACTAACATATCTCCTAAGCCAACTTATATAAACCTGGTGTTGGTACTAGCGATTGGTGTAGAGGTTTTGTGGTTTTCATACAAAAAAAACATGTGAAGTGGCCCTTGGATGGACAGACATAGAAATGAGTGGGCCCGATCAGTTCACTTGAAAACATTAAAATATCACTCACCAGCGACTGCACGAAAAAAAACCCAACCACATTAAATCCCTTTCTGCGCTTAATGTGTGATACTGACGCACAGTTTTCTCACGTGCGCGAGCGGAGTGGCCAAGTGCTTCCCCCGCTTCCTGTGTGTGGACCAGAATGTCACTTTAATAAAGAAGATCTCAGAGGTAGCTCTGGGACTTCCACTTCTGCGGGCCACTCTCTAGCACGGGGGAGGGGCTGCGCTGCTCTGGGAGAGATCCCAATGGATGGATTCTTCTGCTTCTCGTGACGACGCAACGCCTAAAATTAGTCGCGTATTACAAAATGCTGGATACTAAAGGGAGAAAATTAACATAGCGTGTCAAGTGCCCTCTTGGGAATGGAACAGACAGACGCAACGTTATATGCGCAATAGGGTGCTACTCACGATGCATATAGAAAGTTAATTTTAAATTTTCTTGGATTGCATCCTCCTCTCTGTTACCCTTGAGTGTAAAAGTGAGACTCTCATTCTCCTCGGGTTCGTGTCGACTACAAGGTGCTCCAGATCCCCTCTTCTGCGTCTGTGCCTCTATACTCTGTGACTCTGTGTATTGAGTGGCACAAAGCTACTCACTCGCCTACACACTCAACTATTCACTCACCTATTCACTTAGGATCCCCTCCTATTCTTCACTGCTTCTGTGCCTCGATACTGTGACCTTAAAAATAACAAACTTGAAATTTGACTGGCACCCTAATGCGCATAGTTTAAACACAGTTCCCTTAAACAACATGCAATGCACATAGGCGTGGTGCATTGCATGTACAGAAGCTCTCTGCCTTGTTCAGACCACAAGCTCAGAAGCACTGTGTGTGTGGCCAATTTGTCGTTTTTTCGACCAGCAACTCAAAGAGTTTATAAATATTTGGCCATCCCACCAGCCAGCAATGAACCAGACACACGACTTGACACCAGACTTGTCTTTATCCGGGCCCCTGAGCCCAGCGCCGTCGCCAATCGCACCTCCGATTAGCACGGTTGGCTATGTATGGTGCGAAAGAAGTTGAACATACACACAGCACGTGCAACGTTCACCGCCGCCGCGTGCCTACAGAAGCCCCATACGAGGACGACTTCTACTCTACGGGGGACTCCCCCCCCCCCCCCCCCCCCCCCCCCCCCCCCCCCCCCGTCAGCAACGTCAGCCTAAAGGTGGCCAACGTTGAACGAGCTGACCAAAGGTGTATCTGGCGGATTTCGCAGCTGAGGAGGACAAAGAGGAGGAGGAGGAGGCCCTGTTGGGCGGAAGCCCCGACGGGTGTGAGAGTGGAGGAGGGGACGACGCCCTGGGGTCGGCGCTGGCAGCGGACGACGGGAGTCTGGCGGAGAAAGAGGGGAACGCGCCGGGGAAGGTTCCTGGGCACATCCTCTCAGCGGTCGCGGAGGCTTTCGACGAGGTGCAGTCGATGGACGTAAGGTAAAGAGACGAAGGTTTCGACCGTCACCATTGTCGTCGTCGTCTTCGACGTCATTAACGTCGTAGTGAACGCCACGTCCGTTATCGCCGTGAACGCCGCCACCATCGACGCCATCGTGTGGCCACCGTTATTATCGGCACCATCATCGACATCACAATATTTCGTCTTCATAACTACAACTGTAATTTTAACTGACACTACAATTATCATTCAATGTCATAGCTATCATCATGGCATCATGGCCAGTGGTGTAAATGTGCCGGTATACGGCAGTACGCCATGTCGGAACTTACGACACCAAACACAAGTGGCCTCAGTTTGCACAGCAGTTGCTATTCCGATGCCACGATGTTCCCGCAGAGGGGCCAAGGCAGTGGATGTGGACTGCATGCCGAGTAGGTTTTATCACCAGCACTTTGACCCATTTCGATCGCCGAGTATAGCGACGTCTCCGGAACGTTACTTCCACCAGTTTCGAAACAAATTCAGTGCAGTGATGTCACTTGAGGAGCTGTGCTCGGATCTTGGAAGCTGAGCAGGGTTTAGCCTCTTCATTTCCTCGGGTGGGACGGCCACATTGCATAACAGGTCTCGTTGGCTGTAGGGCTGTGTTGGTGGGCAGCAGAGCCGTGCAGAGAAATCCACTGTTGTGCTGTACTTCTGTGCTCCTACACTCTCCACCGTCACCAACCCACACTGACCACTGTGCCGATGTACAGTCAAATATGTGTGTGGATAGCTTTATAATCATCCAGAATGCACCTGATCTCCATAGATTGCGTAGGTGAAGCGGGGTTGAGCCTGGATAGTGCTTGGATGGGCGAGCAGCATGCACGGCAGGTTGTTATAGGCCGCTGCGAGGGCCTCGGTTGTGGCCAACAGCGGAAGGCAGTGCAGTAGAACGCCAATGTTGTACTGTACTCTATGCCACCACGCCTATGCTCCTTGCCTTCAACCGACACTGACTGGCATGAAGTACGGTTAAATAACCAACACCTCAAGGAACCTGCACGGTGTTGGTAGGCCCTCATCCAACAGTGGATTACAGAAGGGTTGTAGATGTACTCTTCTGCCTGACATCACCACACACACCTCCTAGGTAAGCACCGAGAAATGTTTGGTTTGACGTAGTTTTCACCTTCGTTAAAATAGGTGTTTACATTTGGGATTTGAGTCGTCTTCATCGTTGTGAAGCTGTCGGACCCCGACTGTCCTCACCCCCCCTCCCCCCCAACGACTATGCAGCCCAGCTCAGGCCTGTGGCCAGAGGAAGGGGCGATGCCTAAACAGAAAAAGAAGTGGGCAGGTTCTAAAAAGGAAAGACGCGAAACCTGAAGCAAAAAAAAATGGTCTAAGAAGGAGTCGGGGGCTTTAATCCGTAAGGGGCCGAGTTAGGAAGGGGAGGAGCCTAAATGTGAAGAGGTGGGGTCTAAACAGGAAGGGGTGGGGCATGAGTAAGGGGATGGGGCATAGAGGAATTGACGGGGGGGCCTACATTCGGTTAACCTTCCCTGTTGAGTTCAGGTAACAAACGTGTCGACTCAAATACGTGCAGCAGGCAGCAGCAGGCAGCAGCAAAGCTTCAGTGCCACCGACGTGGCCAGAGGCCAACTGGGCGTCCTTTTCTCTTGGGCCTCAAACGCCAACCGATGTGTGCGCTGTCTGCCAGCCCTGTCTCTAAGGATGACGGCTTGTCGGGGCCCGACTTCTCCCCCCTCTACGAGCCCGGCCCGGCACTGACGGGCGTCCCGGGGTGCGACGAAGACGACCTCCTCTCCTCCCGCGGGGACGGCGACGGCGCCGAGGACCAGGACGACGCGGGCGACGGCGGCGACGACGGCGGCGGGAGCCCGCTGGGACGCCGCCGCCGCCCCCCGCCCGCGTCCCTCGCCGCCGACTTCGGCCCGCCGGCCGCACACCGCGCGGACGACATGTCCAACAGCAACGTCGTCCCCGCGTCTGTGATCGTGTCCGCTGTGTCCTCCTCCGACATCTGTCCGAGTATTCCCAGCGTGGGAAACGGATCCTTGCTCGAGCTTTAGGTCCCGTAGGGCGCGCGGAGGATAGGCCGCCACCTGTCCCGGTGTTACCCGGGACCGCTCTTACAGCCTCATCGCCCCTATCACCATCTGGCTCTTTCAATCTTCTCTTCCCCATGGTCACCAAGCTCTTGAGTGCTGCCACTCCAGTGCCTGTCTCAGCGATCTGACCTGCTCCACCCTGCACCCATGATAACCGACAGCACCATCATTGGTGACTCAGGCTGGAGAGTTCCTATTTATGGAACGGAGTCCTAGAGTAATATGGCTGAACACATTGACGCTGCTTCTGACATCTTGCATCTGAGGCTGGCTGTAAGCTTCTCGCCACCAGTAGAGAAATAATTGCCATCAAATCTGTAATAAATATAATGCTCTTGTTGTTTTACCCATGCTTTAAGCAAACTATTTCTACAAGCATGGAAATTCAGAGTTTGTTTTTAAATAGCCGTCAAATGTTCTTTAACGCAGCGCTCGAATTACAGTGTGAGCAACAGCGTCGGCCTACGTCAGACGGGGGCATCAATTCCACCGCTGTTTTAATTGACCTATAAATTGACGAGTGGTGGTGGTGGTGATGCGATCTTGACTGCTTCATAGCTGCTTTGGAATCGATAAGAGTGAGCGGATCTGCAATGAGCCACTGTGGGGAATATTCAGTACGGGTGATGGGGAAGTGAATGCCTCTCCTACCCGTGGGTATTGCAGAGCAGCGTTTTGAACCCGGAGGGCCACGGCAAGAGTCTCCGTGGGCCTCATGTGGCCCGCCAAGTTTCTCACAGCCCCCGCTGAGAGGTCCGGCTCACGGAGACATCAAGAGATGAGTGATGTCTGAGATGTCGACGAGAGATACAGAAATAAACGGAGGTGAACAAGGTAGAGCCGTGAGAGAGCTGCAGATGAGAGATGCAGATTTAGTGGGCGTCGTGTGTACGGACGTGTTGCGACGTCGCGACGCCCCAGACTTGTGTCACGTGACTTCGCATGAATCGCTCGCACACGCCGAATTCTGTTCCAGAGCCCATCAGAAAGTGTAGTTGAAAAACGTTGCTGTGTAGGACCGACTACATAGGCATGCGACCAGTTCACCACCTGCACTTTTCCACGAGATTCTCCGTGAATTGTCGCAGGTCAATTTAAGAATCTCTCGTCTCGTACCGGATCGTCGATACCGCCCGTATCAGGGTCTTCATTTCTCACCTGAGTGTTTCCCACATCGCTGGTGAGGCTGGAGTAGGTGGCACTTGACAAAAGTAGTGGTCACGGCCATTGCGAGAGCTATAGTCCGCTTGTGGTGTGACGGGCGTGGAAAATATCGCCGGCACATACAGACCCCGGCTAAAGTTAATCCCTGGCCTGTAGTCTGTCTTATGTGTTTTCCTTATATCTCTACGTGTTACCTATATCATCATTTGTTCCTTCCGTATATCGTGTACCATTTGTCTCGATTGTGCCGTTCCATTGATGTGCGTATTTTTTGTTCTTGTTTTTGGTGTCAATGGTACCGTTTCGATTGCGCTGCTCGCTTTGTACTCCCAATGTTGTAATTTCTACATCGTTTGTATCGTCCGCCTCTCGTGCGCCGTTGTGTCCCTCACCGCCTGTGGGCACCGGTGCGGGTGCAGCGCCTTGCACACACTCCGATAGCAACACCACCCTGGGCTGTCAATCTTAAGGGCACTGCCCGTGCGTGGGAGTTACCGTTTAGCCACCGTATGAGTTACTCGAAGAGCCATCTAGTAAATATCGCCTGTAAATTATGACAAGTTAAGGGGGGGGGGTTACTGCCAAGTAATTTGTGTCAATTGGATTTAGGGGTCACTACTCGCATGCGAATGAGTCACTGTTGCGATGGCATCACTGTTGCGATGGCATGCGCTTTTAAGCACGTGTGTGAGTGTGTGGGTGTCTGAGACGGCCGTGTGTTATATTCACTAGGCGGTGATCAACCTGGATGATGCTTTGGTGTTTTTTCCCAATATCCCAATGCTTTATTTAATAGGGAAAATCATTCCGATGTCGGATGTTGCGTTACTTGGTGTATAGGCGATGCATTTGTGTTGCCTGAGGCAACGGTGGATATTCTCCAGGTAGCTGTTCGACTGAAGAAGGCACGTGACTGACAGCCGCCATGGCGCGGGTTACGCTGGATGTGAAGCGCCGGGTGTGGAAATATTACGTGGGTCTCCAACCCATACAGACCCGGCTGAAATTAATCCCGAATATCGCCCCCTAATACCAAGGATATTCTCAATACAGGCAAATAATTAGTACATACGTACGAATGGAAGCCCTTTTCCCAATCCGCTGCTGGATGAGGGCCTCGTCACGCCATGTGGGTCGTAAGAAGTTATATAACCATACTTCACCACGATGGTCATTGTGGATTGGTAAAATTATTACCATGATCGGAATCCGTGTCTGCTACCCGCTTTTGACGTGTGGTTCAGTAACACGGTTGTTAACAAAAATGTTTCACGTAAACTGAAAATTGCTCAAATCAGCAAGGAATGCTGCACTCCGAGGACACGCCAATTGGTTCTCTGTACTCGGTATTATAAAGGTAAGAGCGCAGCCCCGCAACAGCTTGCTCACACCACTGCTAGCGAAAAGGACCTCCACTGGAAGAAGCTCTAGAGAGGCCCTCTGGAGCAGACTTGGCCTATTCTTTCTTTTGCACGCTGGCCAGATGTCTTGTAAATGGTTGGGAGTACCCACGCATTACCCCAGCACGCGCGACCTGGCAATCGACGAGCCGCGCCGTACACCCGATTGGCACCGCTGGTTGGGCAGAGCGTGGTGGAGAGGGGTGGAGGGGGGGCATTTAAGAAACTCACACCGTTGTTTCACCCGCCACGCCGGGAGATGGAATCGAACTGGCGACCTCTGGATCGTAAGTCCAGCGCCTTGCTGCTGCTGCTGCTGCGCTGCTGACCGTGACACCGCGTCGCAGTCGATAATGTAAACTTGGATAAATACGTAAGCGTTGTTATCACACAACTCGCTGAATTCATTTATACAACATAATTTACGTGCGAAATATAGCCACAGAAGTGAAACATTGTGTCCGTGGCAGTAGGAAATGTATGACTGCGCAGTGTGTGTATGGATTATTATACAGATATAGCATCGTACCTGAATGAAATAAAATGCTTTAAATGTACTGCTAAATTATTATTACGCAATAGATGTTAAGTTAGAAATAGCAAATCGTATAAGCTAACCAAGTACAGCTGTATAATCGCAATGCGAAGTGGATATGATATTAGGTGACCATTTAGCTCGTGTGTTAGATAATTGAGTAGGCAACGCTGCAGAAAAACTGTGTTCGAGTCCAGGTTTCAGTCATCGTTAATTAAACCAGCTTTTCAATTTGTAGTGAATTCATGGTCTCAGCCAGGTTACCAATGACTTACTGCACAAACACAAAAAAAATGTCAAATGTGCTTTGCACTCGGGCAAATTTCAACCCTGGCAATTAAACATTTTGCTTTGATTGTATGCCATGAACGTTTGTAATCAGTAGGGACCTCAGTAGTAGTTCTGTGTTGTCACCTTCCAGAGGCTGTACTCTAACAACACTGCCTTCAGCAACAATACTGAATGGATATCTATCTGCCAAATTACTTAATTTCAGTTAGCAAAGTTGGAATATAATCCAGGAATAGGACAAGTTCATATGGCCATATGTTCATGGTAATGGGACACTGGCGGGTAGTTAAGCGATTTATTTTACTGGCTTGTGTATTTAATACATTATTGCGTTTTCCTGTTTTACTTGAAATTGAGGGATTGCTAAATTGTGAATACTAAATGCGTGTGTTATATAGAAACAATTAGACATGCACATTGAATATTATTCAGAAAAGAGTTCTATTTTTATGATTTACTGTTGTGCGTACTGCCGCTTAATGTCATTTCGTTCCTGTTATTGTAGGTTAGTTATTTAAACTTATTTTAAGTTAATATTTATATATGCGAAGTAGTGGTCTTATCACCCTTACTTAGACATAATCATAAACAAATGTACCAATTAACATCAATTATATATCTACAAGTCAAAACTATATTTGACATGCCAACATCGTTAAATATATCATTCGCCATAATTGTTATCTAAAGTCAACACATCATCAACTGAATCATCATCAGCAGCTGTACACATTAGCATCACTCGGGCAATATTGTTGTTATGTCAAACGTTTCAGTTATTATAAGTTCGTTATAAATCTCCTAAGTCGGTTCTAAATCTTCATAAGCCAGTTAGAAAAAAAACATTGAGAATTGAGGCCTTGACGGCAACTGCCATATACAGATTTTGATTGCATGTCAAGTGCCCAGCTTTGAACATGTGGGTACTTGAGATCAACTCGAGGTGGCCAGGCAGCTCAGATGGGGTTAAACCCTCGGTCGTAGACACTGAGCTGAGAACTTGGGTTTGAATTCTGGTGTTTCAGCTGCCTGTGATGAATGATCCCTGCTGGTCACCAATGATTGCACAAATAAATTTACACGCACAGCCCTTACGTAAATCCGCGGTTTGTGCGAGGGCCTCGCCGTGCCGGTCATTACTTTACTTCCACCACGCTGGTCCGTGCAGTTGGGTGGTGTGGAGCGTATTTGTGGGAGCATAGTACGATGCAGCAGTGGCTCTTGCGGCATTTCCCTCTGCGTCCCACAATGTAGCACCGCGCGCGCACAAAACGAAACAATTTGCCGTAAAAAAATGTTCGGATTTTCGAGTCTGCGAATTCCAGCTTGCGGGGGGAGTCATGCGGCCAGGGTGGTAATTTGCCACGGGCCTGGTTGCGGATCGCTGAACACGAGAGCTTGGCGCGTCACCCCCAGAAGCGGTTCTGTGGTGACCCCCAGAAGCGGTTTTGTGACCCCTGCAGCATCTGTGACCCCCCCCCCCTCCATCGCGCTATTATGGCAATTCTGGCATACGAATAGAATTTTAGTGCGTGTCGCGACAGCGTCGATGCCGATGGAACAATTTGAATACTGTAG
Organism: Lethenteron reissneri; assembly: GCF_015708825.2. NCBI lineage: Eukaryota > Metazoa > Chordata > Hyperoartia > Petromyzontiformes > Petromyzontidae > Lethenteron > Lethenteron reissneri. The sequence goes on from NC_083783.1 coordinate 10,584,601, forward strand.
CGATTGGGAGAATTTTATCCGTGTGATCAGAAGCGGTCGGTCGTGACGCTGCCGCGACCCCCCCCCCCCCCCCCACGATGTCTCGCATTGATATTCGGGGTTGACTGTGAGCACTGCCATTGAATTCGTAATGTTGGCAGGACGCGGCGCGGAAACTAATTTTGCGTGCCCCCCCCCCCCCCCAAATGCGGAACAAGTAAACCGCGTACTCCAGACTGTGAGACGCTCTGGAACTTTGGGGACATTTTGCAAACAAAAAAACCCACGTGTTTTACCATCTTGGAGAATTCGGTATTGCTGGCGAAGAGCCACCACCACCAACGTCTTCCAGAAGATGATTATAGTTGTCTTCTGGAAGGTGGTTCTTGAGAGGCAGCAAGATGGCTTGGTTGGTCTTCTGCTCACGTACGGCTACGGAGAACGAACGGTCTTCCAGTAGATGATTCTGAACAACTGGATTAAAACACGACATCTTAAAGGAGAACGTGATCTTGATTTGAAGCTTTCGTGACTGCAGGAATCCACACTCTTTGGTTCTTTCGGTAAAGTCACGTAGGTAAAAAAATAAAATAAGTGATTTATTAATTTTATTTTTCTACCTACGTGACTTTACCGAAAGAACCACAGAGAATGGAGAACGTCATCTCTGGATTGCAAGACACGCACGCAGGTGTTGCTTTCAAATAGAAGGGGGGGGGGGAAGTGGTGTGTCTAATACGTTGGACAATATCGTATGTTTAGTGTTGCGAAACTTGAAGAGATAGAGCAAACTTGGTTACACCGCTATCGAGACAATATAATTAATGTGCATCAAAACTGAGCTTAAATTGCATTGAATGTTTGAAATGTCAAACTACTGCAATACAAATAGCAACAATTATAACGTGTGTGTGTGTGTTACAGCTTTGTCCCTTGCTACACTGAAAAATACGATTGGGGAAAAGCATTGCGCAATATAGCAATGCAATGGAAACCACGTTGTTTACGCAGGTGATGTGGTTTAAGTCCGTGTGGTTATGTATGGAAGGTTGTACGGTCACTTTCCCCATGTGAATAAATATACCCACTCAAGCTGACGTTCTCAGTCTCTCTCATACGGGTAGGAGCCTCCTGGTTACACCAGCCCACAGGGGATTATTCTGTCCGTCGTGCATTCAAAAATGGGAGGGGTGGGGCTGGGTTCAGAGGGGAGGGTGGGGAGGGGCTGGGTGGGGAGGGGCTGGTCACCCCGTGGTGCCCTTATAAAACTCAACGTTTAACTCACGCCGGCTTGTGCCCGCCCTCACAGTCGGGCATATTTGCGGAATACACCACGCCGCCGTTGACCCTGGCCATTGACCGAGCAACCCAACGTTCTTACCAGCTCCCTCTGCAGGAATGTGTTCTAAATGGGTGATCGCTCTTGAGGGTTTGGTGAGATACGATGAAACAATGCGTCTTGTTTAACGGGTACACGCCAACCGGTTTGCGTGGTCTCTGTGACCGCACACGATGGGCGGCGTGGCTTGGTTGAAGACGGGGGCATGGACGTGCAAGTCGGTCCCACCGCGCGAGTCGTCCTGCCCAGGGAGAGGCTGTCTCCCTGTCATGTCTCCAGGGCGGTCGGCAAACCGAAATAACGAGGAGGGACATTTCTATTATTTCGAATTGGGTAACAAAACTCTTAATTATAATTGTTTATTAGGAGCCGCAGTGAAACTGCAGCGGTGAACACCGGAACGGCGCCCCTTGGTGAGCGACGTCACGAAGAGCCGCACGCGGCTGCGGAGTTTGTGGGCGGGCGGCCCCGAGAGCGATGTGCACAGGTGAAGTGAATGTGCGCTCCCAGCCATGGGGTGGCGCGCCTCTCAAGTGCGGCGAGCAAAATACAATGGCACTCGCGGGGGTTGAACGAGACCGCGTGGTTTGGAGATGGCAACAATCACCGTGAGACGTCATAAAAAATAACATTTCATGATTAGTTTTTTTTTAACAGGCACAAAAATAGTTAGCTGTTGCGTAACATACAAAACTTTTTGTATATACTAATTTAACTAATTTACATTAAAAGTACAGTTATATTATTGTCGGCTCATTGCATTGTGGGGAGTTGCGTAACAGACAAATCCTTCATTTAAAACATCTTTAATTATATGATCGTTATGGCGCTACCCCGGGGTAACAATACGCAATGGCCGAGGCAATTCAACATTTTATTTCTGGGACACTATTTTTTCCAGGGGTGTACTTCACTCCGCGACTGGGGTACCAACCAATCCCAAATCGGTGCTACTCCGCGATGTCGAAACGCCAAACATCAGCAGAACAAAATCCGTTCTCGAAAAATTCAACTTTGAATCGTGCTGATCGTGCACAGCTCGTCGCGAGATGAGTCGATTGCCGCATCGCCACCATCCACAGAGACTCACAGTGACTGCATCACGGACATTGTGCGAGAGCCGGGGAACTATAGTATCCATAAGGTTCATATACTAAATTAATTTACATTTTTTTACAAAGTACAATTATTAAGAGTTTCCGGCACGATGAATCGTGGGGAGTTGCGGCGAGGACCTTGAGGGATTCTCCCTCCACGAGGTCTCAGGCCGCCCTCCCAAGGCAAGAACATTTTAAATAAATAAAACGAGGGCACACAAAATATGTGAAAGTTCAATAACAAAAAATCACACTGAAAAGGCACAAGCTTGGTCTCGCGCTCCACAATCAACGTTGGAACGGTTCAAGCGCGAAGCTCCGGACGATTTCACTGAAGTCGTGCCATGGCCTGGAGTCGGTAGGTTCGGGTTGTCGACACGAGGCTGCCCCCCCCCCCCCCCGTTCCCACCATCCCCGCGAGAGGCCAAAGGCGAGGCCACGCGTCCCCCTTTGTGGGGGGCTGCCATGCCCCCCCCCCCATCCCTGCTGTACGTGCAGGAATGGGGGTGCTCCCCCCACCCCACCCGAACAAATGTGTTGCTCCGGTTAATCAGAAATCCACGCGATCGCCTCTACAGTACAGTAGTTGCACATATTTACAACAGTGGGCGGAGTTTGATGTTGATTGGCATGGCTTTGCTATCCCCTGAGCGGGCCGAGTCTTCTGATCGGGAGCAGGGAAGCGTTACTATCACTGAGCACGCTCATCTATCCCTGTGATCGTTAGTATCCGTTCCAAATTGAAAGAGTAACTGTCAACATCTTCAGTTGTGCTTCATTTTGAGTGATTTATACGATCATTTATTTCGTGAGCTTTAATTAACACCTATATTCCTGGTTTTTGGCATAGAGACCCGCGGAAAATTCATATTTTTTCATTATCCGCTATTTTCAATTATCCGCGTCGGTCCTCCCCGTCATTAGCGCGCATGATCGAAAGTCGACCGTACGTACGCGCAAGCGACGGAAGCGGAGATGGAATGAGATTCCTGTGTTTTAGACTGAGAGAGAACGGGGGGGGGGGGGGGGGGGAAAACTGCCCTCTCGCTGTGGGCACGGTGACGCGTAGAGAGTCGTGGGCTGTCGGGTTGTAGGCGGCCCCGTGTGGACCGCCTCTGTCCCCTCGGATCGACGACGGATGGTCCCCGATGTCAACAGAGAGGAGAGGCTCTCCGTCTGTCTTCCGTCGTTAACCCCAAGCGAATCGTATCGCCGGGTGAAATTTGTGAACACATTTGTGCGGAGGCAATGGGTTCCCGCTTTCAGGTTGTTTGTTAATGTTTAATCAATTAGAACCGTGTTATTGACGAATGTGTCGAGTTTTCTTTTTCCTCTCTTTCAATTAAGTTTGGATGCCTTCATGCATTCGCTGTCCGTCTGTCCCTTCTGTCTGCCCATAACGGGGTGTTCTGCGCATTTCGAATATCCAACACGAGCCCAAATAAATACATGAGACCCACAGTCTAACATCGGACCCATAGACCAACACCAGACCCATAGACCAACACCGGACCCATAGACCAACGTAGGACCATAGCCAACACCAGGTCTCATAGCCAACACTGAGTCCCATAGCCAACAGATCTTTAATGTTACCCGTGCCAGTCAACGTGCTTTCTCAGTCCAATTCTGCCCAGGAAAATAAATCATCAGAGGCTGGCTCCAAGCTGCCTCGTGATCCAAGCCTTTAGGCAAATTGGCACAAAGCCGATAGCTGGCCCAGTGGGAGCATGCCTCCGTGTGCTCACTGTTGACAAATAGAGAACAAAGGTTTAGAAAAAGTAGAGACTATGTGATGATGTTCGTATCTTTTGGGTGAGTTACGTCGGTCAGGGGATAGTTTCGCGTGATGTGTATGGTGTATGTGTTTGGGTGATCTGTTTACCTTTATTGTACTTTGCTGTTCTCTCTTGTTTTGTATTGCTAGTTGTTGTAACGTTCTTGTAAAAAAGAGCTTTATAGCTCATCGGATTCCCCCAGTTTAAATCAATATTAAAATTCTGACGATATTTCACCCGTGCAGGTTTGCAAAAAAAACTGAAAAGTGCACCAAGAAATGACACCGATCGGCGAGGAACACGTGGCTCAGAGAAAATGCGCGGGTTCATGTCATCATCATTCAGACTGTTGGGGGAGTTTTGACTTGGGCCGGACGCGGCACGGGCCAGAAGCGGCGATGGCCCGACGACGGTCAGGAATCGTGACGGAGTGGAAGTCAGAGGCGACGGGACGCGGCCTAGAGAGAGACCACGTCCACGGAGGAGGCGGAGCGACGAAACCAACTCGCGTGCGGTGAGGTTGCCGGTTGGATTACTGCATCGCAGGCGGCTCGGATGGGAAGCCCTTCATCCGGCGGTGGATAGATCATGACCGACGGTGGTGATCAACAGCGATTCAATCGCATTAAGGAGCTCTTGGAATCGTGTTTCTTTCTGCAAGGGACAATGATTTAGTCGTGGCAGACGGCGCGCCCATCCACTTCACGTGAACGCAATTATTTGTTTTGCTTCCGCGAGGGCGCTCTGTGGAGCCGCTCCACCGGCTCCGCGGGCTTCAAGGTGTCTCGCTCATCGTCGATCGGTCTCGCTTCGGGTGGAGGCCGAAGGCGCCGGGAACCCTGCAAATCGCTCGCTCACGCCGCCGCTTGGTGGCGAGGCCGCCGCGAGAGGGGAGGTCGAGGTGGCCACTTGGCCTCCTCTTCTCGCGCTGCTCACACCTTAAATTTCGATTTAAAGGTTTCGTGACTGCAGGGATTCATCTTCTTGGTTCTTTCGGTAAAGTCACGTAGAAGGGAAGTAATAAAATAATAAAAATTAAACATGATAAAATAATTCTCACGACGTTTCGGCCACAATGCAAGCAGCCGTCCTCAGGTGAAGACCAGGGCTGTCGGGGAGATAGCGTCTGCTTGCGTTGTGGCCGAAACGTGAGAATTATTTTATTATGTTTTATTTTTATTATTTTATTACTTCCCTTCTACGTGACTTTACCGAAAGAACCAAGAAGATGCCCACACCTTCTTTGGAAGAGGTGTGAGCACCCACACTTTACCCCACCACGCGAGACCTTCCGATCGATTCAACTGTGCTGGTACCAATTCCTACTACTGTGCTGGTACCATTCCTACTACTGTGGTGGTACCCATTCCTACTACTGTGCTGGTACCATTCCTACTACTGTGGTGGTACCCATTCCTACTACTGTGGTGGTACCCATTCCTACTACTGTGGTGGTACCAATTCCTACTACTGTGGTGGTACCCATTCCTACTACTGTGGTGGTACCCATTCCTACTACTGTGGTGGTACCCATTCCTACTACTGTGCTGGTACCATTCCTACTACTGTGGTGGTACCCATTCCTACTACTGTGCTGGTACCATTCCTACTACTGTGCTGGTACCAATTCCTACTACTGTGGTGGTACCCATTCCTACTACTGTGGTGGTACCCATTCCTACTACTGTGGTGGTACCCATTCCTACTACTGTGCTGGTACCATTCCTACTACTGTGCTGGTACCATTCCTACTACTGTGCTGGTACCAATTCCTACTACTGTGGTGGTACCCATTCCTACTACTGTGGTGGTACCCATTCCTACTACTGTGGTGGTACCCATTCCTACTACTGTGGTGGTACCCATTCCTACTACTGTGGTGGTACCCATTCCTACTACTGTGGTGGTACCCATTCCTACTGGTGGGAGTGGGCACGTCACAAACTTTAAGCAATATTCCATCTTCCGCGCCGGGAGATGGGATTTGACATCTTTTGTCTAAATATCTATTTTAAAACTCGCTCAAGGACATTTCGCGATAACCACGTTTCTAACCATCGTTCGTTCCATTTGACCCTTACTGCTTTTCATTGAAGCATCGACGTAGCATAGAAATCTTATTAACCTTGGTGGAATATTGCATTGGTGATGTAGGTGGCAGAATGGCATGGGAAATGAATTCACAGTGACAAGTTACATCCAATGATGGCTTCGTATTTTCCATCAATTGCCGGAATGCAGCACGCGTTATAAATGCGGCGCTGGGCTGTTGTCGTTATGCTGATGCGAGGGAATTAAATAAATAAATAACCCTGCCATCGATTCTTCTCGACATGTTATTGAGATGTCTAGTGACGTAATTCAGGGATGGCCCGAGTACACGTGATCACTAAACACGACGTGCAGAAACACAGGGCCTGGTTCCGCGTGGGTAGTGGCTACCGTTTGTGTTGACGGCCCAGCACACGACCTAACCGGAACGGGAGTTAAAACGATTGGAACGGTTTTGTTCATCAAAGCCTCTGTCCACCCAGAGGTACAGTAGACTCTCGATTATCCGCCTGTGGTTTATTCGATTTGCGGATTAACCGCGCACCCGAGATTTTGACGTAAATTAATAAACTCGTGGATTTTCCCTCGAGCCCAAATTAATCATCTAAAATCAGTGAAGCTTTGTTATTCTTGTAAATGTTTATTGAAAGTCACGTGCTTAAACCGAACAAATATGTTGCTCCGGTTAGTCAGAAATCCACGTGATCGCCTCTACAGTACAGTAGTTGCAAATATTTACAACAGTGGGCGGAGTTTGATTGATGTTGATTGGCGTGGCTGCTATCCACTTAGTGGGCAGACTCTTCTGCATGGGAGCAGGAAAGTGCTGAGCACACGCAGCGATTGGTCGATCGTTAGTATTCGTTCTCAATTTTATGAACTTAAACATCATTTATATCTATATATATTGTCAATTGTCTTAACTTAAACATAATTTATACCTATAAATAGTCTAAATTTTCTTAACTTAAACATAATGTATACCTATATTAGTGGTTTTTGGCATAGAAATCCGTGGAAAATGTTCATTATCTGCGGCCGCCCTCACCGTCATTAGCGCGGATAATCTTATGTATGAATGGGTTAACATCACTGTTGATGGGCACGTCTGTGCGGCGAGGGCTAAAGTATCGGTTTACTCCCCCGCATCTCGCAAGACGTCTGGCCCGCGTGGCAGAGGAGGCCCCAGTGACCCTCTGCAGGGATTCCTCTCCCCGTCTGGCAACATATCTATATATATTGTCAATTGCCACCTGCGCGGCTGCTCCTGCGCCGGCGTTTACCCAGGAGACACTCGGACCAGGCTCCAACACAACGTGCACTGAGCCCAGGTAACTTGGGATCCGATTCCACTGCACAGATCACTACAGAGACAAAGGTGCCCTCGTAAGGCCTTTGTCAGGCTGTTAGGGCCAAGTGCCGTCAGCAAGCACTCGTGAAGGCACACGAGGGGCGATGTTGTGACCAGTGCCACGCCCGGCCACCCTTTCTCTCCCCCAGTGCTGCTGTGTATACGCAGCGTTTAGGGCTGAGTTGACCTAGAGCCGGTTCAGATATTTATGGTGGCCACCGTGGCCGGGAATCAAACTCGGTTGCTTTAGCGGTGGCGCGCTGACCGCCGTGCCACTGCTCCCCCACCACGAACACCAACACACATTCCCCTAAGCAGCCCTCTTTATTAGCAATATTATTTTCATGCCAAACATATTAAAGGGCTACGAGCGAATCACTTGACTCATCCTCTCATTCGCAATTGTCAGGGTTTTCCCAGGATAACGTTGGCCGTTGAAGTGTCTGCGAGAGACACTGTTTTGCGTCGGCGCCAAATGACCGCAAGCCTCTCTTCCGCCCGACGAACTTGCCAGCGTCTCATTTCCAAAGTCTATGATGCCCTTATGGGCAATGTGAGCTCCATTATTGTGATTGTTCTCAGCCGAGGTTAGCCAAGGGCCTCGTTTGGTGGAAGTCGACTGAATGCAGAAATGCTGCAGGGAAATTATGTTGTGGAGGTGTTTGGTGTTTACCAGCTAGGAACAGAAAAAATAACTGGCCGCTCGCATATCATGAACGTGATCACCATCACTCCCATCATCACTCGTGTATCCTAGCCAACATCATCACTCACAGAACATCATCATCATCATCGCTAGTTCCGCCATTAGGTATTCAATAAATCACTGAATATAATGGTATAAAGTGTGGGATTTGAACCCAGGTCAACTGCTGCAAAGGCAACGGTGCTAGCCACTAAAGCGATCGGTGGAGGTTGTAAATATCCCGGTTGTTAAATAATCCTCGTTTTAATTATGTTCTAATTCATTATTACTTTGTTGTCATTTATTATTGAGTGGAATGCATTATTAAGCTCAATATAAAATGCGGATTTAACGGAAGCTCAGCTCTGGCGTTAAACAGTTTGCTCTCCAACATTCCGAGTTTTGCTGATACACAAAATCAATTTGCGTGTTTTCCCACACCGTGGCAACTTCGCCTACAGCGACGGTCTAACCCCAGTAGAAAAGCAGCGATGGATCACGACCACGTTGGTCGTGAAAGGCCCGCGTGTGAAATGAAGGTGGATTGATAATCGAGGTTTTTGTATTGGGGGAGGGGGGGTTAGATCGCGTGAATATGAATGTGTCGTTAAACCCGCCACCACCCGACACGGCCAACTAGTAAGGTTTGTCACGTAACACAAAACGTGCCAATTCGCGACTTCGTCCAGTACACGGGCTGTGTGTTGGAGAGTGACCCCAGCACCACATCTACAACTGGCGGGTGAATTTCGATTTAAAGCTTTCGTGACTGCAGGGATTCATCTTCTTGGTTCTTTCGGTAAAGTCACGTAGAAGGGAAATAATAAAATAATAAATAATAAAACATAATAAAATAATTCTCACGACGTTTCGGCCACCTGAGGACGGCTGCTTGCGTTGTGGCCGAAACGTCGTGAGAATTATTTTATTATGTTTTATTTTTATTATTTTATTATTTCCCTTCTACGTGACTTTACCGACAGAACCAAGAAGATGAACTGACGGGTGTTCTGGGGTGGTGGAGTGACGGCGCAGCGGGTCGCGACGCTGCGCTGTGAGCCGAGCGCGATCTGAAGGGACAACGATCAGGCGTCTTGCGAAGCCGCCATATTCTCTACGCGTCTGTCTCAATGGATTGTCACCGTCACCGAGAGCGCACGAGACCAGCGGCTCTTCGCCTGGGGGGGTGGCACGCCGCACTCCCTGGAGGTGCCACGCCACACTCCCTGGGGGTGCGGGATGTCCTCTCTGGGGGGTACGAGACGCGGAGAGGTTTGTCTTAGAAGGTAAATCATCGCAAACACAAATCAAGCACGGGCACGTAGTGACAACTCACTTTGTTTCATCAAACCCTAAGCGTGTGTTAACATTGTACTTTTTAACGATCAAGAACCATCGGGTTGCAAGGCAGCAAATCAGGGTGAAGAACCACTGCACTCAACACACACAATGGACCCGGCGAAATATCCCCAGGGATCACAACAACAGCAGCAGCAGCAGCAAAATCGCCCCCTGACTGCGAAAGCCTTCCTAGATGTACACGTCCCTTTGTCATTCCACTGCTGGATGAAGGCCCCTTCCCCACTCAATGGTCACCGCCAACCCATTAACAGCAGAGGCTTGGGTGGCCCCTGGCGCTGTCGCCCGTCTACTGTAGCCTGTCGTGCCCAGCAGGTGGCATTGCTGCTGCCGCTGCTGCTGCTGCTGACCCCTATTCCATCGGGGCAGCAGCAGCAGCAGCGGCACCACCGCTCAGTGACGTCATCAGCTCAAGCCTCCGGTAACCCACGTGACCACCCCCGCTCTGAATCGCTCTGCTCAGCCCCCGTTGCCCGCTCCGACAAGAACACACAGAGGCTGCCCCCTCCCCGTGCAGCTTCGCTTGTGCTCGCTCCTCTCACTCCTCATCCACCCTCCCTCCCTCCCTTCCATCACGCTCTCATCATCACCACCACCACCACCAACCCGCTCTGTTCATCCCCGACATCTTGGCCCGGTTATTCCTTCTCCTCCCCTCCTGCCCGGTGCTTCTCCTCCTCCTCCTTCCTGCTGCTGCTGCTCTTCTTGGGCCATGCGCTCCACCGTTTTGTCCACCGTGGGGAATTCCGTCCCGGATATTCCTCCTGACCCTTGCCCGCTCATCGTGCCCTCCACCTCCCCCCCCCCCCCCAATTCTGCCCCCGCCACCCCACCGCACCAACCACCCTGTGGCATATTGCCACGGGTGGACGGGTGAATGGCGCGAGAGTCCACAGGGATATGGATTTTGCCAGATGCCGTGTGGCCTAAATTGCAGCGACTGCTGGACTCAGAGGCGACACTTTGTCTGCAGCGTCGTGTGGACGATGTGCCAGCGTGTGCCGGTGTGTGCCGGTGTGTGCCGGTGTGTGTGCTTGTAAATTGCCGCGATATGTTCCTGATTTCGGGATTAGTCCGAAGAAGCAAAGCAAATTAGGATCTTAATATTTAGGAAATATCGGACGATCCGAATGTAGCGATGTTTGGGAATGATCCGAAAGCCAGGAAAACGACGTCGCTAATGCATATTTTTTATAAGTTCACACATTCATCCATAACACTACGGCCTTAAAAGAAAAACAATACATAACAGGCAATGTTTCGGGCAATGGCCCTCCATTACACGTAAAAAAAATGTGCGTAGATCATGAAATGTGCCATTTAGTTTTTACACAAAATACGTATTTCACATTGCCGCACTGAAGCACCTTCCCATCCAGAGCCATACTTTGCATTTTGAATAAGGACAGAAAACAGCAAGCTGTGCAAGCCAGGGCTTGTCTGGCTTCCGTCCCAGTAAACATGTAAACTGTGTAACAAAAAACTTCCTTTTATTTTTTACCAGGTAAGGCCCACGGAGCTGTGCAGCTCTTTTTCAGAAGCGACCTGGCCACAAATTATCACAAAAAAGTGGCTTATCACGTTGAAATGTATCGCAGCCAAATACTCTAAACGCGCGATGTCGATTCTAAACGTGGAGGGGGAAACATGGAGGACCCGGAGATAAATTCACGCGACCACGGGGAGAGAGAGAGACGCAAACTCCAAATATACAGCAGCAGCAGGCGTCATCTGGGTCGGGATCGAACCCACGACCTCCTGTGTACCAGGCGAGGCAGTCAACATTTTGGCGAGATATTAATGAAGAGGTTCGTGTGATTAGTGTGTGGTTAGTGTGTTGTTAGTCTGTGGTTACTCTGTGGTTAGTGTGTGGTTAGTGTGTGGTTAGTGTGTGGTTAGTGTGTGGCTAGTGTGTGGTTAGTGTGTGGCTAGTGTGCGGCGAGTGACACGTTGGGCTACGGTGGCATTCATATAAATGTGTAAATACAAATATAAACGTTCACGAGCCTTAGTGGGGAAAGGCAAGAGAGCGAAGAACGGACGGTGCCAGATGTCACTGCGATGATGACTGGCGGGATCATCGTGTCTCTCATTGTGTCAACGCTCGCGATCGTGTCAATGCTCGTGGACCACCAGTGGCAAATTCGCCGACAGATCTGGGGCCCAGTCCGGTAGACCTGGCTCAGTCCAGTAGACGTGGCCCAGTCCGGCAGATCTGGCCCAGTCCGGTAGACGTGGCCCAGGCAGGTAGACGTGGCCCAGGCAGGTAGACCTGGCCCAGTCCGGTAGACCTGGCCCAGGCAGGTAGACGTGGCCCAGGCAGGTAGACGTGGCCCAGGCAGGTAGACCTCGCCCAGGCTGTCGGCGCACCAAAGTGGGTGGCGGGTTGGTGCAGCCAGCGCCACCACGCCGACGAGCACGCACCGCGCCAGGCACTCTCGTTTGGGGCTGAGTTGACCTTTAGCGATGCCCGGGCCCGGTGCGGATAATCACCGGCGATGTTCGCCGCGGAGGCCGGGAATTGAATTTCGTGCCACCGACTTCGTGGTTCCGTGGCGTGGCCGCGCTCCTGCCCGCTGCGCCCACCGCTCCCCGCGCCAAGCGCAGCCACACGCGTACACAATCCACACACTCGCTCGCTGTACCGTGATTGCACACGTATCAATTCTCCAATTATTTCACCTTTTCCTAATTGAGAAATCGTGTTCTCGCGGTGCGCGGGCTTGGGGTTTAAATGAAGATTGAGTGGGGGGGGGGGAAAACTGAAATGAGACTCTGTCCGAGAAAAACCAGTAACACCCAGACATGACCCATTCATTTGCACCCACACGCTTGACTGAATTATTAACACCAAGGAAAAACCCCGTAACACATTGAGAGCGGATATTAAGCAGCTGAACGGTTCAACGTGGAGTTTTTGGCTGCAATGGAACGCTTTTTGATTTCTTTCGCGAACACAACTGATGTTTATAGTCGGAGTGTGTGTTTTTGTCATTCTTTTTTTTATCTCGGATTGAACCGAAATATCTTGGACGATTCGAGGACTCAGATTGTAAATGTTGTGGCTTGGCTCTCCAACAAACCGGTTAGTGCTGTACTAGTGACGAATTGGCCACGTTCTGTTTACGTGACAACCCTTACTAGTTGGCTGTGTCGGGTGGTGGCGGGTTTTAACGACACATTTATATATTGACGCGATCTAACCCCAAAAAAATCTCAATTATGGACGATTAGAATTTGTTAACATTTTTCGGATAGTCTGCAAATGAGTCATCGCAGGACATTATATTGCAGGCACATTTTCACACGCACACACACACATGATGACAGAGCTGTGAATTGCTATTCTCCTTAATATATTAATTGTCAGGGCTCACCACTCATTATTGTGAACTTACACCAACGACACGTGCAGAATGACACGCTTGGCTGGCTACAATTACGCAAATAACACTCAATTTTATAATGGTTTTAATGTCCTATGGAAGTCACTTTCCAGACGACATTACATTTGAATTAGCCACGATTTGCCAGATCACCTAAATTGTCTCATGGATGTCAAGTTAAAGGGTTGATTGTATGTCATTTGAACATGATTTGGTACTCAACAACATGATTTGGTACGCAACAATTTGCATCTGTTTGAATTCACGGCGACACTCCCATTCGCGTTGTTGAATCTGTGCACGCATTGACCGCCGTAGACTCAGGTCGACCACTGTTGGCGTCTCCACGAAGAGTTGGTACTCGCTTTATCGACCACGGAAGTGAGGGATGATGGGCCGAGTCACCACCCCCCCCCCCCCCCAAACCAGAATGTGAACTTGGAACTCCCCGATTGTGAACCGCTCACTGTGGGCGCCACGGTGGCGAGGAGATGTTAACTCCCTCGCCCGGTATGCAGGAGGTCGTGGGTTTGATCTCGACCCTGACGCCTGCTGCTGTATATTTGGAGTTTGCGTGTCTCTCTCTCTCATCACCATCACGGTGGCTAGGAGATGTTAACTCCCTCGCCCGGTATGCAGGAGGTCGTGGGTTCGATCCCGACCCTGACGCCTGCTGCTGTATATGTGGAGTTTGTGTGTCTCTCATCATCATCGTCACGGTGGCTAGGTGATGTTAACTCCCTCGCCCGGTATACAGCAGGTCGTGGGTTTGATCCCGACCCTGACGCCTGCTGCTGTATATTTGGAGTTTGCGTGTCTCTCTCTCCGTGGTCGTGTGGATTTTTCTCCGGGTCCTCCGGTTGTTTTGCCTCCACATTTAGAATGAACGTGCCTTTTAGAGTATGTGGCTGCTCTCTATTTCCCACGTGATCAGCCACTTGGTTGAGTTATCGTCCATGACCAGCTCGCTTCTGAAGAGCTACCCAGCTTGGTAGGCCTTGCCTGGTCACACAAAGATAGTTTTTAACTCGTTGTTGAGTCTCTACTCCCGCTGAGCAGGGCCGGATCCACCGCTCGGAAACCTCCTCTAGGCCCTCCGTTGCACGATGAAGGAGCCCGACCATCGCCACATTCTTCGTCTTCAAATTGACCCTGACAGCATTCGTGGCTTTGTCACAGCAGCTAAAGCTTCTATTAAAAAAAAACGAATTATAGTTAAAGAAATTAGTGCAGTAAGTCATTTATATTTGATTAAATTACCTCGCGTGGATTTTTTTCGTAAATTTTACATAACTAAATAAATACACATGGTTAGTGACTTCATCATTTAATTTTGGCCCAGAGGCAGGCAGTACATCTAAAATGCGGACTCCGTCTGTATGGGATATAGTGTTTCCCCCTCGCAGGCGTGGGTTGTCTCCGGCTATTGTGGTTTTCTCCCACCTGTATAGATACTCATTAATTGGCTGAAAGCATCTTAATATGTAGAGGACCGCAGAGCTTGGGGGCTGCTGCTGCCTTCCCGCTTCTCGTCCGTGGTTCCTCCTCCTGGCGCCTCCGAGTCGTCCTCTCTCTCTCTCAGAGTCGTCCTCTCTTTCTGAGTCGTCCCCTTTCTCTCTGAGTTGTCCTCTCTCTCTCTCTGAGTCGTCCCCTCTCTCTCTGAGTCGTCCTCTCTCTCTGAGTCGTCCTTTTCTCTCTGAGTCGTGTTCTCTCTCTTTCTGAGTCGTCATCTCTCTATCTGAGTCGTCGTCTCTCTCTCTCTGAGTCGTCCTCTCTCTCTGAGTCGTCCTCTCTCTCTGAGTCGTCCTCTCTCCGAGTCATCCCCTTTCTCTCTCTTCGAGAGCGAGGAGCGGATTCCGCACGGCAAGGACGCAGTATTTACGAGTTGGCATTGTTATTAATTGAGTGTCTTTTAGTTTTGTTACACCTTTGATGATTGTTTATTTATTTCGTAATCATCATTTCTGGGACATTATTTTGTAAACATGAAATATGCAGCGATATTCGCAGTGTGACGATAGTTTCAAAAACGGACGATACGATAATTATCATTAGAAGATGAACACAAGATTTAGCAGTTATTTGAAATACGTGGTCAACCAGGTAAGTGTCTGTGTTGTTGGCCGACTGATTTGCATCGCATTAAGTTTATAAGGTTTGCTGAGTTCGCGTCTCCCATCTTCTTGCTGTATTTGCCTCCGTGCAGTTTGCCGTGCTCTGTGTGCTCTGTGTGTGATGTCCCTCTGTGTGTGATGTCCCTCTGTGTGTGATGTCTGTGTGCTCTGTGTGTGATGTCCCTCTGTGTGTGATGTCTGTGTGCTCTGTGTGTGATGTCCCTCTGTGTGTGATGTCTGTGTGCTCTGTGTGCGATGTCCCTCTGTGTGCTCTGTGTGTGATGTCTGTGTGCTCTGTGTGTGATGTTTGTGTGCTCTGTGTGCGATGTCCCTCTGTGTGCTCTGTGTGTGATGTCTGTGTGCTCTGTGTGCGATGTCCCTCTGTGTGCTCTGTGTGTGATGTCTGTGTGCTCTGTGTGTGATGTCTGTGTGCTCTGTGTGTGATGTCCCTCTGTGTGTGATGTCTGTGTGCTCTGTGTGCGATGTCCCTCTGTGTGCTCTGTGTGTGATGTCTGTGTGCTCTGTGTGTGATGTCTGTGTGCTCTGTGTGTCATGTCCCTCCGTGTGTTCCCTGGCTGTGTAGTTTACGTCATTTTCACCTGAGGACGAGCGCTTGAGTTGCGTTCGAAACGTCGTGATCTATTCTATTTTTATTTTATTTCTACATACGTAACTTTACCGAAAGACCCAATGAGTATAGTAATTCCTGCAGTCATGAAAGCTTCAATCCGAGATTAATTATTATTGATCTTAATAGCAAAACATATTTATTGCTGTAATATGCTACGGTATTATATTTGGAGCCTGCGTGTCTCTTTTCCTCGTGGCCGCGTGAATGTTTCTCCGGGTCCTCCAGTTCGTTTCCCTCCACATTCAGAATCAGCGTCACCACGCAGTTTCAGAATCTTTGTCCGCTGTAAATGGCCACGTGATGATGATGATGATGAGCCCGCTTCGTTGAGCTGTCATTTGGCATGGGCCAGGAGGCTCACTGAAGAACACCTACATACCAACTCAGTGGACCTCATCTGGAAGAAAAAAACATATGAGAACATATAAACAATATAAAGACCCGTCCGTTGGCATTCGTGGATTACTACAACGTTGCATGTTTACAAGGGCATGAGGCTCGACACACCCTGGGTTTGCCCAGCTTGCTGTTTTCTGTCCTTATTCAAAATGCAATCAATGAGCTCTGGAAGGGAAGGCGCTTCAATGTAGCGATGTGAAAAATAAAAATCAATCTTTTGTGTAAAACTAAATGGCTTTTGGGTTTTAATCAATAGCACCCTAAAGATGAACAAAGCCTGCACGTGCGCGCGCGCGTGTGGGCGCGCGCGGGGAGCGGCGGCGCAGTGATTAGCGCACACGGCCAACACCGGTGAAGATTATTTGAAATGGTCCTGGGCGTCCCCTAGGTCGACTCAGCCTCAATTGACTACCTAGTGCAGTGTAAACATCGCCACTGGGGAGACAAAGGCTGTCGGGCGTGGTTCTGGCCACTCACCTACTGGTGTGCCGTTCCGTCCTTCATAGGTGCTCGCTAACAGCACTTTCCCCAACCGTCTGTTAAGGCTATACGGGGGGTCTTTGTTTTTGTGTTTTTGTGTTCACGTGTGTGTCTCTCAATCACTGTTCTCTGCATGCCCGTCTCTGTATCTGTCTTCCTATCTGCTACCTGCCTGCCTGCCTCCCAGTGGGCGCATTTCTCTCCATGTAGCTGTATCTCTCTGCCTGTCTCTCTGCCTATGAGCATGTTTAACTTCTATCGCACCGTACGTAGCCAATCGTGCTAATCGATGTATGCCTGTCCACCCCTCTGCCTGTCTGCCAGCTTCTCTGTTAACCCGTATGTCTGTCTGTCTGCCTGTGAGCGTTCACGCGTTTGTCGGTATGTATGCCTGCACACCTGCCTGTCTGACTGTATTTCAGCGTGTCTGTTTGCTTAGGCTGCCTGCCTGCCATGCGCGTCTCTGTCTGCCTGTCATCAGTCACACGGACAGGACACACACACACGCACGAGAGAGAGAGAGAGACGCGTGTGCACGAGTGGTGAGTGAGTGTTGGGTGGGTGGGGAGAGAGCGTGCCCCTGTTCAGCTGAATGTGTCTCACGCCCGACAGCCCAAGGATGTTGTGTGTGGCAAGTTTCTCCGCCAGCGTCGCGGCCGCTGTAGTGATTGTGGCAGGCAATTAATTAAGCCGAAAGATGGCCCAGGGAAAGAAAACTACAGTCTGAAGAGCGACGAGCGAGCGAGTGTGGGGGGAGCCGGTAGCGTAGTGGTTAGCGGCGCTGCTGCGCCACGAACCTGGACACGAGAGTTCGATTTCTCGCTCACGGACTACACCGGTGACGATTATTTGAACCGATCATGGGCCATCCCTAGGTCGACTCAGCCTCAAATGAGTACCTGGTGCGTGTGTTGCAAACATCACCACTGGGGAGACAAAGGCGGCCGAGCGTGGTGTTGGACACCCACCCCCTCGTGCGCCGTGCCGGCCTTCATAGGTGCTGCCCGCTAACAGCACTTGCCCTAATCAGTCTGTGAAGGCTCCAGGAGGTGGAGGAGGGGGTGAGGTTTTTGTGTGGTGCTTCTGTGGGGATGTGATGTGTGTGTGTTTATTTATATGCCTGTCAGCGTGCACTGGTGTGTGAGAGAGAGCGCGCGTGTGTGTGTGCCCATCTGCTTGGGCTAAAAATATATCGGAACCACTTGGGTGGTGGTGGAGGTAGTGGTGGTGGTGGAGGTGGTGGTGGTGGTGGTGATGCCCTCTCATTTTTTTGCACAAATGGGGACGTGGGCTGCCCTGGTTTTGGATGCGCGGCTTTTTGCAGATGGGATTTTTTTTTCTCCCTGTCGAAGCAAAAAATAATGACATTGTACTGTGCATGAACACGGACATGGGAAGAATTCTCATTTGTATCGTACGTGCATCAGAATCAGAATATTTATACCGGAGGAATCCGATGAGCCATAAAGCTCTTTCTTTCACTGATGTCTAGTAGTATTTGATGTCTAGTAGCATTTTCGATACATTTTTTTGTGTCCACGCGCGTGTGAGCGTGTTTTTGTTGCTTTCTTGTTTGTGTGCGTGCGTGCGTTAGGTCGTGTGCATGGTCGACTCAGCCTTAAATGAGTGCCCGCTGCGGTGCGTAAACATCACCACAGGGGAGACAAAGGCGGCCGGGCGTGGTGCTGTGGCCACTCCCTGGTGTGCCGTGCCATCCTTCACAGGTGCTCCGCAACCGCACTTGCCACAACAGCCCGTTAAGGCTACATCGATGGCTCGTTGTCTTTGTAGGTACATGAATGTGTATGTGCTTGTGGAGAGCGGTAGTGCAGCGGTTAGCGCACTGCGTTACGAACCTGGCGACCCGGGTTCGATTCCCGCTCACGGCTAACACCAGTGGCGATTATCTGAACCGGTCCTGGGCCTCCCCTAGGTAGACTCAGCCTTAAATGAGTACCTGGTGCGGTGTGTGAACATCGCCACTGGGGAGACAAAGGCGGTCGGGCGTGGTGCTGGCCACCCACCCCCTCGTGTACCGTTCCGGTCTTCATAGGTGCTCGCTAACAGCACTTGCCCCTACAGTCTGTTAAGGCTTTACGGGGGATCTTTATCTTTATGTGCTTGTCATAATCTTATAAGTTTATTTTTTAAATACATAACAGATTAGAGAGCTTTTGTGATCCAAACTCTACGCCTTCCCCGCCCCCCGCTAGAGCATTCGAGATTTGCTTCGTCGCAATGCCCGTTCGTCACGTGACATCTCGTCGGCGTGCAAATTCAAATCATCATTTGCGAGAGGGTCGACCGTGTTCCCCACTCGCACGGTCGCTTCGGTGGCTCGGTGGCGAGTCAACAAATACTCGCCACCGTCGACGTCGCCTCCTTTCGTCGTCTCGAGCCTAAACCGTCGACAGGGGCATCGAACGTCGCTGCAACGTCGCGAGCACGACTTGGGTCGAACGAAGCCGCTCCGGGCGAGGGGAGAGCACGAGGCGTGACGCGGGCTGCTGCACGTGCTCGCCGCGGAGTCGAGACGAGCGGCACCCGGATGTGCGGTCGATCTCCCGGTGCGGCAGTTCACACAATGAGGACGTCACAACCTCGTCCACCCTGCACACCACTCGTCCCACCCATCACCTCCTCCACCACCCTGCACACCACTCGTCCCACCCATCACCACCTCCTCCTGTACCCTGCACACCACTCGTCCCACCCATCACCACCTCCACCACCCTGCACACCACTCGTCCCACCCATCACCACCTCCACCACCCTGCACACCACGCGTCCCACCCATCACCACCTCCTGTACCCTGCACACCACTCGTCCCACCCATCACCACCTCCTCCTGTACCCTGCACACCACTCGTCCCACCCATCACCACCTCCACCACCCTGCACACCACTCGTCCCACCCATCACCACCTCCACCACCCTGCACACCACGCGTCCCACCCATCACCACCTCCTGTACCCTGCACACCACTCGTCCCACCCATCACCACCTCCTCCTGTACCCTGCACACCACTCGTCCCACCCATCACCACCTTCACCACCCTGCACACCACTCGTCCCACCCATCACCACCTCCACCACCCTGCACACCACGCGTCTCACCCATCACCACCTCCTGTACCCTGCACACCACTCGTCCCACCCATCACCACCTCCTCCTGTACCCTGCACACCACTCGTCCCACCCATCACCACCTTCACCACCCTGCACACCACGCGTCCCACCCATCACCACCTCCTGTACCCTGCACACCACTCGTCCCACCCATCACCACCTCCTCCTGTACCCTGCACACCACTCGTCCCACCCATCACCACCTTCACCACCCTGCACACCACGCGTCCCATCCATCACCACCTCCTCCTGTACCCTGCACACCACTCGTCCCACCCATAACTACCTGCACCACCCTGCACACCACTCGTCCCACCCATCACCACCTGCTGCACCCTGCACACCACTCGTCCCACCCATCACCTCCTCCACCACCCTGCACACCACTCGTCCCACCCATCCCCTCCTCCACCACCCTGCACACCACTCGTCCCACCCATCACCACAACCACCACCCTGTACACCACGCGTCCCACTGTTTCTCTCCAGTGTCTCGAGATGCGGTCGAACATCTGGGTGCTATTCGAGTCCAGATTGTCCCTGCAATCGCATCGGTCTCTTGCCACGCGCTAGTCTGAACCTCCCAGTCGCCTGCTTGCCCGATCACGTCACAAACAATTCCAGGCATCTTCTTGCACACGCCGATATTCTAAAGGGCGAGCGCTTCGTTTTTTGTTAGTTGATTTGTTAAAGTGTGGCCTTGACAGATGCAGCCACGGGGACATAACTCGCGCCTCAAATACACGTCGCATAACACTCACGTTGACACCTCCACTTGTACCACCGAGTGGTTTATGTGGCCCCGATTTCACCCAACCCCGTGAACATATTAATACGTCGCTTCGAGCTCCATCCTTCAGACCACAATGTCCACGTGGCGTCGTGCACACCGTACGGGCGCAATGCAGGCATCATTGTCTACACTGGCTGCTCCACATTCTCAATTGCTCCTGACATCATCGTCATCATCAGCAGCAGCCATGGTCAGTCCACTGCTGGATTAAGGCCTCCTGCCTAAGCCTGTAGTGATGGCGAGGATGGTGGTAGTGTGATGGCAATGATGATTTTGAAATATTGCTGTTGGAACAGTGAGGGTAGTGATGATGGTGGTGATGATTTAGATGATGTTGATGCTAGTAATGATGATAACGATGGTTTTGAAGATGATGGTGGTGGTGACGATGCTGACGGTAATGACACCGACGTTTTTGGACAATGTTGGTCGTGGTGATCATGGTGGTGATGATGGTATCGGTGGTGGTGGTATTTTGGAGGTGACGATGATGACGATGTTGATGAAAGTGATGATGATGATGTGGCTACATTAATAGGCATCTCCATAAACACGACTGTTTCCAAGGCGACATTCTGCCCCATCCCGATAAACAACCAACGCTTGGCCCAACGTCGGTGCGCATTGCGTGTTTGACGGGGATGCCGTTGAGCTGAGCAGCGATCTTCGTTTCCCCATTGCGGCTTGGCCAAAGCTGGCGGATATGAAGGTGGCGAGCGCGTTACAGGGAGAGGGGGAGGGAGAGGGGTAGGGGAGGGAGAGGGGAGGGGAGGGAGAGGAGAGGGGAGGGAGAGGGGGAGGGGTAGGGGAGGGAGAGGGGTAGGGGAGGGAGAGGGGTAGGGGAGGGGTAGGGGAAGGGTTTAAAGGGACTGAGGAGGACAGGCGGCGGTGGCATTTTACCCACGTGGCGAATGAGCATCGATGACTGCGCACGATGGAAAGCCTCGCCGGCAATCCACAACGACGTCACGTGGACTTGAGAACGCGCACTGTGCATGGACACGTGGACTTGAGAAGTGCACTGTACAAGTCCACGTGGACTTGAGAACGCACAGAGCAGGTGAAGGACGCACGCGTCACGACCGCCAGTGACGGCCGACGGCGAAGAGCGACAGTCAAGGGACGGGACGCGCTCCATCTCCTTCAACAGACTGTCGGGGCAAGTGCTGTTAGCCGAGCTGCGCCTATGAAGGCCGGCACGGCACACGAGGGGGTGGATGGCCAGCACCACGCCCGACCGCCTTTGTCTCCACAGTGCTGATGTTTTACACACCGCACCAGGTACTCATTTAAGGCTGAGTCGATCTAGGGGGGGCAGAACAGGTTCAAATAATCGCCACTGCTATTGGTCGTGAGCGCAGATCACGACACTAACGCTCCCTACGTAAACCCATCAGCGGCATCATCAGCAGGCATGCGAATCATCATCTTTATCAATGCAGCATCGCACCTCCGATTAACACGGCTGGCTACGTACGGTGCGAAAGAAGTTCAGTGTACACAATCGTCACCATCACCTGCCTTGCGACGTGATTCGAGGACAGTATTCTCGTATCAACGGTAAACACATTGTCCTGCGGAGGGAGCTGGTAGGAACGTTGGGTTGCTCGGTCAATGGCCTGCAGGGTCAACGGCGGCGTGGTGTATTCCGCAAATATGCCCGACTGTGAGGGCGGGCACAAGCCGGCGTGAGTAGGTTAAACGTTGAGTTTATAAGGGCACCACGGGGTGACCAGCCCCTCCCCACCCAGCCCCACCCTCCCCACCAGCCCCTCCCCACCCAGCCCCTCCCTCCACACCCAGCCCCTCCCTGCACGACGGACGGACGGACACAATAATCCCCTGTGGGCTGGTGGAACCAGTGGGTTCCTACCAGTAAAAATAAGTCACAACGGGTGTGAACAACACACGAGCAACCAGCGTCAGCCTAAAGATACACAAGCAATAAGTACAAACCTGTCAACCCATTATCAGTGCCCACCTTATTACAGACCTGATCGGCCACCCCGTGCCCCTTGTGAATCTCAACGTTCATCCTACAAAGTCCCATCACAAGGGAGAAACACAAACAAACTAAACATGATTTTTATGCTCGTATTGAAACGGCTGTACGCCGTACGGACCTGAAAACTCAATTTCTCTGTACAAGAATACGGGGTAAACCCTGTGGGTTGACACGCTGTGATATTCGCACCCAGAATGCGCGTGTGTGTGTGTGTGCGCGTGTGTGTGTGCGCGTGTGTGTGTGCGTGTGTGTGTGCGTGTGTGCGTGTGTGTGTGCGCGTGTGTGCGTGTGTGTGTGTGCGTGTGTGTGTGCGTGTGTGTGTGCGTGTGTGTGTGCGTGTGTGCGTGTGTGTGTGCGCGTGTGTGTGTGCGTGTGTGTGTGCGTGTGTGTGTGCGTGTGTGCGTGTGTGTGTGCGCGTGTGTGTGCGTGTGTGTGCCTCCTCTGAGCAGAGCCATCCAGTGTTCACGCACCAAGACAAAGGCTCACACACTTGGACAGGAATTGGCCCAAAAATATTCCCGAGCGAAATGAGACGCGTCCCCGAGGACGTCTGCCTGGAGGAGACGGAGCGATGGAATCGGCTCGCGGTGCTGGTGACTAACTGCGTCGCGGGATCGCGAGAGACGGCGCCTTGGGGAGGCTCTCATCCAGCAGTGGATTGACCATAGGTCATGGTAATAGGGATGATGATGATGATGATGATGAAGATAATGAAGGACCCATCAAGTGGTAACCCTCTCAAAAGCTTTCCTGGATGAGCACACAACTCGTGACGCCGTGAGAATGACAATCATCATTATGAGTCGTAGCGAGTTGCGGTACGAGTGGTCGTACCATTAAGACCTTTCAATTATCTCGCAACGTGAATGTGTCGAGTCAGCGTGCTGCGTTACGGGCGGCTCGCCGAGCGAAGGTTAAAAAAAAAACACGTGGATGCGGAACGGGCAGGAGCCGTGGCGTCGTTGAATTAACAGCTTTTAGAAATTGGCATCGCGAACGTCGGAAAAGGGGCTGACGCAGCGAGGGACGGGGGGGGGCATCGTGGCTGGTAGCAGCCGTGCGGCGTTCCTCGTGCGTCTCTTCTCGTGCCTCGGGAACCCTCGCGACGAGGGGGATGCGAGCGCGGACGTGAGCTACGTCTGCCCTTCCAAGAACGCGCTTTCTCTACTTAAATATATTATCTCGTTATGTAACTGGAGCAAATGGAAACGTCGGTGTGTCCTCGCCGAGAGAAAAGCGGCGAGTGACCTTGCAAGATGACGACGCTGCTGCTGCTCTTGCTGCTGCTGCTGCGTTATTTCTCTACGCCGGTCCCCCAATCGAATTGCCGGTGGCGGCACTTTGGCCGTCATCACCGTCGCCACCGTCACCGCAGTTTCTCCCCCCCCCCCCCGAGAGATTTTGTGGCCGCTCCGCTCAGAGCTCGCGGCCACGCAGAGTCGTGAGTCACTGTGGCTCCGCACGGCACCGGAGTCAGCCGTGCGGGCGGCACCTGGCAGGCGCGTCTGGTGAGAATGTGTTTGGTAAGATCATTCGTGGGCGTGTTTCAGCTCTCGTAAGCTGTGTGTGGGAGTGTGTGTGGGTGTGTGTGGGTGTGTGTGTGGGTTGGTGTAGGTGTGTGTGGGTGTGTGTGTGGGTGTGTGTTCAGTTTTTTGGGGAATCTCCAGTCCCTGAAGGAAGCTCCCGGCACGAGGAGCGAAACGTCGGTACGTCGCGCTGAACAACAACAGCCATAATAACGATAACGACAACAACAACAACAACAACAACGCGCGTCTGATAGCTGCACGCGCACGTGTCTCTGTTTCTTTGCTGGCAAACTCCTCACGCACTCCTCGTGCAACCTCCAACATCCGTCTATCAACACCAGCTCAAGCCTCCCGTATACCACGTGACTCCTGCGTGACCACCCCCACTCTGACACCCCTCCCCTCTCCCCGCCCGCTGTGAAAACACACTCCGCTCCTCCTCCTCCGTGCAGCAGCAGCAGCATGGCTCTGGTGCAGCCTCTCACTCTGCTCACCACGTGCTCCCGTTTCTCCGCTCCTTTTCCATCCCCTTCCTCGTATGCTCCATCCTCTCTCTCCCGTTCCTTTCTCTTTGCCCCGTTCCTTCCATCCTCGACTCGACTCCCCTGCCCGTGCTGTAGCCACAGAAACGCTCTTCTATCGCCGAGCTCAATATGAAGAGTTCATTAAAATTCCGATCAATGCACCCGCATGGCAAGACAATGGTATTGTTAAACCGTGCATGCTTACTGTAGCTGCGCCGTTCAGGGTCCTAGTGGTGGCCATAACACTAAAACATTATTATTTATCCCGGCAACCCCCACTGAGTTTTAGCGTTCATTTTCAGTTTTATCATTTATTGGGACCCCCTGCGGCTTGAGCCTCACACGGTTGAGCACTGCAGCAGTGCCCTTGGGAGACTCCTGCCGCTGAGGTGACGGAGGGCTCGTGGAGCAGCAGCAGCACCACCAACTCTAAGAGAGCCACCCGGAC
Organism: Lethenteron reissneri; assembly: GCF_015708825.2. Lineage (NCBI taxonomy): Eukaryota > Metazoa > Chordata > Hyperoartia > Petromyzontiformes > Petromyzontidae > Lethenteron > Lethenteron reissneri. Next base: position 10,609,682 of record NC_083783.1, read on the forward strand.
GTCGTGCCGGAGGGGTTCCACGCTAGACACATTGTGGGGTCCGGTGGCAAGGGTCGTGATCTGTTTACAGGGATGCGTCCACTTAGGAACATTCAACTTATGAACTTTCAGGGATACGAACAAACCCGTCCGTGTGTGCAGTTGGCCGTTCGGACCGAGAGTCGTAAGTTCAACCTCTGCGCAATAGATGGCGGTGGTGGCATCTACATCTACAGAACGTGAAGAACCAGTGGCATCTACATCTACAGAACGTGAAGAACCAGTAGCATCTACATCTGCAGAACGTGAAGAACCAGTGGCATCTACATCTGTAGAACGTGAAGAACCAGTGGCATCTACATCTACAGAACGTGAAGAACCAGTGGCATCTACATCTGTAGAACGTGAAGAAGCAGTGGCATCTACATCTGTAGAACGTGAAGAAGCAGTGGCATCTACATCTGTATAACGTGAAGAACCAGTGGCATCTACATCTGTAGAACGTGAAGAACCAGTGGCATCTACATCTACAGAACGTGAAGAACAGTGGCACCTACATCTGTAGAACGTGAAGAACCAGTGGCATCTACATCTGTAGAACGTGAAGAACCAGTGGCATCTACATCTGTAGAACGTGAAGAACCAGTGGCATCTACATCTACAGAACGTGAAGAACCAGTGGCATCTACATCTACAGAACGTGAAGAACCAGTAGCATCTACATCTGCAGAACGTGAAGAACCAGTGGCATCTACATCTGTAGAACGTGAAGAACCAGTGGCATCTACATCTACAGAACGTGAAGAACCAGTGGCATCTACATCTGTAGAACGTGAAGAACCAGTGGCATCTACATCTGTAGAACGTGAAGAACCAGTGGCATCTACATCTGTAGAACGTGAAGAACCAGTGGCATCTACATCTACAGAACGTGAAGAACAGTGGCACCTACATCTGTAGAACGTGAAGAAGCAGTGGCATCTACATCTGTAGAACGTGAAGAACCAGTGGCATCTACATCTGTAGAACGTGAAGAACCAGTGGCATCTACATCTACAGAACGTGAAGAACCAGTGGCATCTACATCTGTAGAACGTGAAGAACCAGTGGCATCTACATCTACAGAACGTGAAGAACCAGTGGCATCTACATCTGTAGAACGTGAAGAACCAGTGGCATCTACATCTGTAGAACGTGAAGAAGCAGTGGCATCTACATCTGTATAACGTGAAGAACCAGTGGCATCTACATCTGTAGAACGTGAAGAACCAGTGGCATCTACATCTACAGAACGTGAAGAACAGTGGCACCTACATCTGTAGAACGTGAAGAAGCAGTGGCATCTACATCTGTAGAACGTGAAGAACCAGTGGCATCTACATCTGTAGAACGTGAAGAACCAGTGGCATCTACATCTACAGAACGTGAAGAACCAGTGGCATCTACATCTGTAGAACGTGAAGAACCAGTTGCATCTACATCTACAGAACGTGAAGAACCAGTGGCATCTACATCTGTAGAACGTGAAGAACCAGTGGCATCTACATCTGTAGAACGTGAAGAACCAGTGGCATCTACATCTGTAGAACGTGAAGAACCAGTGGCATCTACATCTACAGAACGTGAAGAACCAGTGGCATCTACATCTGTAGAACGTGAAGAACCAGTGGCATCTACATCTACAGAACGTGAAGAACCAGTGGCATCTACATCTGTAGAACGTGAAGAACCAGTGGCATCTACATCTGTAGAACGTGAAGAAGCAGTGGCATCTACATCTGTATAACGTGAAGAACCAGTGGCATCTACATCTGTAGAACGTGAAGAACCAGTGGCATCTACATCTACAGAACGTGAAGAACAGTGGCACCTACATCTGTAGAACGTGAAGAAGCAGTGGCATCTACATCTGTAGAACGTGAAGAACCAGTGGCATCTACATCTGTAGAACGTGAAGAACCAGTGGCATCTACATCTACAGAACGTGAAGAACCAGTGGCATCTACATCTGTAGAACGTGAAGAACCAGTGGCATCTACATCTACAGAACGTGAAGAACCAGTGGCATCTACATCTGTAGAACGTGAAGAACCAGTGGCATCTACATCTGTAGAACGTGAAGAACCAGTGGCATCTACATCTGTAGAACGTGAAGAACCAGTGGCATCTACATCTACAGAACGTGAAGAACCAGTGGCATCTACATCTGTAGAACGTGAAGAACCAGTGGCATCTACATCTACAGAACGTGAAGAACAGTGGCACCTACATCTGTAGAACGTGAAGAAGCAGTGGCATCTACATCTGTAGAACGTGAAGAACCAGTGGCATCTACATCTACAGAACGTGAAGAACCAGTGGCATCTACATCTGTAGAACGTGAAGAACCAGTGGCATCTACATCTGTAGAACGTGAAGAACCAGTGGCATCTACATCTGTAGAACGTGAAGAACCAGTGGCATCTACATCTACAGAACGTGAAGAACCAGTGGCATCTACATCTGTAGAACGTGAAGAACCAGTGGCATCTACATCTACAGAACGTGAAGAACCAGTGGCACCTACATCTGTAGAACGTGAAGAAGCAGCGGCATCTACAGGAGATTTTACAACTTTTAAGCCATTCCCCTTCTTTAGTGTACATTACTTACACCATGTTCGGAATTGACAGGAGTAAAGTCGGACTTACGAACAAATCGACTTATGAACAGACCTCGGGAACCTAACTCGTTCGTAAGTATACAGAGTCACGATTTTTTTTTACACACCGCAATTCTAGCGACACCCCCCCCCCCCTCCTTGGTGTGGATCCAAATTTATCAAAATCAAAAATACATTTTGACTACCAAGACAAAGATCCCCCATAAAGCCTTCACCGTTACGCAGCGCGCTAACCACTGCTGCGCCGCCACACGATTTGACTACAAGACAAAGGCAAAGATCCCCCTGTAAACAGACTGTTGGGGCAAGTGCTCACAGCGAGTAGCACCGATGAAGGCCGGCACGGCACACGAGGGAGTGGGGGTGGCCAGCACCACGCCCGACCGCCTTTGTCTCCCCCGTGACGATGTTTACTACACTCCGCACCAGGTACTCATTCGAGGCTGAGTCGACCTAGGGGAGGATGCACAGGACCGGTTCAGATCATCGTCTCTGTTGTCGGCCGTGAGCGGGAATCGAACCCGGGTCAGCGGGTTCGTAGCTGCTGCCCCTAACAGTCTGCTGGCGGTAGGCTGCTGCCTTGGCCTTGGGGATGACAAAGTGAACGGACCCGACACAGCGGCCCCGTGCCAGTCGCTGAAGTCCGACCGACGCCGTCAATCGCCCTGCCTCCCGAAGATGGGAGTGGCCAGCCCGACCGCACGAGTGGTCATCGTCAGTCTCGCTTTGCTGCGCTTCGGATTCCCTTCAGCGGCAACGTGGGAGGCCGCGAGACGCATCCGCGGCAGGCCGAGGGCGGTACAAATCGGGGGTGGGGGGGGGGGTGCTCTGCAGACACCTCGGCTTTTGACCTTGGCTCGCGTCTATGCAATTGTACCCCCCCCCCCCCGCTAACCCCACACACCATGGGTTAACAGCAATGGCCCTGGACGGATGAACGTGCGCGTGTGAGAGCAAGAGGTCGCGCGCGCGTGCGCATGTGTGTGGGCGCGTGTGTGCGCGCGTGTGTGTGTGTGCGTGCGCGCGTGTGTGTGAGTACGTGTACGCGTGTGTGCGCGTGGGGAGGGGTGGCGTTAGCGCGTTGCACTACGAATCTGCCGACCCGAGTTTTACTCCCGCTCACGGTCAACACCAGCGACGATTATCTAGGCCTCCCCTAGGTCGACTCAGCCCGAAATGAGTCTATGGTGCGGTGTGTAAATATCGCCACCGGGGTGACAAAGGCGGCTGGGGGTGGCACTCGCCACCCACCCCCTCGTGTGTTGTGCCGGCCTTCGTAGGTGCTCGCTAACAGCACTTGCCCCTGCAGTCTGTTAGGTCTACACGGGGGATCTTTGTCCGCGCCAGTGGTGAAGATCTGAAGCGGTGCCGAGCCGCCACTCTGTGTGGGATCAAGCGTTTCCCCTTCGCACACGTGGGGGTTGCTCCGGGTGCTCCAGTTTCCTCTCACTTGTAAATACTCAGTAATTGGCAGAAAACATCTGAATGTGTAGAGGACCGCAGAGCTTGGGCAATTGTTGGTAGCGCCGGCTCCTCGCTGCGTGGCTGCTGCTTTATTTAGCGGTTCCTCCTGGCGCCTCTGAGTCGCCCTCTCTCTCTCTGAGTCATCGCACTCTGAGTCGTCCTCTCTCACTCTCTGAGTCGCCCTGTCTCTCTGAGTCGTCCTCTCTCTCTGAGTCGTCCTCTCTCTCTGAGTCGTCTTCTCTCGCTCTCTGAGTCGTCCTCTCTCTCTGAGTCGCCGCCCCTCTCTATGAGTCGTCTCTCTCTTGAGTCCTCTCTGAGTCGCCCTCTCTCTTTGAGTCGTCCCCTCCGTGTCGTCCCCTCCCTCTGCGAGAGTGAAGAGCGGATACCGTAGAGCGGAGGCAATGCAGGTGTTACACATCGACATCATTCCCTGGCAATCGCTGTGCCTCACTGCAGCAGCCTCGAGTAAGAAACAGAGTTGTGAGACTCGGTAGGCCCTTCCTTGGTAAACAACAACAACAACAATAATTATGTCACCGAGATGTTTAAAACACCACAGAGCCGGGATGGGGTGTCTGCTGAATAGAACTATTTATTGTTCACGAGCAGAGCGACAATGACAATGATTATTATTTAGTGCGCGTGATGGTGTCACTGGGGGTTGTCGGTTCAAGTTAAGATCTATTGATTCCCGTGGTCGTTGCTGGGTTATGGCGCCACGCAAGCGATCCTGTGGGCGAGGGGCCGCGGTTGTTGGGTCACACGGAGATTCGTTTTCGTTGGCCTGTGTGGTGCCCTGTGTGGTGCCCTGTGTGGTGCCCTGTGTGGTGCCCAAGGTGGTGCCCAAGGTGGTGCCTTTGGAGAGGCAGGAGGGAAGGGAGGTTTGCGGAATTGTCCGTGCGGCGGAGTGGTGCCCCCTGTCGCATGCCTGGTGTGTCTCCAGCAACCTCTGGCTTCCTCCCACCAGACTGCGTGTGGAGGAGACTAGCACTGCGTGTAAAGACTAAAGCTACTTTTTTTTACTTTGCCAGGTCAAGCTCACTGAGCTGTATAGCTCTTTTTCAGAAGCGACTTGGCTATCACGAATGACAGCTCAAGGAAGTGGCTTATCATGAGGAAAGGAATTGCAGTGTAAATACCACGTGTATACACTAAGACCACGTGTAGAGACAGACCACGTGGTGTACACACTAAGACAACGTGAACACACTAAGATCACGTGGTGTACACGCTAAGACCAAGTCTACACACAGACCACGTGGTGTGCACACTTAGACCACGTGGTGTACACACTCCCACTACGCGCTCAGCGTGGAGTCGGCCAAGCAAACTCGAGCGTGACCCTCCAGAACGCGAGAGTCGCTGAGACTCCGTGAGGCTGTCCCAATGAAACCGTGGCAATGCAACGATGTTCAGTGCCGACAATGAAGGCCTTCTCCCACGTCGCGACGGCCATCGTGGTCTTTGACCATACTTCACCACGCTGGTCACTGCCACCGACTTTAGCCGTGGCCGAGGATCGTACTCGAGTGGCCCGTTCCATAGCCCGACGCGCTAATCACAGCGCCACCACTCCACCACCTTCCTAAGCTGAACATCGTGACGATGGCGAAACGACTTCCACTACAGAACAACTCTAGAGGGTATTGGGCCTACTCTTCCAGGATGTGGTTGTACGCATTTATACTGATGCCGCGATGGTGGGGAGGGGAGGATTGAAACTCGCACCGTCGTTTCAACTTCCGCGACGGAAGATCGAATCTAGCCGGCGACCGCTGCGCCCACTCCGATGGTCATCCATCCTGTTCACGACGATGATGACGATGATAATCGATGACAAACCGTGACAATGTCATCCCAATTTGGATGCAAAATCTGCAGAGGCAATGGTTAAATTTGACTTGGCCGGCCACCCATCACAGCTCAAGAAGCTTGGCAGAATAATTTGCTTTTCGTTGCAGATATACACCGCATTATTTATTTATTAATCCACCTACAACATGTAGTTATTTAATTAATTATTATTATTTTACAGCACGTACTATGCAAAACCACCCCCTACCCCCCATCCCATGTCCGGTGACGCGCGTGAACAGCAGCGGTAGATTTGCTGCGGCAGTCGCGTTCGTCTGCCTCTCCCCCAGCGAGGCATTGGTGGTGGGTCACCGCAATTATGTAACAGCGGCTGCGCTGAGTGCGTGTGTGGGATTCCATCAGCGGGATTTAAAAATATCGCTGTGCTGCATCGCAAGGAAGGGGTGGGGGGGGTGCGTTGTGTAAGCCTTTGTCGGCTTGCACGGTCACCACGGGATCGTGCGGCTTTGTGCCGGCTCGCGTCCAAACCTCTGCACACTCACGGGCAGTTATTACTTCTGAATGGTGGGGTGTACTGAAATAGAATTTGCGTTTCGCCAGCCAAATTAACGCATTTTTTTTACGAAATATATAAATAAAAACATTATTCTTCTGTGATTCGCTGAAGCGGTTATGGATGACATGTCATCTCGATGTTAAGATGTCATTAAAACAAAATCCGAATATCGGGGCTGGTGTGCGATACGTTGAGAAGAGTACGAATTGATCGGGGTGGGGGTGGGGGGACATCATCACAGGACATCATATCAGTTTATAATTGGGATATTGGTAAGACATTATATATATATGTAGGGAGATGAGAGAAGAGGGGTGTAGACAATAAGGATATTATATTAATTGGCTTACGTCAATTAGTTTATGTTGACTAAGGATTTTAATTCACGTCACAGTTGTATGAATCCAGGGTCCCCTTGAGCTACTTGGGGCTTGGTTTGCTCGTGCCGGGAGCCGAGCAACGTTTTCGGACACTCAGCCAGGTGATGCTATTCAAATGGGCTAACAAATCGTGATCGTATTTCGTGAGCAAAATTGATAAATGTACAGTATAGGTAATTGAGTCGACTTGCAGTCGATTGTCTTATTGTGGGGTGAAGTGTGTAGGCACTCCCACCTCTTCCAAGACATCTGCACCAGCGTGCCAGTGGAGGTCAAATGCCAGTGATGTTCACTGGCCACACGTGTAGCCTACATAGGCTCTTGGGGCAAGTGCTGTGAGCGAGCAGGCGTAGCGCACCTATAAGGGGGCGGTGTGGCGCAACAGCACGCCTGTGTCTCCCCAGTGGCGATGGTCACACCACACCAGGTACTCATTTGAGGCTGAGTCGACCTAGGGGAGGCCCAGGACCGGTTCAAATAATCGTCGCTGGTGTTGGCCGTGAGCGGGAATCGAACCCGTGTCGCCGGGTTTGTAGCGCAGCGCGCTAACCACTACACAACCGTTTCACACACGCAGGCACATATCCACACATGCATATGCACGTGTGTGCACACTCACAGATTATACGCTCTTGCCCAGACCATGAATAATAGGAAAACACTGCAATAAGCATTTAGTGACTGCACAGATCAATTGGTGGAAGTCAATGGAGAGTAATTGGATAGAAGATGCCAATTATTGTTTTTAAACGAATTCTTCCAAACTACAAACAGAGATGTTGCCACGATGAAGAGGTTTGTTGGGAAACCCACGGCGACCAAGGGGTTGAGTTGGGAGGAATTTCGGTGAAAAGTTCTAGACAAAGGCGCATCCCTGCAATTGCCGGCTCACTCCACTGCTAGCGGAAAAGGCCACCGACCAGAGAGAGAGAGAGCTCTCTCTCTACCGAAGGTATTTGGCCTACTCTTCCACGCTGGCCGGACCTCTTAGGGGAACGTGCTTGTACGCGCGCGCAATGATTTGAATGGGAAGGCATCAAGTTGTCTCATCGTGTATTTACCACCAAAGGCTACGCACACTTTGCCCTACCATCCGCAACGTGCCCCGGTCGATTGCGCTTTAGTGTCCATTGACACCGCTGCTGGCTGGGACAGAGGCGGCCGAGGAGAGGGTGCGGGGATGGGTGGGTTTTTTTTGTGCGACTGCCATACCGGGAGATCGGATCTAAGTTGATCGAAAACTTCCGGAGTGAAAGTCCGAGCGCGCGTTGACTTGTCGCGCCACGGCAGAATCGTCGAGATTCGGAACGTCACACAGCGGAGGAATCCGACGAGCTATGAAGTTATTTTGTTAAAGCAGCCGATGTCCCGTAGAAAGTCGCAAAGCCGAGTGGCTGTGTGTGCCGGGCAAGTGGAAGGATCTACCCTCGACGAGACGGGGAGTCGCAGCTAAAGTCACTTTTGCTTCCGTCGAGACATAAAATGCCGCAAAGTGTGAAAACGAGATTGCAAATCAAAGCCGCTTATAGTGAAAAAGGTTCAAGTCGACACACGCGCACGTCTATAAACACAACAGATACCCCAATGTCGGGCGCACACTCTGTTAGCGAGCACCTATTAAGGATGGCGTCGTGGTGTGGGCAGCGCCAACCTTGCCCGCCTTTGTCTCCCCAGCGCACCGGGGTACTGATGTTAGGGCTGAGTCGACCTAGGGGAGCACCCCCCCGGCCGGACCGGTTCAGATATAATCGCCGGCGATGTTGACCGCGAAAGTGACGCAGTGCGCTAACCACTGCGCCACCGCTCCGCGACACGCACGCGTGTGCACAGACAGGCTACGCTCACACACGCGCGCGATATGAAATCAACTTAAAATGCTTTGTTGTTGTTGTTCTTGTGAGCAAATGAACAAATGTCCGTTTGCCTATTTGCATCCCATTTGCGTAATCGGGCATGGAATGCAGTCGAAAGCGGCTTTAACCCCTTCGTGCCACGTCGCCGATACAGCGAGAGGATGAGTGGTCACGCCTCAAGCCAGCGGAGCAGGCACGCTGCTTGTCAAGCCCCTTCCATGATGTCTCAAGGCGCTTTATTAACGAGATCAACAATGCACATCGTGTTGTATATACAATGTGTAACGTGCTCGTCCTGAACACGCATATACCGTCCTGCATACAACAAATGTGTAAAATTTCCATTTAAAGCTTTCGTGACTGCAGGGATTCATCTTCTTGGTTCCTTCGGTAAAGTCACGTAGAATTGGAATAATAAAATAATGATAAAAAAAATAATTTCCATTCTACGTGACTTTACGGAAAGAACCAAGAAGAACAATTGTGCAGCTGCCGCTTTCGTGAACTTGGAGCGAACTCGCACCGTTGATTGCCCCTTCTTCGAGCGCTCGTTTGGTCGGCAGCGTCGCGCGTGGCGAGGTGAGGTGTTGGGCTGCCCGCACATCTCCCAAGGCGTTTGGTCAGCGTGGAAGAGTAGGCCAAATATCACGTGGTTGGGCGCCGAGATTTCTCTAGAACCTGCCTCGATCCGAGGGACTTTAGCCTGTACAGGCGCTGTGCACAGCATTCCTGAAGAAGGCCGATCGGCCCAAACGTCGGGGGCTTCCTTCTCTCCCCCTTTGCGGTGCGCGCAGTGCGACCCTGCAAGCGGCGTCGCGGGCAGCGAGCGCACCGGACCTGCGAGCCGGAGGTTCGATCCCATCTCCCGGAGCGGCAGTTCAAATAACGGGGGGAGGGGGGAGTTTCTTAAGCCACTCGGCCTGCCAGCCCAACACCGAGCGGCGCACGGCGCAGGAGGAGCCGGGGGGGGGGGGGGCACCCCGCCACTGAGCACGTGACGCGGGGGCTCTTCACGAAATCTTCAGAGAGGGGGGTGGGGACAGGGGGGGGCACTGTCGCCGATGATGACGTCACCAGTGTGTGAGGGCCGCCACACATTTGAAACCACCGTTGGGTCTGTGACAGCACCACGACCATGATGATGATGGGAGTGGTGGTGGTGTCTTCACCTTCTGTGTATTGAGGAGTTGTCCCTCCTGCACCACAGGCGACTTGAGATGGTTGATGGGTTTTGATTGACACGGTGATGATGATGATGCTGTTGCTGATCGTCTCATCCAAACTGTGTTCAACCACCACACCGCAGGTCACAACAACTCATCCACTCACTGACCCACTAACCTATTCACCCACCCATTCACTCACCCACCTATACACTCACCCACCCATTCACTCAACCACCCATTCACTCACCCACCCATTCACTTACCCGTTGACACACCCACTCACCCACCTATTCACTCACCCACTCATTCACTCATCCACCCATTCACCCACTCACCCACCTATTCACTCACCCACCTATTCACTCACCCACCCATTCACTCACCCACCTATACACTCACCCACTCATTCACTCACCCACCCATTCACTCAACCACCCATTCACTCACCCACCCATTCACTTACCCGTTGACACACCCACTCACCCACCTATTCACTCACCCACTCATTCACTCATCCACCCATTCACCCACTCACCCACCTATTCACTCACCCACCTATTCACTCACCCACCCATTCAATCACCCACCTATACACTCACCCACTCATTCACTCACCCACCCATTCACTCACCCACCCATTCACTCACCCACCCATTCACTTACCCGTTGACCCACCCACTCACCCACCTATTCACTCACCCACTCATTCACTCATCCACCTATTCACTCACCCACCCATTCACCCACTCACCACACCGCAAGTCACCTCGCCTCCTTCTGCGTCTCCCCCTCGCACTGCTCCAGTCTGGAACTCCTTCCCATCGTCATCGCCGTCTCCTTTCTCAAGTCATTTCAAAGGAATGAGCCTCTTTATTGCTCGAGAAAAGCGAGAACATTTTTCAACCTCCTTCAATTAAAGGTGTGAGCTATTAGGCCTTCAATAGTGCCGTTTGTTGCTGGCTGCGTGGCGTTTCTGACATTGGGCTCTGTGCTCAAGTAACCGGGGCAACATTTTTGAAGATTTTCAATTTGCGTGTTGATGTTAATGAGTATTAATTGAGGTGGCCATGATAATTAGCATTAGTCTCAGCCATGCCACATATACTGCGTGTACAGTATACAAAGACACTCTTTTTTCCACACATTTTAAAATGATTAATCCCGATGTTTAAGATCCCTTGGCAATGTTTAAGCCATTAAGTCTTTGTTCGTTTGTGGTGCAGTTTACAAATTGGACTAAATTTGATAGAAACCTACATCCCCAACGTGAGCTGCAAAACCTGATAAGGGCCACCCTCTGTACAGAGTGTGAACGTTGTACGGCAACAGCGCAGCTCCCGAAAAATACCATTTCCCCCCGTAAATAAGCTAACGATGAAGTTTTGGCGAGATGCGATGTCCTGTACTACTCCGACTGCGCACACGCAGTTTAGATGGCGGGACAATTCGCCGTGGGCACGCCGCCGCCTCCATTGCTGTGTCACTCCACGTTGCTGTGTCACTCCGCTCGTCCACGCAGCCGAAGAGAGGAGTTCGGTGTCGACCACTCAGAAGCCGCGTTATAACGGGAGCTCATTCCGCGTTATAACGAGAGTGCATTCCGCGTTATAACGGGAGCGCATTCCGCGTTATAACGAGAGTGCATTCCGCGTTATAATGGGAGCTCATTCCACGTTATAACGGGAGGGCGTTCCACGTTATAACGGGAGCGCGTTACACGTTAAAACGGGAGCGCATTACACGTTATAACGGGAGCGTTATAATGAGGCGCGTTCTTCTTTATAACGAGAGCTCATTCCACGTTATAACGGGCACGGATCCACGTTATAACGGGAACGGATTCGCGTTATAACGGGAGTGCATTCCGCGATATAACGGGAGTGTTATAATGAGGCGGGTTCCGCGTTGTGCGAACACTTCTCTCGTTGAAGAACGGCGTTCGAGTGAAAACTCGTTGTGTGAGCACGCGCGTTAAGCGAGCACTAAAAGCCTGAGACAGGCCCAGCGCTGCTCATGCTCGGCCGCGTGCGATCGTCAGGTGCCATGGCAACACAAACAGAGGTCCCTCTACAGAGGAGAAAAACCATGACCACGACTTTTCTTAAATTATATTTATATTTTTTAAATTTTAATTCCAGTAACAGATGGATCCCCGACGTTAAACGAGGTTCTGCTTCGTCACGCGCAATTGCTTCCTCCGAGAAATCCCATCACCTTCCGCCGAAAAACACAACGTCTCCACCCCGAGAAAGATCGGGATGGAGTAATAATATTAATAATAATTAAATATGTTTTCGTCCTCTAATGAACATTTTCGTTCGCTGCCCGCCTCTCCAACAAATGATTAAAAGGAGCGTGATTGTGCACGAGGTATTCATGCACTCCAAAGATGCATTCGGTGAAGTGGCGAGCACATCAATGTTGAAAGAAGGCAATTAGACAATTGGAAATCCTTAACGCAAATAAATCGGCGAAGAAAGTATGAATGTGCGAGACGCACACACACTATATGTGCCATAGCCCATTAAGATTACACGGGCTCAAGATCCGTGTACTGGGCAAAGACTTGGGTCTGTATGCGCGTGTGGAGTGGTGGTGCAGCGGTTAGCGCGCTGCGCTACGAACCCGTCGAGCCGAGTTCGGTTCCCGCTCACGGCCAACACCGGAGACGATTATCTGAACCGGTCGCGTGGGCCTCCCCTAGGTCGACTCAGCATCAAATGAATACCTGCTACGATGTGTGAACATCGCCACTGGGGAGAGAAAGGCGGTCGGGCATGGTGTTCTGCCACCCAACCCTCTTGTGCCGTGCCGGCCTTCATAGGTGCTCGCTAACAGCACTTGCCCCTACAGTCTATTCAGGCCATATAGAGCACCTTTATCATGTATGCACGTATACGCATTATCATTATTTCAAAGTGCACGTAACTACATTTGGGCAATATCAGCTGCTGTGTGTTCAACTGTCATTATTTTCGAACATTTGTCGAGAGGTGGATCAAAAAATCAACATACACACGTACACACGTACATACACACGTACACACACGGGGTAAGGCAGGGCAGCGGTCCCCCACATGTTAATATGTATTTTGCCAGAGCCCTCCAATAATAATACGATGATAAAAAAATAAGAATAGGTTTAACCCTTCATGTCAATAACATAGGTGTTTAGATGTTCAAAAACCAAATAGATACATTTTGCAGGGCATAATGTCGACATTGACCACACGTAATTGTGGCGAAACATGCAAACGAAGAGTGGCGTGATAATAACGCACGCATTGTCTTTGAGACGGACTGGCCTACACCAGAGCAGCCTTCTGTGTGGCCTCGTCTCACCGGCGTCCGACCAGAGGACGCCAAAAGGGGTCTCGTCTATTCTTGTATTTCATCTTTTTTGGATACTGAACTGGCCAATAAAAGGTCCCCTAGAAATATTTTTTGTAAAACTTCCTTACGAAAAAAATTCGCTACGGAATGTATACGTTTCGTATACATATATTCAGATTAAATGTTTTTTTTGGGTTCGATCGTTGTAAGTGTAAATGCGTCGTAACCCTCCACCACCCGACACAAGCAGTCAGGTTTGTGTACGTAAACAAACGCGCCACAGGTGTCATAACTAATGGGCGCGTTATGTTTACGTGGCAAACCTTCCTGGCTGTGTCGGGTGGTGGAGGGTTACGACACATTTATATTTACGCGATCTAACCCAAAAACCTTTATTATGAATAATATTGGTCGCGAAAGCCTGCCACGTGTTTTGTATAGCCGTTTCATTCTTTTTTTAGGAGCGGATAGAGAAAATTGAATAATTGCATGTTATTTGGCGGGCTAAAAGCAGCCTTGATGGATATGCAAACTAATGTGTGTAAACTGTTATACTCTGCCAAAGGATGGGTGTTGTGATCTGTCATGTAAAGTCGGCCATTCGTTAGCGTATATGTGACTAATGTGTCATGTGTCAAATATGTTATGCATGCCAATATATGTGTCCTCGTGTGTCAAGTTAATTTAGTTTAACCAGGTCAGAACTCAGGATGAGTCAAGAGTGACCTGAGGCCGTAGTTTGCCGGCAGGGGGCGATGATTGCTGCTCTCTGCCACGGTGGCTAGGAGATGTTGACTACCTCGCCTGGTGTGCAGGAGGTCGTGGGTTCGATCCCAACCCTGACACCTGCTGCTGTGTATATGTGGAGTTTGCGTGTCTCTCTTTCTCATCACCATCACGGTGGCTAGGAGATGTTGACTACCTCGCCTGGTGTGCAGGAGGTCAGTGGGTTCGATCCCGACCCTGACGCCTGCTGCTTTATAATAGGTCGCGTGGATTTTTCTCCGGGGCCTCCCGGTTTTTTCCTCCAAATTTAGAAACACGAGTTGAGAGTAATTTGGCTTCTCTAAATGTCCACACGATGGTAAGCCGCTTAGTTGAGCTTTCATTGGCGGCCAGGTCACTGCTGGGAAAAAAAAAAACATGTTACGTGACTCGGTGGGCTTTACCTGAAAAAATAAACACAGTTTACTGTGCGTGTGTGTGTGTTTTGGAAATTGTGGACCCTGACGCTGGCACACAATGGCTTAATCTTGCGGATCACGTCAGAGGGGATCTTTAATGTCCACTGGGAGTGAAACAGACAGCCCGTCATAGCATTATTGTGGTTATTGTAATCTAAGAAAACATGATTAATTCTAGCTGCGTCTTTCATGCAAATTGCATCTCACAATCGCCGAGCAGGAACCATAGACCGAGCTGGAAGGCTGCCGGGCGGTGAGCAGGAGCCGCAGGACAATCGCTCTGCAATTCTCTGCATATTAAGATGTTTTCGGCCAATTTAGTGAGTGCTTATTGTGCACGTGGGAGGAAACGGGAGCACCCGTGCGAGGGGGCAATCTTCACGTGATCCACCGACCCTCGCCTCCACAGTGCTGGGTCACAGGGGGTGGCCCAGCGCCCTCGTCATTTACGCCGCAGTATTAATCGGGGCGTTTCGCTGGATTCGAACCTGCGAACCCCGAACATTGAGGTGTGCATGTCCTCGCCAATGTACGGGTGACGCACGTCACATGAGTGTCATTTCCTTAATGCGTGTATCCGTCATGTAAATGCCATTTATCAAGCCGTGCAACATGTGTGTCATTGATTGATGGAGATGAGAGAGGAGAGAGCCTGGGTAGAGAGGGGGCGATTGGATTCTGAGAGGGGTGGGGGGGGGGGGAGATTGGTGGAGTGATAAGAGAGTAAATATAAGGAGAGGGGAGATTTTGGAGAGCGATAAAAGAGGAAAGATGTGGAAAGAGAAATCGGTGGGCATGGAGAGTGGAGAGAGACGGGATGTGGGAGAAAGAGGTGAGAGGGAGGGAGAGATTATGCAAAGCATGGAAAGGGGAGAGAGGGATAGAGGAGAGATAGGAGATTGAGAATAGATAAAAATGGGAGAGATGGGAGAGAGACCGTGGAGGGATAAATGATGCAAATTCGAGAGACAGAGATGGGAGAGAGAGCAGAGAGTGGTGATATAGGAGAGAGAAGAGCGCGTGGAAAGAGATAGTAGATGTAAGAGAGAGAAAGAGGAGTGGGGGAAAGGAAGGGAGGCAGAAGATGATGCAAGGAGGAGGGGGAGAGAGGAGAGCGAGATTGGCGATACAGGGAAAGGTTGGAAGAGAAGACGAGAGAGCCACAGAGAGAGAGAGAGAGCAGGGGAGGAGGAGGGGCAGAAGACGATGTAAGGAGGAGGGGGAGAGAGGAGAGGAAGAGATTGGAGATAAAGGATGAAAATGGGGTGACTATGCAGAGAACGAGGATAGGAGGGAGGGATGATGCAAAGAGGAGGGAGAGAGCGAGACGAGGGAGAGAGGGCGGGGGGGAGCTGCTGTAGAGGCGGGGTTGAGAGAACGCAGGGGAAACCCGGAGAGAGAGGAGAGAGAGCAGGCTGTGGCTCTACGCAAATCCTGGCATGACTTACACCCGAGACGCGACTACACAAGCCGGCGCGGCTGCGTGTAGCGACAGAATAATCGTGAGTCGATCGTCCACACACATCGTACACACATGTACACACAGTCTGCAGCAGAACACACAGCCACGCACACACGTAGTATGTGACCACATAGGTGCATAGATATGCATGCATCCGGTACATACACATGCACTGCATATCAATATACCGGTTGTTCGGCTGCGCGTGTGTAAATGATCCATTAATACGACCGTGCACGCATACACAATTATATACATAGATGTACACGCACAGATAAAGACAAAGATCCCCCGTACAGCCTGCACAGACTGTTGGGGCTGTTAGCGAGCACCTATGGCGCACGATGTTGGAGCTGGGTGGCCAGCACCACGCCCGGCCGCCTTTGTCTCCCCAGTGGTGATGGGGGTTTTTTACACACCGCGCCAGGCACTCGTTTGAGGCCGAGGCGACTTAGTGGGAGGCCCTGGGCCGGCTTCAGATAATCGTCACCGGGTGTTGGTGACCCTGAGCAGGAATCGAACTCGGGTGGCCGGGGAGGGGGGGTTCCTTTCTTAGCGCATCGCGCTAACCGCCGCGCCACCGCTCCCCCACGGCTACAGACACAGACACAACCGGTACAAGACACATGCACTGCATATCAATAACTACGAACAGCTGAAGGTACGTACACATACGCCGCCGCTGCCTGCTGCAGATACGTGTGAATGGAAATACACAAAACGTGCAGCGCATCGACACAATGACACGCGCGCATTGCGCACAGCGTGCACATGCACACACACACAATTACACACACACAATTACACACATACAGTTACACACATACACAATTATACACATACAGTTACACACACACACACAATTACACACACACAATCACACACACACAGTTACACACATACACAATTATACACATACAGTTACACACACAATTACACACACACAATTACACACACACACAATTACACACACATACAATCACACACACACAATTACACACACACACACAATCACACACACATACAATCACACACAATCACACACACACAATTACACACACACAATTACACACATGCAGTTACACACATACACAATTACACACACAATTACACACATGCAGTTACACACACAGTTACACACACTGTTGTATACTGCGGTGTATTCATAATACATCGGACTTGCATAGCGCTCTTCATCCGTGGACCATACATATGCAGAAGCACATATATTCACAATGCCGTACACACATTGTGCATGTGCACACATGCGGTACACACGAAATGGTATAGTCACTATAGTGTATCGATACACGCAGAAGCACATATACACAATGACACACACGTACAATGGCACTGTGTCTGTGTGTACAACTAAAGCACACACACACACACACATGTCACTACACACACGAACACACGTGTGGAGTGAGCACGAGGCACTATTGCTTGGGAGGCCTTCATCCAGCAGTGGATTGAACATGGCCGATGCTGATATATGCAATGGAATACACTCCTCTGCACACGCACGCACAATGATACGTACACGTACATAAACGCAGTATACCACAATCATAGAGCCCATTGCTTTAACACGGATTTCACCGGCGTTATAAATCGATGCACATAGACACACGGGGAAATGCGTATGGACATGCGTTGTTTAGTGACACACACAGACAAAGATTCCCCGTGTAGCCTTACCACACTGCTGGGGCAAGTGCTGTTAGCGAGCACCTATGAAGGCCGGCACGGCACACGAGGGGGTGGGTGGCCAACACCACGGCCGGCCGCCTTTGTCTCCCCGGTGGCGATGTTTATGCACCGCACCAGATTGTAATTTAAGGCTGAGTCGGCCTAGGGGAGGCCCAGGGACCGGTTCAAATAATCGCCACTGGTGTTGAATCGAACTCGGGTCGCCGGGTTTGTATCGCTGTGCGTTAGCCGCTACACGACCGTGTCCCGAGAATGACACACACGTACAATCATACCCTTGATATCGTAATGAGCCTAAACCGAATGCTTAATACACACACACATTGTTCACATACATTACGCACTGCACGAATACACCTGTGCACGTTGCGTATAACAGCCCTGCGCGCATGATCTGAATGATCGCTTCAGCCGACCTCGCCAGCATTTTAAACACGTAACCTAAATGCACAAGTTATTGACACGCGTGATACGTCGTGACACACAGACACAGCGAGTGGGTCCGCTGGCTATGTGAACACGTAATGCCGCCGCTTGCACACGCGGAATAGGATCGTGAATATACGTCGAGGATGCGAGCCGTGTGTTTGGCGTGTGTGTGCGAGTCTGTGTCTGCGTGGGTGAGTCTGTGTGTATGCGAGTCTGTGTGTGTGTGCGAGTCTGTGTCTCGTGTGTGCGAGTCTGTGTGTGTGCGAGTCTGTGTGTGTGTGCGAGTCTGTGTCTCGTGTGTGCGAGTCTGTGTGTGTGTGTCTGTGTGTGTGTGCGAGTCTGTGTGTGTGCGAGTCTGTGTGTGCGTGCGAGTCTGTGTGTGTGTGTCTGTGTGTGTGTGCGAGTCTGTGTGTGTGCGAGTCTGTGTGTGTGCGAATCTGTGTGTGCGTGCGAGTCTGTGTGTGCGAGTCTGTGTGTGTGCGAGTCTGTGTGTGCGTGCGAGTCTGTGTGTGTGCGAGTCTGTGTGTGCGAGTCTGTGTGTGTGCGAGTCTGTGTGTGTGCGAGTCTGTGTGTGTGCGAGTCTGTGTGTGTGCGAGTCTGTGTGTGCGTGCGAGTCTGTGTGTGTGTGTGTGTGTGTGTGTGTGTGCGAGTCTGTGTGTGCGTGCGAGTCTGTGTGCGTGCGAGTCTGTGTGTGTGTGTCTGTGTGTGTGTGCGAGTCTGTGTGTGTGCGAGTCTGTGTGTGTGCGAGTCTGTGTGTGTGCGAGTCTGTGTGTGTGTGCGAGTCTGTGTGTGTGCGAGTCTGTGTGTGCGTGCGAGTCTGTGTGTGTGTGTCTGTGTGTGTGTGCGAGTCTGTGTGTGTGCGAATCTGTGTGTGCGTGCGAGTCTGTGTGTGTGTGCGAGTCTGTGTGTGTGCGAGTCTGTGTGTGCGTGCGAGTCTGTGTGTGTGTGTCTGTGTGTGTGTGCGAGTCTGTGTGTGTGCGAATCTGTGTGTGCGTGCGAGTCTGTGTGTGTGTGCGAGTCTGTGTGTGTGTGCGAGTCTGTGTGTGTGTGTGTGGCGTGTGTGTGCGAGTCTGTGTGTGTGTGCGAGTCTGTGTGTGTGTCTGTGTGTGTGTGTGGCGTGTGTGTGTGCGAGTATGTGTCTCGTGTGTGTCTGTGGGCAGCGGTAGTGTAGTGATTAGTGCGCTGTGCTACAAACCCGTTCAATTCCCGCTGACGGTCAACAGCGGTGACGATTTTCTGAATCGGCCCTGGGCGTCCCCTAGGTCGACTCAAATGAGTACCTGGTGCGCCGTGTAAACATCTCCACTGGGGAGACAAAGGCAGCTGGGAGTGGAGCTGGCCACCCACCCATTCGTTGCCGTGCCGGCCTTCATAGGTGTTTGTTAACAGCACTTGCCCCAACAGTTTGTAAAGGCTACACGGGGGGTCTTTGTCTTTGTGTGTGAGTCTGCGGGGCGCGGTGGCGTATCGGTTAGCGCGCTGCTCTACGGCCAACAGTGACGACTATATGGACCTACCCTAGGTCGACTCAGCCTCAAATGAGTACCTGGTGCGCTGTGTAAACGTCGCCACTGGGGAGACAAAGGCGGTCGAGCGTGGTACTTACCCCGGCCTTCATGAGTGCTGGCTAACAACACTTTCCCCCAAGAGTCTCTGTAGGTGTGTGGGGTGGGCGGGATCTTTGTCTTTGCGCGTGATTCTGTGCCTGGGGAGCGGTGGCTCTCCCGTCAGTGCACTGCGCTATGCGACCCCAATAACAGTGATGGGTCCAGGGCCCTCGCCTAGGTCGCCTCAGCCTTCAATTGAGCGCGTGTAATCAGCACGAGAGATACAAAGGCGGCCGAGCGTGGTTGCTGGCCATCTACCCCCGTGACGTCTATGCCTTAAATAGGTGCTCGCGAACAGCACTTTCCCCAGCAGTCTGTCGAAGGCATTGTGGGGGATCTTTGTCTTTATGTGCGTCTGTCTGTACATAATGTTTGTATGTGTGTGTGTATATTTGGAAATGCATGTACGTCTGAGTGATTTATATATAAATCGTTGTTCCCTTTATGTGATTCGCGACAAATTAAACGTTTTATTTTGTCGCACTCCATCGCCAATATCCTGCCTGCCCCATTTATCATCTCACCCTCTCTACTTTCATCATTGAATCACGGACATCATCACAATTCCTGATGTCACACGTTTTGATCATTTTATCATCGTAATCATCTCCTTGTTGAATGAACATTTTTGATCAATGAACATTTTCATCCTTTTATTCATTGTGGTTGACCTGGTGTCTCTTTTTTCATAATCTCCACCATCACCATGATTCCCACGCTACCACCAATCATCAACGTCAATCACCACCACCACCACCAACACCACCACTAATACCACCGCCAATACCATCACCAATATCACCACCAATACCACCAAACATAATCAATAACCGCCATTACAACCATTACTGGAAATAAACAATCTGCACCATCACCAATCGATCACCACCAACACCACCACCACCATCGTCACCAACCATCATTACGACGACATATACCAATATTTCCACCACGACAATCATGATTATGCAATCGACAAAATCACCACCATTACCACTACCACCACCACCCCCATCATCATACCCACCACAAACATCAATACCACCACTATGACTATGACTATGCAATAATCATCATCAATTATCATTATAAATGATCATTATCAATTATTATTACCAACCTCCAATACCACAACTGCCACCGTGGACATTAAATCCCATTTGTCATATTCATTATCAATTATCATCGACCCCCACCAATCACTGTTATCAATCATCGTTATCATAATTAATCTCCACAATCAACCATTATCAAACTCTACTGCCATCACCAATCGCTATCAATTATAATCATCCACCTCCAACACAAATAATCATCATCATCATCAATCTCCACCACCATTCATAATCATTTTCAAACCTCCACTCCCATTACTAATCATAATCGTCTTTATAACACCACCACATCAATGTCTGCTCAACCATTATCCTTATCACCATCAACAAAACCACCACAAACATCAACACCACCACAACTTCCATCATGACCATGTAATCACCACTATTATCAACTGCCATTATTACCTCCACAACCAATCATTATCCTCTACTTCAACCATCAATCATAATCAACCACCTCCATCAATCACCACCATCATCAACCACCTTTGTGACCATTATCATGAATGCCCCCTCCACTATCAATCAACAACCAACTCCACTTCCACCACCAATCATCTTCATCCACCTCCACCACTTCCATCAACCATCAATCACCATTATCATCAACGCCACCTCCGCCATCGATCATCATCATCGTAAACCTCTACTTCCTCCATCAACGGTCATCACCATCCGCCTCCACCGTCATCGGCGCGTGAAGGTGGTCTCGGCGCTACAAAGCGTCCCCATGTCAGCGCCGGAGAGGCGAGGACACGGGCGGGCGGAGGAGGAGGTCCACCCGACGTCCGGGTCCGCAGCAGGAGCCTCCCCGCGCTCCCCGTAGGGATATGCTGCGCCAGACCCTGCGCTGCACCCTCAAGACATGCTTCAATCGCCTGGGCTTCTTCGTGAGCCGGCACCCGGTCTTCTTCGCCAGCGCCCCTCTCCTGCTCTCGGTCCTGCTCGGCGCCAGCCTGAGTCGCTACGAGGTGGAGGGCAGCATGGAGTCGCTGTTCGCTCCGCAGCACAGCCTCGCCAAGCACGAGCGCCGCCTCGTCGACAGCCTCTTCCCCATCAACGGCTCGCGGCACATGCTGTTCACCGACCTGCACTCGCCGGGCCGCTACGGCCGCCTCGTGGTGACCTCGCGGAGCGGCCGCGACGTGCTGGACGCGCCCGCCGTCGACGCGATCCTGCGGGCGCACGCCGGCGTGCTCGGCATGCGCGTGAGCGCCCTCGGCTTCAACTACACCTACGCGCACATCTGCACGCTGGACGCGTCGAGCCGCTGCCTGCAGGATGCGCTCGTCGACGTGCTCGAGCAGATGCGGCGCTCCACGTCGGGCAACCGCAGCGTGGCGGGCTTCAGGCCCACGTACCCGACGACGCGCCTGGGCTCGGGCCGCGAGGTCTTCCTGGGCCACCGGCTGGGTAACGTGTCGCTAAGCGACAAGGGAGTCGTGCGCTCCTCCAAGGCGCTGCAGATCACCTACTACCTGAGCACGCGCGACCGCGCCGACGAGCTCGTGGCCGACTCGTGGGAGGAGGCCTTCTGCAGGACTTTGGACAAGATGCAGGAGAGCGGCGGCACCGACGCCACCGCCGGCGGCGGCGGCGGCCGCGGCCGCGGTGGCACAGCTGGCGGCAGCGAAGACGCCGGGCCCGACCTTCAGTTTCACGCTTTCACGTCGTCGTCCCTGAGGCAGGATTTCCAGATGAGCAGCGTGGCGAGCAGACCTTTCCTCATAGCCAGCGCGGCCGCCGTCACCATCGCCGCCGCGGTGTGCTGCTCCATGCGAGACCCCGTGCGCACGAGGCCCTGGCTCGGCGTGCTGGGAGTAGTCACCATCTTCCTGTCGACGCTCACCACGGCCGGCATCATCAACCTCACGGAGGGGAAGTACAACTCCACGCTGCTGGGCCTGCCTTTCATCGTGATCGGTAAAACGGGGGGCGCGGGGACGGACAGACGGAGGCGGACGGACGAGCATGCACGTGTGCCGCTGTCGCGCATGCGGCCGTCGCCGGCGGTTTGCCTGCGGCGGTCGAGGGGAGATGTCAGTCGACCGTGCAACGTCGTGACGGTCACCGCCACAAACGTCGCTACAACTACCTCCGCCGCCATCACCATACCACCAATCATCATCGCTGTCACAATGATCTAATATGATCATTCATCAAGCTTTTAGGCAAAAGTAAGTCACCGTAATCAACGTCAATCACCACCGCCACTGATGCCACCACCAACTCCACTACCCCATCACTACCACCACAACCATTACCACAACAATCACCAATCGCCATCATCAACGTCAATGGCCGCCACGGCCACAACACCACCAATCACAAATCGTCATCGCTGTCAGAGAATGATAAAATGTGATCGTTCGTCAACCTTTTTAGGCCGCCGTCACGTTTAATCACTCATTCAATCATCGTCGGGCTTCCGCGTTCACCATCGCCACAGTCGTCCTCATCCTTTTGTCAGCCATCATATGTAATCCAGCGTCATAATCCACTACCAACGCCTCCACAACCGCCACCAATCACCACAGGTGCCCTATCACAAACCTGTAAACAACTTAGCAGTGCCTTATTACAGACCAATTCAGACATTATTGGTCACCCCGTGCCCTTATAAATCTCAACCTTCATCCTGCAAAGTCCCATCACGAGGGAGAAACACAAATAAATAGACCACAAAATGTTTTGCTCATATTGAACCGGCTGTACGCCGTATGGACCTGAAAACTAAATTACCCTGTACAAGAATACGGTGTAAAGCGTATGGGTTTACGCTATGTTATCACGCAATTGCTCATGAGGTAGCCATCATCGTGCTAAACTATGAACTAAACAAATGTTTTTGTTTATTACACATTTTTATTGAACTTGTCGTGTTGTCTGTTTACATTCTTTGGAATATTTGACGTTCAATATCGTCGGATCTACAAAGCCAAACGAGCTGACATTTTCTACGCAGACTCGTCGCCTCACGTGACAATTCAAGATTTCATTTTAAAACAAAAACCGGCCCAGGTCCCGCCCATCGTGGTGCTATTCGTGTTTTTAACTACATTTTACTAATTAATTATCGTGTTTTAACTACATTTTACTAATTAATTATCGTGTTTTAACTACATTTTACTAATTAATGATCGTGTTTTAACTACATTTTACTAATTAATGATCGTGCTTTTAACTACATTTTACTACTTAATGATCGTGTTTTTAACTATACATTTAATGATCGTAAATTCCACACCCCCCCCCCCCCCCCATTTAAAAAAAAATCACAAATATTCGCGCCTAACCCACGACGGTCCAATCACAGCGCCTGTTACTTGCCAGCCGATGACCAATGAGAGGCGCGCTTCTATCGCCGCTCGTCATGGCGCCGGAGTGGCCGCTGTGGCTGCCCGCCTCTTAACGAGAGACAAACAATTACAACAATAAACATTATTAGGTAATAAACAAACTAGATTTTCAGTGCATGCACTTTTATTTGCACTCAAAAGTAGAAAATACATTATTTTTACCCCGGAATTAATTTAATTTGATGTGCTCAATAAAAGTGGGTGGCTTCCTTTCGATATGTTTACATTTCTTTATGCAAGCCACCCACTTTTATTCAGCATAGCCAATTCTACTTTTGAGTGCAAATAAAAGTGTGTGCATTGAAAAGCTTTTTTGTTACTTTTTACCAGGTCAGGCCCAGTGTGCTACACAGCTCTTCTTCAGAAGTGGCCTGACCACAAATGATAGCTCAACGTAGTGGCTTATCATGCGGAAATGTATAGCAGCCAAATACTCTAAATACGTGTTTCTAAATGTGGAGGGAAAAACCAGAGGACACGGAGAAAAATGCACGCGACCACAGGGAGAACGTGCAAACTCCACATATGCAAGCATCAACGGTCGGGATGGAACCCACGATCTCCTGTATACCAGGCAAAGCAGTTAACATCTCGCCACGTGGTGCCCTCTAATCGAGTAACTGTCAATCGTACCGTTAAAAAAAAGCATCGTCCAGCCTGCGTCGTCATCACTATCAGCGTCACGATGTGCAATCGTCATCCAGCATCAACATTCAGCCCCAAAGAGGAGCACACAGGTCATGTTTTTGGGCAAGGCCCGAAACAGGAGGAGATTTTTGGCTGTCGCCTGATGACGCTGGTTGTTGTAATTTCCGGTAAAACATTACGGTACTTGAATGATAAATGTCGTCGTGGGTTTACTCTCCAACACACCGGTGTGCTGATCCGAGTAACTAATTGGAAAATGTTGTTTACGTGACAAACCTCACTAATTGTCCGGTGGTGGTGGGTTTAACGACACTTATATTTATGCGATTTAACCCAAAAAAAACATCTGTTACGTATAATTGTATAATCACCCAGCATCCATTATCATGATCATCCTATTCATGACCAGCGATTGTTAGCTTTATAATTATCATCAGAGGATGCAGAGTGAGCATCATTCTGTCAACCATGACCTCTTTGGCATCAATACGGAGAGCACCGCCTTGTTGGAAGTGAACTGTGGCTATCTGACGATTTAATCTGCCTTCGTCACAGGAATGTGGAATTTCCATCACTAGCTCAGAGCCTTCGGCGGAGATGAGTTCCACCCCCACACAGTTTGGCCTGACCACCGTAATATCCTAATAAAATTGTGGACAGCGCTTTGACCAATTCCCAATGTCACCCTGTTGTGTTGCTGTGAACAACGAGGCATTATGGTGCAGAGTGTAATTGCATTAGGCTCAGCAATAACAGCAACCCCCAAGGTATAAACTTTAATGGCTTTAGCCCATCATAGGCATGTGCACGTACAGCCCTTTGTCAATCCGCTGCTGAATGACAGCCTCCCGGCGCCATGCAGGTCCGGGAGGGTAGTTTAACCATGCTTCACCACACTGGTCAGTGCGGGTTAGTGTGAACTCGGGGAGCATATGGCAGTACGGATTTCGCCCCCTACTGCCCATCATGTAGCCCCACCGCAACTTGTAACGCCTGCTATGCATGGTGTTCGCCCATCCGAAGCACTGGCCAGCCTCAACCCTTTGCTGAGCATTGTGACGAGGTTTTGAGCACCGCCAGTGATTTGGTCATCGATGTCCCTCTGTGCTTCAAACAGGCGTGGCGCGTGGTGCTCAACTCCATTGGTGATCCTGAGCCAGTGATGGGATATTCCATATTTCTATGACCAGGGCCGGTCTATAAGACATTCCACTGTTGTCTTATACCATCGAGTGATGCTCATTTGATCGGACCCAGGGAAATGATGGGGATGATGATGCATAATAGAATATTTACCCAGGGAAGCCTCGGTGAGTCGCAAGATGGATTTTCTGGAGGGTCCTGCTACCAGATGTTTGACCAGTTCCTTTTCATAATACAGTCAGTCCTCGACTGACGAACAACCGACATATGAACACCCACACTTAATGTCCATGAAATATATTTTTTTACGTTTCCTTAAAACACTAATGGAACCGTAGCACGAATTTGTTCGACTAAGCAATCCTCCGCAAGATGTAAATGAGTAAGCCTCGTACTGGAAGTGAGTGTTTGTGTGTGTGGGCATTGAAATACAGTAGATTACTGTGTTCCGACTTACGCACGGTTCGACTTACGAACGGGTTTCAGGAACGAATTGTGTTTGTAAGTCGAGTACAGCCCGTACGTATATATTTAACATTTTGTGTCAAAGGAAACGCAGAAGGAAAAAAGCTCCACACGTCTGAGCGCATAACAAACTTACGAGCCAGATAACCTCCGTGAACCCTACTTGCTGTACTCCCTCCCGTGGCCACCGCCTTATTGTGCTGTCGTAACGTGGCGTCACGTGCGCAGCGTCTCTCATGGTTTTGTCATCTCCCGATGCTACTGATCCCACATTCATTAGTCCGACAATGAAACGAAATATCTAAGACCGAAACAGGAGGAGGATGTGTTCATAATTCCGGCTGTTGCCCCATGAGGCTGGTTATAATCACCGGCGAAACATCAAAGTACTTGAATTGTAAATGTTGTGGGGTTTACTCTCCAACACGCAACCGGTTAGTGCTGAACTAGTAACTAATTTGGCACGTTTTGTTGACATGACAAACATTACTAATTGGCTGTGTCGGGTGGTGGCGGGTTTCACGACACATTTATATTTATGCAATCTAACCCAAAAAAATCCTAAGAATTGTTCAAGGCCCATAGCGCTGTGTGTTTGTGGTCATAGTGTGGGGAGCGGAAGTGTCGTGGTTAGTGCGCTGCACTATGAACCCGGCTGAGTTCGATTCCCGCTCACGGCCAACACCAGGTAACGATTATCTGAACCGGTCATGGGCCTGCCCTAGGTCGACTCAGCCTCAAATGAGTAGCTGGTGCGGTGTGTAAACATCACCACTGGGGAGGCAAAGGCGGTCGGGCTTGGTGCTGGCCACCCACCCCCTCGTGTGCCGTGCCGGCCTTCATAGGTGCTGCTCGCTAACAGCACTTGCCCCAACAGTCTGTTAAGGCTATACGGGGATCTTTGTTTTATAGTGCAGGAGCACTGGGAAGAGAGTGAAGAAGAGACCAATGTCTCTTAGTTTCCATTGTGGAGCTACAACATTGTGGAGATCCACGCAAATGTGTGCCGGGCGTCCATAAAGTTATACTAATACTGTATAGTTAAACATAAAAACACGACTAGGATGCCTCGTGTAACCTGAACAGACTGTAGAGGCAAGTGCTGTTAGCGAGCACCTATGAAAGTTGACATGGCACACGAACGGGGTGGGTGGCCAACACTACGCCCGGCCGCCTTTGTCTCCCACGTGGCGATGTTTACTACACACTGCATCAGGTACTCATTTGAGGCTGAGTCGACCTAGGGCAGGCCCATGACCAGTTCAGATAATCGTCACCTGGTGTTGGTCGTGAGCGGGAATCGAACTCAGCCGGGTTCATAGTGCAGTGCGCTAACCGTGACACCACCGCTCCCCGCTACACGACATTTACACAAAGCACTAATACACACGCACACACCTAACCGATTATAAGATAGTTCTCAACCTTTTCTTCAAAAAACGTTGTAAGAAGTGTGTCCTATATGACAATCCAGAAATTACGGTAATAATCATCATCATACAGCATTGGCCTTTAATTATATCAAAGCTGGTCCCACTGATTGCCAATTTACTTATTGTCCTTGTTGGGATGTTGGTCCAATTCCACGCATGGAGTGTTTTCCACATGAGAGGAAAGCGGAGTTCCCGGAGAAGACTTGAACGTACGGGGGAGTAACGCTCACAGCTCGGCACAGATAGAATCAGCAATCCTCTCTGTGCACTGCCATCTGCTGGCCACCTCACAGCCCAATCCTACAGCACCTGGTACACCACTCCCCAGGCGAGTTGGTGACGCATCTACAGTCCCGTTTTGCCGATCCGCTGGCGAACGAGGGCTTTCCAACGCCGTGCGGGCTTGTGGAGGTGACCATACTTCACCGTGCCGGTCGGTGTGGGCGTGGGCCGGAGGACAAACGATGCGCGAGCGTAGAAGTACAGTACAACGATGTGGTTTTTTGCCTTGCTGCTCTCTGCTGCCAACAGGCGCTAAGGCGAACGGGCGTGTGCGTTGGCGGCCACGTGTCCACGTGGCCTCCCGGCACAAACACCGCTGAGCCTCGGAGTTCTGCCGAAGGGCCGGGGCTGTTCCGGGTGATTTGGTGGCGGGTGACATTGGAAAGATAGAGATGGGACCAAATCCATTGAGGATCGTAGTGCTAATGCAATTATAATGATGATGACGGTGGTGATAATATTTATTCTGATAAAATGCCGCTGGCTAATGTTAAAGAGCGCTGAAGGTGTTGATGTATTTTAGATGAAGGTGGCTCGGCGGGAGAATGGAGTGCTTCACAGTGGGAAGGTTGCGAATTCAAATCCTAGCTGTAGGGAATTTAACTCAGACCATCATACTTCCCTCAATGGTCGGTAAAACGAGTACCGCTTTGCAAGGGAAGTCAATAGTGCGTTTTTTAATTTTCCTATGGATAGACTCGCCCCCCGCCATAGCAACGTGGAATGCCCACCACTGGCTCCGGCAGTGCTGTGGAAGGGAGCTGACGCCTCCACGATTTACCTGAACGGCAGAAGGCGACCAGCACAAAGGCGATGCACGATCAGAGCAGTTCTAGCTCGGGGTGAGCAGCTACATCACAAGACCTGTGTGTGGTTAATGCAGGACTTGATTCGTTGCAAAAGATTTCTATTTGGTGTTTGAACATCTTTACACCTCCTGTTTTATTACCATGAAGGGAAAACCCCTCGTCTTATTCTTACTTTGATGCTGGCAAAAAGGTCCCATGACAGTTTGACCAATGCCACGCACGCGCGTATGTGTGCGTGCGTGTGTGCGTGCGTGTGTGTGTGCGTGCGTGCGTGTGTGTGCGTGCGTGTGTGTCTGTGCGTGTGTGTTTGTGCGTGCGAGTACGCTCATGCACGCCTTCCTCCTGTCTCTCAGCGCGTCTCCCTGCTTACTTGGGCACCGTTAAAATGTTGTCTCGTGCACGTTGTTACCGCCCCTGCGTTTGTTTGAATCTCATCACAGCGGGCAGCGCACGCCGAATTATTAATCGAATTAGTGAAAGGTCACCGCAGCCAAGATTTAAAGAACATCGCAGGGCGCAGCGTTGTACAATGCCGCCCTCTTCCCTGCGCTACATTCTTGTTGTGTACGGCGTGCTCCCTATGGGAGGTCTCGATGTAATCAAGCCTGACCTTTGAATACATTGACCAGTCCATCAAAGCCAGGATTAAGCCAAATCGGTGGACATCGTTTAACGTAGCGCTGGGGCCACCCGATCAGTTATCACCAAATAATTTGACGAGCGAATTCATCGATTACTGCAGCGAGCATTGGCTTTAATACGACTCAGCTGATCGGATAACACGAAAAACTGTTTGGTGGGGAAAAATATATCTCACCCACGTTTCAATCGTGTGCCGCTGGACGGGAGGTGACGGGCAGGACTTGGTCATGTCGTCGGCATCACCCAGCCGCGTCGTCGCGTTGGGCGTGGCTTGCTGGGGGGTTTCCCGCCTTCAGGTGTACAGGGGGTCGTGGGTTCAATCCCGACCCTGACACCTGCTGTATGTTTGGAGTTTGCGTGTCTCTCTCTCATCACCACGGTGGCTATGAGATGTAAACGACCTCGCCTGGTATACAGGAGGTCATGGATTCAATCCCGACCCTGACACTTGCTGTATGTTTGGAGTTTGCGTGTCTCTCTCTCATCATCACGGTGGCTAGGAGATGTTAACGACCTCGCCTGGTATACAGGAGGTCGTGGGTTCGATCCCAACCCTTTTCTCCAGGTCTTGTGGTTTTCCCCTCCACATTTAGAATCAACACGCGTTTAGGATATTTGGCTGCTATACATTTCCACGTGATAAGCCGCTTCATTTGGGCTATCGTTTGTGGCCAGGTCGCTTCTGAAAAAGAGCTACATAGCTCAGTGGGGCCTTACCTGGTAAAATAAAAATATTTTTTAGGTTTGTTTTTTAACGGCAGCGAGTAATGGACCACAAACGAAGGCGTCTCTTACAACATTCACTCGGTTGTCTGGCTCAGTCGACGAGTCGCGAGTGGGGCCAGCAGCGTGTGCAGCGCAGTGGCAACACTCGCACCGCACGGCAAGGGGAGCCCAGGTTGGATTCCCGTCCACGGCGAGTTTGTTTACGAGCCTCTGTTCTGCTGCTCGGGAGCGCTCGTGAGTGGCGGGGTGAGTCACCCCAGGTCCGGGTCAGTTTCCTCTCCGTGCTTCGGATTGCTGCCAAAGCCAACGCACAATGTATCATCCCAATGTAGCGGGACCCTTCCGAAAAAAAGTACCGTCTTTGAGCTCAGTGTGACTTTCCTGGGTATATAAGTGATTATTAGTACCATCATCATCATCATTATAGATCTTTATACAAACACCCCTGATTGGACAGAGCCCCACGATGCGTGTTCACGGCGCCAAGTGAATCCACCCTCCTGCCAGCCGTCGTGGGAAAAAAACCCACCGACTCTCAACACCTCCGCCGTGCTTCCTGTACCCTCCTCCAATCAGCCAGAGCGATGGGATCAATCACGAATGACGACGCGTTAACTCCTTGGCGCGTGTTGTGTTCCGTGTGCTCGGTGCGGACACGTTCGGCCTCGGGTCGTGCGTTACGAGCAGCTACGGTTGCCGTGAAGCTGCGAGGGCTCTCGGAAAGTATTCTCGGGACGCTGAGCGAATGTTCTACTGGGCACTTGCCAATTGAACGATGTATTATTCATCTTCTTGGTTCTTTCGGTAAAGTCACGTAGAAGGGAAATAAAAAAATAAAAAATAAAACATAATAAAATACAATGTCTTTTCGACAGACCTGTTCTTCACCTGAGGACGGCTGCTTGCGTTGTGGCCGAAACGTCGTGATAATTGTATTTTATTATGTTTCATTTTATTATTTTATTATTTCCCTTCTACGTGACTTTACCGAAAGAACCAAGAAGATGAGTCCCTGCAGTCACGAAAGCTTCAAATCGAGATGTATTATTCATTCAAGTAAATGTCTTACACCCCGCGACACATTTCGTCGGCGCTTACCAGGACGGATTTTTCTTTGGGGGGGGGGGGGGTGGGGGGGGGTGCATCTGCCAGGCACCTCCGATGAACACGGCGAGCTACGTACAGACCACCGAGATGCCGGTGAGAATCCCTCGTAGAGCCATCCCTGTCTTCTCGAACCCTCTCGGACGATCCTCTCCCCTCGGCCAGGCAATCCCTTAATCCTTCCCAAAGGGGCCTCGAGCCCAGGTGCTTTGCGAGCCGGTGTCCCGCGCTGCTTTCAGGATCACCGGAAAGAACTTCACCGCTCGTCAGTCAGGACACAGACGATCCCCCTCCCCCCCCTCCGTGCCGTTCCGTGGTTGATCCAGCCCCCCCCCCTCTCCGTTGGTGGCGCATTGGGCAGCACGGCAGCCGACAGACGGCCAGCAGCCCCCACCACCGACCCACGCACCCACCCACTCCGTCTAGCGGAGACCCCTTCTGCCAGCAGCGGCGTCCGCGAGAAATTGCAGGGCCCCGCTTTTACCTTTGCCATCAGCAGAGATGTCGACTATGCTTCATGCTTTCTCCGTTTGTCTTCGCGCCTTGATTCCTCGAACGCAATTAAAATCCACGCCGTATATATATCTCGCGGTGTTGCCGCTTGAGCGGCCTTGACGAGAGTGCGTCCTTGCGTGACACCCCCCTTTTGATTTGTATTTTGTCATTATTCGTGCCATCTCAAGCCTTAGCCCCGTTCGCCTCTTTTATAAATGGGTTTTGATAATTTCTATCTCGTATGTTTCTCGTGATAAAGCCCTGGTTTATGAGCGCTTGGACGGCCGCATCAGTTGCTCGCTGCATCAAAAGTATTTTCGTGGCCGATAAAGGGCAGCCGTAATGGTGATCGATGTTCATCAGTCCTTTCTCAGATCTGATGGATAGTATCGCACGGTCATTTTCTTTCCGATATTAGGAAGCCAATGGAGCTATGCATTTTTTAATCTAAACTGAAAACTCATTTCTTTAAAACTGCTTTTTGTCTTTATCTGTTTATCCTTCCCCTGCATCTCCGATTAGCATGGCTGGCTACGTACGGTGCGAAAGAAGTTCAACATACTTCCATTGGTAGAGAAACCTCTCCTAAATCCGTCTTGCTACATACATGGAAATCCCACTGGTACAGCAATGGAAAGCTTCACAGTAGAAATCAAGGCAATGTTTAATATACTCAAAACATCACTCACACATACAAAGACAAAAGCCCCCTTAGATAGCCTTTCACAATGATTGAGGCAAGTGCTGTTCGCAAGCAGCACCAACGAAGGCCGGCACGGCACATGAGAGGGTGGGTGGCCAGCACCACGCCCGGCCGCCGTTGTCTCCCCAATTGAAGGCTGAGTCGACCTAGTGGAGGCCCAGGACTGGTTCAGATATTCGTCACTGCTGTTGACCGCGAGCCAGAATCGAACTAGGGTTCATAGCGGAGCGCGCTAATGACTGCGCCACTACTCTCCGCACAATTGCTACGCACAGACAACAACCGCCATTCGCCACTAAGTGGCGGTTACATCACCACGGCGCTTGTGCCAGGCTATGTGCACTTTAAGGGCACGTGAAGTGTCGTACGCCTGCTGCAGGTCACGGGACAGATCCAGGTGCCAGGGATTAACTGTCCGAGATGAGTGGCTGATGCACCAGCTGTGCCCCCTACTGCGCCAACTCGCTGCGTTTCAGCCACCCGGCGCTCCGCTCGTCGTTGTGAGCGTCGCTCCTCTGCCCCTCCGTTGCTGCTGGAGGGCGACTGCCTCCAACTGTCCAGTAGCAGCGTCCTTCACGAGCCTCCTCCACAGACACACACAGACACACACGCGCAGGCACGTACGCAGTTCGAACGGAGGCACACGGTGCGTTTAATTAGCAGTCACATGCGGCGGTGCACTTTTCATTTCATGAATGAAGGGGCTGTGGCCTCACCTGTGCTGAATAACAATTAACAACAGCATCTGTACCTCCTGCACATCGCATTCCAGTGTCGGCGTTGCACTCCGTGAGTCAGGATGCTGCTGCTGCTGCTGCAGCGGCGGTATATCGGTCAGCAGCAACAGCGCTGGGCTTGCTTATCCAGAGGTCACGCCGGTTTAATTCCATCCCCCGGCGGTAGCGGTTGAAATGACGGTGGTGAGTTTCTGAAATCCAGCAACATCATTTCTCGTGTAGGTTGTGCCTGGTGGGATCAAGTGTGGATATTCCTACCTCTTCCAAAAACGCCTGGTCAACGCGGGAAAAGTAGGCCAAGGCCCACCGAATGTTCTCTGGTTCGCTGCGAGACAGCAGTGGGTGGCACGTGACGAGTGGAAGCCGCAGTAATAGCGGCATGTATCCTGGATGTGGTATGCCGGGTATGCGGATATATATGGTCACTGATTGACTGCAGTAATCACGTGAACACACAATAACCCAATTCTTAATTTCAAACGATCACGCTGTGTACAATTTGATAATTTCTGTAAAGGGCCTTGGTAAAGGCGCTACATAAATCTCATTAAGACAAGACAACCACAGCCGGAGCGAGTGAGAGCGAGAGGTATCACTGAATGTGGTGTGCCGGCACATTCCAGGCAGATGCAGCGGGGCAGTGAGCTCGCAAAACATCTCCCGGTTGAGCCTCCCGGAAAACTCGACAGCCTGAGACGGTGGGAAGCGTGCGAGGCCCCAAGTCGGCGTAGTTCCCGGTTACTCGTCGTGTTCGCTTTGTTCAGTTAAAACAAAAGAATCCCCCCTTTGTTATTGTACGCCACGTGAGCCATTTGGCATTGGACCCAGCGAGGACCTCGCATCTGGCTCCAATTCCAAACGTCTTGCATGGCGGAGCCTACACAGACTGAGAGTGAGTGGGTTACGGCAGATGCAACTCTCTCATTAAATCATGGGGGGGGGGGGGGGGGCTTGTGCTCAACCGAACCACGTGCTCGTCAGGAGAACCAACTGACGGATCATCTCACGAGATGCCCTGCAGCATCACACTGCAGCACCACAAGATTTGCCAATACCAACACCAGAAGCGGCGGTCTGGGCCGAATATTGGGGAGAGACCGCATAGGTTGGACAGGAGACACGACCGAGAATATTGTTCGTCGCAAAAGAACGCGGTGATTTTCGACTGGCTCCGTTGTTCTGTGAACGTGTGAAGGAAGCAACGTACCGATCGGTACTCGCCGCTTGATTCGCGATCCACGCGTCGACGATTGTAGTGGCGATGCTCTGTCTGTACGCTGTGACATCCGTGACCGTCGCAGGACGCCCATGATGATTAAAAAAAATCGATCCTAACGGCTTCACTTGGGGGCTCTCTCACTCTGATGAAGTAAATAAAATCTTTCTATAATAGAGGCTTTTTTGGGTTAGACCGCGTAAATATATAAATGTGTCGTTAAACCCACCACCACCCGACACAGCCAACTAGTAAGGGTTGTCACGTAAACAGAACGTGGCCAATTTGTCACTAGTACAGCACTAGTGTATAGTGTCGTGTATAGTGTAGTGTATAGTGTAGTGTATAGTGTAGTATACTAGTACAGCACACCGGTGTGTTGGAGAGCCAAGCCACAACATTTACAATCTGAGAACGACGTTTCGTCAGTAATTACAACCAGCTTCATCAGGCGATAGCCAGATTTGTGTCGGGTTTTAACGACACATTTATACATATACACGATCTAACCCAACAAAAAACCTCTATTGTGGATGATATTGGTCGCGGAAGCCTACGTGTTAAACCAAAATCATTTCTGCCTCAACCGAGGCTACCCGGGCCAGGAATTGAACTCGCAACATTCCCTTCAAAAATTGCAAATTGAATTTCGTCGGGCGACCGAAAATTGCACGAACGCGCGGCGCTCAAGTGGGAAGTGAATGGCGGGCGCCACGCGGCGTGTGGGCCGTTGATGGCCGCTGGCAGATTTGAGATGAAATTGGATTACGGGACACGTCCAGAGCCACTCTTGTTCATGCCGGGGTAAACTGTGGACGTTTACGTGATTCCCCGGCCTCGAGTCTCCTCCGAAATTATTAGCCGCAGACGGTCTCCCGGTTTTGAGTGTTTTACCGACTTATAGCGCGTTGTGCATACGTGATCGGGGGGGTGGGGGGGAGTGGGGGAGGCAAAGGTGAAGCCCTGCAATGTCTGGGCTTGTGCCTCTGCTGGCGGAAGCGCCTCCACTCGAGGGAGCTCTAGAGAACCCCTCACTCACCCTCTCTCTCGAGGCTATTTTAGGCCTACTCTTCCACGCTGGCCGGACGTCTTGGAAGATGTGCAGAGTAACCCACACACGTGTTTTTGTTCCACCACACGCCGCCTTGAAGTTCGGTTCAGGCAACCCCCACGATGAGCGTGGCGTGGGGAGGGAGGCCGTCATTGAGCAGTGGCATTACGGGCATTACGATCCGGCTCTTGGTTTACTGAGGTGCGTCCTTCCCTCCAAGTTCGGTCCCAGTGGGCTGCCTCCCTGTCCCCGCTGCTGCTGCTGCTGCTGTAACCCGTAGGCCGCTCAAACGCGTCTTGGAAGTAGCTCTATAGCGTCTACTTCTGTGGGCCGTGCTCTCGCAACACGAGGGGGGGCGCTTTGCTCCGTGAGCACCTCACGAACGCCTCCTATTTGCCGTGCCGTCAACGCGATGCCGGCGGCGCGCAATTGGGATTCAATTAAATTGGGGCGAACGTTTGGGTAAGAAAATGAACCAACGTCCAGATCGTTAGTTTCTCAGTCCGCTTGTCCTGGTAAGGGTCGCGGCGGCAGCAGCGTGTTGAGTAGAGCGGTCCACACCTCACTCTCCCTGGCGACAGACTCCAGCACTACACTACGATACACTACTACACACTACTATACACTACACGATACACTACTACACTACACTATACACTACACTACTATACAATACTATATACACGACACTATACACTACACTGCTATACGCAGACTGTAGCTCTTTACGGGGCAATTCCCAGGCATTGCCAGGCCAGCCGAGCGACATCGTCTCGGCAGCGTGCCCTGGTCCAGCCCCGTGCTCAAATGATGATTTATGATATTTCGTCGCCCCCCCCCCCCCCCCCGAGACTCTTCATCTGTGGCAGAGGAGCCCTCCGAGAGATTCACTGCGCGTCCTTTCGTGGAATGTATTTAGAGAGGCGACATAGCCCCAACGCGAATGCATCATTCTACTCTTGAAGTCTTCTTGAGCCGTGTTCTTCGTCAACGCCATTCTGACAGACGATGCCGTCACGTCCTTTGTTGGGCCAAAGTTGTGGCGTCGTCGTCATCGTCCTCCTAGCGGTCATGTAACCACACGCGTTGACCCCCACGCACGCCCTTCCACCGGGTCAACAACTACTATACAATACCCCTTTGTCTATCCACTGCTAGATGAACAACGCCACCTCCTACGCCGTGTCGGTCACGGGAGGTGGGAGGCGTTTGACCAGTGCCGGATGAAGCTAGTACGGGGCTACTACACGTGTTGTAGCTACTACACGTGTTGTAGCTACTACATGTGTTGTAGCCACTACACGTGCAGCTACTACACGTGTAGTAGCCACTACACGTGCAGCTACTACACGTGTACACACGTGTACACGTGTAGTAGCCACTAGGGTGGTGGTGGTGGTGGTGTTGACGAGTGTGGTGGTGGTGGTGTTGACGAGTGTGGTGGTGGTGTTGACGAGTGTGGTGGTGGTGTTGACGAGTGTGGTGGTGGTGGTGTTGACGAGTGTGGTGGTGGTGGTGGTGTTGACGAGGGTGGTGGTGGTGGTGTTGACGAGTGTGGTGGTGGTGTTGACGAGGGTGGTGGTGGTGGTGTTGACGAGTGTGGTGGTGGTGGTGTTGACGAGTGTGGTGGTGGTGGTGTTGACGAGTGTGGTGGTGGTGTTGACGAGGGTGGTGGTGGTGTTGACGAGGGTGGTGGTGGTGTTGACGAGTGTGGTGGTGGTGGTGTTGACGAGTGTGGTGGTGGTGGTGTTGACGAGTGTGGTGGTGGTGTTGACGAGTGTGGTGGTGGTGGTGTTGACGAGTGTGGTGGTGGTGGTGGTGTTGACGAGGGTGGTGGTGGTGGTGTTGACGAGTGTGGTGGTGGTGTTGACGAGGGTGGTGGTGGTGGTGTTGACGAGGGTGGTGGTGGTGTTGACGAGGGTGGTGGTGGTGTTGACGAGTGTGGTGGTGGTGGTGTTGACTAGGGTGGTGGTGGTGGTGTTGACGAGGGTGATGGTGGTGTTGACGAGGGTGGTGGTGGTGTTGACGAGGGTGGTGGTGTTGACTAGGGTGGTGATGTTGTTGACGAGGGTGGTGGTGTTGACTAGGGTGGTGGTGTTGTTGACGAGGGTGGTGGTGTTGAGTTAGTTTGTTGTTGTCGTTGTTGTTTGTGCGCCACAACCAACACAGCAGATTCACCAAATAATATAATCTGTTGTATTATTACACCGTACACTCTTATTTAACTAAGAGTATTTTTTATTTCCCTTCATATAAACATTACACCCTAGACTTACATGTATTTTACATGCTTCAAATAACCAGGTGTACTTATAGTTTACAGTTTATAAATATATAATTTATTAATCCTGCCCTTAACAATCCAAGGTCATGGAGAGTCAGTACAGCACCTGCACATTTACTTTATTGTAACCCTGTGACGACGCACACTCGCTTCAATGTCCCTTGATTTTACCGTCCGAATGTCCGTCGCGTCACTCCGTGACACCCTGGATGTATTTGCACCTTGACTGCGTTCTAAAAAGGTGTAGACCAATCGGTTGGCCCCATTACCTACCACTCCGTGTCTTGTTATTTTCGCTGCGCGTCAGGCCACAGAGATTACAAAGCGTGGATTCATTGGCTGTATTTAGCCACGTGAGAGCCTCGTTAAAGGGTTGAATTTGTCGTGGTCAGGGAAATGATGTGATCGCCTGCTGGAGGGAGCTCGAGAGAGCCTCTCTGGAGGGGCATGTGGGCCTACTCTTCCACGCCGGCCAGACGTTTAGGAAAACAATGGCGGTAGTCACCCACATTTGACCCTGCCACTCGCGACTGGTCGCCCATCGGCTCTCCTTGTACCCCTGCTGGACATCTGTGAACAAAAAGAGCTTCATAGCTCATTGGATCCCTCCAGGATAATCAAATAGTCTGATTCCGGGGGCCAGGCGGTGGCGAGAGATTTTAAGAAACTTGCCTGCCGCGCCAGGGAGATGGAATCGAACCTGCGCGCTCCGGGCCGTGTGTCCAGTGCGATGCTGACCGTCAACTCCACCGTGGCAGCGTTTGATCCGACCACTTTTTGCCGGTTTCCATTATTAATTTGACTTGCGCGACGAAAAACCGATTGCCGCGCTTTTAATTTCCACATCGACATTTGACAATGAGCTGGAACGCCGTGTTGCCGACGGACAGGCGGGAGGGAAAGTCACCTCGCGTTTGTTCAAGAAAGCCTGACTCTGGCTGACGAGACTCCGAATGTCGAAACTGGATTGCATTAAACCGATGCTTGCTGATAAGATGCCCTCCCAGAAGGCCGTGTGACCGATGGGTTTGTGTGTAAACGAAAAAAAAACACTTTCTTTTAATTCACAGAGACAAATAATGGCAGGAGGTTGGTTTTTTGACGCTGAGCGATTACTTTTGCCTCATGTTTTATCTCCCGTATACTCACCTTTTCGGGATCTGCCGCGACCGGCGTTAACGGTTAGCAGCACGCGCTGGACACTTGCAATCCAGAGGTCGCCGGTTCAAACCCCATCGCTCGGCGAGGCGGTCGATACGAAGGGAGCCCAGTTTCTCAAAGCCCCCCCCCCTCCCGCCACCCAATGGTTCACGTGCGGTCGGGTAAAGTGTGGGTACGCCCGACGCTTCCAACACGTCTCGTTGACGTTGAACAGCAGGATGAATATTGCCGTCCGGACTTCGCTCGAGCGCGGAACCTTCCGTCGGCGGGTGGCGTGAGCCAGCAATTGCAGGGCTGCGCCTTTAACAGTCAACGATAACTTGGCACGATTTAGCGTCCGCGCGATCAGTTCCCGCAGCGCGGGAAGCGACCACGAGGGAAGGCGCCGCGGCCGTCTCACCGGAAGGGGCGAGGTTTTTTAGAATTCGGCAAATTTCTACGGCGACGCCGCGTGGCCGTGCTCGACCAGGTCACGGGATCTTCAGTTCGCACCGCCGCGGCTTTAACCAGGACGGCCTGGACGGATTCGAACCGCGAACCTAAGCGGCAAGCGGCGACCATGCCTACCGCCGGGGCCCACACCGCCTCTGCCTTGACCTTTACATCTACCTTCACCTAGACTTTCACTCTTGATTTGAAGTTTTCGTGACTGCAGGAATCCATACTCTTTGGTTCTTTCGGTAAAGTCACGTAGGTAGAAAATTTACTTTCACATTTACCTTTGTCTTGACCTTCACTTTGACCTTGAACTTTGTCTTCACCTTTGTCTTTACATTTACCTTGCCCTTCACTTTGACCTTGAACTTTACATTCACCTTGCCCTTCGCTCCGAACCCCCTCCTCCTCCCCCCACCACCCCCTGCCGCAGGACACGGCATGCACGGCATGTTCGAGATGCTCTCCTCCTGGCGCAAAAGCAAGGACGAGCTCGGGGTGAAGGAGCGCCTGGCGCTGGTGTACACGGACACCATGGTCTCCTTCACGCTCACCAGCGCCATGTACCTGGTCACCTTCGGCCTGGGCGCGAGCCCCTTCACCAACCTGGGCGCCGTCAAGGTGTTCTGCCGCAGCACGTGCGTGGCCATCCTCTTCAACTACCTCTACCTGCTGTCCTTCTTCGGCTCGTGCCTCGTGTTCGCCGGCTACGTGGAGGCCCGCGGGCAGCACGGCGCGCTCTGCTGCGTCGCCGTCCCCACGCCGCCGCCGCAGCCGCCGCCGCCGCCGCCGCTGCCGCCGGCGTCGGCGGAGGGCACCGGCGACGCCGACGCTCCGCCGCTGCTGCCGCCGCCGCCCCCGCCGCCGCCCCCGCGGAGGGGCTGCTGCCGCGTGACGGAGCGGTCGCACCGCGATCGCCACCGTGCCACGCCGGGCGCGAGCGAGAACCCGGCGTACGACTTCCACGTGACGGTGTGGTTCCTGCGCGAGCACTGCGGGAAGTGGCTCACCAACACCTACGTGAAGCCCTTTGTGGTGCTGCTCTATCTTGTCTATGTGTCCTTCGCCATGATGGGATGCCTGCAGGTCAGAGTGCACTTTCGTTTTCGTGCTTTGCCGGTTGGGTTTTTTTGTCCGTTTGCGTTTTTTGTTTGTTTTCGTTGACGCTTTACAGCCGCTGGGTTGAAAAGCGGCGTCGCGTCTACGTGTGCGTTCCTTCTGTCTGTGTGTCCTGCGTGGTGATGATGGGATGCCTGAAGGTCAAAGTGCGCTTATGTTTTATTTGTTGTGATCTACGTTTAGTTCGGTTTCTTTTTTCTCTCGACCTAAGGTCGAACGGGACATCGTGTCAATGCACCCTCTGCGATTATTGATGCGGCGCCCGGTTTAATTTCGGCCGGAGCTGTCCGGGACCGAGCTCCAGAAAGGATTGCCCCACCCGCTGCTCTCTGTCAGTGAGGGTGGAAGGGGGTGGGGAGACATGGGAAGAGTTTTCAGAGCTTGGTAATTGGGGAAACCCCAAAAAATATTCCATGAATTTGTGGTGTGTTTTGTTCCGAAGTGCACCGCTCACTTCACCGTCTACACCCTCACCTCATCTGGACCCGTCATCTCACCTCGCCCTCCACTCCCCCAGTCGCTCTCGCTTAGCAGCCTCTTCTACCCAAGCCGGACAATACCCACGCTCGATGCCGACCTTGCCCTGTGCCGCCTGACGCCCCTGCCCCCCCGCCTCTCCGCTCACCCGCGTCTCCTCACCCGCCTCCCCTCCCCTCGCCCCCTCCCCTCGCTCCCCCTCCCCGGCACCTCCTCCGCCACCGCCGGGCCCCCCAGGTGCGCGAGGGATGCGACCTGGGCCGCCTGCTGGCCACGGACTCGCGCACGCTGCGCTACCGCGCGCTGCAGCGCGAGTACTTCAGCAGCTACGGGCCGGCCATCGGCTTCTACGTCTACGAGCCCCTCGACTACTGGAACGAGAGCGTGCAGGAGGGCCTGCGCGCTATCACCGCCGGCTTCGTGCGCTCCTCCTGGCTCGAGAGCTTCCTGGCCTTCCTCGAGAAGTCCAACGGCACCACGGCGGTGGGGCGCGAGGCGTTCGTGCGCGCCCTGCTGCGCTCCTTCTTCGCGGCGAGGCCCTTCGTGGGCTTTGCCGACGACCTCATCCTCGCCACGAGCAACGGCTCCGTGGACATCTCGGCGTCGCGCATGTACCTGGCGGCCGGCCGCACGGCGCTCGCCCGCGAGGAGGTCTCCGGCCTGCTGGACACGCTGCGCCGACGCTCGCTTGCCTCCGACGTCAAGTTCGTCATCTTCAACCCGTCATTCGTGTTCGTCGACCGCTGCGCCTCCTCCATCGGCTACTCGGCGCTCACGCCGTGCGCGGGCGCCCTCGCCGCGCTGCTGCTCTCGGCGCCGCTCTCGGCCGAGCCGCTGGCCAACGCGTGGCTCTCGCTGTGCGCGCTCTCCGCCGGCTTCGGCGCCCTCGGCTACATGACCCTGTGGGACGTGCGCGTCGACTTCGTGTCGGCCCTCTGCCTCGTCTTCGGCGTCAACTACGCGGTGGAGCACTGCGCGCCGCTCGTGGCCGCGTTCGCCGCGGGCCAGGAGCTCACGCGCACGCGCTGGATACAGGTGGCCGTCGAGCTCAACGGCTCGCCCGTCCTGCAGAGCCTGGCCTGCTTCGCCGCGGCCCTCGCCCCGCTCTCGCTCGCGCCTTCCAACCTCACCTACACGCTGTTCCGCGGCCTGCTGGTGGCCGCCCTCGCCGTCGCGTTCCATGTGCTCGTCGTGCTGCCCGTGGTCCTCACCTTCTTCCCGCCGTCCAAGCGCAGGAGGAGGAGGCGGCGGGGGGGCGGCGGGGGAGGGGGCGGGGGCGGGGGGGGCGGGGGGGGCGGGGGGGGCCGCCGCACCGGCCGCCGGCCCAAGCGGCCGCCGGAGCCGCGCGACGAGATCGAGTGCGTGGAGCTGCACAGCGCCAACCGCGTCACCGCCGATCAGGCGACCGCTGTGTGAAGGAGGGGGGGGCGCGCGGTGGAGGGGAGGGGGGGAAGGCGCGGGGGGGGGGAGGTCGACCCGGAGCACGGCGTTCTTTTCGGAGTAGGAAGGGAGACGCGGCGCGGCGGGAATGCCGACGGGCGGCTCTCTTGGGCGGCGCGTCGGCCGTCGCGATCGCCGTGCGGCCCCCCCCAGGTTCGGGGCCCGGGCCGCGCGTTGAGCGCTTCCCCTCTCAGGCCATCGCCACGCGCTGCCGCGGGCGTCCCCGGGAGCTGAATTCCCCCGGATTGCCGGGAAAAGTCCCGGGCAGGGAGCGCGGCGAATTCTCGTCCGTGCCCAGGAGAGAGCAAACCGTAGCGCAAAGGAGGACGTCGTTTAACCCATCGCAGGGGGACCACGTCGCGGTTCCTCACTTAGGGCTCCTGAAGGTGCCCCCCCCGCAGCGAGCGCCGCGTGGGAGGATGAATGCTGAGCACGTGGAAGACCGCGCTTTGCAAGAGAGCTGTCTGCCCCGCAGGTGCAAGGACGTGCGTCCCGAGTGGCCCCACGCCAGCCTGGAGCTCAGAATCGCTCGCAAAAATCACTTCAGTTGGAGGAAAAGAAAAAAAAGTGCAAACCCTCACGTAGCGACCGTCGCCCCACTCCTGGCATGCGAATGCCCACTCGCAGGCTGACACTGCGCGCGCCGTTTAACGAGCGGGGACAGCTGCCGCTGGGCGGTCCCCGTCTCCGCGGCCTGCGAGCGAAGGCAAGTGCTGACTCCCTGGAGGTAGTTCCGACGATC
The DNA here is from genome assembly GCF_015708825.2 of Lethenteron reissneri. Lineage (NCBI taxonomy): Eukaryota > Metazoa > Chordata > Hyperoartia > Petromyzontiformes > Petromyzontidae > Lethenteron > Lethenteron reissneri. The sequence continues at coordinate 10,652,874 of NC_083783.1, forward strand.
CGGGTAACGTCGTGGGCCTCGGCGCGACGTAACGCGGCACCGCACGCGAGGGCGCGCCGGGAGTCGACTCGAAAGCAATTCCTCATGTCCCCGCCCACGTGGTTCGGCGGGGGAGCGAGCGGCTCGGGATTGGAAGGGCCCAAGTTCAAATCCTGGCGGTGGGGGCGAGTTGATTCGGCCCCCGGTACCCCTCCCACGTGGGCAAGATCTATGGATAGACTCGCTCCTGCCATGAGAACGTGGAACTTCCGATACTGGGTCAGGGTTGTGAACGGGAGCGCCGTCTGAGTTGCTCGTTGGAGCAGGAAATTACTTTGACTTTTTTTTAAATTACCAAATCTTATAAATTATACCGGACAAATTATATTATATCAGAGTATATTATATTTTATTTTTTCCTTTAAGGCCGCAGTGTTTATTGACGAATGTGCCGAGTTTTATTTCGTTTGTTTGTGTACCACTGTCAACGCAACAGCAGTAGCAACTTCACGAGATGATGAATTTCATAAGGCACGTGATCATATGGCACATGTTGAAGACAGAAGGGATCTTTGTTACCGTCCGTTGTGTTGCGTCCACCTTTGAGATGAGACCTCCGCTCACGCGCCACCGCCAGACGATTCTGCGGGATCGTCTATTACTCGCCGTGCTTATTCAACGACGAATGTTGTTGGCTTGCTGTGATGCTGGCAGCCAACACATACGTAGGAGTACACGTGCCACAATTGCAAAGGAAATAATTGATCGGTAATCGGAATTGTGATCTCGGGATGGGTGAACGTTGACAGAATCGCGTCGGGGCGAGGAGGGGGATGTACCAGGCAGACCTCGCTTAGCGCATCTCCGGAGAGAGCGCCACCACCCCGGAGAATCGATTATCACAATTTTGCGATCACGATTATATTTAGAAGAATTCTACAAAATATCGAATCGTTTAGCCGCAGGAATGTGGAGTGAGGGCGTCGCTGAGGCGAAGGTCTCGGCAACCAAAGTAACACGCAGAGAGAGTTTTTAGTTTTTCCAATTTGGTAGGTAAAAAAAAACCTCAGTATTTTAGGAGAGCCGGTTTGCACGCACATGGTGGTGAATCTACGCGAGGCGTCGGGTCCTTCATGAATGACGGAGTTGGTCCTTGAAGAGCGGCACGCACGCGGCTCCGGAGCCGCAGGCTGCCGGCCCCTGACGACTGAGATCATCACCTCGCCCCCACCTCGCCCCCACCTCGCCCCCACCTCGTCCCCACCTCGCCCCCACCTCGCCCCCCACCTCGTCTCCCACCTCGTCTCCCACCCCATCTCCCACCTCGCCCCCACCTCGCCCCCACCTCGCCCCCCACCTCGTCCCCACCTCGCCCCCCACCTCGTCCCCACCTCGCCCCCCACCTCGTCCCCACCTCGCCCCCACCTCGCCCCCCACCTCGCCCCCCACCTCGCCCCCACCTCGTCCCCCACCCCGCCCCCACCTCGCCCCCCACCTCGCCCCCACCTCGTCCCCCACCTCGCCCCCCACCTCGTCCCCACCTCGCCCCCCACCTCGCCCCCCACCTCGCCCCCACCTCGTCCCCCACCCCGCCCCCACCTCGCCCCCCACCTCGCCCCCACCTCGCCCCCCACCTCGTCCCCCACCTCGCCCCCACCTCGCCCCCCACCTCGCCCCCACCTCGCCCCCCACCTCGCCCCCACCTCGCCCCCCACCTCGCCCCCACCTCGTCCCCCCACCTCGCCCCCACCTCGCCCCCACCTCGCCCCCACCTCGCCCCCCACCTCGCCCCCACCTCGCCCCCCACCTCGCCCCCACCTCGTCCCCCACCTCGCCCCCACCTCGCCCCCCACCTCGCCCCCACCTCGCCCCCACCTCGCCCCCACCTCGCCCCCCACCTCGCCCCCACCTCGTCCCCCACCTCGCCCCCACCTCGCCCCCCACCTCGCCCCCACCTCGCCCCCCACCTCGCCCCCACCTCGTCCCCCACCTCGCCCCCACCTCGCCCCCACCTCGTCCCCCACCTCGCCCCCACCTCGCCCCCCACCTCGCCCCCACCTCGCCCCCCACCTCGCCCCACCTCGTCCCCCACCTCGCCCCCACCTCGCCCCCCACCTCGCCCCCACCTCGCCCCCCACCTCGCCCCCACCTCGTCCCCCACCTCGCCCCCCACCTCGCCCCCACCTCGCCCCCCACCTCTTCCCCCACCTCGCCCCCACCTCGCCCCCACCTCGTCCCCCACCTCGCCCCCACCTCGTCCTCCACGTCGCCTCCCACCTCTGCCTTGTAGGAGCAGTACAGTAGAATGCACTCACAAGTACAGGACATAATACTTACCGAGTGTAAACATTTAATTAGTTAAATCATATTTATCATCCTTGTAATTAAAATTATTAGCGCTATTACCGATACCCCGCCTAGTTAGAGTATATATATATTTAATGGTATAATGGGACCCCCCCCCCCCCCTCCTCCTCTTGTAACGGCTGATTCGGTTAGTGCCCACTTCTCCAGGAACAAACGCTAAGCGAGGTCTGCCTGTACAGGGACTCCTCTACTTACGAACGAGTTAGGTTCCAGAGGTCTGTTCGTAAGTCGATTTGTTCGTAAGTCCAACTGTACTCCTGTCCTTTCCAAACATTGTCGTACGGCATGTACACTAAACACGGGGAATGACTTTAAAAGTCTTTTAATCTCCTGCAGATGTAGATGCCACTGCTTCTTCACGTTCTGCAGATGTAGGTGCCACCGCCGCCATCTATTGCGCGGCGGTTGAACTTACGACTCTCGGTCCGAACGGGCAACTGGACATACGGACCAGGTTTGTTCGTATCTCTGAAAGTTCGTAGGTCGAAGAGGAGGCACTGTATTGTTACACGAGGAATTGTTGTGACTGCGTGTTATATGGGTGTTCACGTGTGTGTGTGTGTGTGTTTTCGCGCGACCCCAGTGTGTGTGTATGGGGGCAGCTGGCAGCGGTAGTGTAGCGGTTAACGCTACGCTGCGCTACGAACCTGGCGACTCGAGTTCAATTCCTGCTCGCGGCCAACACTAGTGACGATTATCTGAATCGGTCCTGGGCCTCCGCTAGGGAGACAAAGGCGGCCGAGCGTGTTGTTGGCCACCCACCCCCTCGTGTGCCGTTTCGGCCTTCATAGGTGCTCGCTAACAGCACTTGCCCCAACAATCTGTTAAAGGCTATATGGGGGATCTTTGTCCTTGGGGGGCAGTTGGCACAGTAGGGGGTACAGCTGGTGCGTCTGCCAGTCATCTCAGTCAGCCAACCCATGGCACCTGCTGGGTCTGTCCGGTGATCTCCTGTCATCAGCGAGCCTTCGACACTTCACGTGGCCTCAAAGTGCACCTAGCCTGGCACAGGCACCGTGGTGACGTCACTGTCAGTTAGTGACGAATGGCAGCTGTTGGTATTGGGGGGGCAGTGGTTTGGCGCACTGTACTCATAACTTGGCGCTCCGAGTTCGATATCGTAGGCCACGGTCAATATCTGTGGTGAATATACAGGTTGCTTCAAAACAATGTGAACACTTACATGGAACTGTCGTTTTGTAATGGAAAGAGAACGGCTAATACACTGTAACATGATAACAAATGTCTGTTAATAGCTTCAAAAAGTAAAAGAGTCTCCACTTTAGCACGTCGGCTTTCGCGACCAAAATTATTCACAATTAAGTCATTTGGGTTAGATCGCGTAAGTATAAATGTGTCGTAAACCTCCACCACCCGACACAGCCTATTAGTAAGGGATTTATCACGTAAACAAAACGCCAATTAGTTTACTTTTTTCTCAACCTTCATGATGAAGAGTCTCCACTTGTTCACCATCATTGCCTGGAATCTTCTCCAGGTGGTCTCCAGAGCCCGGAAGCACATTTATTGTGGTATTGTTGCTAATTCTCAGAAGTGTTCACATTTTTTTGAAGCCCCCTGTACATGAACCAGTCCTGGGCCCTTCCCCGTGTGTACATCTCACCAACTGGGGAGACAAAGGCGGCCGGGCGTGGTGCTGGCCACCCACCTCCTGGTGTGCCGTTCCGTCCTTCATAGGTGCTCGCTAACAGCACTTGCCCTAACGGTCTGTTGAAGGCTATACGGGGGATCTTTTTCTTGTGTGTGTGTGGCAGGATGTGGCTGGGTGTGTGTGGTGCATGCACGTGTGTGTGTGTATTAGAGGATGTGTCTGGGTGTGTGGTGCATGCGGGCGTGTGTGGGAGGATGTGGCTGGGTGTGTGTGGTGCATGCACGTGTGTGTGTGTGGGGGGGGTGTGTCTGGGTGTGTGTGGTGCACGCGTGTCGGGGGGGGGGTGTGTCTGGGTGTGTGTGGTGCACGCGTGTGTGTGTGTGTGGGGGAGGATGTGTCTGGGTGTGTGTGGTGCACGCGTGTGTGTGTGTGGGGGGGTGTGTCTGGGTGTGTGTGGTGCACGCGTGTGTGTGTGTGTGGGGGAGGATGTGTCTGGGTGTGTGTGGTGCACGCGTGTGTGTGTGTGGGGGAGGATGTGTCTGGGTGTGTGTAGTGCATGCGTGTGTGTGTGTGGGGGAGGATGTGTCTGGGTGTGTGTAGTGCATGCGCGTGTGTGTGTGTGCTGTCTGAAGGGGAGAGGCATAACCGGACTTCTCTAAATTAACTTTATTTGCTCGAATAAGTGTCGGTTATTGGAGTGCAACGATTTTGGGAGAAAAAGCGATCAGACAAAACAAAATCAAATCTCCTTTAGCAAATGTGTTTCACACAAAACCAGAACATGTCCTCAAACACCCCAAACCACGCACGCAGGCAGGCGCATTCAGACTCCCTGTGTCACAAGGAGCGCGTGCAGATGAACTGTCCCTTGAATTTCCCACATCGAAGGGGACTGACTGATTTGATATCGGTGTCACAATATCTTGGGGATTCCCCTACATGCCAAGAAAATCGTCACTCGATACGATTCATGCTTTGTATCGCGAGGTATTCACCGTAACCGTGGAATCTGGACAACTTTAGATTTGCCTCTTATCACTGGGTACCAATCAACAGAAGCCGATGCGTTGGGTGTTGGCCTTCATACGTCGTTCGCTTCACAAGTCATGCCCAGCATCGGGGAGCTACCTGTGGCATTGACTTGTTATCTGCGTGAGTTTGTGATCCAATTAGTTCCGTGAGCTGATCGTGACGGCGGCGGCGCTGCTTGCGATGCTGTTCGTCGTCGTCGCTCGATCGCGAGTCGGGCGACTTCTCGTGCTCGCCGCAGGCCGCCACGTGGTATCCAAACCGAGCCCTGTCGCTGGAACATTTCCAGCTTTACAGTTCCGTGTAACTTGTACCTATGCGTGCTGAACTTCTTCTGCACCGTACGGAGCCGACCGTGCTAATTGGAGATGCGGGGCAAGGACAACAAACTAAACACAGGAATCGGTTCGAAAAGAAATGGGTTGTCATTGTAAGAGCCGTGATCGGATCTCCGCGGCGCCGGTGACGGGAGGCCGCGAGTTCGAATCCCCGCTTGGTGGGGCCGATTCCGCCCCATCGCTCCCTCTCCGGAGGTCAACAAATCCCCCACTCGGTGCGGTTACAGCGGTCGTAGTCCTATGGGTCGAGGCTTGGCCTCTGCAGTGGCCATGTGGCTCAGGGGGCTGCCGGTGTAGATGATCGCGCCCGACCTGTTAGCCCCGCTGGAGTTGCGGCAGGCAGACGGACGGCTTCGACTCCTCTCTGGTCATCGCGCAGCCCGGTCTGTCGACGCGCGACCGCGTGGACTCTCTGCCATGATGTCCGTCGTTTCATGCCACGTGCCGCGGGAGCTTCTGCTGAAGAGGCCACCGGAACGTGGAGCTAAAACGTCGGACCTCGTGCCCAACAGCACGTGGTACAACCCGGGAAACTCTTTTTTTACGGAGCGGTTTTATGACATTTTCGGACTGTAATTGACGGAGCATGCACACGTAAGGGGGGAAAGAATGACTCTATAAGGAGCTACACTTAAAACTATATATACCGTAATGTTTTGGTAAGGCAGCACTCAACGGACATGGCACTTGTGTAAATATCACACCGACAACTATTTGCACACAATAAATGAGAAAATCTGTTTCTTTTAAAATGGGATTCGCCCATTGACGAACTTCACATACACACACGTGGTGCTTACTGAATACCCATCCCGTCGCATAGCATTGTGGGAAACGATGCAATCTGTTAGGAAACGTGAAGGTCGGTCACCTGAGTGTCATACACTTATAATGTCGATGGTAGATGGACAAGGCCCTATCGCGGGCATATTCGTGTGCGTCTTACGTGCGTCGCCCACCTAGAGTCATTCAACCATCACGCGTCTGGTGCTCTCCCGATACCGATTCATAATCACGTGCGCGCGTCCTGTTTGCTGTCGTCGTCGTTCTCGTCTTCGTGTCTGGCCGGGCGGCGTTAGTGCGTGGCCCCGTGGTTGACCGGCGGCCCCAAGACGTCTTGAGTTCAAACGGCGGTCGAGACCCGGCCGCGGCTGGGCCGCGCCGTCGCGCGCCCAAAGTTCCAAGTCCCGAGACCGAACGGCCGGGCCGCCGACTCGACTCTCACGAAGCGCGTGAGCTGCTTTCCGGGACGCGATTTGCTGCAATGTGTCCGGAGCACGTGGCTAAATCAGCCGAGGTCGTTAGCTGCACCTAATCAGGGTTTCCTTTTAAATTGACATCGCCCCGCTTTGCCGACCCGTTCTTCGGCGATCGCCACGTGACGGCGTCGCTTGCTCGCGGAACTCCGCTGCCGTCGACCGAGTGGAGGGCGGGAGCGATGCGACGGCGCGAATGAATGCCGGCGGTCGTCGTTTGCCTCCACCGATTTTAAAATAACTCGCCCGGGAGGCACGCCATTCCGGGTCGTACTCAAGAGGAGAGCGTGCCCGACGCGTGGCGATGTGTGGGGGTACGAACGCACCGCTGGCGGACCTGTCATCCGCCGCGTCATCTGCGAGTTTACTCCTGCTAATCCGTGAGAGAATGGCCCATAAGTGCGGATGATAGGAGACATTCGCCGTACATCTCTGCTCATCATCCCCCTGCCGAATTCCAGTCGCGATTAATGTCGATTGCGACCGTTGAAAACGTTGCGTTGGTCTCTCATGCGATGGACATTGACTCCCACGTGCTGTGGGGAGGCGAGGGGATGGGGAGGCGCTGCCCTCTGCGACGTTGACCAGAGGTCACCTGAAAAAGGGATCCCAGGGGGTAGCTCTTTGCTATCCACTTCCGTGGGCCGTTCTCTGACGCAGAGGGTCGCACTGCTTGGCGAGGGGTCCGGCTGGATTGCTTCGTCTCAATGACGCGACGCTGGGATAAAATTTGGGGAGGGAAGGGGCAGGGGGTGGTAATTATTAGATATATATTGTTAAAAGGGTTGTAGGTAAATGGTTAAATTCAACTGGCTCAGAGCACAACTGCATTGCAGTGTTCATGTTTTTTTAAGCATTTATCGGTGAAGCCGGAAGGCGACTGACACAGACTCACAGCTCGTGCCGCGACGAAGGAGCACGGGGACAGGGCACGTCACGTGACGTCGGGCAGCTCCATGGTGAAGGCGCAGCCCTGCAATTCCTCGCTCACGCGCCACTGCTGGCGGAAGAACTTCCACCGGAGAGAACTCCAGGACAGCTCCGTTTTGTTTTTGTTCTCGAGGGGGCATTTTCCCTGCTCTTCCATTCTGTGCAGAACGTCCTGGAAGGAGCGAGATTACCCACACTGCACCCCACCACACGCGCCCTGCCCGCCGATCGCTACGGGGGGGGGCAGAGGCAGGAGAGCGAGGGAGTGGTGGGGGGGGTGTGGGTGGTGGTTGGGTGGGTGAGGGTGGTGGGTGGGTGGGTGAGGGTGGTGGGTGGGTGGGTGAGGATGGTGGGTGGGTGGGTTGGGGGGGTTAAGAAGCTTGCACCGTTTGTTTCCACTGCCGCGCCGGGAGAACAAATTGACCTCCCGGCGTGACCTCTGGATTTGGCGAGTCCGGAGCGCTGACGGTCACCCCCATCACGCTGATCATCTCGCCCTTTGACTCCCCCGATCTGCCGAGGGGCACTCGGCCATCTCATTCCCCACGTGACGCTCGCGTTGATTGTTTTGATTGGAAATTCGCGTCGATAAAGAAGTTGACCAACGGCAACTACCGTACACACAACTACTGTACACACAACTACTGTACACACAACTACTGTACACACATTCTTCCCAAAACTCGCGAATGACCCGGCATTGTTACGCGGACAGAAGACCCGGCCTTGCGAGCAGCGCAAGTCTAGAATAAAGATGTAGCAATCACTGAGCAATGTTTTATTGACATCACGTAATATACATAATATACGATTTAATATCATCATCGTCATAGTAATAGTCACCACCACCCGTTCAATCTTACTCCTGGTGGTGTGAGGGCTGATTGAAAAGTCTGTGGCGGTGGCATAGCGTGGTTTGTCATGGGTGGGGGGGGGGGGCTGCGTACAAGGGGATGTAATGTCGGGGGGCTCTGTCCAATCTGCCCCCCTCCCCTCCTCCTGCCCCGCGTGGAGCTGCCACGTTTTCCATTCCTGCCCTGCGCAGGGGTTCACTCCGGGTTTTACAGTTCCCGTCCGTACGCGAAATAGTCGCCATTGGCGTCGGCCAAAACGTCCGAAAACGCTGCAGACGATTGACCTGCAGCGACACTCCGTTTGTACTAAAACGCAGCGGCAGCAACAACAACAACATCGCCCCGTACCCCCAAACAGTCGTGGCATGGACGCGGTGACGATCGCAAAAAGGGAGCCTGTTCGAGAAACGACGTCCACCCCCAGATTCATCGCAGGGGCCACGCTCGCTGCTCTCTCTTCATCGGAGAGAAACAAGACTCTTTAATCGGCCCTCTTGTTTAAACGGTGAACAAGCTGTATGCGGCATGTGCATTATGTTTATTTATAGACACACGTATACGATCAAAGAACTTACAAACCTAAAGTCTTAACCAAATATATGCGTGCTCGTATAATCCCTACTTAAGCAACCTAATCGCCCGAAAGTGTTTTGAAAGCCGGCTAGCGTCCACCCTCTCGGTCATTCATCCATCCACGCCTCGTGCCTGCGAGCGACTCTGTGTTGTTCTGCAGGGCGATCCATTTATAGATACCGCGCCCATGTCCGGTGGCCCAGGCCGATTGGATGGGGGGGGGGGGGCGTGAAAGCGGCTCGCTGGCCGCGCATCTTCCCGAGCCGTTCAAATATTTGATACAGGAGAGGTCATTCATAATCACAAATAAGCCTCCGTGTTAAACAGGAGAGGTCGTTGTCTGCGATTATAGGGGACGGGGGAAGGGGGGTGTTGGGAGGCCAACATCACCGGATCCGATTATCCGTGGGATTATCCGTGAACTTACGCCTCTTATCCACGGGGTCAACATTTCCCGATTGACCCCCCGCAGATAACGGGAGTGATGTAAGTAGTAAGGGGAGTGATGTCAGTAGTAACGGGAGTGATGTCAGTAGTAACGGGAGAGATGTAAGTAGTAACGGGAGAGATGTTGGTAGTAACGGATAGGCGCGGACAACAAGGGAGGCATTGGGCCGTGGCTCGCGTGGGCCGTGGATGACGAGGGCAGCGCCGTAGGAGAGAGATTCTCCTGCGAGCGCGTCGAGGGGAGATCGGTGTGGAAGGCGCGCGCTAAGGAATAAGATGTTGATCTTTCTTGAACTTCTTCCGGTCATGTCAGTAGCTGTGGGGTTATCTAGAAATGGATCACGCTCCGAGCGAGCTTTTGCTCTCCACGCTTTGCGACGCGGTGACGCTTGGGATTGGCTCAGACCTTCATCGCTTCCGGGGCGGATAAAATATGTACCATTTTGTGGTGAAAGTCAGCAGTCTTGGTCCTGTGTGTGTGCGTGTATGTGTGTGTGTATACAGACTGGCCTCTGCCATAGCAATGTGGAATTTCCACAACTGGCTCAGGGTTTTTAACGCTCGGTTAAACCTGGACCCGCGCGTCGACTTGGGGAGGGGTGGGGTGGCGCTGGGTTCGAGACGTGGACGCGGCTCTGGCGTGCTCGGCGCGTTCCGTCATTGTGCTGTGTGTTGTGTGTGTGTTGTGTGTGTTGCGTGTGTTGTGTGTGTGTTGCGTGAGTTGTGTGTGTGTTGTGTGTGTTGTGTGTGTGTTGTGGGTGTGTTGTGTGTGTGTTGTGTGTGTGTCGTGTGTGTGTCGTGTGTGTGTTGTGTGTGTGTTGTGTGTGTGTTGTGTGTGTTGCGTGTGTGTTGTGTGTGTGTTGTGTGTGTTGTGTGTGTGTTGTCGTGTTTGTGTGTTCTGTGTTGTGTGTACGGTACAGTGGTATGTGTTGTCGTGTGTGTGTGTGGTCTGTACGCGTGTATGTGAGTGTGTCCTGTGTACACCCAAACAACCTCTATTATGGATGTCACATTGTGTATGGGTGTAGTGTGTTGTCCGTACGTGTGCTGTATGTTTTTGTGGTGAGTCTATTGTGTACACGTGCGTATTGATGTTCATGTGCAGGAATTGCAGTGCGGCTTTTGTAAGTGGTCGACATTGTACTTCAACGTACTCGCGCACTGCTTTTACGCAAGTACAACTGCCGCATTCTCCTGATTATAAGACGCGCGTTGACCCCACGTGTTAGAAACGCAAAGCTTGAGGGGGGGGGGGGGGTGGTGCGTGCTATAATCCGGTAGGAGTGTGCACGCGTGTCGCCAGGTCTCTGCGTCCTCGTGTGTCAGGCGAGATCTGCGGTCGTAAGGGTGCTGACTACTTCCCGGAGCGTCTTACAACCCGGACGGGGATAGCGTCTTGTCAGCCCGCTTGTCCGACACTAATCACCTTCCGCAGATTCATTGTTCGCATTCATATATCGCCAGAGCGATGGATGAAATCCGGTCGCCACCGTCAGACGCAAGCAGCGCCGCGCGCAAATAAAGTCCGCGGATGATCAAGCGGCCCCGTTCTGGCAACCCGCGCGCCAGTGACGATCGCTTCAAGCGACCCGCCCACTGGCGTTTTTATTCAGACGGCGGCGGCGGCTCTCCCAGTGAAGTCGGCAAATGGGTCACGCGCTAAATATAGCCGCGACTTCACACAAATCATTGTCGGTGTTTTTGTTGGGTTGGAGTAGGGGGGGGGGATGCGCAAGAGATTCACTCGGAGATTTGTCACTCGGCGTGAACCGGAACGCCGTGTAATTATTTTTTTTTGCCCCGATAGACGTCGCTTAGCAATGCTTTTAGACAAAACCACCGTTGGCAAAACCTGCGCTGACGCTGGTGGCGCGCAGTGACAAATAAGGGGAACTCCACGGCCTTTCACGAAGTCCGGGTGCTTTTGCCGGACGAGTTGTTGTTTTTCGTTGTTGTCTGCGGCCCGTTCTTGTCCGCCGAGTGAAATCTCTCCTGAAGTCTTCCCCCGGGACAGCAGACTCCGGACTGTTATTATTTAATCTGGTCAGGCGCGTTGAGTCAAGCAGCTTTGTCAGAAGGACATTAAAAAGCCCCTGCCCCCAAAGATGGCCAATGGATCTTCTTCGTAGCAAAGGTGGCAAGAGGCGCAGCCCTGCAATTGCTCGCTCACGCCACTGCTGGCTGCACATCCGAAGCTAAGAGGGCATCTTGACCGGTGCTTCCACGCTGAATAGACCACCTCGCAAGAGGTGAGAGTACCCACACTTCACCCCACCGCATGTGACCTGTGGTGGTGGTACCCCATGCATATGAAGTCGGCCCATTTTCCCGAAATAGTGCCTGTTACCGAAATAGAAAATTTTCCTTTCAGGGGAATTGTCGAGTCTTTTTTTTCACAATTGTGCTGAACAATTTTTTTTCTTTTACTCTTGGTTTAAAAGCGAATGCATCAAAAGCGATTTCCCCAGTGCCCATCACTGTATGGGTCCTTCCTCCTGCCAGGGTCGAGGTTCGCCACCTATTGAGCTACGAAGAAACCAGGACACATCGTGGGAAGCAGAATAATATCCCGCGGTGCCAATAGAGGAGAGACTCGCGTGTAATCTCATTCTATTATTATTACTTTTACAAACTGACAAAAAAACCCCGGGACTTTTTAACGAAGACGTGCAGATATCGTCAGTCAGCATCTGCCTCCTCAAGCCAGCGGGATGATTCCGGGGAAACCGGGACAGGTGGCAACTTGCGTTAGAACTCTCAGCTGTTACACAGCGAACGCTCCCACCTCAAGGGACCACTCCCACAGTCTCATCATCATCGCCGCCATCTGGCTTCAACGGAACGCAGTAATGAACTTGTATTCTGATTAGCCTTTCATTGTGCATTGTTCACTGCTGCGTCCGTTTCCCCATCACGCGTTTAAGTGCGAGTCGTATTAGCCGTGCTGTCGCACCCATTCATCCATCCATCCATCCGTGCATCCATCTGCGCCCTGAAGATCGCTCCCATGGGATCAACGCCGATGCATGTTATACTTGGGAATATAATTCACAGCACGGATGCTGCCGCACCTCGCCATCGCTTCCTTCTGCCAGATCGCCCCGTCCCATCGCACAGCCAACAGCTGACCTTGCCATGCCCGCTGTTGTGTGGTCTCCTCCGTCAGCCTGCGCACGCGTGCACATCCGCCGCGACCTCCTCGTCCCCACCGAGTCCAGACCGCGAGCTCTTCTTCTAGGCCGCGCTTGAATTCTGAGCTGCAAGGTTGTCGCCCTATCAAGTTGCTCACGCCATGCGGACTCTTCACGAGGCTCGTCGCGTGTCCTTTACACAGGGTCGCCAGAGCAACGTCCTTGTGTTATGTTGCCAGTTGAATTCTCCGTGACAATCTTTGTCGTAAGCGTTTATATATCTTTTTTTAAAGCCGAGAATGTTTTTTTCCCGGATAGACTGGCCTCTGCCATGGCAATGTGGAATGTCCACGTTGAGCTGCTGGGCCACCAATGCGGATGAGCACCGCCCGCCGCGTGGTCACGTGGAGCCAGGTAAAGGTGGAGCCCTGCAATTCCTCACTCACGGCACTGCGGGCGAAAAGCGCCTCCACCGGACGGAGCTCTAGAGAGCTCCTCATGGGAGAGTATTTGGTCTACTCTTCCACGCTGGCCAGGACATCTTGACGTGCCAAATGTCATTTCACCGAGTCCTTGTAGAACTTGCTTAGAAATGACGTCACTCAAGCCGCTCGACACGGGCACTTATCGAAACAGCGGTGATGATAATTGTTTAGATTTTCTGGGAGGAAGATTTTTTTTAACCCATAGCAAACCTCGGCAAGCGGGAGTGGAGTCACGGATGTACTGTGTGATGTGAAAAAAGTAAGTAGGAAAGAGAGAAGGAATGGCGGTAATACGAGGAAGAGGATGGAAAAGGAGTGGAGAAACGGGAGCACAGGGTGAGGAGAGGTGAGGAGAGGTGAGGAGAGGTGAGGAGGGCTGAGGCTGCACGAGAGCCACGAGGCTGCTACTGCATGGAGAAGAGGAGGAGGAGAAGGAGGAGTGGAGTGTGTATTCACAGTGATCGTGATGAGTGGGGGGGGGGGAATCAGAGTGGGGGTGGCCACGCACAGGAGTCACGTGACGTACTGGAGGCTTGAGCTGAATTAGATGGAGAGATCGCGTGGAGGAAACAACTATTTGCATCGAATGTGGAGGGTAAGCGTAAAATATAATCGGCGCTTCCAACAAACACCGGGCACACCTAACAATAAAACATTAAATAAAAATAGGGTTACAATTTCATAAAATGTTGAAACCAGTACACAACATCCGTTAAGACTTATAAACTATTCTGTAGGCGAGGAATCTATTTTACAAATCGTTAAGATCCATCCCAGTTCGCCGGGTGGTGGTGGCGGCTGCACGCGGCCTGTAATCCATTCATTGCCCGGGAACTCCTCGATATGTAGAGGACAGCAGAGCTTTGGGTGGGGGTGGGGGTTTTGTCACCGTCAAATGCTGCTGCTGCTGCCTCCTCCGCTCGTCCCTGGTTCTACCTCCTCGTGGCACCTCCGAGTCGTCCTCTCTCTGTCTGAGTCGTCCTCTCTCAATCCGAGTCGTACTCTCTCTCTCTCCGAGTCGTCCTCTGTCTCTCTGAGTCGTCATCTCTCTCTCCGAGTCGTCCTCTCTCTCTGAGTCGTCCTCTCTCTCTCCGAGTCGTCCTCTCTCTCTCCGAGTCGTCCTCTCTCAATCCAAGTCGTCCTCTCTCTCTGAGTCGTCCTCTATCTCTCCGAGTCGTCCTCTCTCTCTGAGTCGTCCTCTCTCTCTGAGTCGTCCTCTATCTCTCCGAGTCGTCCTCTCTCTGAGTCGTCCTCTGTCTCTCTGAGTCGACCTCTCTCTCTCCGAGTCGTCCTCTCTCTCTCTCCGAGTCGTCCCCTTTCTCTACCGGAGCGGGGAGCGGACACCGTGCGGTGGCGGCACGTGACAAGTTGACGTGATGATGATTCTTCCTCTCCTCCTCCTCCTCGTCATCGTTATCCTTGTAACTCTGAAACCGACGCACGCTCCATCGGACGTCGCAGTGGTTCTCGGCGCGTGGCGGTTTCCCCGCAAGTTCACCGAGCGACGTGAACTCAATCGATGTCAATAGATCATTTCACTGGAGATTAAAGAGAGAGACAAAACCTACAATTCACGCACACTAACGAACGGCAATCGATGTTTCAACTTGTGTTTGATCTTTTTTTGTTTTTGATTCGAAAAAGAAAAATCCATTGCCAAGAGCCATTGGATAGAAGTGTAAGCCCCGAGGATGTATTTGTTTATGATGTGCGATCAAGGAGGGCTATTGCCTAAAACGTCGTCTGTTATATATTTTTTAAATGCTGCTTAGGGCCGCAGTAATTTAACAAAAATTTCAGAGTTTTTGTTGGTTACTTTGAAGGTGAGGTCAAAGTATACACTGATTCATTAACAGTGCATTAAAAATATCGCAGCAATTCAGATAAATGTCGCTTTTCTAGCATTGCATAATCACTGTATAACGTCATGCATTAAATGGTACGCGACTATAAACGGCAGCACCGTCGATTAAGATGAATCGTTCAATCTTTAAAACTGTTGGGGTATGTGCTGTTAGCAAGCACCTATTAAGGTCATCATAGCGCACGACTGTCTCTAACGCTGATGTTCATTACTGTACTAGAGCACTAGGGATTTGTTTAGGCTCAGGCAACATAGAGGTGGAACAGACCATGATCAGATATATACTAACTGCGACAACCCCATAAGAGATATGCACAAAAAATCAAAACTTTTGAGGGATGATTTTGAGATGTAATCATCACTGGTGATTTAATCTAATCTTTATCGGGAATCAAACTCGGTCGCTGGGTTAAGACACACACAGTGATAGACACACACAGTGATAGACACACACAGTGATAGACACACACAGTGATAGACACACACAGTGATAGACACACACAGTGATAGACACACACAGTGATAGACACACACAGTGATAGACACACACAGTGATAGACACACACAGTGATAGACACACACAGTGATAGACACACACAGTGATATACACACAGACACACACAGTGACAGACACAGTGATAGACACACCCAGTGATGGACACACAGACACACACAGTGATAGACACACACAGTGATGGACACACAGACACACACAGTGATAGACACACACAGTGATATACACACAGACACACACAGTGACAGACACACACAGTGATAGACACACACAATGACAGACACACAGACACACACAATGATAGACACACACAGTGATAGACACACACAGTGATGGACACACAGACACACACAGTGACAGACACACAAAGTGACAGACACACACAGTGACAGACACACAGACACACACAGTGACAGACACACACAGTGATAGACACACAGACACACACAGTGATAGACACACATAGTGATATACACACAGACACACACAGTGACAGACACACACAGTGATAGACACACACAGTGACAGACACACAAAGTGACAGACACACAAAGTGACAGACACACACAGTGATAGACACACACAGTGACAGACACACATAGTGATAGACACACAGTGATAGACACACACAGTGATAGACACACAGACACACACAGTGATAGACACACACAGTGATAGACACACACAGTGATAGACACACACAGTGATAGACACACACAGTGATAGACACACACAGTGATATACACACAGACACACACAGTGACAGACACAGTGATAGACACACACAGTGATGGACACACAGACACACACAGTGATAGACACACACAGTGATGGACACACAGACACACACAGTGATAGACACACACAGTGATATACACACAGACACACACAGTGACAGACACACACAGTGATAGACACACACAATGACAGACACACAGACACACACAGTGATAGACACACACAGTGATAGACACACAGACACACACAGTGACAGACACACACAGTGACAGACACACAAAGTGACAGACACACAAAGTGACAGACACACACAGTGATAGACACACACAGTGACAGACACACACAGTGATAGACACACACAGTGACAGACACACACAGTGATAGACACACACAGTGACAGACACACACAGTGATAGACACACACAGTGACAGACACACACAGTGATAGACACACAGTGATAGACACACACAGTGATAGACACACAGACACACACAGTGATAGACACACACAGTGATAGACACACACAGTGATAGACACACAGACACACACAGTGACAGACACACAGTGATAGACACAGACACACACAGTGATAGACACACACAGTGATAGACACACACAGTGATAGACACACAGACACACACAGTGACAGACACACAAAGTCACACACACAGTGACAGACACACAAAGTCACACACACAGTGACAGACACACACAGTGATATACACACAGACACACACAGTGATAGACACACACAGTGATAGACACACAGACGCACACAGTGACAGACACAAAGTGACACACACAGTGACAGACA
Organism: Lethenteron reissneri; assembly: GCF_015708825.2. Taxonomy (NCBI): domain Eukaryota; kingdom Metazoa; phylum Chordata; class Hyperoartia; order Petromyzontiformes; family Petromyzontidae; genus Lethenteron; species Lethenteron reissneri. The sequence goes on from NC_083783.1 coordinate 10,669,806, forward strand.
CAAAGTGATAGACACACACAGTGACAGACACACACAGTGACAGACACACACAGTCATAGACACACAGACACACACAGTGACAGACACACACAGTGATAGACACACACAGTGATAGACACACACAGTGACAGACACACACAGTGACAGACACACACAGTAATAGACACACACAGTGACAGACACACAGACACACACAGTGACAGACACACACAGTCATAGACACACAGACACACACAGTGACAGACACACACAGTGATAGACACACACAGTGATAGACACACACAGTGACAGACACACACAGTGACAGACACACACAGTGATAGACACACACAGTGACAGACACACACAGTGATAGACACACACAGTGACAGACACACACAGTGATAGACACACACAGTGACAGACACACACAGTGATAGACACACACAGTGACAGACACACCGACGCCGCGTGTGGACACGTGCGGCGCGTGAGATCCAAGGCGACGTTCACCCCCCACCGCCGCAAGGAATCGACCTTCACACCGACTCCACCTCGACTCCACCTCGACTTCACGGCCCGTCCTGCCGACTCAGCCGCGTCATTTGCCCCCCCCCCCGTCTCTCTCTCCCCGTCTCTCTCTCTCTCCCCCACTCACTGCCCATCACCGCCCGTACGCCGATCGGTGATCGGGAGAGAGGCACAACCACCCCCATCAACCCCCCCCCCCCCCGCGGTGTGAACGTCGCCCAACGTTGAGTCGACGTGAACGCAGCGACGTTGGCGCGTGGTTTACACCTGGCGCGGTGCCGGGTGAAACTAGTGCGGGGCCCGTAGCCACGTGTAGCTGCTTGTGCCACGTGTAGCTGCTTGTGCCACGTGTAGCTGATTGTGCCACGTGTAGCTGCTTGTGCCACGTGAAGCTGCTTGTACCACGTGTAGCTGCGTGTGCCACGTGTAGCTGCTTGTGCCACGTGTAGCTGCTTGTGCCACGTGTAGCTGCTTGTGCCACGTGTAGCTGCTTGTACCACGTGTAGCTGCGTGTGCCACGTGTAGCTGCTTGTGCCACGTGTAGCTGCTTGTGCCACGTGAAGCTGCTATTGCCACGTGTAGCTGCTGGTGCCACGTGTAGCTGCTTGTGCCACGTGAAGCTGCTTGTGCCACGTGTAGCTGCTTGTGCCACGTGTAGCTGAGGGATCTGATGGGAAAAATCAAAATCAGCTCGTGTCGATCTCACCCCCCCGCCCCCCAACTGCCCTCCAATGTTGTCCGGTACGATCCGCAGGTCATCTCTCCCTGCCGACTTGTGTGCGTGACGTCAGCGTTGTGGGCCGGTTCGTTTGCAACGCAAAGGGGCGATTAATCTGAATCGCCCCCTTGGATTGGACGTTGGCGGAGGAGTGGCGGCGCAGCGGTTAGCGCAGAGCGCTCTGAATTGCAGACATCGCAACTTGAATTCCAGATTATGGTCATCATCGGTGCCAGATGCATGGCTGAAGCAGGCCTTCAACTCACGGTGACCAGCGTGGTGAATTATGGTCAAACAACCCCTGCCGCTTGATGGCTTTGTCCAGCAGGCGATTGACCGAGGGTTGTAAATTTTTGTCATGAATAATTGGTAGTTAATGGAACTTGTAGACAGACAGACATGACAACAGACAGACAGACACACCGCCAGACACAGCAGCAGCAGCAGCTCCCTATATATCTGCTCAGGGATAAATCGTTTTACTCCTTGCCCCCACATCAACCGGCTCATAAAGTCAGCGCTGATATCCGCTGACTGCATGCTTTATTGGCCTGCAAGAACTACCAGGGCACACCGAGCCACGCGCAGTGCTTCACATCCCCTCCAAATGGATCGAGTTAAAAGCGGCTTCCTATTGTATGGCGCCTAAGCAGTTATTCTCTCTAATTCAGCCTTTTTTTTGTTGTTGTTCACGGACGGTCGTGGAAATATCCTTGAAGGGGGAAGGTGCCGCGTGGACTGTTGCGCAAAGCGCCGATTGCTTTCGCGAGCCGACACGGCGGCTCGGCACGGGCCCCAAGGGCCGCGCGGGCGGCAACAATCAGCGCCGTTGAAGAGCGGTCGCCGCGGGGCAGAGTGGACGCGCGCGTGGCGAGACCACGTGGCGAGACCACGTGGGGCCGGGGGGTGACGGCCGCGTGGGGCATCGCACAGCGCGCGGTGAGCGGAGCCGCGGGCAGCGGAGAGAGAATGTGGGGGGGGGGGGGGGGGCGTGAGATGTCCATCGATGCAATACATCTTCGATGTAATGCATCTGCGTTGTTGATGATGATGACGCAGTGGATAGACCGTGGCTCACGATGGTCAAATAACACAGCCGTGCCGTGGGGGGGGGGGGGGGTGTGCGATGTCCCCGGTGCAGTGTAACGCGATGCCGCGATGCAAAACCGAAGGGTTGTTCTGCACGAGAGCTTGAACGCGCAGTCTGGCGACTTAGGTGCGAGTCGTGCTCCAAGCCGTCACCTCCACTCGTGCGTCTGTGCGGCCGGGTCATTCCGCTGGGCGATCCGTGTGAACCGACGATATTCCTGTGAAGACATCGATAGCGAGCTGCGCCATGCCTCGCCGTCACTTCCTTCTGCCAGATCCCTCAGCTGCTGCAAAGGAGACGCATGCATCCTTGAAGGACCTCTCAATGACTCTCATCAATCTGGCTTGAGGTCTGCCCCTCTTGTTACACAGCTGACTTGCCCTTCAAGGACCATTCTCATCGTCTCATCGTCACCACCATCTCGGCTTGAGGTCTCCCCCCTTTGGCCTCCGCCACCCTGCACACCACGTGGTCACCACCTCCTCCTGACTACATCCAAACAAAGAACCTTGCCACGTTATTAGCACGGTTGATACCTCCGATTAGCACGGTTGGCTATGTACGGTGCGAAAGAAGTTCCACATGCATGTTATATTCCGAACTTCCAACTTGCTGGGAGTTTTGCTGCAAAGTAATTCACTCAAGTATCTGCCCACAGTTTTATTTTGTTGAAGATGTGCAATCTACATACACGTTCATCTGAAAATAGTTATAACAAGAAATTTATTACATATTTCTGTTTATTATTTGTGGAAACGATCAATTGAATTCGTGCCGGAGTCAAATGCCCTTGCGCGTGCGTGTGATATTGGATGGGGAGCGGTGGCGCAGTGGTGAGCGCACTGCGTGTGTGTGAGTGGGGGAGTGGTGGCGCAGTGGTGAGCGCACTGCGTGTGTGTGAGTGGGGAGTGGTGGCGCAGTGGTGAGCGCACTGCGTGTATGTGAGTGGGGGAGTGGTGGCGCAGTGGTGAGCGCACTGCGTGTGTGTGAGTGGGGGAGTAGTGGCGCAATGGTGAGCGCACTGCGTGTGTGTGAGTGGGGCAGTGGTGGCGCAGTGGTGAGCGCACTGCGTTGTGAACCCCGGTGACCCGAGTTCGGATTCCCCACGCTCACGGGAAAACTTCGGTGACGGATATGTAAGCCGGTGTCTCCCCCCGTGGTTGACTCAGCCTTAAGTTAGTACCTGGTGGCGTGTGTTAAAGCATCAGCGCCGGGGAGACAAAGGCGGCTGGGCGTGGTGCTCACCGCACCACTCCCTCGCGTGCCGTGTTGGCTTTCAAAGGTGCTCGCGAACAGCACTTGCCCCAACAGCCTGTTCAAGGTTTGCCTGGGGGATCTTTGTCATAGTATGTTGTATGTTATGCGAGTAAAGCAACATACAACATGTTATTTTTGCGTCTATAGAGTGATATACAGGGCGCGTATTGTGTTATGCGTGTACCTGGCTTAATTACGTCAAATGTAATGTGTGCCATATCTGTATGTGTATAATGGTATTGGTATTGTGTGTGAAAGTTTATATGAATGTGAACTGTAGGTGTTTTATGTATGATGTTTTTTTATGGCTATTGATATGTCAAATGCAATAAGTATTTGTGTGTGCGTGTGTATGTGTGATGTAATAGTGTTCAATTGTACCGTATTTAATACGTGTATGTGCATACGTTTGTATATTTGGGGGGGGGGGTGTGGTGACACAGTGGATCTGTACTACAATTACAAAAAAAAACTAAGTTAGACTCCTGCCCACGGGGGGGGGGGGGGGGGGGGGTCGGGGGGTCTGCTATACGTGGGGAAAAAGTGGTATCTGAATCTGCCCTGGGCCTCCCAACTAGTTTTTACTCAGCCTTACATGAGTTTCCCTAGCGTGATGTGTCAACATCAGCACTGGGGAGACAAAGGCGGCCGGGCGTGGTGCTGGCTCCACACCACACCGTCATTGACAGGTGCTGGCTTGCAGCACTTGCCCCTGCAGTCTACGCAGGCTACCTAGGGGTGGGGGGTATCTTTGTGTGGTATGAATGGACGTATGTTTGATGTATGTCTGGCTCCATGCACGTGTATATTTCCGCGCACATGCATGTGTAAAAAAAGAACCGTTTGAATATATGCATGCACATGCATGCATACATACGTACACATGAACGTACGTACGGACATGTCATTGAATATACAGATGGAATGTTTGTACGTATGTACGCAGGTAAACGTGTGTGTGTGTATATTTTGCTGTGAGTGCAAGCATGTGTATATGCCTGCCTGTGAGCGCATAGCTTTCTTTTCACAAGGTATATTTAACGAGACACTTTCCTTATGTTAGGCTTATGCAAATCCATCTCTGTGTGATTATCATGTACACATTACCACTTTAAATGCATTGATCCTGGGGGTGATTGTATTGAAAGCAATGTATATATATGAGCATGTGTTCACACCTGAAATTCATTGTTCTGAACTCAAAACTGTTAAACCCCTGATCGAATCGTTTCAGTAAATGAGTCTACAGGGTCTCCTCTATTTACGAACGAGTTAGGTTCCAGAGGTCTGTTCGTAAGTCGAATTGTTCATAAGTGCAACTTTGCTCCTGTTGATTCCAAACATGTTGGACGGCATGTACACTAAACACGGGGAATGGCTTTAAAAGTTGTATAATCTCCTGTAGATGTAGATGCCACTGGTTGTTCACGTTCTGCAGATGTAGATGCCACCACCGCCATCTATTGCACGGCGGTTGAACTTACGACTCTCGGTCCGAACAGGCAACTGGACATAAGGACAGGTGTCTTCGTATCTCTGAAAATGCGTAAGTCGAGTGTTCGTAAGTAGGGGAGTCCTTGTGCGCATGCAAGGGATCTCAGCGTCTCACGCCCTTTGAGAGTCCACGAAGGCCCAGACCAGGTGATTCAAGTTTAACCGGTGCCACCCAACTTGGCGTAACTTTTAGCGGTTCGGATTTCGTTTAAGGGGACGATCAGAGCGAACTGTGCGATAACCCCGTTGTGAAACGAGAGCATGGTGGGAATCGAGTAATCCACCCTCACTTGCGTGGCCGCACCAATACGCGGGTACCACTAAAGATGTGCTCTGGTAACAACTTTCCGCTTTGGCACACGAACGACTCGTGCGAGGGTAGAAGGTGGCAAGAGGCGCAGCCCTGCAATTGCTCGCTCACGCCACTGCCGGCAGAACATCTTCAGCTAAGAGGGCATTGTTGACCTCTGCTTCCACGCCGAAACGACCATCTCGGAAGAGGTGGGAGAACCGACACGTTTCCCCACCGCATGCAACCAGTGGTGCTGGTACCCCATCTATTCCGATGTTGGGTGGACGCAGTCGGCGAGGGGAGAGGGGGGTTAAGAAACCTGTGCCGTGGTGTCAGCTGCCGCGCCGGGAGAACGAATCGCGCGGGCGACCACAGCGGGTTGTTGCCAGTCCAGCGTGCGAGCCGTCACGCACGCCACTGTAGTGGCAACATAAACACAATCCCTGAGCACTGGTGCGTCCTCAACGTTGGAAACAGACGCACGCTCTCTCTGTACAAATTGCCAGAGACGATCTAAAAACGTACGTTTGTGTTTTGCAGCGGAGGCAACGCCAGAGGAGGTGGGTGACTTGGTTTAAACGAAGGGGGTCGTGTTTGCGAAACTGCGTGCTGACCTTCCCGGTCATGAGACCTCGCCTGCTTGAGCAAACTTAACGTGAACCTTGAATGTGATAATTGACAAGGGTCAGAAGTGGTGTGCAAAAATCACGGCCCCAAAGTTACCAGAACTATGCCAGGAAATGTGGAATTGCGATGAGAAAATAACAACCAAAGACATATTAGCAAAGAAATCTGGGTGAACTTTGTCACGGTTTGATTGACAAAACAAACGTCCTGCCGATTCGCAAGCGGCAAAAACCGCGACGCTAAACAAATCACACCGTGGGATCGCCCTGTCGTGTTTTTCACGGTCACATCTCAAAGTTTGCAACAACTAAAAAACTCTCCGCAAAAATAAAAAATTAAATCGTTGGCAGATTTGGGATCTTCGCGCTCCTCATTCTCACGGCGCGCTCCAGTAAGAAGTAAAGGCAGAATGCGACAGAATCACCGATCTCGCGGATGTTACCAATCAAGTATCGCTTGCCGACGAATCGATTGCCAATGAATCTATTGCCAATTCATTGATTCCCAATCAATCGACATTTTCAAAGATGCCTGCCGGATAAACTCTTGAGCGACTGGCGGATGGACTGAGCGGAATTTGATTAAAATGAAACCTCGATACTCGTTCCACAGTGACCCACTTCGGCCCCCTTCGGCCCACACCACGCCCGCTTTCTTCCGTACACGGACAAATATCTGATCGGCGATTTCGCCCGCGGTGCCCCGATTCTCTCTTGCCGCAGCGCCGCGTTCCGCCGCGTGTCTCGAACGGGCGCAGTTTCACGGTGGGGGAGGGGGGGGCGGGGGGGGTTGCGATGTTGCTCTGTGGCTTCTCCCCAATGTGCGTGGTCAATGTCCGTGCCGCGTCCAAACTCGGCAGGAAAAGCCTGGAACGTTAACGGCGGCGCCGCGCGCGCGGCCTCTAGCCCCTCCATCGGGTAACGCCGCACGATCACAAACCTATCGTCCTACGCGGAGGAGGGGGGGGTGCAGTACGCCTTGCGGGTTCGACGTTAACCAGTTAACCAGGGCGGCCGCTTGGTCGTTCGAACCGCGGACCACGGCAGCAAGCGGCGCGCGCCATGCCGAGTCGCCGCTGTTTTGAGACCACGGCAGCAGCACCATGTGATGAGGCGGCTCGCGAGTGCGCGGGGCGGACGGCGTGGCACGCGCTCGCGGGCGGGTGTCCACGCGGCGTGAATATGAAGGTTCGGTCCGTCTCGTGTCGCCCTCACGGCTGGGGGGTGACGTCCACTATCCACGGGGGGGGGGGGGGGGGGGCTGTCCGTCTCTCGCGATCTTCGGCGTCACTCGTGTAGATGTTGGCGGAGCACGGGGGGCGCCCGTCACCTCGAGGGCGCAGAGTTGACGTCCTGGCCTGGGTGGACTTGTCGTTCACCACCACCGCCACCACCACAATCACCGTCGTTCATCCGTGGACGTTCGAACGAGCGCCGTTCGGTTCGGAGAAATCGACAGCAGCCCTTCGTTTCGTTGTGTTGACTGAATATGGAATCACCGGTCCCTGTCATCGTAACGTGGAATTTCTACCACCGGCTCAGGACCACCGCTGGAGATGAGCGCCGGCCCCCCAACACTCTTGACCATTGCGCGCGTGTAGGTCCGCGAGCCCAGTCTAGTTGTCCGTGCGCGTGTACATATCGTTACGTGTAGTCGTCGCGTACGGTGACGAACAGCTAACACACATTGCGTCTCGTCTTGCATTTTGCGTACACGTGTGCAATCTTATCTCAGGGGTCTAACTGAAATGAACTAAGAACATAACTACACACACACACGTAGCAGACGTCAGCCCAGTGGAGGGGACGAGACTCACCTTGCCCACCAGGTCACTCGAAGTGTGCGCGTGACGCCTCGACTGGAACTGACGGCGATAATAAACTCGGTTAGCTAGCGAGGTAAGGACGTTGATTTGCTGACGATAATAGCTGGGGGGGGGTTAAAGGATTTTATTTAATCTGCATGATTTTTTTGGAATGCAAATGACAGCAAGGATTGACCTAACCTCCTTTGTGTTGTTTTTTTATATACAGGAAACTTAACACACGAAAAAAAAATCAACTTTTTTACACACGTGCGTTCAATGGAGATTTTTTACCGGTTTCATGCATCGTACTTTAATTTTGTACAAAAAACAAACACGCACACACACACAGACCTCTCCTCAACACCGCGGCATACTGCACGCGCACCCGTCCGCTTGCCCTCATCTTTCACATTTGCAACGTTGAATGTAAACGATAGCGCCGTGGTAGCGAGAGAGATCGAGGGAGGGGCAAGGGAGGGAAATAAATAAATAAAAACCCCACCACACATTACACCCAGAGTGGAGTCAATGGCATTGCACAGGAGGATAATTGCGTGGTCAACAATTGAAATGGCCAGTACAGCAAGTAGGCTCCGGTCGTTGCAATTTGTGTTGGGGTTGTTTGTTTCACTCTCTTCTCTCCAGGCCACAACAACAACACACAGATTATTATTAACTTAGCCACCCATCACCCCTCCACCCCGACCACCACCACCACCACGCCCTGCCACCGACAAAGAAGAGACATCCTCTTGTGAGACTCTTCAGTCGAGCGAAGCTTTTCCTCGTTAATATAAATCGTAGAGGATTGCAATTATTGTACGAGATGGAATCGATGACTCTAATAAAGAATCCAATGCATTTTTCGTGACCCGAGGACTGTACAATGTTGGCGCGAAATGTTACATACTATTTTGCCTCCTTAATTTTACTTTATATGCAATCATTTAATAGAGTACATATGCACTAATGTGTTTTTTTTTCGATTGATGATTTATTAATGACGCATGAAAATGAAATGAAAAAGTTAAAATATCTTAAAAAAATTAATAATAAGCACTGTGCTAAGCTTGGTGTTAAGATGTTAGTATGCCTTAAATAAAGTACATTAATACAGCCTAAACTACGTAGGAGGTGAAATGCAGCGTTTATCTAGGAAAAAATAACCAACAATTTACTTGCTGGCACTAAGTATGACTGTAAGTGGTCATGGAGACTGTCTTGTTATGTTGTGGTGATCAGAATGTCACTGAATGGATTGAGAAACATTTTTAAACAAAGACTCCAATAAACCGACACATTTGGAACACGTTCCTTGGCTCTCTTATTTTATTTTAGTTTTCTGTCCATCGCCCTCCTCGTTCCGCCTCTGAACGCGCACAAGAGGCGCTCGCCCTCCAAGCGACAGGCGGAGATGGAGCGGCGAGATTCGTGCGGAATGTTCGCACCTCGCCTTGTGCGTGCCTTGGGATGTCGCCTTGGCCAGAGCGGCGGACTGAACCCAGGTCGACGGCGACCTGTGAGCAGTGGACAAAAGCCATCGCCGCAGTGGTGACGGGTGGCCCGGATTAACACAAACAAACGGCGTGGATGTTGACTCACGTTGGCACCTCCGCGGCACGAACGTGGACACGGAAGGGGGAAGTGGAGCCCGGGGCGATGTGAAAGCGGCGTGGGCACGGCGATAGGAGCGGGAAGGGCAAGGGAGAAAGGGGGTGGAAGAGGAGCGGAGAAACTGGGAGAACGGGGTGAGGAGAGGAGAGGTGAGAGGTGAGGTGAGTGAGGTGAGTGAGGTGAGGAAAGATGAGGTGAGTGAGGTGAGGCGAGGTGAGGAGGGTGAGGTGAGGGGTGAGGAGAGGTGAGATGAGGTGAGGTGAGTAGATATGAGGTGAGGGGTGAGGTGAGGTGAGGAGGGAGAGGCCTGCATCAGGGCATTGACGCTGCTGCTGCTGCTGCACGGAGGATGAGCGGAGTGGGTTTTCACAGTGGGCGGGGAGAGGGGCGGGGTTCAGAGTCACGTGACTTACTGGAGGCTTGAGCCGATTTGTAGATTCACAGATATGTAAAACTGACAAAATAATGCATTAATTGCCTATCCCTTTAGTACGGAAGTGAAGACGCTAAATGTGCCCCCTGCTTTCACTTCTTCTTCATTGGTGGCTAGGAGATGTTAACTCCCTCGCCTGGTACGCAGGAAGGTCGTGGGTTTCATCCCGACCCTGACGCCTGGGAGCTGCTGCTGTATTTGGAGTTTGCGTCTCTGTCTCCGTGGGTGGAAGGGGGGAGAAACCTGCACCACCGTTTCAGCTGCCGCCTCGGGAGATCGAACAGATTCGGGCGACCTGCTGGAATGGATTTCAAATCCCTAGTGCTGACGATCATCAATAGCCGTCACGCTACGCGCAAGCAGCATCCCTTCACGCAAGCGTACAGTGAGCTACAAATTCGCCTGTGTGGCCTTTGGGATTCTAGGGGGTCCCGGTTATTACCGGCAGCCGTGGTGCGGTGTTTTCTGTCATCCTAATGAGCTCCTGAGTGTTGTCGTGGCCTTGAGATTGTAGAGGCTACGTCTAAATAACCTCTATTACGGCTTGTTGGCGATTCCATAGCGCACCTCGCCTGCTATACAGGATGTCGTGGGTTCCATTCCAACCCTGACGGCTGCTGCTGTATATCTGGAGTTTGTGTGTCTCTATCTCTCTCTCTCCCAGTGGTCGCGTGGATTTTTCTCCGGTTTTCACCTTCACATTGAGAAACACGCGTTTAGAGTACAGTGTATGGCTTCTTTAAATGTCTATGTGATAATCCGCTCCATCGGACTATCGATTGTGGCCAGGTCTCTTCTGAAAAAAAGCTGCATAGATCAGTGGAGCCTTTGCCTGGTTAAAAAAAATATTAGTTTTAGTTTTATTTTATTCGTTAAACCGTCGTCGTGGTGGTGGCCTGTACGTTGCTGGTAAGTGCCTTCTCTAAGATTGGTGACGATGTTATAAATTTCGATTTAAAGCTTTCGTAACTGCAGGGATTCATCTTCTTGGTTCTTTCGGTAAAGTCACGTAGACTCTGTCTTCTCGACAGACCTGTTCTCCACCTGAGGACGGCTGCTTGCGTTGTGGCCGAAACGTCGTGAGAATTATTTTATTATGTTTTATTTTTATTATTTTATAATTTCCATTCTACGTGACTTTACCGAAAGAACCAAGAAGATGATGTTATAAATGTCCTCTTGCAATTAGTTCCCGTGGTCAGGCCCTTCGGTATTTTCTTTTAAGCGCCACGTTCACATCACAGTCGTCGAGTAAAGGCCCATGAATGGCGAGGGGGCCCAGCGACGAGCAACACCGCCGAAGTGGAGATTACGAAGAATCGACGCGTCTCTTGGAGTGAGCCTTGTTGTGGAGTTGTGGATGGTAAGGACTTTGGTGTTTGGGGGGGAGAATTCAAATTTAGAAACATTTCGATTTAAAGCTTTCGTGACTGCAGGGATTCATATTCTTGGTTCTTTCGGTAAAGTCACGTAGAAGGGAATTGTTTTGTTTTTGTTTTCCCTTCTACGTGACTTACCGAAAGAATCAAGAATTAGAAACATTTATTTGACCAGCAGTATGAGGGAGGAAGCGTTCACTCCGCATTCCCTCTGTGAACGAGCGACGTGGTGGCTTTGTGGGGGTCCTCAAGGCCACTTCTGAAGAGTGCCGTATACCACGGGATTGTAAACGCCCTCTCTCAATGGGTGTCTCGATGTGCATTTTGTAATTGTCAAGGACACTTTTATCACTCGACCAGTGCCTGCCGTGGATTTTGTGATTATGAATCCCTTCTCGATCGGTATTGCGGTGAGCTTAATGGTTTAATGATCTCCCCCCGACCATCCACCCATTCCCTCTACAATTTGATTTGGATTCCTACTAATCCTTCTTGGCGGGGCACGGTAACGCGCGCGAGGATGACCCGATGTGACCCAGCCAGTCGTGTGAAGCTGCCGTTGCTGGAGCGGGGACGCCGATCGCTCCCAAGACGTGGTGACACAAAGCTGCGGGAAAAATAAAAGTAATTTTTTTTTTAAATAACAATTCCGAAATTTACAAACTCGTTTTTTTTCCCCCCTGGCAGCTACCTGTCGCTTGCGTACGGCTAATTGCTTGTGAGAACAAACACGCGTTTGGAAAAGCTGTTGCATAATCGTCGCCTGTGCACGATCGTATAAAGTCTCTCCCGACGCCGCGTTCAAAACATCCTCTCGGCGCATTGGCCGCGACCCCCCCCCACTCCCTCTCCTGCTCCACTTCCTGCCCCGTGTCCTCCGCCACATTCAACCGAAGGTCCTCTTGCCAACGCCACCAAGTCGGCTGAAAACATTGTAGGACTTTCGCGACCAATATCATCCATAATACAGGTTGTTTGGGGGGGGTTAGATCGCGTAAATATATTAAAGTGTCGTTAAACTCAACACCACCCGACACAGCCAATTTGCAAGGTTTGTCACGTAAACAGAACGTGGCAATTCGTCACTAGTACAGCAGCACACCGGTGTGTTGGAGAGCAAATCCACAACATTTACAATCTGAGTACGACGTTTCGCCAGCAAATACAAGTCGCCCGTCGTCTCTACCAGTCGCCTCCACTCAACTGCTGCCCTCGATGTCTGGAACTCACCTCCATCTGCCCTTGATGTCTGGAACTCACCTCCATCTGCCCTCGATGTCCATGCCACAGGCTCCATCTTCTCGTTCAAGTCCTGACTCAGGACCTTCCTCCACTGAGGAACAATAACAACAATAACAACTTTGCTTGACCAGCCAGTCGATTGTCATTCCACAGCAGCATTATCGGGCAGTGTACACACTCTGGAACGGCCGCGTTGACTCAACACGCCGATGAGGCCAAGACAATCAACACCGGACCACAGTTTGCTTGCGGATTAGACTCTCCATGTAGGCTTCCTAAATAGGTAATAACATGGAGGCTACCTGCAGTGAAATCTCACAAATCCGGAGCCTGCATTTGCGGTAATCCGGAATCGTGGGTAAGCCTTCAATTGGGATAAGCCATAATTTAGATCGTCATAGTTTAGATCGTAATAGTTTAGATTCTAATAATCAATTGGTTTGAAGCCGGGGCGTTTGAAACGATACAAAAAAACACGAACTATTTTTGTTGTTACCAAGTCCCACTGAGCGATGCAGTTCTTTTTCAGAAGCGACCTGCCGATCACACACATTGTATTACAGCTCATTGTATTATAGTTCATTGTATTATAGTTCATTGTATTATAGCTCATTGTATTATAGTTCATTGTATTATAGTTCATTGTATTATAGTTCATTGCATTATATCCCATTGTATTATAGTTCATTGTATTATAGCTCATTGTATTACAGCTCATTGTATTACAGCTCATTGTATTACAGCTCATTGTATTACAGCTCATTGTATTATACTTCATTGTATTATACTTCATTGTATTATAATTCATTGTATTATAGCTCATTGTATTATAGCTCATTGTATTACAGCTCATTGTATTACAGCTCATTGTATTATACTTAATTGTATTATAATTCATTGTTATATAGCTCATTGTATTACAGCTTATTGTATTACAGCTCATTGTATTACAGCTCATTGTATTATACTTCATTGTATTATACTTCATTGTATTATAGCTCATTGTATTATAGCTCATTGTATTACAGCTCATTGTATTACAGCTCATTGTATTACAGCTCATTGTATTACAGCTCATTGTATTACAGCTCATTGTATTATACTTCATTGTATTATAATTCATTGTATTATAGCTCATTGTATTATAGCTCATTGTATTACAGCTCATTGTATTACAGCTCATTGTATTACAGCTCATTGTATTACAGCTCATTGTATTACAGCTCAACGAAGCGGCTTAGCACGTGGACATTTAGAGCAGCCAAATACTCCAGACGCGTGGTGACGTTAATTCTAAATGTGGAGGGAAAAACCCGGAGGACCTGGAGAAAAATCCACGCGACCACGGGGAGAGAGACACGCAGACTCCAAATATACAGCAGCGGCGGGCGTCATCAGGGTCGGGACCGAACCCACGACCTCCCGCGTACCGGGCGAGGTAGTCAACATCTCGCAGCCACCGTGGCGGCGTTCGAGGGCCCGGTAGGAAGAGCCGAGAGTCACCGGGACACGGAGGGCGACGACTCTGCAGCCCACCCCGTGAAGGGGCTCCCAACGCAGCGAGGCGCTCGCTGCTGCTGCAGCCGCTGCCGCGTCTCCGGCGACCCCCCGCCCCTCCCCCTCCTTGACCTCTGCCTGACTCCAACGCCTCCAGCGATCCCCCCCCCCCCCCCCCCGAGAACCTTGAACCGAGAGCTCCACAGCGGATACCTCTTGGCTCCCCCTTACCTACCCCCATACTCCCCTTACCCCCCATCCTCCCCCCTTACCCCCCCCCCCTTACCCCCCTACCCCCCCTTACCCCCTTACACCCCCCCTTACCCCCCTACCCCCCCCCATACCCCCCGCAGTGTCTCGAGGTGGCTTTGAGCCGATCGCGACGCCGCTGGCGGCAACGCGAAGCGCCCCTGTGGCTCGCAGGGGGCGACTCGCCACCAACTCGCCACCCCAGCGGTGAACCACCAACTCGCCACCCCAGCGGTGAACCACGAATTCAGCACCCCAATGTGAAAGTGAACAATGAACTCACCCCAATGTGAAGTTGAACCACAAACTCACCACCCCAATGTGGAAGTGAACAATGAACTCACCCCAATGTGAAAGTGAACCACGAACTCACTCCAATGTGAAGGTGAACCACAAACTCACCACCCCAATGTGAAAATAAAGCACGAACTCGTCACCCCAGTGTGAAAGTGAACCACGAACTCAGCACCCCAATGTGAAAGTGAACCACGAATTCGCCACCCCAGTGTGAAAGTGAACAATGAACTCGCCACCCAATGTGAAAGTGAACCACGAACTCGTCCCAATGTCAGAGCGTTGTTTGCTGAGCGCACCAACGACGTGCGGCTGATTTACATTTTAATGGGTTGGCTGAGATAGAGAGACGGGCCTAACACGCCGAGTCTAATATCCACGCCGTACACGTTACAAAGACAAAACATATCCCTCGTGTAGCCTTAACAGACTGCCGGGGCAAGTGCTGTTAGCGAGCACCTATGAAGGCCGGCACGGCACACGATGGGGTGGGTAGCCAGAACCACGCCCGGCCGCCTTTGTCTCCTCAGTGGCGATGTTTACACACCACACCGGGTACTCATTTGATGCTGAGTCGACCTAGGGGAGGCCCAGGACCGGTTCAGA
Organism: Lethenteron reissneri; assembly: GCF_015708825.2. Taxonomy (NCBI): domain Eukaryota; kingdom Metazoa; phylum Chordata; class Hyperoartia; order Petromyzontiformes; family Petromyzontidae; genus Lethenteron; species Lethenteron reissneri. The sequence goes on from NC_083783.1 coordinate 10,684,915, forward strand.
TAATCTTCACTGGTGTTGACCGTGAGCGGGAATCGAACCCGTGTCGCTGGGTTCATAGCGAAGCGTAGCGCTAACCGCTACACTACCGCTCCCCACCGTACACATGACACACACAGACACACACAGCATGCCTCTCTCACACACACACAGACACACAGCGTGTCTCTCACACACAGACACACACACACACACCACACAAACACACAGACCACACAGACACACACACACCCCACACAGACACACACACCACACAGACACACACCACACAGACATACAGACAAACAGACACCACACAGACACACAGACATACACACCACACAGACACACACACCACACAAACACACGCCACACACACCCAACGAACACCACCTACGAGGGACAAGACGTCGAGGACGCGGCAGATGCCTCCGTGAGACGCATTCATCTCGTTGAGCCAAAGTCCGTGCCACCTCCACCCCTCCCTCCCCGCAGAGGTGGTGCAGGCTGTGGCATTTTTTTAAATTGGCCGAGAAAAGTATTACGGCCTTGCTTCCGTTTTATTTTTTATTTTTAAAACGTACTTATTATTATTTAGCCGCTTTGGTTAAAATTAACGGGGCAATGAATTGTCATAATTCGTGCTCACAATTGGAGTTACACATTGTTATTAATTAACACGTAGTCGGCTTTCGCGAACAATATTAACCATAATTGAGTTTTTTTTGGGTGCAATCGTCGTAAATATAAATGTGTCGTTAAAATGTGCCGGACTGGAATTGTAAATGTCGTGGTGGGTTGACACTCCAACACACACTGGTGTGCTGTACTAGTGACGAATTGGTACGTTCTGTTTCCGTGACACACCTTACGAATTGGCTGTGTCGGGTGGTGGCGGGGTGAACGACACATTTATATTTACACGATCTAACACAAAAACACCTCTATTCATTTGAAAATAATTTCTTGATTTCGCTGCAGGCCTCGTGTAGCCCAGAAGTTGTGAATCGGTGGCATCTCCAAGGCGTCGAGTCCGCACAAAGTAAAGGGATCTGTGGACCGTGTAGGAGTGGTGATGTTAAGAGTGGGGGGGGGGGGGGGGGGCACGGTGAGCCCACTGGACTTGCAATCCAGAAGTCGCCGGGTTCGATCGCACGGCGACTGAAAGTCGCAACGATTGCGCAGGCTTCATGAACCCACCCAACCGCCCACGGCGTTGTCTCTGGTCACCAACACGGGCACGGCCACAGGCTGTCCGCACACATCAGCAAGTCGCAGTGGTGGTGGTGCTGGTGGTGCTGGCGGTGGTGGTGCTGGTTGTGTTGGCGGTGGTGGTGTTAAAGTGTGGGTACTCGCAACTCTTTCGAGATATTTGGCCAGCATGGAAGAGTAGGCCAACATCACCCTCTTAACGGTTAGGGGGGGGGGGGGGTGTAGGTTCGCCACCTTTTCCACAAACCAAACTCGAACACGTGTTTTGCAGCCTGCCCTTGGTCTGTCGCAGTGCGTCGTCACAATGGAGCGCAGCGCAGCAAGACCGGCGGGCCCAGATCTCGCTACGGTTCCAACCATTCCTGCTGCCGCCTGAACCCAGATGCCTCTCTCATAGACACCGACTCTCTCGGACTCTCTCGTTGGTGTTCCTCCTACACACCTACTCGTAGACACCCAATAGAGATGCCTACTCTCTCGTGGATACCTAATCCCTAGTAGGCATCTACTCCCAAGTAGGTATACACTCTCTAGTAGGTATCTACTAGTAGGTATCTACTAGAGAGTAGGTATCTACTAGTAGGTATCTACTAGTAGGTATCTACTAGAGAGTATGTATCTACTAGTAGGTATCTACTAGAGAGTAGGTATCTCTAGTAGGACATCTCTAGTAGGATATACCTCTCGTAACTATCTCTACCAGAAAGTATATGTATATAAAGTAGGTGGTTACGATAGATACCTACTGGAGATACCTACCATCCAGGAGGTACTTCTAGTAGACACCGAGAGGGAGGCTCGCGAGAGCTCCCCCCGCCCCCTCCTTTGGAGGCACTATCCGTCAGCAGTGGCCTGAGCAGGCAGCTGCAGGGCTGCGCCTCTATCCAATTCTCTGTCCCGTGTCGCGGGCCCTGTGCCCGGTCACCCCCCCCCCCCCCCCGCACTCTTCCCGGCTTTGGCAAATGGGCAGAGAGGTGTTTTTGTTCGTTTGTTTTGTTTTTGCTGAGCGAGCGAGAATTGTGATAACGACGATCGCGGACGACGCTTCAGGGCCCAGCGGGGGAGGTGAGAATGAAGCGGCTACAACACGAGGGGAGGGAGGCGAGGGGAGAGTAGAGACCCAGATGAGCAATAGAGTGCAAAGGAAGGCAGGTGGATTGGGGAGAGAGAAGGAGGGGGAAGAGTGAGAGAGAGAGGGATGGCGGGGAGATGAGAGAGAGAGCGAGCGAGAGACAGAGACGAATGTGGATTGAAGACCCATGGGACACTGATTTTGTTACCCTCCCCTCAAATAACGACGCCATTGACTGCAGCAAGCCTGAACATAAATAACTCGGAATGCGCCCGTCTCGGCTAGATGTCGTAGTGGCGAGATGTTAGCTACCTCACCTGGTATACAGGAGGTTGTGGGTTCGATCCCTGGTATACAGGAGGTTGTGGGTTCGATCTCGACGCTGGCCGTCTGTATATCTGGAGTTGGCACTGGTTCTCTGCCCGTGGACGCGTGGACTTTTCTCCGGTACCTCCGGGTTTTCCTTCCACATTTAGAATCAACGCGCTTTAGACTTTGGAGTATTTGGCTGCTATAAATTTCCACGTGATAAGCCACTTCTTGAGGCTATCATTTGTGGCCAGGTCGCTTTTTTAAAAGTGCTACATAGCTCAGTGAGGCCTGACCTGGTTGAATATAAAAGAGTAAATAGTAGGTCGTACGGGCCATCGATGCTTCTAAAAACAAGTCTGGCCACGTCTCGCACCCCCAGAAAGGGCATCTCGCACCCCCAGGTGAAGAAGAACCACTGCTCTGAAGCTAAGCAGGGGTCGGGCCACGCGTGACACAGGTGTTATAGGCTGCGAGGCATGAGGGCAGTGCGGCAAATAAAACGGCATCGTTGTAGTGTACTATGCTCCAACGTCTACGCTTCTCCCACCTTGGCAAACCCACGCCGACAGCGTGGTGAAGTATGGTCAAAGATCACACCACGACTCAGACGACGTGGACAGTCACGCGCTCAGCAGGAGATTGACACGGGCATCCTACACACGCAAGTGAGGGTTATACTTTTATTTTTCGTTAAAAAAAAATATATCCCACTAAAGACAAAGACAAATATTTGCACTTTCTCTAATGTAAAAGGATTAAATTAGAGCACAGGAAATGCAAAGTAAATTAAATAGTTATTTATACTTAACGGAAAACTCGATAGTGGATAGAGCATTCGACCTCTAATTGGAAAGCAATAAATACAATTAAATAATACACAGGCATTTGTCAATCCAATGCTGCTGGATGTAGGCCTCTCCACACACCTTTTCGACCATGGCGGCTGTTTGACCATACTTCACCACGTTTGGTCAGTACAGGTTTGGGGTGGGGTGCCCACAACCGTTTCAGATTCCACTCACCACCGACGTTAGCCGTGGCCTGGAGTCGAACTCACGCCGCCAGGTTCGCAATCCACTGCTGGACGAAGGCCCCCCCCCCAGTCTCCCGTCACCCCCTCTGACGATCCTGCTGTGGTCTCGTTACAAATGCTCCGTCTCCCCGGTGCGTGACTCCTCCGGGGCTCCGCTGCGCTCCTTGCTCAGCGCCACCACTGCCACTCACTTGCTGAGTTGGCGCTTGACGTGGCGGCGACTGGTCCCACCATCCTCCCCGAGTTCAATACAACCGCGCTGGCTAGGAGATGTTAACTCCATCGCCCGGTGTGCAGGAGATGTTAACTCCCTCGCCCGGTGTGCAGGAGATGTTAACTCCCTCGTCTGGTGTGCAGGAGATGTTAACTCCCTCGCCTGGTGTGCAGGAGATGTTAACTCCCACGCCCGGTGTGCAGGAGATGTTAACTCCCTCGCCCGGTGTGCAGGAGATGTTAACTCCCTCGTCTGGTGTGCAGGAGATGTTAACTCCCTCGCCCGGTGTGCAGGAGATGTTAACTCCCTCGCCCGGTGAGCAGGAGATGTTAACTCCCTCGCCTGGTGTGCAGGAGATGTTAACTCCCTCGCCCGGTGTGCAGGAGATGTTAACTCCCTCGCCCGGTGTGCAGGAGATGTTAACTCCCTCGCCCGGTGTGCAGGAGATGTTAACTCCCTCGTCTGGTGTGCAGGAGATGTTAACTCCCTCGCCTGGTGTGCAGGAGATGTTAACTCCCTCGCCCGGTGTGCAGGAGGTCGCGGGTTCCGATCCCGACGCTGACGATGCCTGCTCGATATTTGGAGTTTTGCGGTGTCTCTCTCTCCCCGTGACCGCGTGGATTTTTCTCCGGGTCCTCCGGCTTTTTCTCTCTACACGTAGAATCAGCATCACACCTTATCGCGTATTTGTCCACGTGATGATGAGCCACTTGGTTGAGTCATCGTTTGTGAAAGCCAAGTCGCTCCTGAAAATGAGCTGCATCGCTCAGTGGGGCCTTACCTCGTCAAATAAATATGGTTGAGTTTAGTTGCAAATGATGTACGTACGTTCAACTTCTTTTGCACCGTACGTAGCCAACCGTGATAATCGGAGGTGGAATACGATTGTTGCTACATCATAGACCCACTCCTGCCACGAGAGTGTGGGATTCCCACCACTGATTAAGATGGGTAATCGTGGGATGAGTCTCTTCAAAGGCTGCTCCACCACTTTGAAATATTGCCCTCGCAATCGCACGATCCAATGGAGGCTCTTTCTCTTTTTTTCTTGAAAGGAGCGATAATTTCACGGTATATCCAATCGATTTCGCAAACCCGTTTTAGCCAAAACTGCACTTTTCGAGAGCGAGAACAAATTGGGGAGCCCAGTGAGAAGAGGGTGCGAGAAGGCGATAAGAGAGGGGGAAAGGAAAAGATGAGAGAGAGTGAGAGGGAGAGAGAGGGAGAGAGAGACGCGTTTAAGCAGAGCTCCCCGTGTTATCTCTAGAAATCTAACCTCCTCACTTTGTTTTTCATTCCTTTGTCGGGACTTTCTTCAGCACGAGTGAGTATTCAGTCTCTTGCGCACACAGGTCCACCCTTTCGTGTGTTTAGACCCCGGTTTTGCTAAGTTTGTATTGTTTAACTGTTCTGGGTGAAGCATAGGAGTTTGAAACACAGCAGTGTTTCTTAGGCCCTGTGCACAATCCCATAATTAATTAATAATGGGCATGGTGGTGTCGCCCGTATGCGCCCTGCCGCTGGGGTGCAGAAGCCCTGCCCTGAAACACATCCTATCTTCCAGGAGGCAGGTGCACGTCCTGCTGGCTCCCGGGCAGCAGGAGGAGGGGTGTTTGTCGTCGTCTATGACGGCGTAGCCCATAGATTGTTCTACGGCAAGGATTGCATCCGATCCAAGGCTCCCTGGATGATGTCGCCCTGCTGCACGAGTGCCAGGAGGTCTTCTCGAAGGCCTCCTCATCAAAAAAATGAACTGGCGAAAGTGCAGCGTGCCCCTGGTTGGGGTGTGGTACACGGCCCAGTGTCCCGAGAAGGCAAAAACCATCAATTGGAGCACAACATCGCTGCTGCACCACCTGGGGGTGTTCCTGGGACCAGAGGAGGAACCACCGCAGAGGAACTGGGTCGAGCTGGAGGAGAAGGTGAAGGAGCGGCTGGGCACCTGGAGTCACCTGTGCAAGTTCCTCACCTTCAGGACAAAGACGTTGGTGGTGAACCAGCTGGTCACGTCTATTCTGTGGCACCGACTCTTTTCCCTGCACCCCTTTACAGGAGCGTCCTGCAGACATGGAGCTCCTTTTCCGTCAGGAGGCTGAACCAGCTGCGATCGGCTGAGGATTTGGTCTTCGAACCGATCCTCAGGAGCCCGCAAAGCTGCCATCCACCACCGCCACCCCCGGCATGGAGAGGTGCCTCGCCAATGCGCGTCTCACCAGGATGGGATATCTGGTGGAGCCCGGAACAGGGGGCCGATGGCTCGGACTGGCCGAGATGACCGCAAAGACGGGGCTGCAGTCGCTCTGTGTGGCTGCCCGGATCCTGGCCGAAGCGAACGTCAAGAGGAAGGTGCTCTACTCCTACATGGTCCGGTTTCACCAACAAGACACCTTTATGAGCCACAAGGACCATGTCTGGAGGAGAGCCCTGCCCTGTGTCTCTCCAGAGCTGCATCTCTGGAGGCAACTCTACTCCAGCCCGACGTACAACCGCATCGGCGACCTCAGCTGGAGCATCGCCCACAGCACCGTCACTACCAGCGCCTCCCTGGCGCGCTTCGCCGACACGTCCCCGGAGTGCCGGTTCTGCGGTAAAGTGGATACGGTGGCGCACCAATACGTGGAGTGCAAGAGCCTGGACTCACTGTTCAAGGTCCTTAGAAACATCCTCCTAAATTCGGCGGTCGGGAGTGGTGTTGGGTGGCCAGCACCACTCCCGACCGCCTTCGTCTCCCTAGTGGCGATGTTTTACACACCGCACCAGGTACTCATTTGAGGCTGAGTCGACCTAGGGGAGGTCCAGGACCGGTTCAGATAATCGTCACCGGGGTTCGTAACGCAGCGCGCTCACCGCTACGCTACCGCTCCCCACAAGCACGCGCAGACAAGGAAGGCGACACGCCGCTTCGAGGACTGAACGTGGGCAAGACAGTGTAGCGGTTAGGGGGGGGGGGTTGGGGAGATCGGTAAGGATGACAGAGAGAGACACACAGCGAGGAGAGGCAGAATGTGATGGGGCGAGTGAGCCCAGACAAGGAGGGGACTCCCCCTTAGACACTGCGCGGCTCTGCTGCCGCCGCTGCCACCGCCGCTCCGGCCCAGCGCGCGAGCCCGGGGCTCGGTGCCCGGGGCTCGGGCCACCCCAGAGGTCGCAATCGGGTACCCGATACCCGTACCCTACCTGATACCCGGCTACCCGTACCCGGCCGGGTACGGGTACCCGTTTGCGACCCTGGTGCGGCCGGGTACGGGTACGGGTAGGCCGTGAGTCACTGGTGAGTAACCGTTTGTCACTCATTTCGGGTACGGTACGGGTAGGTAGGGTACCCGTACCCGGCTGGGTACGGGTACGGGTACCCATTTACGACCCTGGTGCGGCAGGGCTACGGGTAAGGAATCAAAACCCGTTTGCGACCTCTGGGCCACCCCGGGCCGGTCCCCACCGCAGCCGCTCCGCGGGGAGCGCGGACGCCTTCGCCGAGCCCCGTGGCGCGGCGGGGCCTGGCGACCCAACAACCCAGCCGTGCTGGGATGTCGCCGCCTCTCGCCTGGGATACGACCGCGTGGGCGACGTTTTGGGGGGAGCACTGGGTTTGGGGGGGGGCAATGCCCTGCCCACACCTTTACACATTTATTTTCAGTAGTTTCCATTTAAGATTGTGAATGTATTACACGCACCCGCGATTCCTAATGAGAGAGTCAAAGCGAACATCTGCGACCCCCAAGTAGAGAAGTGGAACTCCTCCTGTGGAGGCGACCCGGTTTCATGTTCGCCCCTCCCACACCCAGACTGGTCTTAGATTCGCATTGCCCCACGTGGTTTCTGTAAACACACATTGACTTATTTTGATATGTTTATATACTGTAAATATAGAAACATGTTCGCCCATGTGTTGTTGCAGTGGGTGCACAAGCACACGCCACGAGACATTCAACGTTGAACGTGTGCGTCACATTCACTGACTTAAAAAAAGACGACAGTATAGAAAAATAGCGTGTCGGGCGATGGACGTTTCGGGCAACGTGCCTTCTTCACAGCACATTAACGAAGAAGGGGGCATTGCCCGGAATGTCACCTATTATGCACAAAGTGTTAAGGCACGTGGCCTTGTCGACGGATGTGAGGTTGTGATTGTTTTGTGTGGTCCGTGTACGTGCGTCGTATTTACCGTATTCTACCGAGTATACGATGCGATGCAAAGTAAGACGTACCCCCAGATTTTGCTTTAAATACAGGAGGGGGGGACCTTGTATTAGTGAGAATACGGTAGGGTATAGGAAGGTAGTTTCCAAAGTAAACGTCGTCAATTTGCATCGAATGTACATTTTGCTCTAATTTAAAACGCCACTTCCCAGAGTCGCTGCGAGGTTGCTCCAGCTATCTGTGCACGCGCAATGCCCCCCCCCCCCCCCTGACGTCGCAGTCACTCACGCCCCGTGTGCACGCCCTGATCCTCAGCTACATCTGGCCGTGAATGTGCAGTGTGACGCGTGCGTGTGTTTGTGAGTTGTCTGTGTGGGGAGCGGGAGTGTAGCGGATAACGCCGGGGAGCCGGGTTCGATTCCCGATCACGGTCACCAACACCATGGACGATTATCTGAACCGGCCATGGGCCTCCCCTAGGTCGACTCAGCCTCAAATGAGTACTTCCCGTACGATTTTGGTATCGCACTACCGCAGAGCGATATCAGCCACCCGTGTGTCCTCTAGCCCAGTGGTGGTTCTTCACCTGGGGGTGCGAGATGCCCTTTCTGGGGGTGCGAGACAGAGGGTAAATCATCGCAAACACAAGTAAAAGCACGGCCACGTTAGTTACAACTTCGTTGTTTCATCAAACCTATGTATTTATTAATATTATTTAAACAACGATTCACGATTGAGAATCAAAGTGGTGCAAGGCGGCAATGAAGGTGAAGAATCGCTGCCGCTCTCGACACTTCACGCCCCCCGTGCCATGTCGCACATTCACGGAACCGCTTTTCATCATCATCATCTTCGTCGTCGTCATCATCGTCGTCGTCATCATCATCGTCGTCATCATCATCATCGTCGTCATCATCATCATCGTCGTCATCATCATTCGTGACGGAGTCGGACACGTGAGTGCGACGTTGCGACATTTCATGATCTGTGCATGAAAACCAAAGCGTGAATTCAAAGCCCGTATGGTGGCTGGTTCGTGGTGGTGGTGGTTGTGGTGGTGGTGGTTGTGGTAGTGGTTGTGGAGAGTGAGCGAAGGCGATTGTAAAGAAAGCGCGAGACGCACGCACAGAAAGAGAGAGAGAGGGAGAGATTGGCTTCTCTGAGCCGGCCACCGACACAAAAAATGAGCACAAATTGGTCTGTCTATTCATCTCAACTGCAGCGAGCTATTTATAGGCACTCACTGCAGATGGAGTGAGCGAGAGAGCTGGAAAAAAACTGCACCCGTGGCTGCACAATGGCAGAGAAGCCCCCCCCCCCCGCGTCCCACGCGTCCCCCACAACCGCTGCTGCTGCCGCGGCTGCCGCTGTGGGTTTGCCCGTGGAATCACAAATGGGTTGTGACTCGCGGAGAATGCAAGAGGAGGAGAGAGGGGGGTGGGTGGCTACGAAGCGGCATGAAAAATAGAAATGCGATAAATAAATATATAAATGTAAATACACCGCAGGCTATGGGCAGATCGTGTGCGCGTCGTCTTGGATGACAGGGGGGGCGGGGAGTGGGGGGCAGGGGGGGGGGGAAGCCCTCTCTGTGCGGAGAAGATAGGAGCGATATCCCCGCCACAGCGGTCTGCCCCGCATCGCCTCCCTCCCTCCCTACAGGCTCCCAGCGGCAGCCGCCTGCACCGCCCTCCCCCTCCCCTCCTCCCCTCGCGATGATTCGGCGGCTTTCTCCGTCCACCCCCCCCCCCCTCCACAATTGTGTAATTCATTTATTTATACATATATATAAAGCGGGTCACGTTTATTTTTGTGTTACTCAAGAGAAGATGGGGGGATTTTTTGTCTTCTTCTATCCAGAAGGTAAAAAAAAATCATGCACAGCCCTGCAATAGCTCGCTTCACGCCACTGCTGGAGGAAGAGCCTTCCGCCACTGGGGCGATGTCTACAGAGCCTCACCAGCTAGGTGTAGTTGGTCTCCTCTTCCACGCTGCCAAGACCTGACGATGTTTTATTGCCCGGAAGGGTAAAAAAAAACATTTTTATTTTTTTCATCATTTTGAACGCTGGCAAAAAAATGTATCCCATCGATATCACTGCTCGACCCGAGCTATGCGTGTCATGACGCCTGCAATGTCTTTGTGCTGTTCGCCTTGTGGCGTTCTCTGGTCTAACACTGCTCGTGAGACGAGGCCATAGAGAAGGCTGCCTCTGGTGTAGGCCAATCCGCTTCAAGGACAATGCCCATCTATTAACATCAGGGGATGTGTGTTCGCATGTTTTTTGCCGCAAGTACGTGTGGTTAATGCAGACTTCGTTCCTTGCAAAAGGTTTCTGTTTGCTATTTGAACATCTTAACACCTCCTGTGTTATTTCCAGATAGGGTAAAACCGATTCTTATTGTTCATCGACTCCGAACTGTGCTGGAAAGACAAAGATCCCCCGTATAACCTTAACAGACTGTTAAGGCAAGTGCTGTTAGCGAGTGGCATCCACGAAGGTCAACACAGCACACGAGGGAGTGGGTGGCCAACACCTCGCCCGGCCGCCTTTGTCTCCCCCAGTGCCGATCTTTACACACAGCACCAGGCACACATTTAAGGCTGAGTCATTCTATGGGAGACCCAGGACCGGTTCAGATATTCGTCAACGATGTTGATCGCCGGGGTCTGAGACTCAGAACCATTACTTAGACAGGAATGATCCCGTGAGCTTTTCACAGATGTCCAGCAGGAGCGGGTCAGAACCACGGCACTACCGCTCCCTACACAAAAGCAAAGATCCCCCGTATAGCCTGAACAGACTTGGGGCAAGTGCTGTTAGCGAGCACTTATGAAGGCTGGCACGGTACACGAAGGGGTGGGTGGCCATCACCACGCCCGGCCGCCTTTGTCTCTCCAGTGGCGATGTTTACACACCGCACCAGGTACCACACCACGTTTGAGGCGATCTAGGGGAGGCCCTTGAACGGTTTAGATAATCGCCACTGGGTGTTGGCCGTGAGTGGGGATCGCAGGCGTCGTAGCGCAGCGCATTCACCACTGCACCACCACTCCCCACACACAGAACACACTCACACACACTCACACACACTCACACACACACTCACACACACACTCCCCACACACACACTCACTCACACTCACACACACACTCCCCACACACTCACACACACACTCACACACACTCACACACACACTCACACACACTCCACACACACTCACACACTTACACACTCACTCACACACACTCACACACTCACTCACACACTCCCCACACACTCACTCTCACACACTCACACACTCACTCACACACACACTCCCCACACACTCACACACACACACTCACTATCACACACTCACACACACACTCCCACACTCACACACACTCACACACACACAATCACACACACTCACACACACTCACACACACTCACTCACACACTCACTCACTCTCACACACACACTCACACACACACTCACACACACACACTCACACACACTCACACACTCTCACACACACACTCCCCACACACTCACACACTCTCACACACACACTCACACACACTCACACACACACACTCACACACACAAAAGATCCCCCGTATAGCCTTAACAGACTGTAGGGGCAAGTGCTGTTAGCGAGCACACACACACTCACACACACTCACACACTCTCACACACACACTCCCCACACACTCACACTCACACACACTCACACACACTCACACGCACACTCCCCACACACTCACACACACAAACTCACTCTCACACACACACACTCACACACACTCACACACACACTCCCCACACACTCACACACACAAACTCACTCTCACACACACACTCACAGACACTCACACACACTCCCCACACACTCACACACACTCACACACACTCACACACTCACACACACAATCACACACACTCACACACACTCACACACACTCACACACACTCACTCACACACACTCACTCACACACTCACTCACACACACTCACACACACTCACACACTCACACACACTCACACAACCCAAACACATCACCCCCCCTATCCCCCGTGGCTCTGGATATTTACAGCAGCAGGGTTTACCCTCCACACCACCTTGCCACAGACACCTGCATGGGGACACCCGTTCTGCAATTAGAATGTTCATCCCGATCTCTGACGCGATGGGATTCCCGTGAGATGAGCTGTCTTTTAATATTCTTATTTTAACGTCGTATTTTGTGTTAATCCACGCTAATTATACACTTGCTGTATACATCTGCTAGAGACGTGTTAACGATATTCAGATTAATTACAAAACATCGCAAGATTGGGTCTAGATATAACATTTCCGACGATCCAAGTAAATTATCGTTTTTTGATTGGTCAGAAAGTTGTTACCCAGTGACCAAGGCAACGACGTTGCCATGGTTACGGGGTAACGACATCACATCGGTCACTCAGCCGCGCTTTTGCTGCCAACAGAGCGGGGTTTGTTTCGTGTGTTAGATCGTGCAAACATTTAATGTGCCGTTAAACCCGCCACCACCCAACACAGCCAATTCGTAGGGTTTGTCACGTAAATAAAGCGTGCAAATTCGTTTCCAGTTCAGCACACCGGTGTGTTGGAGAGTAAATCCACAACAGTTACAATGTGAAGACACCTTTAAATTAGTGCATATTTGTAATGGTCCAACAATACGACATAAAGATCATACATTGTCCTTAAAAATGGAAAAAAATGAATTTTTGGTAATTCAAAAGTAGTCGCTAAGAACTATCGATTGTGCTGCGATCACTGAAGCACTTCGTTCCTTTCCTCTCCTAAAACCTCACCACCTCTTCTCCATCGCCCATTCCCTCCCTCTTGCGCCCCCTCGACCCTCCACTCCGTCCCGTCCCTCCCCTGTAGCCCTTTCATGACCCCCCCCCCCACGTGACCACTATCACGGTCACTCAACCCCCCCCCCCTCCCATGTGACCTCTGTCACGGTCACTCATCCCCCCCCCCCCCTCCCATGTGACCTCTGTCACGGTCACTCATCCCCCCCCCACGTGACCTCTGCCACGGTCACGCATCCCCCCCCCCACGTGACCTCTGCCACGGTCACTCATCCCAAACCCCACGTGACTTCTGTGACGTACGGTGCGAAAGAAGTTCAACATGCACACATGCGTATACTTAAAGCGCCTTGACCTCAAGTGCTCGATACGCACAAGATGGAGATATTTCCCACTTGTGAAGTCACGAAATGTGCTCGTTTGGGTGCCCCGGTGCTCCACGCGGCACGCGTGTCCCCACACCGCCTCACCTCGCTCTCTCGGAGCCTCCACCGCCTCTTCTCCCTCCACCATTCCTTCCCTCGCTACCCCCTATCCCTCCTACCCTCCCCTCCACCCCCTCCCTCCACCCCTCCCCCTCCCCCACCCCCTCCCCCACCCCATCTGGCCGAGTCTTGGCCCCAACCACGCATTTCAATGTCTCCTCGCGCCGCCCAAGCGACCCACGGCCCCCTCGCCCTGACCGCCCTGTCCACCCTCCGTGCCCTCCTCCGTGGGCTGCCCAGGTCGACCACAATCACCTGCGGGGTCGCTGGCTTCTGCTGCCGGCTACCCACACCGTACCCGGCTACCCACACCGTACCCGGCTACCCACACCGTACCCGAAGCGCTCTGCTGCCGGCTACCCCCACCGTACCCGGCTACCCACACCGTACCCGGCTACCCACACCGTACCCGAAGCGCTCTGCTGCCGGCTACCCCCACCGTACCCGGCTACCCACACCGTACCCGGCTACCCACACCGTACCCGAAGCGCTCTGCTGCCGGCTACCCCCACCGTACCCGAAGTTCTCTGCTGCCGGCTACCCCCACCGTACCCGAAGCGCTCTGCTGACGGCTACCCCCACCGTACCCGAAGCGCTCTGCTGCCGGCTACCCACACCGTACCCGAAGCGCTCTGCTGACGGCTACCCCCACCGTACCCGAAGCGCTCTGCTGGCGCCTTGCAACGCGTCCACGGAGCATGGACGACTTCGCAGCGCGGCACAGAATCTCCTTGAAACTCGCAGGAACAGGGGACCGTGTTCATTGCTTCTCGACGTTTCTCCCTCACAGCCCCCCCAGCCCCCCCCCCCCTCGTCACCTGGAACGCCCCCCCCCCCCATTTACATCCATAATGATCGATCATTTTCTGCGTTCAAAAAACACACCCGCAAGGCGCATCTCTGCCGCCGAACATTGAACCACGGAAAACTGCGCTCCACGCCACGAAACTTGCGTCTTCGGTCCTCAACATTGCACGCGTTCTAAATGTGTATCGTCATCAATATTATTATTCAATTTGTATCGTCATTATCATTATTATAATTACATTTGTATCGTCATCATTATTATTACATTTGTATTGTCATCATTATCATTATTATTAAATGTGTATCGTCATCATTATTATTATTAAAACGTCCGGCGGTGGGAGCCCCACCCCGGGAACAGCGAGTGGCTGCCGAGAGGGCTCCGAGAGGGCTCCGAGAGGGCTCCGGTGCCGCGTCGGTGCCCCATGGGGACCGAGTCATCCGGCGGCGCGGGGAGCCGGGCGGCGGCCTCGGCGTTTGCGTTGTCGCGTTGGGGGTGGGGGGTGGGGGGGGCTACGCCGCGCGGTTGTCTACAGACACGCGGGGTGGGACGACCCCCCGCACCCTCCCCTCCCCTCCCCCGACCCCCCCAAGCCTCCGACCCCGCCTCCGCCTTCGACGCTGACCGCCTTGGGATCGATGGCGAGTCGCTGGGTGCGCTGTGAGCGATGTTTGCGCTCGGGGCTCGTCAATAACCCCGCACGGCCTGCAGCCCTCGCGTCCCCCACACCGCCGCTGCTGGGATCCTGTCCACCACCACCACCACCACCCTCACCCCTCCGCAACCTTTGACACGGACGAAGTGTGCCGGTCTAATTCATTCGATCATTCAGGGCCCCCGATGCGTCGACCGTGTCCCGCAGGCGCCGGTTCATCTGAAGCCTCTCTCCTTCTTCTCCTCCTCCTCCTGCTTCTTCAATTGCTTTCTGCTGGAGGATGTTTCCCTTTCACCGAAGGCCGAGGCGGCGATGTTCGTCTCGGGCGGGCGGGGAGGCCGGAGCCGAGAGGCTCGCGGGTTGCGAGCCGAGGGCGCTCGACCAGAGACTCGCACGTGGGGGAGGAAGAGCACCGCAAGGATTCACTCGTAGCGATAAATAAATAATAATCAAGTACGTTAACACAACAAAGACAAAGAAAGACTCCTCCCGTGTAGCCTTGACAGGCTGTAGGGGCAAGTGCTGTTATAGAGCAGCACCTATGAAATACTAATAGAAATACAATAATTGTATTTCTATTATTTCAATTATAAATTTTTTTACCGACGTGACTTTACCGAAAAACCTAAGAGTATGAATCATTGCAGTCACGAAAGCTTCAAATCTAGAATTAGCACCTATGAAGGCCGGCACGGCGCACGAGGGGGTGGGTGGCCAGCACCACGGCCGCGCCGCCTTTGTCTCCCCAGTGGCAATGTTCACTACACACCGCACCGGGACCTCATTTGAGGCTGCGTCGACCTAGGGAAGACCCAGGACCGGTTCAGACTGATGTTGGCCGTGAGCTGGAATCGAAGCCGGATCGCCGGGTTCGTAGTGCAGCGCTAACCGCAGCACCACCGCTCCCGCCCGTTGAGCCAGGGGCGATTGTTGAGGAGGGCTGCGAGCGAGCGCCCTTCAAGTCGGGCAGTGCCTCCCGAGCGAGTGGCGCTGTTCTACAAGAGCCGGCAGCTCGCTTGAGGCCGAGTTGACCTACGGGAGGTGTGAGGATGACGCCAGCGACGTAGCCGCGTCCGTGAATGGAACGCACGCGACCCACAGCGGTGGCGCAACCGCTGCGCCACGACTCCCCACACGAACAGGCGCACACGTGTCTTGATTGACCAACACGTGCTGTTGTTGCTGTTGTTGCTATTGTTGTTGTTGTTGCTGTTGTTGTTGCTGTTGTTGTTTAAGGATAGGGGGTTGCGGAGTAGCCCCAAACGGCTGAAATGAGAAGTGAGATGGGTTTGATTCTAACGGATGAACGTCAGATTGTCCGAGACGTTGCTGCTGTCTGGGCGACATGAAGGCAATCGCTGCCCGGTGCGTGTGTGTGCGTGATGCCACTTAACACTGGCCGAGAGCCAGAGAGAGAGAGCTAATTGATGTGTACACACACACAGAGGGGTACGGTCAGCGGCGGCGTAACTACATCATCAGCTCACAGAGGGTGCGCTAATCGGTCAGGTGGGACCCCCTCCACAATATTTGATTTGTCTCGCTCGGGCGGACACCCAGGCCTGTAGATGTCGCGGCTTCCTCTTGCCTACTCACATCATTTAGCATTTTCATGAGTGAGTGAGAGGGGAAAAAAGAAATGTAAACCGCGTTTTAAAGACATTGTTTGTGTTATTTTGACACTGTTGTAAAATTACATGGTGGGGGTCAAGGAGGGGGGGGGGGCAACTCGTAGGGGGTGCCACGGTAACTAGAAGATGTTAACTACCTCGCCTGGTATACAGGAGGTCGTGGCTTCGATCCCGACCCTGATGCCTGCTGCTGTATATTAGGAGTTTGCGTGTCTCTCTCTCATCATCATCACGGTGGCTAGGAGATGTTAACTACCTCGCCTGGTGTGCAGTAGGCCGTGGGTTCGATCGCGACCCTGGCGCCTGCTGCTGCTGTATATTTGGAGTGTGCACGTTCTCCCTGTGGTGGTTCGAGAGTGTTTGGCTGCTCTAAAACTCCACACCACGAGAAGCCACGAAGTTGGCTGCTACAATTTGAGTGGCCAGTTCGCTGCTGAGAAAGTGCAACATCGCTCAGTGGGCATTGGCTGGTAAAATTCAAAATAGTTTGTCGATATTTTTTCGTATGGGTTTGTAGCTTTGGCCACGGGCGGAGGGGGGGGGTGGCTCGATTCGACCCAACCTGGAAATAAACCTCACGGCACGTGCCGGGGGATGCCCTCATCCAGCAGTGGATCGACACAGGGCTCGAGAATTCGAACACGGGAATTCTCAGCCGTGCCGGCTCAGCGCTGGGACCTTCCAGCCACTCGTCTCTAACATCCCACGCGAAGCGTGACACGCAAATGAGTGATTGAATGCCCAGTGATGAACGAGTCACGTCTAATGGATCGCACCTCAAATGCGAATTAGAAGTAAAAAAAACGCGGAGCAGTTAGCGGGAAAACTGCATTAGGTTTATTCCGACCAATGTCCCGAGCCCCAACGAGCACACGCGCGCTTGTAAATGTCGAGCTCGGTGTCGATCCACTGCTGGATGAGGGCACCCCCCGCACGCGCCGTGCGCTTTATTTTGGGGTTGGGTCATGCAGCTGCAGCCGCAACGTCGACTTGAGCCGTCCCCCTCCGCCGCCGCCGCCTGGCGCAGACGGACACGTCGAGTGGCCAGGCCGCCAGAACGTCTCCAGCTTTAAATTTTAGTTTTTCTCTTCAGCGAAACTAAAAAAATTTACCCGTAAAAACAAAGTTTTTCACTATAAATCCTTTATATGCGTGGCATCGGTTTTATTTTATCATTCATTTCTGTTTTTCTTGAGTAAGAGTTTCATTTTGATCACTTTGGTATTTTAAATTAAATATAAGGAAAGTAGTATATAAGGATTATAACGTTTTCAGTTTTTGTATGATTGTTTATATTGTACATTTTTGTTGTTTTCTTGAATAATTTTCTGTGTTTAGGAAAAATATATGATTGTGTTTGTGAAAAAAATTTTTCCTAAAAAGTGTAAAATTTTGGAAAAAAAATTCACGAACATTAATTGTCACGCACAACGAGTCTGTATGCAAAATGTCAGCTCGATTTGATCACGGGAAGTGGGTTAAAAAACGACCGAAAGATTTGCACAGGCGTAAGCGCGCAAGCAAGCAAGTGGACTTAATATAAATGATTTTAAAAAATTAACCCGTAAAAACAAAGTTTTTCACTATAAATCCTTTATATGCGTGGCGGCTAGAGTCCTCTCGTCCTCTGGCTTGAGATGGCTGCCACCTATGGGTCAGATGATTGCCTGCCACCATTAAGCAATTGGTAATTAAATATAATTTTTTTTTCCTAAAAAGTGTACAATTTTAAGAAGCAAATCGGCATACTAACCTATGCCGTTTGTGGCCAATATTGGCCAAATTTTTACAGCTTTCTTTTTCAACAAAAGTTAATTCCTCCCTTTTGTTTAGCATTAGTATGCTATATATTGCATTAAAAGTAGGATATTTCACCATGAACATTTCATGTAAAAAAGAAGCAAATCGGCATACTAACCTATGCCGTTTTTGGCCATTATTGGCCAAATTTTTACAGCTTTCTTTTTCAACAAAAGTGCAATCCTCGGGGTTGTTTAGCCTTATATATCCGATATATTACGTAAAAAAGTGGGATATTTCACCATGAACATGTCATGTAAACAAGTATAACCCGTAAAAACAAAGTTTTTCACTATAAATCCTTAATATGCGTGGCGGATAGAGTCCTCACGTCCTCTGACTTGAGATGGCTGCCACCTATGGGTCAGATGATTGCATGGCAGCATTAAGCAATTGGTAATTAAATATAATATTTTTGTCCTAAAAAGTGTAAAATTTTGGAAAAAAATTTCACGAACATTAATTGTCACGCACAACGAGTCTGTATGCAAAATGTCAGCTCGATTGGATCACGGGAAGGGGGTAAAAAACGACCGAAAGATTTGCACAGTCGTAAGCGCGCATGCAAGCAAGTGAACTTAATATAAAGGATTTTAAAAAATTTACCCGTAAAAACAAAGTTTTTCACTATAAATCCTTTATATGCGTGGCGGCTAGAGTCCTCTCGTCCTCTGGCTTGAGATGGCTGCCACCTATGGGTCAGATGATTGCCTGCCACCATTAAGCAATTGGTAATTAAATATAATTTTTTTTTCCTAAAAAGTGTACAACTTTAAGAAGCAAATCGGCATACTAACCTATGCCGTTTTTGGCCAATATTGGCCAAATTTTTACAGCTTTCTTTTTCAACAAAAGTTAATTCCTCCCTTTTGTTTAGCATTAGTATGCTATATATTGCATTAAAAGTAGGATATTTCACCATGAACATTTCATGTAAAAAAGAAGCAAATCGGCCATTATTGGCCAAATTTTTACAGCTTTCTTTTTCAACAAAAGTGCAATCCTCGGGGTTGTTTAGCCTTATATATCCGATATATTACGTAAAAAAGTTGGAAATTTCACCATGAAATTTTCAAGTAAATAAAGAAAATCGGAATACTAATCTAGGCCGTTTTTGGCCAATAGTGGCCAAACTTTCACAGCTTTTTTTTTGGACGATAGTTCATTCCTCTATTGTATTTAGCCTTATTATGCTTTGTATTAGATTAAAAGGGGAAAATTCCACGATGAAATGTTTACGTCCCACAAAAAGAAAATCGGCATGCCGTTTTGGCCAATATTGGCCAAATTTTTACAGCTTTCTTTTTCAACAAAAGTTAATTCCTCCCTTTTGTTTAGCATTAGTATGCTATATATTGCATTAAAAGTAGGATATTTCACCATGAACATGTCATGTAAACAAGTATAACCCGTAAAAACAAAGTTTTTCACTATAAATCCTTTATATGCGTGGCGGATAGAGTCCTCACGTCCTCTGACTTGAGATGGCTGCCACCTATGGGTCAGATGATTGCATGGCAGCATTAAGCAATTGGTAATTAAATATAATATTTTTGTCCTAAAAAGTGTAAAATTTTGGAAAAAAATTTCACGAACATTAATTATCACGCACAACGAGTCTGTATGCAAAATGTCAGCTCGATTGGATCACGGGAAGTGGGTTAAAAAACGACCGAAAGATTTGCACAGTCGTAAGCGCGCATGCAAGCAAGTGAACTTAATATAAAGGATTTTAAAAAATTTACCCGTAAAAACAAAGTTTTTCACTATAAATCCTTTATATGCGTGGCGGCTAGAGTCCTCTCGTCCTCTGGCTTGAGATGGCTGCCACCTATGGGTCAGATGATTGCCTGCCACCATTAAGCAATTGGTAATTAAATATAATTTTTTTTTCCTAAAAAGTGTACAACTTTAAGAAGCAAATCGGCATACTAACCTATGCCGTTTTTGGCCAATATTGGCCAAATTTTTACAGCTTTCTTTTTCAACAAAAGTTTATTCCTCCCTTTTGTTTAGCATTAGTATGCTATATATTGCATTAAAAGTAGGATATTTCACCATGAACATTTCATGTAAAAAAGAAGCAAATCGGCCATTATTGGCCAAATTTTTACAGCTTTCTTTTTCAACAAAAGTGCAATCCTAGGGGTTGTTTAGCCTTATATATCCGATATATTACGTAAAAAGTTGGAAATTTCACCATGAAATTTTCAAGTAAATAAAGAAAATCGGCATACTAATCTAGGCCGTTTTTGGCCAATAGTGGCCAAACTTTCACAGCTTTTTTTTTGGACGATAGTTCATTCCTCTATTGTATTTAGCCTTATTATGCTTTGTATTAGATTAAAAGGGGAAAATTCCACGATGAAATGTTTACGTCCCACAAAAAGAAAATCGGCATACTAACCTATGCCGTTTTGGCCAATATTGGCCAAATTTTTACAGCTTTCTTTTTCAACAAAAGTGCAATCCTCGGGGTTGTTTAGCCTTATATATCCGATATATTACGTAAAAAAGTGGGATATTTCACCATGAACATGTCATGTAAACAAGTATAACCCGTAAAAACAAAGTTTTTCACTATAAATCCTTAATATGCGTGGCGGATAGAGTCCTCACGTCCTCTGACTTGAGATGGCTGCCACCTATGGGTCAGATGATTGCATGGCAGCATTAAGCAATTGGTAATTAAATATAATATTTTTGTCCTAAAAAGTGTAAAATTTTGGAAAAAAATTTCACGAACATTAATTGTCACGCACAACGAGTCTGTATGCAAAATGTCAGCTCGATTGGATCACGGGAAGTGGGTTAAAAAACGACCGAAAGATTTGCACAGTCGTAAGCGCGCATGCAAGCAAGTGAACTTAATATAAAGGATTTTAAAAAATTTACCCGTAAAAACAAAGTTTTTCACTATAAATCCTTTATATGCGTGGCGGCTAGAGTCCTCTCGTCCTCTGGCTTGAGATGGCTGCCACCTATGGGTCAGATGATTGCCTGCCACCATTAAGCAATTGGTAATTAAATATAATTTTTTTTTCCTAAAAAGTGTACAACTTTAAGAAGCAAATCGGCATACTAACCTATGCCGTTTTTGGCCAATATTGGCCAAATTTTTACAGCTTTCTTTTTCAACAAAAGTTAATTCCTCCCTTTTGTTTAGCATTAGTATGCTATATATTGCATTAAAAGTAGGATATTTCACCATGAACATTTCATGTAAAAAAGAAGCAAATCGGCCATTATTGGCCAAATTTTTACAGCTTTCTTTTTCAACAAAAGTGCAATCCTCGGGGTTGTTTAGCCTTATATATCCGATATATTACGTAAAAAAGTTGGAAATTTCACCATGAAATTTTCAAGTAAATAAAGAAAATCGGCATACTAATCTAGGCCGTTTTTGGCCAATAGTGGCCAAACTTTCACAGCTTTTTTTTTGGACGATAGTTCATTCCTCTATTGTATTTAGCCTTATTATGCTTTGTATTAGATTAAAAGGGGAAAATTCCACGATGAAATGTTTACGTCCCACAAAAAGAAAATCGGCATACTAACCTATGCCGTTTTGGCCAATATTGGCCAAATTTTTACAGCTTTCTTTTTCAACAAAAGTGCAATCCTCGGGGTTGTTTAGCCTTATATATCCGATATATTACGTAAAAAAGTGGGATATTTCACCATGAACATGTCATGTAAACAAGTATAACCCGTAAAAACAAAGTTTTTCACTATAAATCCTTAATATGCGTGGCGGATAGAGTCCTCACGTCCTCTGACTTGAGATGGCTGCCACCTATGGGTCAGATGATTGCCTGCCACCATTAAGCAATTGGTAATTAAATATAATTTTTTTTTCCTAAAAAGTGTACAACTTTAAGAAGCAAATCGGCATACTAACCTATGCCGTTTTTGGCCAATATTGGCCAAATTTTTACAGCTTTCTTTTTCAACAAAAGTTAATTCCTCCCTTTTGTTTAGCATTAGTATGCTATATATTGCATTAAAAGTAGGATATTTCACCATGAACATTTCATGTAAAAAAGAAGCAAATCGGCATACTAACCTATGCCGTTTTTGGCCAATATTGGCCAAATTTTTATAGCTTTCTTTTTCAACAAAAGTGCAATCCTCGGGGTTGTTCAGCCTTATATATCCGATATATTACGTAAAAAAGTGGGATATTTCACCGTGAACATTTCATGTAAAAAAGAAGCAAATCGGCATACTAACCTATGCCGTATTGGCCAATATTGGCCAAATTTTTACAGCTTTCTTTTTCAACAAAAGTTAATTCCTCCCTTTTGTTAAGCATTAGTATGCTATATATTGCATTAAAAGTAGGTTATTTCACCATGAACATTTCATGTAAAAAAGAAGCAAATCGGCATACTAACCTATGCCGTTTTGGCCATTATTGGCCAAACTTTTTACAGCTTTCTTTTTCAACAAAAGTTAATTCCTTCCTTTTGTTTAGCATTAGTATGCTATATATTGCATTAAAAGTAGGGTATTTCACCATGAACATGTCATATAAACAAGTATAACCCGTAAAAACAAAGTTTTTCACTATAAATCCTTTATATGCGTGGCGGATAGAGTCCTCTCGTCCTCTGGCTTGAGATGGCTGCCACCTATGGGTCAGATGATTGCCTGCCACCATTAAGCAATTGGTAATTAAATATAAAAAAAAATTCCTAAAAAGTGTACAATTTTAAGAAGCAAATCGGCATATGCCGTTTGTGGCCAATATTGGCCAAATTTTTACAGCTTTCTTTTTCAACAAAAGTTAATTCCTCCCTTTTGTTTAGCATTAGTATGCTATATATTGCATTAAAAGTAGGATATTTCACCATGAACATTTCATGTAAAAAAGAAGCAAATCGGCATACTAACCTATGCCGTTTTTGGCCAATATTGGCCAAATTTTTACAGCTTTCTTTTTCAACAAAGTGCAATCCTCGGGGTTGTTTAGCCTTATATATCCGATATATTACGTAAAAAAGTGGGAAATTTCACCATGAACATTTCATGTAAAAAAGAAGCAAATCGGCATACTAACCTATGCCGTTTTTGGCCATTATTGGCCAAATTTTTACAGCTTTCTTTATCAACAAAAGTGCAATCCTCGGGGTTGTTTAGCCTTATATATCCAATATATTACGTAAAAAAGTGGGATATTTCACCATGAACATGTCATGTAAACAAGTATAACCCGTAAAAACAAAGTTTTTCACTATAAATCCTTTATATGCGTGGCGGATAGAGTCCTCACGTCCTCTGACTTGAGATGGCTGCCACCTATGGGTCAGATGATTGCATGGCAGCATTAAGCAATTGGTAATTAAATATAATATTTTTGTCCTAAAAAGTGGAACATTTTGGAAAAAATTTCACGGACATTAATTGTCATGCACAACGAGTCTGTATGCAAAATGTCAGCTCGATTGGATCACGGGAAGTGGGTTAAAAAACGACCGAAAGATTTGCACAGTCGTAAGCACGCAAGCAAACAAGTGAACTTAATATAAAGGATTTTAAAAAATTAACCCGTAAAAACAAAGTTTTTCACTATAAATTCTTTATATGCGTGGCGGCTAGAGTCCTCTCGTCCTCTGGCTTGAGATGGCTGCCACCTATGGGTCAGATGATTGCCTGCCACCATTAAGCAATTGGTAATTAAATATAATTTTTTTTTCCTAAAAAGTGTACAATTTTAAGAAGCAAATCGGCATATGCCGTTTGTGGCCAATATTGGCCAAATTTTTACAGCTTTCTTTTTCAACAAAAGTTAATTCCTCCCTTTTGTTTAGCATTAGTATGCTATATATTGCATTAAAAGTAGGATATTTCACCATGAACATTTCATGTAAAAAAGAAGCAAATCGGCATACTAACCTATGCCGTTTTTGGCCAATATTGGCCAAATTTTTACAGCTTTCTTTTTCAACAAAAGTGCAATCCTCGGGGTTGTTTAGCCTTATATATCCAATATATTACGTAAAAAAGTGGGATATTTCACCATGAACATGTCATGTAAACAAGTATAACCCGTAAAAACAAAGTTTTTCACTATAAATCCTTTATATGCGTGGCGGATAGAGTCCTCACGTCCTCTGACTTGAGATGGCTGCCACCTATGGGTCAGATGATTGCATGGCAGCATTAAGCAATTGGTAATTAAATATAATATTTTTGTCCTAAAAAGTGGAACATTTTGGAAAAAATTTCACGGACATTAATTGTCATGCACAACGAGTCTGTATGCAAAATGTCAGCTCGATTGGATCACGGGAAGTGGGTTAAAAAACGACCGAAAGATTTGCACAGTCGTAAGCACGCAAGCAAACAAGTGAACTTAATATAAAGGATTTTAAAAAATTAACCCGTAAAAACAAAGTTTTTCACTATAAATTCTTTATATGCGTGGCGGCTAGAGTCCTCTCGTCCTCTGGCTTGAGATGGCTGCCACCTATGGGTCAGATGATTGCCTGCCACCATTAAGCAATTGGTAATTAAATATAATTTTTTTTTCCTAAAAAGTGTACAATTTTAAGAAGCAAATCGGCATATGCCGTTTGTGGCCAATATTGGCCAAATTTTTACAGCTTTCTTTTTCAACAAAAGTTAATTCCTCCCTTTTGTTTAGCATTAGTATGCTATATATTGCATTAAAAGTAGGATATTTCACCATGAACATTTCATGTAAAAAAGAAGCAAATCGGCATACTAACCTATGCCGTTTTTGGCCATTATTGGCCAAATTTTTACAGCTTTCTTTTTCAACAAAAGTGCAATCCTCGGCGTTGTTTAGCCTTATATATCCGATATATTACGTAAAAAAAGTTGGAAATTTCACCATGAAATTTTCAAGTAAATAAAGAAAATCGGCATACTAATCTAAGCCGTTTTTGGCCAATAGTGGCCAAACTTTCACAGCTTTTTTTTTGGACGATAGTTCATTCCTCTATTGTATTTAGCCTTATTATGCTTTGTATTAGATTTAAAGGGGAAAATTCCACGATGAAATGTTTACGTCCCACAAAAAGAAAATCGGCATACTAACCTATGCCGTTTTGGCCATTATTGGCCAAACTTTTTACAGCTTTCTTTTTCAACAAAAGTTAATTCCTTCCTTTTGTTTAGCATTAGTATGCTATATATTGCATTAAAAGTAGGATATTTCACCATGAACATGTCATGTAAACAAGTATAACCCGTAAAAACAAAGTTTTTCACTATAAATCCTTTATATGTGTGGCGGATAGAGTCCTCTCGTCCTCTGGCTTGAGATGGCTGCCACCTATGGGTCAGATGATTGCCTGCCACCATTAAGCAATTGGTAATTAAATATAATTTTTTTTTCCTAAAAAGTGTACAATTTTAAGAAGCAAATCGGCATATGCCGTTTGTGGCCAATATTGGCCAAATTTTTACAGCTTTCTTTTTCAACAAAAGTTAATTCCTCCCTTTTGTTTAGCATTAGTATGCTATATATTGCATTAAAAGTAGGATATTTCACCATGAACATTTCATGTAAAAAAGAAGCAAATCGGCATACTAACCTATGCCGTTTTTGGCCATTATTGGCCAAATTTTTACAGCTTTCTTTATCAACAAAAGTGCAATCCTCGGGGTTGTTTAGCCTTATATATCCAATATATTACGTAAAAAAGTGGGATATTTCACCATGAACATGTCATGTAAACAAGTATAACCCGTAAAAACAAAGTTTTTCACTATAAATCCTTTATATGCGTGGCGGATAGAGTCCTCACGTCCTCTGACTTGAGATGGCTGCCACCTATGGGTCAGATGATTGCATGGCAGCATTAAGCAATTGGTAATTAAATATAATATTTTTGTCCTAAAAAGTGGAACATTTTGGAAAAAAATTTCACGGACATTAATTGTCATGCACAACGAGTCTGTATGCAAAATGTCAGCTCGATTGGATCACGGGAAGTGGGTTAAAAAACGACCGAAAGATTTGCACAGTCGTAAGCACGCAAGCAAACAAGTGAACTTAATATAAAGGATTTTAAAAAATTAACCCGTAAAAACAAAGTTTTTCACTATAAATTCTTTATATGCGTGGCGGCTAGAGTCCTCTCGTCCTCTGGCTTGAGATGGCTGCCACCTATGGGTCAGATGATTGCCTGCCACCATTAAGCAATTGGTAATTAAATATTTTTTTTTTTTCCTAAAAAGTGTACAATTTTAAGAAGCAAATCGGCATATGCCGTTTGTGGCCAATATTGGCCAAATTTTTACAGCTTTCTTTTTCAACAAAAGTTAATTCCTCCCTTTTGTTTAGCATTAGTATGCTATATATTGCATTAAAAGTAGGATATTTCACCATGAACATTTCATGTAAAAAAGAAGCAAATCGGCATACTAACCTATGCCGTTTTTGGCCAATATTGGCCAAATTTTTATAGCTTTCTTTTTCAACAAAAGTGCAATCCTCGGGGTTGTTTAGCCTTATATATCCGATATATTACGTAAAAAAGTGGGATATTTCACCGTGAACATTTCATGTAAAAAAGAAGCAAATCGGCATACTAACCTATGCCGTATTGGCCAATATTGGCCAAATTTTTACAGCTTTCTTTTTCAACAAAAGTTAATTCCTCCCTTTTGTTAAGCATTAGTATGCTATATATTGCATTAAAAGTAGGTTATTTCACCATGAACATTTCATGTAAAAAAGAAGCAAATCGGCATACTAACCTATGCCGTTTTGGCCATTATTGGCCAAACTTTTTACAGCTTTCTTTTTCAACAAAAGTTAATTCCTTCCTTTTGTTTAGCATTAGTATGCTATATATTGCATTAAAAGTAGGGTATTTCACCATGAACATGTCATGTAAACAAGTATAACCCGTAAAAACAAAGTTTTTCACTATAAATCCTTTATATGCGTGGCGGATAGAGTCCTCTCGTCCTCTGGCTTGAGATGGCTGCCACCTATGGGTCAGATGATTGCCTGCCACCATTAAGCAATTGGTAATTAAATATAAAAAAAAATTCCTAAAAAGTGTACAATTTTAAGAAGCAAATCGGCATATGCCGTTTGTGGCCAATATTGGCCAAATTTTTACAGCTTTCTTTTTCAACAAAAGTTAATTCCTCCCTTTTGTTAAGCATTAGTATGCTATATATTGCATTAAAAGTAGGATATTTCACCATGAACATTTCATGTAAAAAAGAAGCAAATCGGCATACTAACCTATGCCGTTTTTGGCCAATATTGGCCAAATTTTTACAGCTTTCTTTTTCAACAAAAGTGCAATCCTCGGGGTTGTTTAGCCTTATATATCCGATATATTACGTAAAAAAGTGGGAAATTTCACCATGAACATTTCATGTAAAAAAGAAGCAAATCGGCATACTAACCTATGCCGTTTTTGGCCATTATTGGCCAAATTTTTACAGCTTTCTTTATCAACAAAAGTGCAATCCTCGGGGTTGTTTAGCCTTATATATCCAATATATTACGTAAAAAAGTGGGATATTTCACCATGAACATGTCATGTAAACAAGTATAACCCGTAAAAACAAAGTTTTTCACTATAAATCCTTTATATGCGTGGCGGATAGAGTCCTCACGTCCTCTGACTTGAGATGGCTGCCACCTATGGGTCAGATGATTGCATGGCAGCATTAAGCAATTGGTAATTAAATATAATATTTTTGTCCTAAAAAGTGGAACATTTTGGAAAAAATTTCACGGACATTAATTGTCATGCACAACGAGTCTGTATGCAAAATGTCAGCTCGATTGGATCACGAGAAGTGGGTTAAAAAACGACCGAAAGATTTGCACAGTCGTAAGCACGCAAGCAAACAAGTGAACTTAATATAAAGGATTTTAAAAAATTAACCCGTAAAAACAAAGTTTTTCACTATAAATTCTTTATATGCGTGGCGGCTAGAGTCCTCTCGTCCTCTGGCTTGAGATGGCTGCCACCTATGGGTCAGATGATTGCCTGCCACCATTAAGCAATTGGTAATTAAATATATTTTTTTTTTCCTAAAAAGTGTACAATTTTAAGAAGCAAATCGGCATATGCCGTTTGTGGCCAATATTGGCCAAATTTTTACAGCTTTCTTTTTCAACAAAAGTGCAATCCTCGGGGTTGTTTAGCCTTATATATCCGATATATTACGTAAAAAGTGGGAAATTTCACCATGAACATTTCATGTAAAAAAGAAGCAAATCGGCATACTAACCTATGCCGTTTTTGGCCATTATTGGCCAAATTTTTACAGCTTTCTTTTTCAACAAAAGTGCAATCCTCGGCGTTGTTTAGCCTTATATATCCAATATATTACGTAAAAAAGTTGGAAATTTCACCATGAAATTTTCAAGTAAATAAAGAAAATCGGCATACTAATCTAAGCCGTTTTTGGCCAATAGTGGCCAAACTTTCACAGCTTTTTTTTTGGACGATAGTTCATTCCTCTATTGTATTTAGCCTTATTATGCTTTGTATTAGATTTAAAGGGGAAAATTCCACGATGAAATGTTTACGTCCCACAAAAAGAAAATCGGCATACTAACCTATGCCGTTTTGGCCAATATTGGCCAAATTTTTACAGCTTTCTTTTTCAACAAAAGTTAATTCCTTCTTTTTGTTTACCATTAGTATGCTATATATTGCATTAAAAGTAGGATATTTCACCATGAACATGTCATGTAAACAAGTATAACCCGTAAAACAAAGTTTTTCACTATAAATCCTTTATATGCGTGGCGGATAGAGTCCTCACGTTCTCTGACTTGAGATGGCTACCACCTATGGGTCAGATGATTGCATGGCAGCATTAAGCAATTGGTAATTAAATATAATATTTTTGTCCTAAAAAGTGTAAAATTTTGGAAAAAAAATTTCACGAACATTAATTGTCACGCACAACAAGTCTGCATGCAAAATGTCAGCTCGATTGGATCACGGGAAGTGGGTTAAAAAACGACCGAAACATTTCCACGGTCGTAAGCGCGCAAGCAAGCAAGCAAGTGAACTTAATTTAAAGGATTTAAAAATATATTCGCCTAGTGGAGGACGCAGGGATCGATCCCGCAACCTTTGGCATAGGAAGCGAGGGTGCTACCAACTGCGCTACTCTGCCAGGGCCTGTGGAGGTGTCACGCTCTGGGCTCCTACACTGTGACGTTCAGCCAAAGCCATGAATGAGTTCTATTTGAATAATTGTAAACAAAAAATATTCGCCTGTGGTGAACGCGGGGATCGATCCAGCGGCCTTTGGCATGGGAAGCGAGGGCGCTACCAACTGCGCTACTCCGCCAGGGCCTGTGGAAGTGTCACGCTCTGGGCTCCTACACTGTGACGTTCAGCCAAAGCCATGAATGAGTTCTATTTGAATAAATGTAAAATAAATTATTTTTTGCCTAAAAAGTGTAAAATTTTGGAAAAAAATTTTCACGAACATTAATTGTCACGCACAACGAGTCTGTGTGGAAAATGTCAGCTCGATTGGATCACGGGAAGTGGGTTAAAAAACGACCGAAAGATTTGCACAGTCGTAAGCGCACAAGCAAGCAAGTGAACTTAATATAAAGGATTTTAAAAAATTAACGCGTAAAAACAAAGTTTTTCACTATAAATCCTTTATATGCGTGGCGGCTAGAGTCCTCTCGTCCTCTGGCTTGAGATGGCTGCCACCTATGTGTCAGATGATTGCCTGCCACCATTAAGCAATTGGTAATTAAATATAATTTTTTTTCCTAAAAAGTGTACAATTTTAAGAAGCAAATCGGCATACTAACCTATGCAGTTTGTGGCCAATATTGGCAAAATTTTTACAGCTTTCTTTTCAACAAAAGTTAATTCCTCCCTTTTGTTTATCATTAGTATGCTATATATTGCATTAAAAGTAGGATATTTCACCATGAACATTCCATGTAAAAAATAAGCAAATCGGCATACTAACCTATGCCGTTTTTGGCCAATATTGGCCAAATTTTTTATAGCTTTCTTTTTCAACAAAAGTTAATTCCTCCCTTTTGTTTAGCATTAGTATGCTATATATTGCATTAAAAGTAGGATATTTCACCATGAACATTTCATGTAAAAAAGAAGCAAATCGGCATACTAACCTATGCCGTTTTTGGCCAATATTGGCCAAATTTTTACAGCTTTCTTTTTCAACAAAAGTTAATTCCTCCCTTTTGTTTAGCATTAGTATGCTATATATTGCATTAAAAGTAGGATATTTCACCATGAACATTTCATGTAAAAAAGAAGCAAATCGGCATACTAACCTATGCCGTTTTTGGCCAATATTGGCCAAATTTTTACAGCTTTCTTTTTCAACAAAAGTGCAATCCTCGGGGTTGTTTAGCCTTATATATCCGATATATTACGTAAAAAAGTGGGAAATTTCACCATGAACATTTCATGTAAAAAAGAAGCAAATCGGCATACTAACCTATGCCGTTTTTGGCCATTATTGGCCAAATTTTTACAGCTTTCTTTATCAACAAAAGTGCAATCCTCGGGGTTGTTTAGCCTTATATATCCAATATATTACGTAAAAAGTGGGATATTTCACCATGAACATGTCATGTAAACAAGTATAACCCGTAAAAACAAAGTTTTTCACTATAAATCCTTATATGCGTGGCGGATAGAGTCCTCACGTCCTCTGACTTGAGATGGCTGCCACCTATGGGTCAGATGATTGCATGGCAGCATTAAGCAATTGGTAATTAAATATAATATTTTTGTCCTAAAAAGTGGAACATTTTGGAAAAAAATTTCACGGACATTAATTGTCATGCACAACGAGTCTGTATGCAAAATGTCAGCTCGATTGGATCACGGGAAGTGGGTTAAAAAACGACCGAAAGATTTGCACAGTCGTAAGCACGCAAGCAAACAAGTGAACTTAATATAAAGGATTTTAAAAAATTAACCCGTAAAAACAAAGTTTTTCACTATAAATCCTTTATATGCGTGGCGGCTAGAGTCCTCTCATCCTCTGGCTTGAGATGGCTGCCACCTATGGGTCAGATGATTGCCTGCCACCATTAAGCAATTGGTAATTAAATATAATTTTTTTTTTCCTAAAAAGTGTACAATTTTAAGAAGCAAATCGGCATACTAACCCTATGCCGTTTGTGGCCAATATTGGCAAAATTTTTACAGCTTTCTTTTCAACAAAAGTTAATTCCTCCCTTTTGTTTAGCATTAGTATGCTATATATTGCATTAAAAGTAGGATATTTCACCATGAACATTTCATGTAAAAAAGAAGCAAATCGGCATACTAACCTATGCCGTTTTTGGCCAATATTGGCCAAATTTTTACAGCTTTCTTTTTCAACAAAAGTGCAATCCTCGGGGTTGTTTAGCCTTATATATCCGATATATTACGTAAAAAAGTTGGAAATTTCACCATGAAATTTTCAAGTAAATAAAGAAAATCGGCATACTAATCTAGGCCGTTTTTGGCCAATAGTGGCCAAACTTTCACAGCTTTTTTTTTGGACGATAGTTCATTCCTCTATTGTATTTAGCCTTATTATGCTTTGTATTAGATTTAAAGGGGAAAATTCCACGATGAAATGTTTACGTCCCACAAAAAGAAAATCGGCATACTAACCTATGCCGTTTTGGCCAATATTGGCCAAATTTTTACAGCTTTCTTTTTCAACAAAAGTTAATTCCTTCTTTTTGTTTAGCATTAGTATGCTATATATTGCATTAAAAGTAGGATATTTCACCATGAACATGTCATGTAAACAAGTATAACCCGTAAAAACAAAGTTTTTCACTATAAATCCTTTATATGCGTGGCGGATAGAGTCCTCACGTTCTCTGACTTGAGATGGCTACCACCTATGGGTCAGATGATTGCATGGCAGCATTAAGCAATTGGTAATTAAAAATAATATTTTTGTCCTAAAAAGTGTAAAATTTTGGAAAAAAAATTTCACGAACATTAATTGTCACGCACAACAAGTCTGCATGCAAAATGTCAGCTCGATTGGATCACGGGAAGTGGGTTAAAAAACGACCGAAACATTTCCACGGTCGTAAGCGCGCAAGCAAGCAAGCAAGTGAACTTAATTTAAAGGATTTAAAAATATATTCGCCTAGTGGAGGACGCAGGGATCGATCCCGCAACCTTTGGCATAGGAAGCGAGGGCGCTACCAACTGCGCTACTCTGCCAGGGCCTGTGGAGGTGTCACGCTCTGGGCTCCTACACTGTGACGTTCAGCCAAAGCCATGAATGAGTTCTATTTGAATAATTGTAAACAAAAAATATTCGCCTGTGGTGAACGCGGGGATCGATCCAGCGGCCTTTGGCATGGGAAGCGAGGGCGCTATCAACTGCGCTACTCCGCCAGGGCCTGTGGAAGTGTCACGCTCTGGGCTCCTACACTGTGACGTTCAGCCAAAGCCATTAATGAGTTCTATTTGAATAAATGTAAAATA
The DNA here is from genome assembly GCF_015708825.2 of Lethenteron reissneri. Classification (NCBI taxonomy): domain Eukaryota; kingdom Metazoa; phylum Chordata; class Hyperoartia; order Petromyzontiformes; family Petromyzontidae; genus Lethenteron; species Lethenteron reissneri. The sequence goes on from NC_083783.1 coordinate 10,717,555, forward strand.
AATTATTTTTTGCCTAAAAAGTGTAAAATTTTGGAAAAAAATTTTCACGAACATTAATTGTCACGCACAACGAGTCTGTGTGGAAAATGTCAGCTCGATTGGATCACGGGAAGTGGGTTAAAAAACGACCGAAAGATTTGCACAGTCGTAAGCGCACAAGCAAGCAAGTGAACTTAATATAAAGGATTTTAAAAAATTAACGCGTAAAAACAAAGTTTTTCACTATAAATCATGTATATGCGTGGCAGCTAGAGTCCTCTCTTCCTCTGGCTTGAGATGGCTGCCACCTATGGGTCAGATGAATGGCTGCCACCATTAAGCAATTGGTAATTAAATATAAAAAAAAATTCTAAAAAGTGTCAAATTTTGGAGAAAAAAAATTCACGAAAATACATTGTCACGCACAACGAGTCTGTGTGCAAAATGTCAGCTCGATTGGATCACGGGAAGTGGGTTAAAAAACGACCGAAAGATTTGCACGGTCGTAAGCAATCAAGCAAGCAAGTGAACTTAATATAAAGGATTTAAAAACACCACCACCCGGATCACGTTGACAAGCGGGCGCACCGTTTGTGAACGACTTTGTCCGACGTTTCCCTGACGATGACAACGGCCATGGTGTGTTGGCGGGAGCTCAGATCTCGCGTTGAGCTGCTCCTTTGATTTTTTTTTAAGCACTCGGCCGGCTGGCTGGAACACAGGCTCGGTCGGTGGGTAAGTTTCATCAACGCTGGTGTTTTACGGATGAGTCGACCGAGGGGAAGCCGAGGACCGGCTCTGATATTCGCCGGCATTATAGGTCGCGAGCGGGCTCGTAGCACGGCGCGCTAACCACTGCTCCCCACTCACTCACTCACTCACCCACTCACCTGCTCACTCACTCGCTCGCTCACCCACTCACTCGCTCACCCACTCACCCACTCACTCACTCACTCACCCACCCACTCATCTACTCACTCACTCACCCACTCACTCATACACTCACCCACCCACTCACTCACCCACCCACTCATTCACTCACTCACCCACTCACTCACCCACCCACCCACTCACCCACCCACCCACTCACTCACTCACCCACCCATTCACCCACTCACTCACCCACTCACTCACCCACTCACTCACTCACCCACTCACTCACCCACTCACCAACCCACTCACTCACCCACTCACCCACTCCTCCTTCCGATATTAGGAAGCCATTGGGGAGATTTGCACTTTTAAATCGTCATCTACATTGAAATCCCACTTCTTTAGAACTGTTTTGTTGTTTAGTTTGTATCCCCCTCCCCGCACCTCTGATTAGCAAAGTTGGTCACGTACGGTGCAAAATAAGTTCAATACACATCTGTACAACATACGTACAACATACATACAACATACATCTCTGGTTCTGCTGTATCGCCGCACGTGAACGTGTTGTGTGTGACCGACTGTGTACGCACAATGTGTGTGTGTGCTGTGTGTGTTGTATGTAACTGTGTGTGTGTGTGCAACTGTGTGTGTTGTGTAACTGTGTGTTGTGTGACTGTGTGTGTGTTGTGTTTCATTAATTAATTATGTAAGGAATAAATAACACTCATTATTAATGCTTCTCATTTGCCACGTAAACAGATTTGTTTATATTGTTATTTATTTATTTACCTATCCCTATTCAGCGCAGATAAGCAGAGTACATTTCAACTCCAGCGCTGCAGGGCGGTGATAAGTACCGAAGTTATTGTTTGGGAGTGGAAATAGTTTATGTTTTGCTTACTAATTTCTGAAAAAAATATAAAAACCCAGTGCTCTGTGTGGATGTTGCCATAGCGCTTGGCACACTGGGACTTGCAACCCAGAAAAGTGCCGGTTCGACTCCAGCTCCCGGCGCGCCAGTTGAAGGCATTTGCTGCTCTGTTGAACACGTGGTAGACTTTCGCGATCAATATCATTCATAATAGAGTTTATTTTTATTATTTTAAACTGGCTAACCTCGATGGGGAGGATACTTTTCTTCAAACCAGAAAATTGGAGAAACTCCAAATTAAGCCGTCGTACTCAGATTGTAAATGCTGTGGCTTGGCTCTCCAACACACAACCGGTTAGTGCTGTACTAGTATACTACACTATACACTAGTGATGTACTAGTGACGAATTGCCACGTTCTGTTTACGTGACAACCCTTACTAGTTGGCTGTGTCGGGTGGTGTCGAGTTTTAACGACACATTTATATATGTTCACAGATATAACCCCAAGAAAACCCTCTATTATAGTTGCTGCTCTGCCCTCGAGCCCCAACCCCCGCCACCTTTAGAAATACGCATTGAGATTATTTAGATCATTTCGGTGCAATAAATGTCTAAATGATGGTGTTAAGCTATCATTTGTTGCCAGGTCGCTTCTGAAAAATAAGCCAATCCCTCAGTGGGCTTTGCATGGCGTTATGGGGATTGTTTAGTTGCATTTGTGTGTGTTTGGGCGATTTGTTTGCCTTTCTTGTATTTGTGCTATTATCATGTTGTTTGTGTTGTTTGTTGTTGGAACGTTCTTACCCGCCCCTACTGGACATCTGTGAAAAAAGAGCTTCATAGCTCATCAGATTCCTGCAGTATGAATACACTCTCGTGATCCTGCCGTGTAACAATCCGCCAATCGCGCACGCAAACTCGTTCAACTTCCTCGTGCATACGCCACGTCGCAGAACGGACAGAGCACCACCGGACGAACCGACTAATAATTACCGAACGGATTCTACGCCAAACACGCTAAATAACCCCCCTCCCCCCACTCCTCTTGAACAGCATAAAAATAACTTTTTTACAGGATAATGGCGATTTCAAATGGCTTTCAGGCGCATTAGAAGTTGCGCCGTGTGCGGTGATTCGGCCGCCCGTAATGAGAGCCCCGGGGGGGGGAAGGGGGTGCAATTATTTCGATTCAATAATTTAGTGCACAATAATTAACGACAGGCAAATCTCACTTGGAGGGATCGTTGTCACTATTAAAACTTAATGAGCGCCTCTCTCTCTCTCGCTCTGTCAGACAACTCTGGGATTTCACACGAAGTTAAAACCACCCTCCTTTAAACATTCAAACGTGTGCACGCGCTCGGGGTTATTGCGACACATCGATGCCACGATGTTTATCGTTGGATAGAAGCGCCACGATAAAAATGCGTCTCTCGTCTGATTCAAACGGTGGCGCAGCTGAGGCGTCACAGAGCGGGCCGGAAGAAAAATAAAAGTACCGTGGTTCTAGATCAGTGGATCTTAAGATCTACTGCAGTCTTGCACCCCTTTGCTTCTCAATCGTGATTTTTTTTTATGATGTTAATAAATACATAGGTTTGATGAAACAAAGAAGTTGTATGATAATTGTTTTTTTACCCTTCTATCTGGCAACAAAACTGACACCTTGTTTTTACGAGGAGTCATGTTTACATAGACCACAATACCTGCAGTCATAATGCAAATAAAAAAAACATAACTCTGATAATGTGCACTTTCCTTGAAGTTGATTGGTCCACACCCGAGAAAGCTTTCCTTAGAGCCTAGTCTTACATGGGTTGGACCAGATGACGCCTTTTGTGAGTAAATTAGTGTCTGAGTGAGTGACCAAGTGAATGGGCGAGTGTGTGAGCGAAAGTGAATTCATGATTGAGTTTGTGTGCGAGCGAAGGAGCGATAAAATGGGGAACTGTATGCGTAAGTGAATGAGCGAGTGAATGAGTGAGCGAGTGAATGAGTGAGTGTATGAGTGAGCGACTGAACGAGAGGGTGTGCGGGCGAGTATGCCGATGAGTGAGTGGGTGGCTGAGTTGAGTGGAAGTGGGGTTAAGGGGACACGCTGTGGGTGTGGGAGCGGGCACCGCACGTCTGGCTGGTGTATTCATCATCTGTCCGCGTTGAGAACCCCACGTCGTTTGTTATTTTTCGTGGAGACGTCGCCAATTGCTGTGCCAGCCCCGTCACACGCTCTCATGTCCAACCGTGTTGATTTCATTGTTGTCTATATGTCTAGATATCTCTTTCCATCTATTTCCCCCCGCTCCTCCTGTAAACCACGTGACCGCCTGCTGTGAAAACACACTCCACTCCTCCTCCTCCATGCAGCAGCAGCCGCTGCGTCAAGGTCATTACGCAACCTCACCCTCCCTCCCCTCACCTCTCCCTCCCTCTCCTCACCTCTCCTCACCCTGCGCTCTCATTTCCCTGCTCCTCGTACTCCCCATTCTCTCCCTTCTCTCTTCCCTCTCCCGACTCATTTTCTCTTCCCCCACCACGCGGTACAATCCTCGACTCGCCTTCCCAGACTCGCCATTGAATCCGTTCAGCGCACGACGAAGACGACGACGACTCGCGCAGCACCGGGAAGGCCGCTTCAGCGCCTCTCGCTTGCACAGCTCACACCAAGACACCCGCGTCCCTCTGCCCTTCCCCGCCGTTTGATTGCCGAGTACCCTTGCCCAGCCAGGCAACATTGTGGCAGCACGGACGCAGCAAACACAGCACGTCCGGGCGTGCTCCAGCTTCATTGGCAGCGGCGCAATGAACTTTGTGGCAGCCGCAGCTGGCAAAAGGCGACTCTTGGGCTCGACTCAGAGCTCAGTTCATCTCTACCCAGGACATGTCTCGGTCAGACGTCGATCTGCGTTTGCTCAACGTCCGCCTCTTGTGTCGGTTGTGCGAGAGCTCTTCGGAATCGAATTCTTCAAGCCAGAGGAATGTGGAATTTCCTACGTTTCTTACCTAGTCACAAAGAAATTGCAACGGAGGTATCGGTATGTATGAACTTCTCTCGCACCGTACGTAGCCAACCGTGCTACTCAGAGGTGCGGTTGCTCATCGGAAGTGCGGACCAGTACCTTCAGCCAGACCAGATGGTGGTGGTGGTGGTGATGCTGTACGTGTGAGACTAAGATTGCAATGAGTGCTATTTTTTCTGGAGGTCGGTACGCGTCACGTACACAACAACGAAGTGCTCCGGCAGGAGGAAGGAAGCGACGGCGACATCAGCGCGGCCTCATCCTCGACGACCTCTTCCCACCTCGAACTGAACGAGTTGGTGACAAATCCTACCCACCAATCCACCCACCCACCAATCCACCCACGAATCCACCCACCCACCGCGCACGAAACTACAGCGGGTGGCGTTCACTTTGCATTCAGAAGCGACGTTCAACAGCAACATACTCATCACTATGGGCCACGCGTACTTATTGACCGATGCTTAGATAGCCCCAGCCAAATGGTACCGCATGTGCACAGCCGTGCGTGATAACCGCTGCGGCGGCGTTCTCACTGCTGGCCGGGGCTTTGGGCGACTCACAGTGCACGCGTGCGTTTTTATACAAGTCGACTCAGACTTAAATGAGTACCTGGTGCGGTGTGTAAACATCGCCCCCCCCACCCACCCATCACCACGTGTGCCGTTCCGGCCTTCATAGGTGCCCGCTAAACAGCACTTGTCCCAGCAATCTGTCAAGGCCATGTGGGCGATCTTTGCCTTGTGTGTGTTGTATTCATGGGAGCGGTGGCACAGCCGTTAAGAGCTCTGCGCTGCGAGTTCGACTCCCGTTCACGATAACAGTGGCAGTGGAAATATTTAAACCGGTCCTGGACATCCCCTAGGTCGACGCAGACTTGAAATGAGCACCTGGTGCGGTGTGTAAAACATCAGCACTGGGGAGACAAAGGCGGCCGGTCGTGGTGCTGGCCACCCACCCCCTCGTGTGCCGTGCCGGCCAATCATAGGTGCTACTCGCTAACAGCACTTGCCGCAACGGTCTGTTAAAGGCTATGAGGGGTATCTTTGTCTTTGTTGTCATTGATGGGGACAGTGACGTGGTGTATTGGGTGTCACTTCCTCGCGTGACTGTGACTCATCAATGTTACCATTATTGGCAGTGCCAGTTACATCAATAACGCCATCAGCAATAATCATCAGCAGCAGCAATATCATAATTATCATAACCAACCCCTTACACAGACATCACCTTCAGCAGCAGTACGATCACGAGCATCAAGAACAGCAACATCATAATCAGCACTATCACAATAAGCATCGTCAGCTGCAGCTGCGCCAACACCCACAGCAGCAATAGAAAGCAGCAGCAGCAGCAGCGACATGATCATAACCATGATCATAACCATCACCACTACCACCATCACCACCACCATCATCATCATCATCATCTCACGGGAGTCAGTGAGACAGTCACATCACCAGACCCGTACCGTGTGCCTGGCGTCACTGTCAACATTTTTTTTTATTTTTACCCGAAAATCGAACCGCGAATTACTCAGCTGGCAAAACGCGGAGCAATTCCTACCCCCTACTGCGGGAACGTAGCAGGACCCTCGTGACAAAGAGCCTTGAGCCTCACGTGAGCCTTTGGCTGGGTTCACAAATCGAGGAGACGTCATCGTCGATCATCTTTATCCGGCCACTTCGGGGGTGGGTGGTGCCGGATTTGAAAAAACGCCGGATTATTCTAAAATTATTATTTAACATCGCTTACTTTTTGTATGACGTCATGTTTTTAAGTGTTATACATATTTTGTGTTTTCAATGTGTTTACCTTTTTTTAAATTGGCACACGTAAATATACAAATAGACGAAAATAAAGATCCTGCTTTAAAAAAAATCACTATTTACTGTACCGTACTTAACACTCTAATCTCGAAGCCTCCACATGGGCTGATGTATATACGTGCAGTATTTTTTAATATGTAAGTTGATGTATGTAGTGTATAATGTACTCTATGTAATATTTAACACTGAAATCACGCATAGCTACCTTTTTTTTTGCCACGCACGCAGTGCCCATCGCCAAACTGGGTCACTGCCTTTGGAGCGGATAATGTTAGAAGCCAGATAAATAATTACGATCAACTATTTAATAATAAATGAGAATTAATCAAGTGGATGCGCTTGAGACCTTTGTTTAATCACCGCTGGTTGACACCCAGATGATTTGAACTCACGCTCCTCGGCACTGCTGGATCAGCATTTCCGACACGGCATGAGCCCTGCAAGTGCGAATGCAACCCATGGAGACGCAGCCGCGCGAACGGTGCCGGCCAAATATCCCAATGATGAAAAGTCACCTGCAAATGCTTCAATTTGGGATTTCACGCAGCAGCAGCAATAAAAAAAATTCTTGAGTGTGGCTTTTCGTGGGCAAACAAATGTAATGACAATAATTGGAATTCAAATATAAACCGGACCACAGAATGCGATCTGCAACCTATATGGCAAAACTGCTTCGGGCGTCAATGATCTTTTTGGATGACCGCTCTTCCGTAAGGACGCCAGGCCCTCTCGCAGCTGAGATGCGCCGAAATTAAACGGCAGAGCCACGATTTAGGGCGCTGAGTTTTTTGTTGGTGTCTCTTCTGCCTCCGTGTTCGGCGTCTCTCTAACAAACACAAAAACAAATCTTCGATGAATTCCACAGTCTGCGAAACGTCACGTGGAATCCCCCCAGTGAGATTAAATGAGCAGCATCCACAAATGGGTAAATATACTGCCACTGACTCAGTGCAGTGCCCCTTTCGCCTCCCCCGTCCATTACCTGTTATGTCATGCGATGAAATAAGGGTTGCAAACATTCCGTAGTTTATTGCAAAAAAACAATAAACATCATAATTATCATCACCGTCGTCGTCATAATCCGTATTAGCATTATCATCGTAATCAGCATTATCATGATCCGCATCATCATCTATCGAGTCATGAACTGTATTTACTATGCACTTAAAAACTAAAACCAAACATGTTTCTATAGCGATTGAGCTGCTCATCGCTGCGATATCATCACAGTCATCGTCGCTAAATATCACAACACACCTGGGAGAGGATTTTGAGACTTGATAAAATATATATATCGTCATCATTTCGCGTAATAAGCTTCGGTAAAGCCACACAACCCAGCCTAGGCTGCGTACAAATGTGTTCATGCGTATATACGTGTGTACATCGCGTGTACGTGCAGGTGTGCCTGTATACGTGTGTCTGCACACGCGTGTGGGTGTGTGCAGACACACACGTGTGTGTACATGTGGGGAGTGGTGGTGTAGCGGTTAGCGCGCTGCGCTCCGATTCCGGCGACCCGGGTTCGAATCCCGCTCACGGCCAACACCAGTTACGATAATTATGTGAACCGGTCTCGGGCCTCCCCTAGGTCGACTCAGCCTAAAATGAGTACCCGATGCGGTGTGTAAACATTGCCACTGGGGAGATAAAGGCGTTCGGGCGTGGTGTTGACCACCCACCCCCTCGTGTGCCGTGCCGGCCTTCATAGGTGCTCGCTAACAGCACTTGCCCCAACAGCCTGTCAAGGCTACACGGGGGATCTTTGTCTTTGTTTGTGTGCACATCATCTCGAGCTCATTCAAGCACGGTGCCCTCTCTCAGCAATCATCGTGGGCTTCTGAGTATTCCCGTGGACACACGAATCGCTGCTCTCTCTGTCTCTCTTTCTCTCCCTTTCTCTCTCGCTGTTGCGGACAGACTGCCCGTCAATATTATGACGCATCTCGCCATACAGTGCCATCATTGCGGGCAGATTCATCTCCCTCCAAGGTCACTTTAACCCTTAACCCCCTCCCCCTCCTCGCAAGGCACATTTTGATCAATGCGCTATTGATGTCTCCCTACGTACAGCCCTTCCCCATACTTATACCCCGTGGCATCGGCTATTCTTATTTTTCCACATTCGAAAATGACACCGCGGATTTACTGCTCTTTCGCGATTGAACTGGCAGACTAAAGCCCCAGGTCACACTCAATTCACGCTCGCAAGACGCAAACAAATCAGAATATTTCTTGATGCTGGATGTATCCGATGAGTTATATTTTTTTAAACCACAGATAATACGCAGGAGTTTAACAGATGCCCAGTATATCACGTGGATGTAAATCTCGCTCGCGGAGAATACGCATTCCCTTTCGCTGTACAAATCTCCACTGCGAATACTTTGATGATCATCATCTCATTATTATCGCTCGTTCCTTATGCTGGCATTTTACTGCCGCACGCTCGCAGACGCCAAGCACGACGTTGATGATGATGGTGACGGTGACGGTGGTGTGTGCCAACACAGAGCACAGAGACGTTGATGATCTAATTCTCTTCGCGGGCATCAGCTTCAGTGCCACCACAAGGGGATCCAAAAAAAACAACCCCGAGGTTGTGCAACAGCAGACAGACGGGCCGCGTGTGCCCGTCGTCCTTCGGGCCTCACCCTTGGGTCGACTCGGCCTCAAATGAGTAACTCTTTTTGTTTGCATTTTGACTGCTTGTGTTGTGGTTATTGCAAACATGATGCCTTGTATAAAGGTGGGAGTTTTTGTACCAGTTGAAAGGGTAAAAACCTACTACTAGATGATGGTGGCCTTCATAAGTGCCCGCTAACGGCACTCGCTCCAACAGCCTATGTAGGCCGTACAAAGGGGATGTGTATGGCCTACACAGTGTGGCAAGTACGATGAGTGAATACGTGTGTGTGTGTATATGTCTGCGCATATTTGCGGTGTACCACCAGATTGGAAACTCCGTGGTGTGCAGAGAGGAATGGTTATTCGTGGGAAAGGCTGACATGAGTCGACTGGATATCACCTTGACGGAAACTTGCATCCACCGCAGTGGCAAATGGAGGCTCTGGTCCCGAGCAAAGGGGCTGGCTGGTATAAAACCTCGTCACATTTCACATTATCATAACAAGGGAAACACAGTTGGGCAAATCAAGGTAAGAATGTGTCAGAGTCCCGAAAGGAGCAGGCGTCTGGTGATTCTCCCCTTGGCCAAACCTTGTTTTTGACGGGCTCCGGGTGACTGAATGTTGGCGAGCCTCGAGAAACAACAGGCAATGGTTACGCACGATTGGTCACGGAGAAGCCGTGAGTGCTCACCGAGAAGGAGAGGCTGCCATTCCTCTTGTCAGGAGCTGGAACGGTATCGCCTATACCCCTGCAGAATACAGGAGGTTAGGCAAACTCGTTTTGGCTACATTCACTACGAGGGGGTGGTAGAATAACATGTAAAAAACACAAGCTCGTTTTTTCTGAATAAAATCATGAATGCTGGGTGGGAGCGTGGGAGCGTGGTGGCGGGGTCCTGAGTCCCAGACCACAGTGTGCTCGCTTTCCCATCAATGGAAAGTGAAGCGTGATGGCGGTGGTTGCTTGCGCTCCCACTGAAGATGAATATCAGTGCAAGGAGGCAGGCAAGGCGGATGAGTCAGATGCCTTCTATGACCTCTCCTCCTGAGAGTTGGATGAAGTGGCCCCTTGGAAGAGCATTATCTTAATGAATAACTATTAATGCCCGAGCGGGTCACAATGGGGTTGAGTAACTACCTCAACAATAATAGCAGGCTGCTATATTTCTCGTAGATTTCAGTTGCAGCACATGGGCTTGTAATTACCAACACTTCCCATAGCTCATGCATTCCCACAGCATCTCTTGTGTGCACGCCACATCCAAGCAAGATCGTACGCTGGACTGTATATTGACGGAGCATGCGGGGCGATGTTCTCGACACCAAGCTCCCACCGTGGAGCCGATCTGTCCGCGAACCGTCGGCTCGTCATCTGTAAGCTGCGCGTGACATTCTTCCACGATGGGGGGGGGGTGGGTTTAGAGTTCGTGCAGCAGCTCTGGCTGTACTGGGCACCCAGAAAAATAAATTCCCCCGAAGTTGTGGCCGACGGAGCCAGCCAACGAGAGAGAGAACAGCGGGCCCGTTTCTGACCCCCTGCAATATCTCAAGCCAAAGAAGTGGGGGAGCTTACCACAAGTCTGCGCTCAGAGCCACTTAGTGCCACAAGGATGAGCGGTGGCCACGTGCTTGGGACAAGGGAACCGCTTGGACAGGTGGCGATCACAAATCGCACTTTAAACCCATCATCGAAGGAGTAACTTGCAGTGGATACTCCTATCCGCGTCTTAAAGGGGAAGAATGGCGATCTTGAGCTCTCGCCCCCACGATCAGGACTTGAGATGTTCTGAGCATTTCTGTAAGCGAGCCTCCGATAATCGCCACGTGACCTCACAGTGCACCTAACCTGGCAAAAGAGCTGTGGTGACATCTGTCGCTTTGCGATAAATGACCACCATGAATGATGTTCTATAATGTTGAGTGTACTGTACACGTGCTAGTAGCATGTAGCTACATTGTATACAGTAATTTGGTTGTGTGCGTCTTTGTTCGCGGTTAACCTCCTGAGTGATTGACCGCACCCCTGATTAGCACGGTTGACTACGTACGGTGCGACAGAAGTTCAACACACATACCAAGGTGTTGGATGTGTGTTGTTGTTGGTGCTTGTGCACCACGCCAATGCAGCAGCACGGCGTGACGTGTGTCACTTTGAACACTCCACACCTGCTGCTGCTGCTGCTGCTGCTGCTGCTGCTGCTGCTGCTGCTGCTGCTGCTGCTGCTGCTGCTGCTGCTGCTGCTGCTGCTGCTGCTGCTGCTGCTGCTGCTGCTGCTGCTGCTGCTGCTGCTGCTGCTGCTGCTGCTGCTGCTGCTGCTGCTGCTGCTGCTGCTGCTGCTGCTGCTGCTGCTGCTGCTGCTGCTGCTGCTGCTGCTGCTGCTGCTGCTGCTGCTGCTGCTGCTGCTGCTGCTGCTGCTGCTGCTGCTGCTGCTGCTGCTGCTGCTGCTGCTGCTGCTGCGTTGACCGAGGCGAGACCTGGGACGAGTTCAGATGGCATCACTGCTCCCGACACACACACATACACACACACATACACACACACATACACACATACACACACACACATACACACACACACATACACACACACACATACACACACACATACACACACACATACACACACACACATACACACACACACATACACACACACACATACACACACACACACATACACACATACACACATACATACACACACATACACATACACACACACACATACACACAACAACAACAACAACCGCCATTCGCCACTAAGTGGCGGTGACGTCACCACGATGCTTGTGCCAGGCCAAGTGCACCTTGAGGCCACGTGAAGTGTCGAAAGCCCGCTGGCAGGAGGTCACGGGGCAGACCCAGGTGCCACTGGTCGACTGACCGAGATGACCGAGATGACTGGCTGATGCACCACCTGTGCCCCCTACTGTGCCAACTTGCTGTGCTTTAGCCACCCGGCGCTCCGCTCGTTGTTGTGAGCGTCGCTCCTCCGCCCTCCGTTGTTGTTGGAGGGCGACTGCCTCCAACTGCCCAGTAGCGTCCTTCACGAGCCTCCTCCACTGAGGCCGATCTTGACACCGCTGGTACCAGTCATCGGCAAGTCCACTCAGCTCCACGTCCTCCTGTACCACATCACTCCATCTCTTCTCCAGCCCGTGCCGCGCCCGTCTAGCCCCCTCGATCCGGCCGAACAAAAGCTGTTTAGGTATGCGGTGGCTGGGCATGCGGGCTACATGACCCAGCCAACGCAGCCTTGCCTGCCGGAGGAGCTCACTGATGGGACTTTGCCCAGATCTTTCAAGGATTTGTGAGCTCCTCACACAATCCAGCCTGGTTAAACCCAGGATGGATCGTAGGCAGGCCAGCCTAAATGTTTCCAACCGGCAAAGATGCTCCACCAGGGGGGTCCACGTCTCGCAAGCGTAGAGAAGGGAGGGAATGACCGTGGCCGAGAAGACCTGAAGCTTCGTGCGGAGCGACAGACCAGGTAGCTTCCACACAGCGTTACGCAACCGATGAAAAGATATTGCCGCTCGACTGATTCGGAGTGAGACCTCTGCTGATAGACTGGAGCCGGTCATAAGCATACTGCCCAGGTATGGGAAACTCTCCACTCTCTCCACAACTGCCCCATCACCAATTGGGAGTTGTGGGGGTGGAGTGTCCGATGGTACAAAATACCCAGGCAGGTGCTTGGTTTTGGTGGGGCTGATGGTAAGGCCCCACCTCTTAGTGGCACGCTCCAGTCTCAGCAGCAGCGCCTTCAACTCCTCTTCTGAATGAGCAGCTATTACCAAATCATCGGCATACATAACGTGGTTGACCAATAGGGAGCCATCCCTTGATCGCACCCGGGCGTCGATCAGCCTCCCATTATATCTGTACCAAACGGAAATTCCCCCAGTACAGCTATTGAAGGCTTCACGAACTACGCGGTCAAAATAGATGTTAAATAATGTGGGAGCCAGAGGACATCCCTGTCGCACCCCAAGGTGTACAGGGAAAGGCTCCGACTCCCGGCCACGTAGTTTTACCCGGGCCCGCTCACCATCATGAAGGTCCTTAATGATCGTGAGCAGAGGGTCAGGGACTCCGAAAGCACGAAGAACAACCCAGAGTCCAGTCCTACTGATGGTATCATAGGCCTTGACCAGGTCAATAAAGCAGAGATGTAGGTCTTTTTGGAATTCCCTACACCTCTGCTGTAGCAGACGGACAGAAAATATGGCATCTGTGCAGGACCGCCCTTTCCTGAAACCGCATTGGGGCTCCGCAAGCCCCTCCTCAGCGTGCCTAGCAAGGCGATGTTGAATAATCCTTGCCAGGATCTTACCCGGCACACTGAGGAGTGAGATGCCCCTGTAGTTGTTACAGTCTGTGCGGTCCCCCTTCTTAAAGAGGGGGACCACCAGGGCATCCTTCCAGTCCTGCGGAACCCGTCCAGTGGTCCAGACTGTTGTTATGATGTCATATAGGGCAGTCTGTGCACAAACGCCACCCTCCCTCAGCATTTCGCTTGGGAGATCATCTCTGCCCGGTGCCTTCCCTGGTCTCAGACTCCGGATCGCCCTCAGTACTTCCTCAACAGCTGGAACCTCAGCCAGCCACTCACAGGGGGTGACCTCTTCCAATATTTGAGGCACCGCAGCCTCAGCAGGGTTATCCCCACTTTGTGCCATGATGTTTTCCTGGTTGAGAGAATTTCCCTCCCCCAGGACCTCACAGAAATGCTCAGAAAATCTGCAAACCTGTTCCTGGGGGTCGGAGATTGGATCACCGTTTTTTCCTCTAATGATGGTAATAGGTGTGGCGCTGCAGGTTACTTTTTTGATGGAGTTAAATAGTGATTTGTGATCACGGGCCACTGAGGCAGACTCCATCTCCTCAGCAACCCGCGACCACCACCCATCCTTACAGCGCCTTACGGCTCTCCGAACTTCCGAGCGAAGGCTGCGGTAAACCTCCTCATTCTCTGACGTGGGATGCTGTAGGCGATGAGAGTGGGCCTGTCGCTTTTTCTCAATTAACCTGAACACCTCCTCTGTCAGCCAGGGTTTCTGGGGAGGTCTGGACCGCGTACCCAAAGCAGCCATTGCAGCTGCATGAGTCACAGTCTTAAACCTCGCCCATTTACCCTCGACATCAGGTGGAGTGGGGGACGATGCCAACCCCAGCTGCAAGCGATGATGAAATTCTCGCTTGCAACTTTCATCAGCTAACTGAGACCAGGCCACTTTTGGTTGGAATGGGATCCTGGGTGTACACCCACCACCGGAGTGGAAGAAAGGCAGGCGCATCTTACAGATGACTAGTCGATGGTCAGAGGACAGATCAGCTCCACGGTAGGTCCTGGTGTCAAGGACATGGGTTCGCATCCGCTGGTCCGTCACTATGTAGTCCAGCAGATGTTCTTGCTTGGACCCGGCATGTATCCATGATGTTGTGTGGATGCGCCGATGCCGGAAGAGCGTGTTGGTAATTACAAGCCCATGGGCTGCACAAAAATCTAGCAGCCTCCTACCGTTATTATTGAGCTGATCTGGCCCATGCCTTCCAATCACTCCAGACCAGGTGTCAGCATCATGACCAACTCGGGCATTGAAGTCACCCAACAAGATGACTCTGTCCCGAGTGGCCACTTTAGCCAGCACCTGTGACAGGAGGTCATAGAAAGCGTCTGACTCATCGGCTTTGCTTGCATCCCTCCACGGATGTTCGTCTTCGGTGGGGGCATAAGTAACCACGACCACCACTCCTCGCCTCTGGTTGATGGGAAGGCGAGCCCAAAGTATCCTGGGGCTTACAGCTTCCCACACCTCACCACCACGCTCCCACGCCCCCTTCATTCTTTTGTTCAGAAGAAGAGCCACACCCTGTTGTTTGGCAGTCTCCTGCCCCGAGTAGAGGACTGTCCACCCCTCATGGTGGCAGGAGCCAGAACCGGTCCACCGGACCTCCTGAATGCCACAGAGATCCAGGCGGTACCGGTCCAGCTCCCGACAGAGGAGTGGCAGCCTCTCCTCCGCATACACACACACACATACACACATACACACACACATACACACACATACACACACACACATACACACACACACATACACACATACACACACACACATACACACATACACACACACACATACACACACACAGACATACACACACATACACACACATACACACATACACACACACATACACACATACACACAAACATACACACACACATACACACACACATACACACATACACACACACACGTCAAACAGCAACATCCTCATTGTGATTGATCCGTTCACAGAACGTGTTAATAAAACAGCGAAAACAAAAGCTTTAACTTGGAGCAAACGTATGGCTCTGTGTCTGTACACAGTTTACAAACATACGACCCACGACGGAGCGTTATGTTCTCGTAAAATGGGAGGGGTGTTTGGTCAGAGCCCGTGACGATGGCTGGAGTTAGCCCAAAGAGTTTGCCGGGCTTGCCACAGACAAGTGGCGGATGTGTTCGCTTGATTTTGCCAGCGGACCCATGCGGCTCCCTGCAAGGGAGAGAAGGTTGCATGCGCGCGCGTGTGTGAAGGATGAGGCTCGTGAATGACGCTGCGTAGGGCAAGTGGAGCGACGCTCACAACAACGAAGAGCGGAGCGCCGGGTGGATAAAACGCACAGCGTAGGTGGCGCACGCAGTGGGGAGCACAGATGGTGCATCTGTCGGTCACCTCCTGTCAGCGGCGAGCCTTCCACACTTGAAGCGGCCTCAAGGTTGCACCTAGCCTGGCACGTGCGTTCTGGTGACGTCACCACCTTGTGGCGGTGACGATTAGATTTTCATTTCATGGGCGGCGAATTAGCGATCACAGTCGTTCCACTGCTGGATGAATCACTTCGCCAAACCGCCGCCATCTCTCACGTCCTGCTGAGTAACGGACTCTGGAGCACCTGCGTGCGAGCTGATCTCATCGCTCCATCTCCGTGGTAGTGCTGGTTGTGTCAGGTGACGATGATGCTGCTGCTGCTGATGATGCTTCAAACGTTGATGCCGTTGCTTTTGGTGACGATGATGATGTTGGTGAAACCTCTGACTCAACATTGCCTATAACCAGGGGCCGTCCATAGGGTTGAGGTGCGAGGCCCGGCGCGACTCACACCGTGTGGGCCTCCCCGACGTCTTCAGACTAAACACGAATTATTACATCTGACACCGTGACGTCGGAGCTTGGGGAGGGGGGAGCCCCCCAAAGCGCGGGGCCCGGGGCGGTCGCGCCGATTCGCCGTTGTACCCGAGGGACGGTAGCTCGCCGTAATTGCAACCCGCGCAACCTGCGGTAGTGGCACGGCTGGCTACGTGCGGTGCGAGAGAAGTTCAACGTGCCGCGGGACGATCCGCCGCCCTCACGCCGTGCGAGATCGTGAAGTGCGGGGTGGGGGGAGGGGACATCGCTTCGCTGGATTTTTGGTTTTCTGAAAATGCTGCCTTCTCCGCTTGCTCGGTCTTCACAGGACATAAATAACGGGACGGCACTCCCCGCCTAGCCGCCACCGAACAGAGCAGCTCCTTCGCTCTCGGCCAGCAGCGGCGACGAGAGGATGGAAACCCTGTGAAAAAAAATTGAAAAAAAATAGAAAAAAAAACCACGTCGTTTTTTTCGCTGGCTATGGGCTCAGTGTGCTGTGAAATGGGATTTCTGGCCACGCGCGCGCGCGCCTGCCGGCCTCCGGCTCACACCTGTGCCCTCCTCGCAGCGAGAAGTGCAGGTGCTTGGGCCCTGTTCCTGACGCGGGCGCCTTGCTGCCTGGAGGTTGTGTCTCCCGCTCTTCTCAGAATCAGAATCAGAAACGGTTTTAATCGCCATGTAAGTTTGCACAAACAAGGAATTCACTATGGCGGGACGGTGCATACATTGAACAAGTAGGAATCTTAACTTATATAAAAGGTATACACTCTAACTATACTAACGTTACAAAGTATAAGTAATACCAAAGGGCTAAAATCTTTAAAATTATGAATAAGTAGACCTTATAAAATGCGAATGTAAAATGTTAATTAGCCGTATTAAACAATCTTAAAATACAAAAATACAAATAAGAGTACACGTTGTAAGTATGGAAAGGTGTAATTATGTAGATAAAATGTTATAGTAAGTGTAACAGTCATTTTAAGTGTAAAAGTCATTTTAAGCCCTTGGCCTTGTTGAGGAGGCCAACAGCAGATGGGAAAAAAACTGTTTTTATGACGTGAGGTTTTGGTCTTGATGGACCGCAGCCTTCTGCCGGAGGGGAGTAGCTGGAACAGAGAGTATCCAGGGTGCGAGGAATCGTCCGCAATCTTCCTCGCTCGCTTCAGGGTCCTCAAAGTGTGCAGGTCCTCAAGGGTTGGTAGATTACAGCCAATCACCTTCTCAGCAGTGCGGATGATACGCTGCAGTCTGCTCTTGTCCTTGGCAGTTGCAGCAGCGTACCAGACGGTGATGGAGGAGGTGAGGATGGACTGAATGATAGCTGTATAGAAGCACACCATCATTGTCTTTGGCAGATTAAATTTCTTCAGCTGCCGTAGGAAGTACATTCTCTGTTGAGCTCTCTTGATAAGGGAGCTGATGTTCAGTTCCCACTTGAGGTCCTGGGAAAGAATAGTGCCCAGGAAGCGGAAGGACTCAACATTGGTGACTGGGGAGTCGCACAGGGTGATGGGGGTGAGTGGGGCTGTATTCTTCCTGAAGTCCACAACCATCTCCAAGGTCTTAAGAGCATTAAGCTCCAGGTTGTTCTGGCTACACCAGGTCACCAGGTTGTCAGCTTCCCTCCTATAGTCAGACTCATCCGCATCAGAGATTAGCCCAATGAGGGTGGTGTCGTCTGCAAACTTCAAGAGTTTGACGGACGGGTGACTGGAGGTGCAGCTGTTGGTGTACAGGGTGAATAGCAGAGGGGAAAGGACGCAGCCCTGAGTTGTGAGTGTGTGCCAGCGTGTGTGTGGGGAGCGGCAACGGTGATGGATATCTGAATTGGGCCCGGGCATGCCCTAGGTCGACTCAGCCTCAAATGAGTACCTGGTGAGGTGTGTAAACATTGCCACTGGGGAGACGAAAGCGGCCGGGCTTGGTGCTGGCCACCCACCCCATTGTGTGCCGTGCTCGACCTTATAGGTCATCGCTAACAGTACTTGCCCTAAGTCTGTTAAGGCTATACGGGGGATATTTGTCTTTGTTTCTATATGTATACCATATAGAAATAATGTGCCAGCAACATTTTGTCATTTTTATATTAATCAGTTTGTTTCGTAATAATATTTGTTTTATTCCTGAAGGGTCAATTAGTTACTCAATAGCTTGACAGTATTAGAGTAACTAATCATTCGCCTGTTTACAAAACTGGTGTTCAGAAAATGCGACGAACCCAGCTCGAGGCATTGTACCCAGGATCCAAAGAGTATCGGCTCGCGGTCAGAGATACACACGCAGTTCCAGGAATTGGCATGGCCATTGTGAACCCAAATTAGAGACAGAGGCTGAAATCCAGCTCCAGGAATTGAACCCAAGTCTCAACAGCACTGGCTCACAGTCGCTGAAATGGCCATTATGAACTCCTTGAAAGAGACAGTTTCAGGAATTGGCATGGTCATTGTGAGCGCCGTCTGAGAGACAGAGACTGAAATCCAGCTCCAGGAATTGAACCCAGCCGCTCGACGGCACCGGCTCCATGATGAGTGTCTCCGACACGGCGATTATGAATCGTAGCGAGGCACGGGGCCAACCTCCGCCTCACGACCGTCGCTCACGCGACTCGCTCCAAGTGACTGAGCCTCTCTGTCCGCAGCAATTTTCATTTGCATTTCAATGAGGCCCAATTATGCAAATTAACGCGTAGATTTCACGAGCCTCAATTAAGCACGCTCATTTACGCAAGTGGTGGAGATTTGCTTGAGAGTTCCGTGGGGGGGGGGGGGGGGGGGGGGATGGGGGGGGGTCCCCTCTTGTCGTCAGAAGAGTGTATTGGTCCCTGGCAGGGGAGTATAATGGTCAGCTGTCGCGGCGAGTGAAGAGTGCCCCTCCGTGACGGGCCCAGTAATGTATAAGAGCCCGGCCCCGTGAGTGTTCATCTCTATGCAGAGCCTGCTGCTGCTGCTGCCGCTGCTGCCGCTGCTGCAAGGGAGGGAGGGAGAGAGAGAGAGCGCAGCGTCTGTGCGAGTATTATGTACAAGCAAAGGTCAGCAATACCGAGGGAACATACATTATTCGAGCAGAGGAGATCCCCCCTCCCCCCGATGCGGTGCTGTGGCCGTGCGCTTGCGGGAAGCGGTGGCGCAGCGGTGAGCGCGCCGCGCTACGAGTTCGGTTCCCCGCTCGCCGCCAACAACAACGGTGACGGATATCTGAACCGGTCATGGCCATCCCCTAGGTCGACTCGACCTCAAATGAGTACCTGGTGCCGCGTGTAAACATTAACATTGCGGAAACAAAGGCGGCCGGGCGTGGTGTTGGCCACCCACCCCCTCGTGCGCCGTGCCGGCCTTCATAGGTGCTGCTCGCTAACAGCACTTGCCCCTACAGTCTGTTGAGGGCTACACGGGGTATCTTTGTCGTTGTGTGCAAGTGTGGGTTGTCTGTACTGTGTATGTCTACGGAGAGTGGTGGGGCAGTGGTTAGCGCATTGAGCGTAGACACTGGCCACCTGAGTTCAATTCCTGGGCACGGCTAACATGAGTTGGTGAAGTCATATCAGAGCTCGTCCTGGGCCTCTCCTATGTTGGCTCAGCCTTAAATGAATACCTGGTGTAGTGTGTAAAACATTGGGGAGACAAAGGTGGGCAGACGTTGTTCTGACCACACTACAATGTTTGTGAATGATATTGTTTTTCTGATCCTGATGATTACTGACAATCGTATTGTTGCGATGATTGTGGTGGCTGTGATGGTGATTATAATCAACGCTGGCGAAGGAGGCTCATTTTGTTATTCGTACAATGTGACCTCGTCATGGAAAGTGGTTCAGGAGTTGCTCAATTCTGTCTGGAATCTCCCTGTGATCCACACCATCTCTCACAGTTACCAATGTTGACACAATGCCCGTGTATAATTAAACCCACATTGACAGCCTGCAACCCTCAGCCTAAACACACGCCGAAGAGAGTTGCTGTTTTAACACACAAACCCAACACATTCGTCAATAACACCGTGGCCTTAAAATTATATTTTAAAAAAACTGATGAGGTTTCGGGCAATTACCCTTCACGGCACGCATTCTGCATGTTGCATGCTCGAGATATATTAATTGTACTTTGTGTGCCATTGCCAACGCAGCAGCAACATCACCAAATAACATGTTTACGCATGTTTTTAGGATGATTGTCAACTCTAAAGCCGGTTTAAATTACAGCTTTCAAGATGATTTGCTTTGAATGTGTTTTTCTCCAATAATGTGCGTTCTCTAAAAATGCACTCTGATGCACAAAGCAATTGGGTAGACATTTTTAAAATAATAATAATTAAGCTATTCTATTTTTGACATTTTAACGTGGCGTGTGCTGGGTGCATCTGTCATGCGCGGTAATAATTTGGATATGCAACCTCATCTCGTGTGTGTGTAGCTACAGCTATGGGGAGCGGTAGCGCAGTCGTTAGCGCTGCACTACGAACCTGGCGACCCGAGTTCAATTCCCGCTCACGACCAACGCAAATGACGATTATCTTAACCGGTCCTGGTGCGGTGTGTAAACATCGTCACCCACACACACACACCCCACACACACCGCGGGGTGTGTACGCGCCTGCCGCCTGGCTTCGGGAGCTCGTGCCGTGTCTGGCCACTGAGTCGGCACTCCGTGTCAGGCGAAGCCAAATTCAACGACAACCCCAAATGTCGTCCATCACCCTGGATCTCTCGTGCGTTCGCCGGTGATCGGCCGGCTCAGACCATGACATGCACCCTCGTTATAAAACACGGCAGGACAGGATTCGAACGCAAGTCTCGGCGACGTTGGCTCGTTGCGGGTTTTTTTCCTAGTTCAGTCACGGGGCTGCCGAGCGCGGGGGCCAAGGGGCCGGACGGTCGCTCCGGGTTGCCAGGCTTCGCGGCGCAGCGCTCGCCACGTGGGAACGAGCGTCCTGTACATCTCAAACGTCGTCTTCTTCATTCGCGTTGACGCGCGCGCGCTACAACCCCCGACAATGAACGCCCACGGTTGATGAGAGTTGTTTTTGTTGGTGAGAAAAAAAATCCAAATTTCACGCGACCTAACCGTGTGTCTGGAACGATCTCCACAAACCCGGCGACACAAATGGAAGAGTAGACCTAAGGCTGCATGTTTGCGTTCAACCGTCGAACTAGGCGAGCAGCCGCGGGACCTGCCTGTGAGGTAGGGGGGGGGTCAGGAGGGAGGGAGCCGTAGCGGAGGAGACGCGTGCGGTGGTGACGTCCGGCGCCTTTGGCGATCGCCCCGTGCCCCGCCAGACGGGGGTTTGCCGTGCTTCGTGTCAGGATGGCTGCGGCGGAAAATGTTTCACGGCTCATTCGGAGGAAGAAACAAAAAATCCTTCTAGCGGCCTTTTGATCCTTGAAACAGCTGTACGAGACCGTCGCTTGGCAGAACATTATATGTTTAACTCCCTGAGCGGGACTTCGGCCAAAGCAAGTGGCAAGCCGACTTTATTGTGACCGATTCACTCCCACGACAACTATGAGGGGAGTGCGAGACGATGGGAATAGGCAGCCAGGCCCAACCTTGCCACTCCTCTAGCGCTGCTACGACTCCTGTGGTTCCTGTTCCCATCAACTTGGCACGCTGATTCTTCCACCAAACTGTTTCGTCTCTCATGCGCACTGTTCAACCATCATCTGCAGATCGCAACATCTCACTCACCTACTCACTCACCTACTCACTAACTCACTCACTCACCCACTCATCTACTCACTTACCTACTCACCCACTCACCCACTCACCTACTCACCCACTCACCTACTCACCCACTCACCCACTCACCTACTCACCCACTCACCTACTCACTCACCTACTCACCCACTCACCTACTCACCCACTCACCCACTCACCTACTCACCTACTCACCCACTAACTCATCTACTCACCCACTCACCCACTCACTTACTCACTTACTCATCTACTCACCCACTCACTCACTCACCCTTACCGTGCTCCTCTCTAGAATGTTCTTCCATTGTCCCTTTCGTCTGCGTTCTAATAACCTTGCTAAATTAAATAAACGCACCCACTTTTATCGATTACAACTTAAAAAAAGGCTCCTGCTCAAATGAGCATCGAGTCGCACTCATCGCGCGTTACAGCGCCAAACCGGCGGTGGACATTCCACATTCCTATGGCGGAGGAAGCGAAACGGATGCCGGGCTGAGTCAACCCCTCCAACCGGGATGTGATCTCGAAACCTTCCCATCGCGAGGCCCTCGCTCTGCCTCCGAGCCACCCGGCGGGACACACTTCGATTTCCACAGAGCGCCGTTTGTTGTCGTTGGCCGCCGGGATTCTTCTCGTGGGCCTTGTGTGTTTGACGACCCCGTGATCTCAACTATGAAGTCACCCGCCCGCGAGCGAATTCACATTCGCAGCAATGTGCATGCGCACGTGCAATTCTACCGTTGGATTTTCTAATTACATTTCGTGTTGCTGTTTAAAGCATTTCACCGAGGCTTTACGACCGTGAGTTTTCCGTCGATGATTGATCGAGCACACCCTACCTCCGCACGGTTGTCTTATTATACAAATGTATTTTAAAAAATGACTTGCCATTGAGAAGGACGCCTTCGGTTGAACTTGATGGTTTAAAGCTTTCGTTCATGTCCGAGTGTTATGGGGATGTCAGAGCTCTAAAAGCACTTAGCACGATGGCGTGATCAGCAAATGTAAACGCTGGGATGGGTGGCAGGCACCGGCGTTCTCTGCCAGCAAAGCTGAAGGGCACTGCCGTGGAGTCGATCGCGTGACCGGGCAGAGAGACCCCTGCGCGCTGTGGGTTTCACACAGCTCCAACTCGCAGTCGATGACATTGGATGCGTACCACCGATGAGCTACAGCCGTGCGACGCTCAGCAGTAACGTTGTTGTTGGTGGTGGTGGTGGGTGGGTGTAGTGGTTAGCGCGCCACGCTGGTAACCCACCAGCCCAAGTTCGATTCCTGCTCACGGCCAACACCGGTGACGATTGTCTGAACAGGTCCTGGGCCTCCTCTAGGTCGACTCAGCCTCAAATAGATACCTGGTGCGGTGTGTAAAATATCACCACTGGGGAGACAAAGGTGGTCGGGCGTGGTGTTGGTCACGCACCCCCTCATGTGCCGTACCAGCCCTCATAGGTACTCACTAACAGCACTTGCTCTAACATTCTATTAAGGCTATACGGGGGATCTTTTTCTTTTTTTGTGCGTGGATTGTTATTGCTGAGCACATAAGTTGTGAAACGGTGCTTCTCATTCCTTAGTTATGCCTACAGAGACGAAGATTCCCATTGTGGCCATACAGACGGAAGGGGCAAGTGCCGTTCGGGAGCGCCTATTAACGCCAGCACAGCACACGGCGGGCGGTGTGACCAGCACCACGCCTGACCACTTTCGTTTCTCCAGTGCTGATGATTTACGCATCACGCTAGGTACTCATTCAAGGCCGAGTCGACCTAGGGGAAGCCGAGGACAGCTTCTGCCACTGATGTTAGCCATGGCTACAAATCAAGCCGATGTTTCTGGCAGCGTAGCGCTGTGTGTGTGTGTGTGAAGCACTGTGCCACCACTTCCCAATTACACAGATTTACACACGCACACTCAGCATTGGCATAGGCAGAGGCGCAGCCCTGCATCGCCTCGCTCACGCCGCTGCCGGCGGAAGGGCCTCCGCTCAAGAGAGCTCTAGCGATCGACTCGAGAGGCTCTTTCCGTCTACACTTCCATACCTGCCAGACGTCTTAGAAGTCGCGTGTGAACACCCACACCTCGCCCCACCAGGGGTGACCTGCCTGGCTGTGGCGGTGCCCGCAAAGACCGCGGGGTGGACAAGAGGCGGTGGCTGGGATTTAAGAAATCCGCGCCGTCGCTGCTACTGCCGCGCCTGGAGATCGAACGGGCGACCTCCTGGATGGCGAGTGGCAGCGCGCTCAGCAAACCATCGTCGGCAGCGTCACCCCCCCCTCCCCCCGACACGCGGTGCGCGCATCAAGGGCGCACTTCGCGCGCATGATGCACAAGTGGGGGGGGGGGGGGCGTGAACGTGGCATTAAATAAATTGCCGCCATTTTAGCGGTATGTGATCTTATTTAAATTCCTCCAAAGGGCTTTGTTGACCTTTATTCTGCATTCATCGTGGATTTTTATTTTCAAGGTTTGGGCCAATTACGGCCGGGTTCACGCTGCGCGGGTTCACGCGGTCGCCGTTAATCCGGCGCGGTGCCTCGGCTTGTGGGGGATCCTGACGACGGCCAGCGGGCAGCCAAAGACGCCCCCCCTCCCCCGCTCCTCCGACGGAGCGAGATGCCAAAAGTTTTGAGTGGATCGCAGCGCTCGTCGTGAGCGCCATCGGACTCGGAGAGGCACCGTGGTGGCTTGCGACTGCCACCTGCTTGATCCGCCGCGGTGTGTACGCACGCTGAACTTCGCTCGCGCCGCTCGTGGCCCAGCCGTGATGATCGGACGGAGGTGCGCGGGTAAGGACAACAAAACAAAGCGCACAAAAAGAGCGTTCGAGAGGAATCAGTTTGTCAACCTAGAGAATAGTGAAAGTCCAGAGCTCCGGTGGCTTCCTAATAGCGGAAGGAAGAGCGTTCCAGACGGCCGCGCGTTTCTCTGGGGAGCGGTGGCGCAGTGGTTGGTTCGCGCTCTGCTGTATGTACTACGAACCCGGTGTATGCACTTGTATATAGTCCATGCACACATACACACTCCGTTAATAATGCATAGTGCATGCAAGTGTGTGCATTCATAATGACATTTCGGAATTACTTTCTATCATTATCCATGGAGGGGGGGGGGGGGGGACTAAAATAATTTAGAGCTTTAGAGGTCAGCGGTGATTGTATGACACTGTTACATTGCACACTCCATATAAAGTGACATATTAAAACACATATTGACTTATGAGCCAATCTCAAAATTGGAGCCCTTCTTTGCAAGGAGCTGGCGAGGCACTCCCGTGCCGCACTCTACCCAGGGATAGGAGGAGGAGGAGGTCACGACTTTGAACACTGCCTGCTCTGCTCTTTAGCGAAGGGCAACACATTCTGAGTCACCGAGCTATCGCGCTGCTCTCACCCGCACACCGCCTCGTGCCGGGCGCCGGCGTGCGCGTGCGCGCGTATCTCAGCGTTCGTCGTGAGCGGTGGCGCAGCGGTTAGCGCGCTGCGCTGTGAACCCAGAGGCGGGGGCAGGATGGAGGGCACGAGTTCGATTCCCGATCACGACCGATTACAGTGGAGATTATCTGAACCGGTCCTGGGCCTCCCCTAGGTCGACTCAGCCTCACACGAGTGCCTGGTGTGTGTGAATATCGCCACTGGGGAGACAAAGGCGGTCGCGCGTGGTGCTGGCCCACCCACCCCCCTCGTGTGCCGTGCCGGCCTTCATAGGTGCTCGCTAACAGCACTTGCCCCGACAGTCTGTTAAGGCTATACGGGGGGTCTTTGCCTTTGTCTTGTTCGTGCACGTGTGTATGCGCGCGCATTCGAGAGAATGTGTGCGTGTGTGTGTGTGCGTGGTGTGTGTGTGCGTGCGTGTGTGCGTGTTCATGCATTGTGGGGAGCAGTGGCGTAGCGGTTAGCGCACTGCGCCATGAATCCGGCGACCCGAGTTCGATTCCCGCTCACGGCCAACCCCGGTGACAACGATCTGAACCGGTCCTGGGCCTCCTCTAGGTCGACTCAGCCTCAAACGAGCACCTGGTGCGGTGTGTAAGCATCACCGCTGGGGAGACAAAGGCGGTCGGGCGTGGTGCTGGCCACCCACCCCCTCGTGTGTCGTGCCGGACTTCACAGGTGCTCGCTAACAGCACTTGCCCCCTACAGTATGTTAAGGCTATACGGGGGATCTTTGTCTGTGCTTGTTTTTGTTTGTGCATTTGTGTGCACGCTTATTATGTGTCTGTGATCACAAATGTGTGCTGTGCGTGTATTTGAATGCGTATGTTCATGTATGTGCGCGTGCGTGTGTGTGTGTAATTGCGTGTACAACATATGTCCCTCTATATCCACGTGCGCGTACACGTGTGTGTCCGTACACGTGTGTGTGCGTACACGTGTGTGCACGCACGCGTGTGGAGCACGGTGGCGCGCCTTGGGTGGGGTAAAGTGTGGGCACTCCCCACCTTTGCTTTCGTCCGCCAGCGTGCAGGAGCGGGCCGCAACACCCCACTGAGAGGGCTTTTAGTGGAGGAGGTGACGGGGGGGGGAGCTCCCACCAGCGGCGGCGGCAAGCAGTGGTGCCGGATGAAGCTAGTGCGGGGCATGGTACCATATCTTCTAACGGGGCCCTACATGAAAAAAAACCATATCAAATCACCAATGTTTAACTTGCATAGTAAAATAATTGTATTTGTTTCATTTGCTATACAGCCAAAAAATACGACAAATCGCTAACCTTAAACACCCAGTCGTTCATAAAAATTTAAGGCGGTATAGTACTATAGTAATAGAGCTTTACAGAATAACTGAACCAGGAATTGACAGCTTGAAAGCATTTAGCGCGGGGCCCGTAGCATGTGTAGCTACTTGTGTAGCTACTACGGTTATCCGGCACTGGTGGCAAGGGCGCTGTATGAATTCTAAATGGAATCGACTGCAGCAGTGGTGGGAGCAGGCAATTGCAGGGCTGCGACCCGTCACCCACCGCCGCTTGAATGGATAATCAGAAGGCTCAAGCCCCTTCCTGAAGCCGCATCACATGGCAGCATTGCACGTGTTGACGTGTTTGTCTTCTCAGAAACACAGCACACCGTTTTCGGCTACAGCTGCTGCTGCTGCAGCATTTGGTAGATGCGCACACATTCGCCCGGTCGCTACATTTTATTCAAATTTGTGTTGCAATCGATTTTGTCGCTGAAGCCAGACGTCATTTCCAGACGGAGCTCTTTCACTCAAACCTCATTCCCCCTCTCTCCCTTAAAAGCCTCTCCGCCTGCAGAAAGGTTATCACGGTGAAGCACGCGTGTGTGTGTGCACTACGTGTGTGTGTGTGTGGGTGTGTGCGTGTGTGTGTATACGTGTGTGTGCACTACGTGTGTGTGTGTAAGGCGTGGTGCTGGCCACCCACCCCCTAGTGTGCCGTGCCGACCTTCATAGGTGCACGCTAACAGCACTTGCCCCTACAGTCTGTTCAAGGCTATATGGGGGATCTTTGTGTGTGTCAATTCGCATGAATGCCCTTCGCTCAATCCGAGCGAACGACACACATTGTATACAAATTTATGGGGCCGGTGCATTAAAAAAAACCGCTTAACAAACAGAAAGCCACGAGGCATTACAAAAAAATCGACAATGAGACCTCAATAACGCGTGACACGCTGTGCATTTTTTAACGACGGAGGCTGAATTGTGTGTGTGTTTTAAGACTTACCCGATGTCCACATCACCCTTGTTGTAATTTTCTTTCTGTAACGCTGATTAATTCGCGGGGTGCTAATGTCGTCCCAGGGGGCACAGCGGTGAGAGCGTGCGCTGCCTGCTCGCACGAGGTTCGCGGTTAGAACCCCGGCAGGCAGCCCCGGTTAATACCGCGCGTGTCTTGACCGCTGCATATTAGTTGTGTGGTGGTGGCGTTGGTGGCGCTACCGCTAGGCCAGCAGTGATGTGTGCCAGACGATTGCAGGGCTGCACCTTTACCGTCGTACTGCTATTGCACATCTGTGAAAATAACAAGAGATTCATATCTCATCGGATTCCTCCTCCAGTATAAACACATTTTCTGATTCTGATATTTTTTTTAAAAACACCACGCGTCGTCTGCTTCACGGTGGAGGTTGAAGATCCCGTGACGTCATGCGCAAGAGTAGGCCACTGCGTGACCACATCACGGCTCAAAGTTGCCCAATTCTAAAATAACACCACTGCAAAGTGACTCAATTTAGATAATGCACACGTTGCAATCATCGGCTTCCTGCACCTCCTACTGCCAGACCAATGTCCACTTGCAGGCCAGTGCTGCGCAGGGACAGCTGCCACTGGGGGGGGAGGTGCCTATTTCAAATGTTTGTTGAGATGCGATGCAAAGCACTCTGAGATGCCCGGAGCGCAAAAGAGGGCAGCTCTAAAAATAAATAACACATCTTTACTATATAATATTTTAAAGCAGTAAGTGTGGAGAGGCAGGGGTGGCGGGGGGGGTGGTGGATCACGCAAAGATTAGTGCGTGCTGCTACTCTGGATATGGAATGAGTGGTGGTCAATACATTGGTCGTGTGGTGGCATCACAGTGGAGCAAGCGGGTGCGTGGGCCCGTCCGGGTTGGGGCATGTTTACGTGGGGTCGCCTCTTGTGCCTGCACTTTCCCCACCGACTCCAGTTTCATCCCTCACGCAGAGCACTCGTAAAAGGAATCTGCCTCACATCCCAATTTGAGACCCTCATGAAAAGGTGCCTTTGAGACTCGGTGAAACATTCCTGGATTCAGTGGAGAGACATTTTTAATTAATTCCCAATCATAAACTTTATATTTTGCCTTTCCTACGATTGAAATGTCTTTAGGTTTTTTAGGTAAAGTCACGTAGGTAAAAAATGATAAAATAATAATAGATGAAAATAAATCAATTAAATAATTTATTATTATATTGTTATTTTTTACCTACGTGACTTTACCGAAAAAACCTAAGAGTATGAATCCTTGCAGTCACGAAAGCTTCAAATCTCGGATTGAAATGTCACATGATCAAATCACCCAGAATGCACCGATCTCATCAGATCTCATAAACTAACGCAGAGTGGAACCACAATATTTGCTCATACTCTGTAGGCAACGATGCCTAAGCACAGAGAGCAAAACAAACCAACGCATTCGTCAGCAACACTGTGCCCTTCAAAGTCACCACTTCTCTGGCCTCTCCACGTGGTGTCAGGGCCATTGGTCAAAACGTCACTGGCTGTGGCCGCGCCACCGTTGTGGAATTCCCTGCCGTTGGAAATTCGGTCGTCCGATAATGTGGAGTGTCAGACCAGAGAACGACGCCAAACGGCGAACAGTACAAAGACTCCATCAGTCGAGCAGAGACAGCTAAGAAGGATGTCTCTAGTGTAGGCTGTCTCTGGTGTAGGCCAATCAGTTTCACAGACAATGCAAATATTATCAGAGCAGGTTTGTGGTTGCATGTTCACGACAAGTCCTGTGTGTGGTTCATGCAGGCCTGGTTCCTGCAAAAGGTTTCTATTTGGTGTTTGAACATGTGAACACCTCCTGTTTTATTGCCAGAAAGAGGAAAACACTATGCTTGTTTTTAAATCCTTTTTGGCAGAAACATGTCAGATTTAAACATAAACGAGTTTCGTAGTAATGCGCTTTGATTATTGTAAGGGTTGTCTGCGACTCAGTTGGCTGCTATGAGTGCAGCTATTCATTTCCCTATTTACAAAAGTAGTGATGAGAAAACAATGTCGTGGATGTGATCCTCATCAGAACCCCCTGGCGTGAACACGCGCCGCGATCTCCGACTCTCGTCGTCCGCTCCGTCTCTACGGCCGCCCTATGTGCACCTGACACGAAGAAGGGCCATTGCCTGAAACGTCGCCTATTACATTGTTTTCCTTTTAAAACCACACCGCACACACACACGCGGTGTTGTTCTTCACGAATCTGTTGATTTGTTGCTGTGTGTTTTGTGTCTCGTGCTTAGTGCCAATCGTCCCATTCAAGACGTCGCCACTCAGCTCGACCGCGCTTCGACAGCCGCGAGCGAGATGACGTCGGGGTCTCGAAGTCGACGCGACGGACGCGTGCGGTGAGGAAGCCGCCACCCAAGCGTGGCAGCAGCAGCAGCAATAGCAGCAGCCACAGACTCGGGGCCAGGTCTCTTAGCAAGTCGCCATAGCGACGGCCACGAGGCTTCAACAATCACGGTGCCGGGCAAGGTGACTCAAGCGCGTCTGAGACCATTCACTTCGCGCTCCGAGCTACTCACTTCTACGTAAGAAGACCCTGACTAGTATTATTATTATCAATGGCATGTGTTGTTGTTGTTGTTGTTCATATATTATTTTACAGACTTAATAATGTATAGTACTGTTTTGTGTGCGGTAGTGTAGGTGCGTGTGTTAGTGATACGGAGTGTTCCCATGTGCACCTAGCCTGGCACAAGCGCTGTGGTGACGTCATCGCCACTCGGTGGCGAAGGGTTGTTGTTGTTTGTGCGTTCCGTCTGTCTCTGTGCACTCGCTCCTTGTGGGGAGCGGTGGCGCAGTGGTTAGCGCACTGGCGGGTTCGTGATGCGCACCGCAATACGATTCGGGCGACCGAAGTTTTGATCCGGTGCTGAGCCTCCCCTAGGTCCACGCAGCCTTAAACGAGTACCTGGTGCGGTGTGGTAAACAGCGACACTGGGGAGACAAAGGCAGCCACGCGTGGTGTTGGCCACACCACCCCCTCGTGTGCCGTGCCGGCTTTCTTAGGCGCTAGCTCGCCAACAGCACTTGCACCATCAGCCTGTCCAGGCTACGCAGGGGATCTTTGTCTTTGTGTCTTACTATAAGCGAATGTTTGTGCTTGTGTATTCAGGAGGGAGATCAGCCATGGAACTCGGCTTGAGGTCATACACTCAGTACAGGTGAGACATCATGCTTGTGGTGGACAACTGTTATATCTCGTGCCTTTGGGGTCAACAGTTGGTGTCACTACAGCAAGTGGGACTCATTACCCATCTGTGCGGACTTGCAGGCAATGTAGCCACCTTCTATGTAGGCGTGGTGGAGTTGACCTTGGCACTCTAAAGAGAAAACTTGATGACGATGATGCTGCATTGGCAGTCGGTGCACAAACTCACTTAACAACAAAGCTCAACACATTCCTCAACAACACTGTGTGTGGCCTTAAAAGGGAAAGAAAAAAACTATCGGCGACGTTTCGGGCAATGACCCCTTTTCACTATGAAGAAGGGCCCTTTGCCTGGATGGCCGGCATACCCTGTGGAGCAAAGTGCAGTTCAACTGTGGATTTTCTGCATGGCACTCGGCTGACCACACGTGGCACGTGGTGGCGATCGCCCATCCGAGTGGTTACCTGGCCCAACTCTGCCCGAAAATATAAAGTTATGACAGGTGACATTCCAGGCAGTGGCCGTTCGTGATAGCCATGAACAGAAAGGCCAAAAAGTTTGTGCCTTGAAGAAGAGCCACTGCTCAAAACGTCGCCGATTTTTTATTATTATATATAGTTCCTTTAACACGTAGATTTTCGCGACCAATATTATTCATAATAAAGGTTTTTTGGTTAGATCGCGTATATTTATAAAAGTGTCGTAAGCCTCAAATCACTGTACCAGATTGGGTTAAAAGATGACGTCACCGTGCTGCTCTGTTTAAGACCGGGAGCAAGTGGAGTGCCTCACCATTCTGGCAAATTGGCCGATGATGCTGGTTGATGTAATTACCAGCGAAACGTCGTACTACTCAAAATTTGATATGATGTTGATTCACTCTTCAACACACCGATGGGCTAAAGTAGTGAACTATTTGTCTTTTGTCAACGTGACACATTTTTTACTGTTTGGCCATGTTGGGTGGTGGAGGGTTACGACACATTTATAAATAACGCGATCTAACCCAAAAACCTTTATTATGAATATATAGTTGCTTTTACGGCCACGTTGTTTATGACGGACGCGTTGGTTTTTTGTTGTTGTTATATTTGTTTTGTTATTTCCGTCACCCAGGTCACTCTTGCGAATGAGACTCAACTCTGGTCTCGTGATTTCTCTTCTGCATGGGTTAAACAAAACACACTTGAAGTCACTCACTCACTCAGTCACTCTTCATCTCGCTCAGTCACGCACTCACTCACTCACCATCTGACTCTTTCACTCGCACTCATTCACCCACCCACTCACTCAGTCACTCCTGCAAACGTAGACGTATGTGGGTCTGCAACATTCTTTTAAGGACCGTACCGTACTCGTTTTCTGCAATATCGACGTTTATTTGTGTACATCTTGGTTCTGTTGCTGCTGCGCCCCCACGGCACCACCGGTCCCCGTGTCACGGAGTCAGGACGCTGGCCAAACGGGATAATCCGCGGTGACAGACAAATAAACGTCAACTCTTGAGTTTAAGTTAATTAGTTAAACTCTCGACTTAAGACCGAAGCAGGAGGATTTCTCCACAACTCTTGCTGTCCGCCTGATGATGCTGGTTGCAATTACTGGCGAGACGTCGTACTCCAATTGTAAATGTTGTGGGTTTTACTCTCCAACACACCGCTGTGCTGTACGAGTAACGAATTGGCATGCTCTGTTTACGTGACAAACCTTACTCATTGGCTGTGTCGGGTGGTGGCGGGGTTTAACGACACATTTACAGCCACGCGATCTAACAAAAAAAACCTCTATTATGGATTCAACTCTTAATTTCTCACCTGGCTAAACAAAATAAACCGATCCTCAGCGCTCTCCAGAAGGAGCCAAAGCCCTACATTTCCACCGATGGGCCAGACGCCTTTTTGGCATCGCAGCCTCCTACCCCACGCACCGTGCCCCTAGCGGCGCTTCACGCCGCCTCTCGTCGGGCAAGATCGGAAGCCTTGTGAATTGAAAAGTGAGCAATGGGTTCAATTTGTGCGAAAACACCCGCCATTCTGCCAGAATGTGGCAGAATGATGGCCAAAATAGCTGCGTGAATCATGACGCCCTCGCACTCTCAACGATAAATACGTGACTTTGTTTTGTTATATATTATTATTTAAAAGTTTAAAGGCATTTCTTGCATGCATCGCTCGAAGACACTTGCGTCTTCCTTGTGACATCTGAGCACTTCCAGGCGCGGCGTTCGCTCGGGATACATCTTGCCTCCAAGTTTACGTAACGCCGCTCGGCGCTGCCCGAGACAACACATCGCCACGAGTTCAGAGCCCATCGCGCGTTTTATTTGCAGGAACGCGTCCAGCCGACCCGCCAAGTTCATCCTGTTTCCGGAGGAAGTCAGCTTCATCAGACATTTCCCACGTGCGTAAGATGCGCGCAGGAGGAGCGGCTGGCCGCCCTCAATCGGACGGCTGCGAGTTTAGACTCAGCCCATCATCCACACAGCTCGGGCCGGGAAGTCAGCGGTGGCCATCTCATGGACCGACTCAGCACCACCCACACCCAACATTCTGCCAGAGCAATGTGGAATTTCCACCGCTGGCTCAGGGCTGCAAATGCGAGGCTGGATTGCACAGTCTGGATTGCTCACGTGGACTGGAAAATCCCTTCAGCTTTTTTTTTACTACGCCGCCGCCACCACCACCACCACCACCCCCTGACGTGTCTTTTAGGGTGCTTGCTCGCAGCACGCGCTGCTCCGGTCTATATTTGGCAAAACATCTGCAGTGATTCCATGTGTTGCGTGTGCGTCTGTGTATGTGTGCATGTGTGCATGTGTGCATGTGTGTACGTGCAGTTGTGGGGAGCGGTGGCGGAGTGGTTAGCACACCGCGCTACGAACCTGGCGATCCGAGTTCGATTCCCGCTCACGGCCAACAACAATGACGATTATCTGAACCGGTCCTGGGCCTCTCCTAGGTCGACTCAGCCTCGAATGAGTACCTGGCGTGGTGTGTAGTAAACATCGCCACTGGGGAGACAAAGGCGGTCGGGCGTGGTGCTGGCCACCCATCCCCGTTGTGTGCCGTGCCGGCCTTCGTAGGTGCTACTCGCTAACAGCACTTGCCTCGTAAGTATGTCCGGGCTATGCGGGGGATCTTTGTTATTGTGTCTTCACGGGTCTCTGCGTGCGTGTTCCTGTGTGTGTGTTCAACAGAGGCGAACCGTAACACCCACACAGAGTGGGGGTTTTACGATCCCCGTGGCTTGGACAAGGTGTGCTACGTCGGCAAGAGATGCCTTCCTTACCAGTGCTCTGGAACGGAGACAGGTACACTGTATTCATATTACCACGACGCTTGTTTAGCCAGGAAAACCTACGTCTCAAGACTCTCTTTCAGAGGGGCACTGCCAAGTTCGCTAAGTGTAATCCCAATTGAGTCATTTGCGGGCATTTTACGAAATTGGCAAGTTTGGACCTTTATTAGCCAGCGAAGGAGACGGTGAATGCGCGCCGTGGTATTAACCAGGACGGCCACAACAAGCGACGAATGCACGACCGCTGAATCGTATCACCGCCCCCTTTACGTCCGCCCGCGTGTGCCACACACACACACGCCCTCATGGGCGAGCCGCTGAGCCGTCCCGGCCTCCAAAGAGTGCTCGCTCACCGCACTTGTCCCCCCCAAACTTCCCGGGGGACCTTTGTCTTTGTGCGCAGCGTCCGCAGGGCGCAACGGCGTCCCGGTGGTGAGTGCGGGCGACAAGGCGTACCGCGCGGTGGAGTACAGCGCCGGCTTCCACCTCCTGGGCTCCACCAGGGCCCCGCCCAGATTCAGGTGAGGCGGTAGTGGCGGCGGTGGCGGCGGCGGTGGTGGCGGCGGTGGCGGTGGTGGTGGTGGCGGTGGCGGCGGTGGCGGCGGTGGCGGTGGTGGCGGTGGCGGTGGTGGCGGTGGCGGCGGTGGCGGCGGTGGTGGTGGCGGTGGTGGCGGTGGCGGTGGTGGCGGTGGCGGCGGCGGTGGTGGCGGCGGTGGCGGCGGCGGTGGCGGCGGTGGCGGCGGTGGCGGTGGTGGTGGTGGCGGTGGTGGTGGTGGCGGTGGTGGTGGTGGCTACGCGGCTGCTGCTGCTGCTGCTGCAGCACGTGACTGCTGCCCGTAGTCCAGCACCGTGGGGGCAGCAGCGAGGGTTGGTGGGTCACCGCGACAGATGTCACGACCCCCCCCCCTCCCCTGGAGGTCGGGTATCGAGGAGGCGCCTTCTAGTGGCTCGCCAGGAGAGGGCGGTGCAGCAAGATGTGGACTGCGCCGCCTGTTTCCATCTGCGTGGGATACAGCGTTGCCCCCTCACACCCATGGGTTCCGGTTTCTTTACAAATGCGTTCACGCTCCTTCGTTGGCTGAAACCATCGTCAGCTATACGCGCCTCCACATTTGCAGATTGCGCAGCGTTGTGTGACGCAGTAAACGATGCTGCCATATCTACACGAACTTTTTTTTTACTGTTAGGTTGTGTTATTGGCAGTCGTGTTTAAATGTTTAGGCAGCTGAGGACGCCTCCAGTGCCGGATTATCCCAGCAGCACAGGTAGCTCCACATGTAGTTACGGACCCGGCTAAATGCTTTCAAGCTATCAATTCCGGTTCAGTGATTCTGCACGAGCTCTATTACTATAGTACTATACCGCCTTCAACTTTTACGAACCACCGGGTGTTGAAGGTTAGCGATTTGTCGTATTATCTGGCTGTATAGCAAATGAAAAAATACAATTACTTTACTGTGCTAGTTAAACATTTGTGTTTTAATATTTGTGTGTTTTATTTATAATTTAGGGCCCCTTTATAACAGCATGTACTACAGGCCCCGCACGAGCTTAAACCGGCACTGGTCACCTCAATAGGCCAGGGATGTCTCGTTTGCAAGTGTGACCCGGTGAGTCACCGGACTGACGAAAGCAAAGATAAAGTCGAGCAATGCGCCAACGTGACACGCGCCACGCGCGCGAGAGAGAGAAGCAGCCGCGTCACGCGAGAGAACTCAACCCGCCCGCTGTCTCCCCGTGTCCGCAGCGCCGGGGCGAAGCACGCGGCCGACACCTTCATCCCTCTGCAGCCGCCTCCCAGCGTCCCTCGGTATGTGCGGACAGAGACGCCCCAGCACAGCCAGGAACAGACTGTGGGGCGGGGGTCAAAGTGCTGTGAGCGAGCGGCGAGCAGCGCCCTATGAAGGCCGCCACTGCGGCTCACGAGGGGGTGGGTGGCCAGCACCACGCCCGACCGCCTTTGTCTCCCCAGTGGTGATGTTTTTACACACCGCAGCAGGTGATAATTTGAGGCTGAGTCAATCTAGGGGGAGGTCCAGAACCGATTCACAGGGGGTGGCCGTGAGCGGGATTCGAACTCGGGTCGCCGGGTTCGTAGCGCAGCGCGCTAACTGCTGTACCACCGCTCCCCCACACAGAGACAAAGATCCTCCGTATAGCCTCAACAGGCTGTTGGGGTAAGTGCCGCGAGCGACCCACGCGTGCGAGGGTGCGACGGGCAGTACACTTTGGCCACGTCGAAGACTTCGGCCAAACACCCTCCACCTCTAGAAGCGGGCGCTCTAGAGTGGAGGACCTCCCGCACAGCTGTGGCGTGAGCCGGCACTTGCAGCGCCTGCGCCTCTAACCCCACGTCCACTGGGTGTGTCGGGGTGTAATGAGTGAAGGTGTATCTCTCCCGAGTCAAGAGCGCCGTTCACTTAAACATCATCCGCGCGTGGGCTCACGTCGCCCCCGTCTGGCGCGGTCGGTGCATCGATGCGCGCACGACGCTCCCACGCCAAGTCGCCAATCCTCGTGCTCTCCCCTCTCGTCTCTTGTTGTTGTTGCACGCGCAGTTAGAACTCCTCTTATCCGCTGGGGCCCCGAATTGCATGTTACTGCTACGTGTATGTATGTCGAGATGGACTGGTGCGGTACGAGAGGACACGCCGCTGAGCGGACTTGCCAATCGCTGGGCACCGGCGGTGTCGAGATCGGCCTCTGTGGAGGAGCCCCGTGAAGGAGGCTGCGACTGGGCAGTGTGTAAGGAGTGTCTGTGTGTGTGTAGGGAGTGTCTGTGTGTGTGTAGGGAGTGTCTGTGTGTGTAGGGAGTGTGTGTGTGTAGGGAGTGGATGATCAGAGTTGGCGACTGTACTTTGTACAATGGGGCCTTGTGATGACAATTACTTAAACATAATATTATCTAATGAGCAGTGGTGTTTTTTAATAGGTATATGAAGTTACATTAATAAAATATTTTTTAATTACTACAAGATGAACTCAATTACATTCAAAGTACAATTATTAACCGTTGCCGGCACAATGCATTGTGGGGAGTTGCTCAACAGACAAACCCTTCAATGATCAAACAAGTTATTTTATGTACAGGGTGCTTCAAAAAAATATTAAGACTTTTGAAAATGTGCAACAACACCACAATAACTGTGCTGCCTGCGGGCTCTGGAGACCACCTGGAGAAGATTCCAGGCCACGTGTTGACAACGACGGTGAGCACGTGGAGACTTTTACTTTGGAAGCTATGAACATTACATTTGTTATCACGTTACAGTTTGCCAATAAAAACGATAGTCCCATATTTTTTGAAGCCCCCTGTATACACACAGTATACTGTATATACACAGCATACTAAATGAACTAATTAACATTTTACAAAGTACAATTATTAACAGTTTCCGGCACGATGAATCGTGGGGAGTTGCGGGAAGGACCTCGAGGTGCGATCCTCCCCGCAGGCTCCAGGGATTCTCCCTCCACGAGGTCTCGGCCGCCCTCCCGAGGCGCAACAATGAACATAAGTAAAACGAAGGCACACAAACATCGCGGCTGTCAACCCACACGGGTCACTCCGTGTTCTTGTACAGGGAGATTGCGTGTGTAGATCCTCACGGCGTACAGCCGTTAAAGTAGGGCAAAAAATGGGTTTGTCTGTTTGTGTTACTCCCTTGTGATGGGACTTTGTGGGATGAACGTTGAAATTTATAAAGGACACGGGGTGACCGATAAGGTTTGAATTGGTCTGCAATAAGGATGGGCGAGTGAGTGACACGGGCTAGAGAAGAGATGGAGCTGATGGGTGAGTGGGCGAGTGCGTGGGTCGGTGCGTGGATGGGCGAGTGAGTGACACGGCCAAGAGAGGAGATGGAGCTGATGGGTGAGTGGGCGAGTGAGTGGGTGGATGGGCGAGTGAGTGACACGGGCTAGAGAAGAGATGGAGCTGGTGGATGAGTGGGCGAGTGTGTGGGTGAGTGCGTGGATGGGCGAGTGAGTGACACGGCCTAGAGAGGAGATGGAGCTGTTTTGGTTACGGGAGGATGTGGAGCTGAGTGGACTTGCCGGAGACCGGTACCAGCAGCGTCAAGATCGGCCTCTGCAGAGGGGGAGGCTCGTGAAGGACGCTGCTACTGGGTAGTGCCAGGCAAGGTGCGACCTTGAGGCTGCCGGTCACTTGGAGGCAGTCCTCCCAACAACAACGGGAGGGCAGAGGAGCGACGCTCACAACAACGAGCGGAGTGCCTGGCGAATAAAACGCAGCGAGTGTTGGGCGGGGGATGGGCAACAGGTGGTACGTCTGCCAGCTCATCTCGCTCAACCCATGGAAGCTGAATCTGTCCCGAGATCTCCTGCCGACACGAGCGTCAGACACTGCGCGTGGCGAGTCGCGGTGACGCCATCTCGGCGGATTGTCGATACAGGCAGCGCCTTCACCAAGACGCTGTGTTACAAATCGTTGATGAACGACGGTACGACGACGACGAGCGTGTGAATGTAATGGTGGGGATGACGTGAATGAAATAGATGTGAGAGAGGAAGCGATGGGGGGGAGGGGGGGAAATTCGGTGAACGCGAAATTGACGACGGTAAACGATGATTGACGAGTGGATGAAATGAATGGGGGTTGATGAGTGAGAGCCACACGATGAGAATATGAAGAATGAAGAGGGGACAGGGGCAGTGGCGGTTATGAAGGGGGGGGGGGGGGGGGGTTAACGGGTCGTGGGGTGAGCTCGGGAACAATCGGTGAGTTCTGAGTGAGGAGCGGAAGCGAATGAGCGAAGGTGAGTGTTTGATGTGGAGGGGGAAGTTTATTCCAGTGAAGGGGGGAGGGGGGAAGGAAGAGAAAAATAAAGTAAGGACAGAGTTCGCACACCCAAGCCGCTGTGCTTCACCCCTGTGCCCTGGTGTCACCCCCCCCCCCCGTGCACACAGCACCCCCTATCGCAAGAAGGCCCAGGAGATGCAGAGGGCGCTGGAGATGATGGAGGTGCAAGCCCTGGACAAGTGGGAGCCCCCGTCGCGAGCGTCCCATCGCCGCCTCGACGGAGATCGCGATTGAGCCGGGCCGCTCGCTTTGCCAGCCACTACGATGGAGGGCAAGCCTCGGCCTGCCACGGCCTGCCACGGCAAGCCACGGCAAGCCTCGGCCTGTCACAGCCAGCCACGGCAAGTCACGGCCAGCCACGGCTCTCTTAAGCCAGGCAGGCGCACAGCATGAAAAAAAAATAATGAAGTGAGAAATTCACCTCTCTGTGGACGGCTCTCCGATGTGGTTTTCAGGTTGTAACTACCGCATGGCCCGTTCGGTGTGATGTCCGACGTTTCGCTCCGTGTGCCGAGAGCTTCGTCAGGTTAATGCATTTTACTTCCCGCAACTGAACTTCGTGACGTAGCGCGTGGAAATCCCGCGAGGTTCAAGCCCTCCCAGCGGCATGTGGTGCGAACCGTCGAATATTCAGGAGGTAACCGAGCCCGCAAGCCATATCCGGAGAGCCGCTCCGTGTGGTTCGTGTGTTTTAGACGTCGGGTTATTTGTCTGGTCTCGGTGCCAAGTAGGTAACATCGAGTACTCGTAGGCAATTTAAATAAGTCTTTGTTAGAACTTCGCGACAGGTTATGAAAAATCATCATCCACACGCATGGGTCCTTTGATTGTAGATGTATGTTTACATTCTTTTGCACCGTACGTAAAGCAACCTTCATAAATCAGAGGTGCGGGGGGGAGGACAGCAAACTGAACACAAAGAGCAGTTCTAAAGGAGTGAGGATTAAAATCGTGAAGCTTTACAACGCGCGTTTGTTCTCGAAAGCGTGCGCTAAGTTGACCGGGTCGCTGTTTGGGGCAAAACGCATTTTCATATTGAAAATACTCGGCTCGCTCTGGTCCACGTCTCCCACGTCTTAGGGAAATGCCTCCTCTTTGATCAACGTGTAGTTCTATCCGGCGTAAATCCACGATAGCAACACAACTTTGCCAACGGAGGTTGACGTTCAACATTGGGTCATGCCGTTACGAGAGTTGGCGTGGCCAACACGTTACTGACGGACTATCAGCTATGCAGCATCCACGCTCTCAGACAAAGTTGTGAAGCGGTTACCAATGATTTAAAGCTTTCGTGACTGCAGGGATTCATCTTCTTGGTTCTTTCGGTAAAGTCACGTAGAAGGGAAATAATAAAAATAAAACATACTAAAACGCTGTCTCCCCGACAGACCAGGTCTTCACCTGAGGACGGCTGCTTGCGTTGTGGCCGAAACGTCGTGATAATTATTTTATTATGTTTGATTTTTATTATTTTATTATTTCCCTTCTACGTGACTTTACCGAAATAACCAAGAAGACGGTTACCAATGGCCAAAGCCTCTGAATAACCGGCGGGCACATACACATATTTCACCTTTAATCATCCTGAGAACGTCACGTAAAACATTGTCGCGAAGTGCCACTGAGACAGGATAGAGAAAAGGAACGCTCCAATTGTTGTTGTTAACAACGGCTAGAGGGGGGGGGTGGTCTTAATGGCCACGTCGAAGGCGGTGAGCAGGCTTCGCTCGGATCCTGGGTTTGAATCTGGGGGGATGGAGTTCCTCATCATGATGATCTGTCACGCGTTTAACGCCGACATCGTCACCTCTAGGCATAGCAGCTCTCAATGTATTTTGTGTTCCGGCCCCCCAACCAACCCCCCCCCCCTCAGTTGCTCGGGCCACACAATACAAAGGAGTGGTGACTAAGGCATCTCTGTTTCACGTTGTGTAATTGTGCGTGTTGTTAGGCAGTTGCTCCGTGTCGTGAATTAGCGCGTTTTGTTTCAGTGGGGTGTGTCAGTGAGGTGTGTGCTAGTGAGGTGTGTATTCGTGTTAGTGAAGTGTGTATTGGTGTGTTGGTGAGGTATGTGCTAGTGAGGTGTGTGCTAGTGAGGTGTGTGCTAGTGAGGGGTGTATTGTGCATTGGTGTGTTAGTGTCGGCGCAAAGTGGCACCGACGTTGCCCACGCACATAAAAAAAAAAACTTCTCCTGCACGGCATCCACTCCCCAACCTGCACTTTAGCCCTCCCCTGAAAGTTGAAAGTGAGTGTCCTGACCCACAGGTTGAGACACCGCTGGTCCCGGCTATCGTTGATGGCCACGCAACAATCCAACAATCCTCGCTTTCCGCGATTCGGTGATTTCTCAGGATTCCGTCTCGTGTGGCCGAAACTCAGGAATCGGTCCACTCGCATCATATTTGTCCACATCTAAGTGGCGTCCCCTCTTCTTTATTCTGCCTCCTTATGCAGAGCCACCCAAAGTCCGTGGAGGCCCAGGGAGATAATGCCACGTGGCGGTGGTGGTGGTCCTTATTCATGACCTTCAAACATTAAAAAACATTGTCCATTGCGGAGCCCTCTTTTGTGTGAGGCCCAGGGAAATGTGGCCTCTTTCCGTGCCGTCACCCCTCCCGGCAGCCCTGCTCGTGTGCAGTTTCGTTCGCTCCATGCTCCTCAACGTAACGTCATTTGGTGGTGCTGCTGCTGCGTTGGCAGTGGTTTGCACAAGCACAGTTGACAGCAAAAACTCCACGCATTCATTATCAAATATCACCATGGCCTTGAAATAAATGTATATATATATAAACAGGCGACGTTTTGGGCAACGTCCCTTCATATGCAGAATGGCCTTTGCTGAAAACGTCACCGGTGACATTTCATTCTTATTTACTTGATACAGCTGTCATGGCTGTGACGGTTCCACCTGAAGACGGAAGCTTGTGTTGCCTCCGAAACGTCGTGATTTGTATTTTTTTTATTTTATTTTACTTTTACTAATTTTAATGTTTTACCTACGTGACTTTACCGAAAAAACCTAAGAAGGTGACATTCCACTTCATACATTTGTAGAGGCAGTGTTACTGAGGGTGTCTTTGTTGTTGTTTGCTAAATGCAACGCGTGCGGCCTCTGTGTCACTCCACTGCTGGATGACTGGGCCTCTCCCGCACCGCGCGGGACTCCAGGGTCACTCGACCATACTTCACCGCGCTGGGCGGCTCGGCGGCATAGAAGTACAATACAGCAAGGCCGCAATTATAATATATATTACATACATCCCCCGCAATTTTCAAATATGCTCAAAATGTCCCCCCCCCCCCCAATATATTGCTATCAAAAATATTGCTATGCTATGTAAATAAAAACAACAGTTTGCTACACCTTGGCCACAGTATCTGGACTTGTCTTTATATAAATCAATGCATAGATTTATGTTTATATGATTATGGTTGTACTTTATTAATCCCTAATCTCTGCCATTACATACAATGAAACATGAAATGGTAAATAGGTAAAAAACAGAGCAATGTAATACAATACACTATTAGACATTATTGTAAAAAAAATTATAAAAAGTCCATCCCATGTGTTAGTTCATTTTTAAATATTTTAGGCAGGAAATGAGTTTTAATATGTAGATATTTTTCTGGGTTGGGACCCCCAGACACCCTGGAAGATTTGGTCCCCCCAATGTTGACTCCATGGCTACAGCCTCGCAATACGGCAACGGATTTTTGCCGTCTGCAGTGCTCCAGTTGGCGTAGAAGTTGCACGAACAGCCGAGTGAGAGTGAGAGGGGCTCGGTCGACGCACGCGTAACGAGCGCAGAGCAGTTTTAATCGACGGATCGTTACAAGACGAGTGAGGAGTATAAAACTAACGCGACACGCATTGGAGTAGACCTACACATCACAAAGTATTTTTCTCCTTAAAAACACCGCCAGGAGCGTTAGAAACCCACCGTGCATCGCGCCCAGACATCGCCGCACTTATCTAATCGTGCGTCGCTACTTCCACGCCGTCAAATGTATTTTTTTTTGTTAAAAGGCAAAACTGCGAGCGGTGGCCGATTCGCCAAAGCGACCGCGACCAGAAATTGCTGGCGGATCTCAACGTGGTGGGGGCTTTGACTTCACCACCAAACTTTCACCAACAATGACCCCGAATTAGCCCCCTGGAATGGCCAGTAATTGTTGTTGTCTACATGAGGCAAGTGACATTATTGCCGGGTAAATATGTAATTTCTCGTCTTGTGTTTCACCACCACCACCACCCCCGTCCCCTGCCACAATGCACACTTTGCTCACCCCTTGCCCCAACTGGACGTCAGTGAACAAAAGGAGCTTCATAGCTCATCGGATTCCTTCGAGTCTAAACAAAGATTCTGAGTCTGACAATGTATATTGGGACGCTGTTTTCTAAATAATCATAAATGTAGAGACGGCTGAACATTGAACCATATTTACAATAGATGAATAACACGTGTAATCACACTCCACTGGCAGACGTCACATTTAACGTGTGACTTCTCAAGTCGGGAATGTTTGTCTATTCGCCGCAACGAGAATTGTTGCACGCGATCCACCCTCGTGATGCGTGGTGCATCGGCCACCGCCGGCTCTATTTGTTTGCTGGCCCCCTACAGTAATGCACTTGAGAACGTTAAAAAAAAAATCCTCAAAAGTTTATCACGCGAATGATTCACACAACGTTAACACCAGAAAGCAAACTCGCACGGACCATTGTGTGA
Source organism: Lethenteron reissneri (assembly GCF_015708825.2). Lineage (NCBI taxonomy): Eukaryota > Metazoa > Chordata > Hyperoartia > Petromyzontiformes > Petromyzontidae > Lethenteron > Lethenteron reissneri. The sequence continues at coordinate 10,761,360 of NC_083783.1, forward strand.
ACTTGTTCACGCGTTATATTGCCAAAAAAGGAAATGAATGAAAATCGTTTGGACACGTTGCTTGTTACGAGCTCTTGTGTAGCCGTCACGTCAGTGTGCAGGCAGTGCACTTGCCAGAGGGGCCCAGGGGCCAGAGGGGCCCAGGGGCCAGAGGGGCCCAGGGGCCAGAGGGGCCCAGGGGCCAGAGGGGCCCAGGCGCCAGAGGGGCCCAGGCGCCAGAGGGGCCCAGGCGCCAGAGGGGCCCAGGGGCCAGAGGGGCCCAGGGGCCAGAGGGGCCCAGGGGCCAGAGGGGCCCAGGCGCCAGAGGGGCCCAGGGGCCGGGCTACCAAGAGAGGCGGACGTTGCACAGGGAGGGCCACGTTCTTTGCGACGGTGGCCCAAACCGGCCCACACTGTGCCACTGGTTAGAGCATCCTGGTTTACAACAACTGCGAGACTCTACGCGGCAGCGTGACAGACGAAGCTGCGTTATTTCTTTAGACTTGGTTCATCGTCATTGTCATCATCGTCGTCGTCATCGTCAACGTCGTCATCGTCGATGTCCCACGGCTTTAATCGCCATGCAGTCCGCGTCTCGCTCCTCACTCCACTCGGAGCTCGCAGCTCGCGTTCCGGGTCATCGCCACTCAGAGCGTCATTCTCCTCTCCCCCAGGCGAGTGATTCTCCAGCCGCGCAAAGGCGCTGGGAGCCATGGCCGGGCGAGTGTGCAGTTTTCTGAAGATTTTTCTGGATTTTATAAAGATTTTTTTTTATCCCGCAATGTTTATTTTTTTTCGCCCGAACTCTTCACGTTACTCCATTTTTGTTTCGTTTACCAAACAAATCGAACCACTCGGACACCGACAGAACGTGACGGTGCGAATCTATTGCTATGAAGATTGGTTCACTGGTTAAAAACAAAAACTACTTTTAACTTAACATTCACCGCTTGCTGCTGTGCCCGTGTCAGACCGTAGACGTTTGTAAAACCAGTCGGTAACCTACTTGCCGTACCTCCTGCTACTGGCATCACATGAACCCTGCTGATTGGAGTGTCCCCTGGACGTCCTCGCAGCTCCGGTTCGTCTGAAACTCGCTTCCTCCTCTCTCGCTGTGCCGCACATCGGCGTTGGTGTCGCCGCTTCTGTCAGAACCTCAACACCTTTCCCTTCCCTCATTTATTCTTCCGCCACCTCTGAGAGTCCCTGTTAAAGTTAAAATTGCTGAATTGAATCGAACGAGTGAACGGATGAAACGAGGTGCTTCATTTACAGAAACAAAAAAATACTTTTAGTCGAAAAAGAGTTCCATCTCAACGTGAGCTACGAACGCTGCACACGAGCCCACCGCACGCGTGGCTCTACATGACCGCAATGAAGAACGACGACCCACATCGCTGTCACGGGACGGAGAGCGGCGCCTGATTAAACTAGGGCAAAGTGCTCCTTTTAAACTTCAGAAGATACGTAAAACGACAAATGTAATAATTGCTGCCATTTCTGCATCGCAAATAAGAGAACTCGATTTCACGGTCGATAAAATGTCCCTCGTCGATTTGTTTCCAGAGCGTCGGCCTGCGTTTAAATGTTCAAAGTTGGCAGTCATCGGAGGAGATCACGATCCAAGCCCCATGTTCACCATCGCCATCACCGCCATCGCCGCCATCGCCATGTTCGTCAACATGAACAGCATCAGTAATCACGTCAAAATCTACGTCGTCGTCGTCACCGCCGCTGTGGTCATCGTGTGGACTTCCGCTCGCCCCTTGGGCAATGCCACCGAGAGCGGGCGGAAGACGCCTCCCAGGGCGAAGACGACCCAGAGGGTCGGTGCTCTGAATCGGCTCTGGGGAGGAGTCCGCGTCGCTGCTGCTGCCGCTGCTGCCACCGCTGCTACCACCGCTGCTGCTGCCACCGCTGCTGCTGCTGCTGTGTCCGATGGATCGGCGAAGCAGGCACCTCGTTTCCTCAACCTCCTCGTGCAGAGCGCGGAGGGACTGGCCCAGAGGAGAGGTCTGCACCATGGCCAACACGGCCGGGTCTGCGGTGGGGTATGTGCATTGTCGTCATCGTCATCATCGATCATCGTCGTTCTTATAATGAGCAACAATCGTGGCAGGGTCATCGTTTTCATGAACAGCAGTAGCAGCAGTATTAGCAATGAGAACATCACAATTGCCATCGTAATGAGATCATCTTCATTACAAGGGGAAAAACAACTGTAATCGGCAATGGCCCCATGGCAGATGTGTTGACGAGCGAGTTCAGTACTTGTGTTGTTGTTGTTGATGGTGCTTGTGCACCACTGCCAACATAACAGCAGCAGCAGGATCGCCAAAAGATTTGTAGAATCATCAACAGTGTCGTCATCTGGGCCATGGGCCAGAACAGGAACTGGTTAACACCGAAGGTAACACGATTGTCTGCACGTGGCCGCTCAGGGTGCGGGCGCGAGGCGGTGGGGTTGTGTTACCACGCGTCAGGCCGCTGAGCGCGTGCAGCGCGGCCTGCAGGAGGCGCGGGTCGCTGCGTCGGCGCGACAGGAAGTCGTCGAGCGTGGAGATGACGGCCGGGAGGTGCGGCCCCAGGTGCTGGGAGGGGAAATCTGAGCAGGGCGGGCACCACACACGACGAGCAGCACACGGCGCCACACGTCACACAACACGTCACACAACACGTCACACGTCACGTCACACAACACAACACGTCACACAACACGTCACACGTCACGTCACACAACACGACACATCACACAACACGTCACACAACACGTCACACAACACGTCACACGTCACGTCACACAACACGTCACACAACACGTCACACGTCACGTCACACGTCACGTCACACAACACGTCACACAACACGTCACACAACACGTCACGTCACACGTCACGTCACACGTCACGTCACACAACACGACACGTCACACAACACGTCACACAACACGTCACACAACACGTCACACAACACGTCACGTCACACGTCACGACACGTCACACGTCACGTCACACAACACGTCACACAACACGTCACGTCACACGTCACGACACGTCACACGTCACGTCACACAACACGTCACACAACACGTCACGTCACACAACACGTCACACGTCACGACACGTCACACGTCACGTCACACAACACGTCACACAACACGTCACACAACACGACACGTCACACAACACGACACGTCACACAACACGACAGACGACACGTCACACAACACGTCACACGTCACGTCACACAACACGTCACACAACACGTCACACAACACGACACGACAGATGACACGTCACACAACACGTCACACAACACGTCACACAACACGTCACACAACACGACATGACAGACGACACGTCACACGTGACGACACGTCACACGTCACGACACGTCACACGTCACGACACGTCACACGTCACGTCACGAGACGAACGCAGATGAGAGAGTCGCCACTCCTCCCCGGCGAACGCCGCCACCCAGGGCTTCGTTCCTCACTCGGGACTTTTCCGGAACGCCGCTACTGACCTGGACTAGAGATTATCGGCGCAAATGAGCCGCCGCTCAAAGTGACACGAGCCTCTTCGGGAACTGGATGCAACTGAGAATAATATCACGGCACGTGGAGCGAAACGTCGGACATCATGCCGAAAAACACGCGGCACGGCCAGAAAGCACATCGGGGGGACCGTACGGTCGTTGCATCTTTGTATGCGTGTGTGCATGTGTGCGTGCGTGCGTGTGCGTGTGTTTGTGCGTGTGTGTGTGTATGCGTGCGCGCTACCTTCTAAGAGTGTGGTGGTCAGCGTGTTGCACCACAAAACCATCGATCCAAGTTCATTTGCTGCTCACCACCAATAACAGTGGAGAATATGTGCACCGGTCCTGGGCCTCACCTAGGTGGACTCGGCCTCAAATGAGTACCCGCTGTGGTGTGTAAATATCGCCACGAGGGAGACAAAGGCGGACCGGGCGTGGTGCTGGCCACCCACCCCCTCGTGTGCCGTGCCGCGGGGGGGTGGGTAAGAGCACTTGCCCCAACGGACTGTTAAGGCTATGCGGGGGATCTTTATCTTTTGCGCCACCTTCCAAGGCCAGGTGGCAGATGACGTCCATTGCTTGGATGCGCCCCTGGATGTGCGGGCAGTGAGCCGCCATCTCCACCACGCGAGCGACCGGGCATCCTGACGAGTCCAGCAGCAGGCGCCTCCTCACGGCTCCTGAGAAATCAGCGGGGCACAGGATCCGACTCTCAGCCCTCCCGTCGCCGCACGGCCGGCAAACGACGCGTTCGGAGCGTCGTGCCGTCGGCGTCGCGCTCGCGAGACGAAGGACCGTCGGGCACGGCCGCCCGTCGCCGCCGTTGGGCGGAGGACGGCGCGGCGGAATGGGATCGACGAGGATCGAGCTCTAGAGCAGCGCTCCGCGACCTCGCTCGGTCCTCGGACGGTCAACGCCAAGAAGGGCGTGCGGTGGGGAGTGCGGAATGAACACCGAAGTGCAGAAGAACGACGGGAAAGAGAGAGGACGAGATGGGCAGCCGCCCAGCGATTCCGATGAACGCCAGGAAGAAAGGAGAAGGAGTAAATCATCTTGGTCGCTGCAACATGCTGCAAGCCAGGAACATCCATGAGAATCTCACTCGCCGCAGGCGGGAGAAGCACTCGCGGGTGGCCGTGGAAGCGGAACGCGAGCTGCGAGTGGAGCGAGAGGCGGACTTCCTCTGCGCATGATCAACGACGATGATGACGACGACGATGATGGCGGTGACGATGATGGCGATGGAGATGAACCAAGTGTGCGCCACTTCAAGGGGACCGTGCCGAGAAATAACGACATTGATCTCACCGTCATCGCAAAGCTTGGCCAATGAGGAGAGAGTTGCAAGGAGAGCTTCCTTCTGACTGGCTGCATCCAGAGTGCCCAGCAGCTTGAGTAGCACCTCCACGCACCGGCTGCTTAGAAGCACCTGCAACGGTACGTAGGGCCACGGTTAAGCCGATTGGCGGGTGGCGTGTGGTGTGGCGGTGAAGTGTGGTGTGGCGGTGAAGTGTGGTGTGGTGGTGAAGTGTGGTGTGGTGGTGAAGTGTGGTGTGACAGTAAAGTGTGGTGTGGTGGTGAAGTGTGGTATGACGGTAAAGTGTGGTGTGGTGAAGTTTTGGCGTGATGGTAAAGTGTGGTGTGGTGGTGAAGTGTGGTATGACGGTAAAGTGTGGTGTGGTGAAGTTTTGGCGTGATGGTAAAGTGTGGTGTGGTGAAGTTTTGGCGTGATGGTAAAGTGTGGTGTGGTGAAGTTTTGGCGTGACGGTAAAGTGTGGTGTGGCGGTGAAGTGTGGTATGACGGTAAAGTGTGGTGTGGTGAAGTTTTGGCGTGATGGTAAAGTGTGGTGTGGTGGTGAAGTGTGGTATGACGGTAAAGTGTGGTGTGGTGAAGTTTTGGCGTGATGGTAAAGTGTGGTGTGGTGAAGTTTTGGCGTGATGGTAAAGTGTGGTGTGGTGAAGTTTTGGCGTGACGGTAAAGTGTGGTGTGGCGGTGAAGTGTGGTATGACGGTAAAGTGTGGTGTGGTGAAGTTTTGGCGTGATGGTAAAGTGTGGTGTGGTGGTGAAGTGTGGTGTGGTGGTGAAGTGTGGTGGTGAAGTGTGGTATGACGGTAAAGTGTGGTGTGGTGAAGTTTTGGCGTGACGGTAAAGTGTGGTGTGGCGGTGAAGTGTGGTATGACGGTAAAGTGTGGTGTGGTGAAGTTTTGGCGTGATGGTAAAGTGTGGTGTGGTGGTGAAGTGTGGTGTGGTGGTGAAGTGTGGTGGTGAAGTGTGGTATGACGGTAAAGTGTGGTGTGGTGAAGTTTTGGCGTGACGGTGAAGTGTGGTGTGGCGGTAAAGTGTGGTGTGGTGGTGAAGTGTGGCGGTGAAGTGTGGTATGACGGTAAAGTGTGGTGTGGTGGTGAAGTGTGGCGGTGAAGTGTGGTATGACGGTAAAGTGTGGTGTGGTGGTGAAGTGTGGTATGACGGTAAAGTGTGGTGTGGTGAAGTTTTGGCGTGATGGTAAAGTGTGGTGTGGCGGTGAAGTGTGGGTGCTCCCGCCTCTTCCAAGATGTCTGGTCAGTGTGGGAAAGTAATGAGGTAAAAATCCCAATAATAATAATCATAATTACCTCGTCTAATGATTAATTGTATCTGGCGTCGTGAATGCAAATTGCATCTCCCAATCGCTGAGGAGCCACAGACAAGCCGCGAGGCTGCCAGGCGGAGATCGCTCTGCAGTGTTGCCCCCACGCGTGCGACAGTGCAACGCTCTATCCCGCGCAGAAGGGACAGGTGACATCAGCCCGCACCTTGCTGGGCTGCATTCTGCCGGCAGGGCCAGGGTGTTGCACCCCGCCGATGCCCACGGGAAGGGAGGAAGGAGCCTCACAACTTTGTAGTCATTTTGTGCGGCGATCCACCAACACTCGCTGCTGCATCCTGCACAGCGCTGCTGCTGCTGCTGGACTAGAGGCAGCCATTGCCCGGCGCTGGGAGTGAGGGGTTCTCTAGAGCTCTCTCTTGGGGAGGCCCTTCCACCAGCAGCGGCATGATCCGGCAATTGCAGGGCTGCCCCTTTACCTTTGAGGATAGGCCTCTTCTCGTCGTAGCGGGGGAAACGCGGTCCATCCGTCCGCACGATTACAGGAGGTGGCTCGTGCTTCTGCTGTCCCGGGGCCTACCCCTGGGACCTACCACCGGGCCTACCTCTGGGGCCTACCCAGGGGCCTATGCTCACCTGCGAGCCGCGGGCCAAGCCGAGGTGTCCGACCGCGGCCGTGCCGTTCACCACCGCGTCCCGATTCGCCCACTCCTCCGCCAGCACGCGCGCAAGCGCCTGCAGCATTCCGTGCTCCACCATCACCTCCTGCGCCCCGCCAACACAAGCGCACGTGCACACACGTGACCACACGCGCACACATGCACGCGGGAAAACACGCGCGCACATGCACGCGGGAAAACACGTGCGCACGCGCCAACACGGCCGCTGAGCGGTGGTGACCACGTCTCGAATTGTTCACCGCACGCGCCGTCACCGGCATGGCTCGGCTCAGCTCCTGCAGTAGAAAAACAACAACCGGGGACCTCGTGAGCCGCGCCAGGCTGGCTCGGCACAGGCCCGGCTCGATTGTGCGGTGGTCAAGGGCGTGCATGAGTCTCTCGCTGCCCCCCCACCGTGCTGTACCTGGAGGTGAGGGTTGGAGGAGAGGTGGTTGAGCAGGGAAAGTGCCGCCCCCCTCGCCGCACTGCTGCCCGATCCCAGGATGCCGTGCAGCTGAGGCAGTGCGTCCATGGCAACGAGCGTCAGCTGTGCGGGTTCTGCGGCAGGGACCACAAACAAATTCAACGGTCAGGTCGCGGTCCCCTCCCTGTGCCAATGAAGGAACGTGAACAAGGAAGAAGAAACGTGCATGCGCATGGATTGCGTTACGCACTCCTTTGTAGTTGATGAAATGAAATTATTTGATCAAAAATAGTCACGTTCATTTCAAGTCCGAGGGCTGTCCTGGGCCTTGACGTTTTGGCCTAGGCCTCCCCGCTCGGTCTGTATGAATTGCGAGCACTGCAAACCAAACCAATTCACTCTACGAAAATGAAACGCGAGTGAAATGGTTTTTAAACCTTACCCTCCGTTGCCAAAACGCGACAGCATTCGCACGCTTGGACGCACACCTGCAAATACACAGACAAAACCGGTGACGCATTTGCCGTGTTGTGTCCCGCTGTGTTAATGATGTTGACGAGCCGGCTGTTGGACAGGCTTTGACTTGATTGATCCTCACCAACAAGGTTACGGCCTTGTAATAAACCAATGCCAGCAGTCGCCCTGGACCACATTGCTCGTGGCGTGTTCACACCAGCTTGCGACGTCACCGCAGTGGCATTGTGTCAAGAGGCCCGCGGGTTTTGCGTGCGACTGCGACCGGGCCGAGCGACGCTACGTCGCTTGTGTGCGGACGTCTCCGCACCTCCCTCGCTTACCACCCCATGCGCTGTTTGTTATGTATGTATCCCGCTTTCTTGATCACATGTCATTTCCGGTTGCGAAGAGTGACGACGCAAGACAGATCTGTGCTCTCCCGTTGCCCAGGTGGTTGCTGTGCTCTTGCCCAATCCTGGCTCAGACTCCATCAGTCGAGCAGAGACAGCTAAGAAGGCTGTCTCTGGAAGGCTGTCTCTCTGGTGTAGGCCAATCAGTTGCACAGACAATGCAAATATTATTAGAGCAGGTTTGCTTTCATGTTCACCACAAGTACTGTGTGGTTAAGGCTGACATGATTCCTTGTTTTATTGCCAGAAAGGGTAAAACCTGTTCTTACTCTTCATACTTTGATACCGGTGAAAAGGTCCCATGATGAAGTCTCGTCTCGTCACAGTCGGCCGCGCATCCCGACTTCGGTGGCAGCAATCATCATCATCACCAGGCTCGCGATGATTTCTGGCTATTGCCGACTCAGATTTTTAAAAAAATCGACTACTATTTTCACCACCGATACCGTTTGCAAAAATAACCACAGCCCCCCACCCCAGCACCTACCCCCCCAGCCCCCCGCTCAAGGCCCGCCGCGACTCGTGTGCCAACCTTCTCGACGGACGACGACGTGAGCGAGAGGAGCGACTTCACGACGAAGCGGTCCCCCATCGACAGGAGCTGCGCCCTGCTCTGGGCGTCCGCGGACAGCAGCGTCAGCGCCGCGCAGCTGCGGTGCTGCACTCGGCATCGCGGGCGGCGGGGGGAGAGAAGGGGGAGAAGTGCGTTCACACCTGCGCAGAGGCAGAGGCGCAGCCCTGCAACTGCCCGCCTGCTCCCACCGCTGACGATGGACGAACCTCCACTGCGGGGAGCTCGAAGAGGCCGATCCTTCCGCCGACGAGACGTCTCGGAATAAGTGGGAGTTACCTCCCCCCGCCAGTCGCGACCTGCCCATCGGGCTGACTGTGGTGAACCCCATTTATGCCGTTGGGTTGGTGGGGTGGGTGGGGTGCGTGGGGTGGGTGAGGTTGGTGGGGGTGGATTTAAGAAACTTGCGCCGCCGTCGTTTGAACTGCCGTGCCAGAAGAGGGAGTTGAACCGGCAACCTCCGGATTGCAAGTCCTGGGGGCTCTCACGACTGAAGTGCGCGCCAGGAAGCGTGCAAAGAAGCGTGGAGAGAGGTACACGCTTGGAATGGCGCTGCCAGCGCACTGCCCTGTATGTACGTAAGCACGTTGAACTTCTTTCACACCCGTGCGTAGCCAATCGTGCAATGTGGTTCCAGCCGTTGGCCCAACGTTGGGCCAACGTTGCCATGTGTTACTGGGATGGCGAGGTGGGATGATGGACGAGTCAAGATTTAGTGGCAGGCGCGCAATGGAAAGTGCGCAGGGGCTGGGGGAGACATTTACATCGCAAGATGGAGACAGGCGGCGGCTTGGGGTGGCATTCGTCCAGCAGTGGATTGAGCATGGCTGGCGGCGACGACGACGACGCACACTCGAGTGAGGTGAAGATGAGGAAGCGACGACCTCAGCCTTACCTGGACCTCTGGGTCCCCCGACTGTAGCAGCAGCACAAGTACAGGCAGGGCCCCTTCGCTGTGCAGGGCTGCCCTCCCGGTCTCTGCGCACACACGCGCACAGGAAACAAAGATAAAGATGACCCATGCAGTCTCTACCGAAGGCTGTTTAGGGCAAGTGCAGTTGAGCGAGCACGTGTGAAAGCCGGCACGGCTGTCCGAGGCGTGTCCTGGAGAGGCCAAGTCCCCCCACTGTTGTCCCCAGCTGTTCCCGTTGTGTTTTATTCTTCTTACTTCACCACGGCGGACTCTCATCGAAGTCTTACTCAGCCTACAATGGAATAGACAGTGTGCTAACCGCTGCGCCACCGCTCCCAAAGAGGCCACATTGGCACACGTGCGAGGCCAAACACATCACTGTCTTAATGGTCACGAGTTATTTTCCCATGAGAGCCGGAATGCATGCTCGGATTGTTTTTCCAGGTTGGTCCTCGCGACATGGGGATGTGTGGCCAATGCCAGTTCCACTGCGTGTGTGGGTTGAGCTATGGGAGGAGAACGGAGCGCCCGGTGGAGACCCACACAGGATGGGGTGAAGAGAGAGAGAAGACAAACTTTACACACTCCCACACTCCCACACTCACGCTGCAGGGAAGAGCAGACTACACAAAGACAAAGATCCCCCGTATAACCTGAAGACTGTTGGGGAAAGTGCTGTTAGCGAGCACCGATGAAGGCCGGTACGGCACACGAGGGGGTGGGTGGCCAGCACCACGCCTGCCGTCTTTGTCTCCTGAGTGGCGACGTGTACACATCGCACCAGGTACTCATTTGAGGCTGTGTTGACCTAGGGGAGGCCGATGACCGGTTCAGATATTTGTCGCCGATATTGGCCGTGAGCGGGCATTGAAATCGGGGCGCCGGATTCGTAACGCAGCATGCTAACCGCGACACTACCACTCCCCAACACACGCACACTGCAGAACGAGGGGAGAGCACACTTCACGCTCTGTGCGTAAGGAGGGCAGAACAGACACGTGCCACACGAATGTTGCCACTGCACCGCCCTGTACGTGTACGTATGTTGGACTTCTTTCGCACCGTGCGTAGCCAACCGTGCTCATCGGGATGTGCGGGTGAAGGAGAACAAACTATAAACACAAAAATCCGTTCTAAAAAAATGAGATGGTGGTGTGGCCAACACCACGCGTGGCTGCCTTTGTCTCCCCAGTGTCGCTGTTTACCACACCGCACCAGGTACACATTTAAGGCTGCGTCGACCTAGGGGAGGCTCAGCGCCGGATCAAACTCTGGTCGCCAGACTCGTACGGTGTGCATCACGAACCCGCCAGTGCGCTAACCACTGCGCCACCGCTCCCCCCTGGGAGCGAGTGCACAGAGACAGACGTACAGACAACAACAGCCCAGCTTTGTCAACCCGTAATCCTGTACATTGGGAACTTGAGTTTTTAGGTCCATACGGCGTACGAGATTTATTGGGGGTCTGAATTGGTCTGTAATAAGGTCGGGGCACTGATGAGGGGTCTGAGGGGGACGAGAAACTGGACCCCCTCGCCACGAACTCGCGCCTCCCCGTGCCACGGGGCGCACCCCGCGAGCCGCCCGCGTGCCACGCTCGTCCCGAGCCTCTCAACAACAACAGCAACAACAACACACGAGGCTTGGCAGGAAAACGCGAGGACGCTGCCAGCCTCCAATGCCTGGCCAGGTGAGAACAAAGTAGCACACACAGACACACACACACAGACACACACACAGACACACAGGCACACACAGACACACACCGACAGACACACACAGACACACACACAACACAAACACACACACACAACAACAACCGCCATTCGCCACTAAGTGGCGGTGACGTCACCACGACGCTTGTGCCAGGCTATGTGCACCTTGAGGCTACGTGAAGTGTCGAACGCCCGCTGGCAGGTCACGGGGCAGACCCAGGTGCCACGGGTCGACTGACTGAAATGACTGAGATGAATGGCTGATGCACCACCTGTGCCCCCTACTGTGCCAACTTGCTGTGCGTAACGCAACCGATGAAAATATATTGCCGCTCGACTGATTCGGAGACCTCTGCTGTTAAACCGGAGCCGGTCATGAGCACACTGCCCAGGTATGGGGAACTCTCCACTCTCTCCACAACTGCCCCATCACCGATTGGGAGTTGTGGGGGTGGAGTGTCCGATGGTACAAAATACCCTGGCAGGTGCTTAGTTTTGTTGGGGCTGATGGTAAGGCCCCACCTCTTATTGGCAAGCTCCAGGTTTATCAGCAGCGCCTCCAACTTCTCCTCTGAGTGAGCAGCGATTACCAGATCATCGGCATACATAACGTGGTTGAGCAATAGGGAACCATCCCTTGACCGCACCCGGGCATCGATCAGCCTCCCATTATATCTGTACCAGATGGACACACACAGACACACACAAACACGCACACAGACACACACACAGACACACACACACCCACTGTGTGCACCCAACAAACCCGTTCCCGAGTGTAGCGCGCGGTCCGCCCTGTTCTGGCTGTCGTCTCTCGCGATGACTCTCACCGCGGGCGGCGCCTGTCGGCTCGTCGTGTGTGCAGCTGTGTTGTGTTGGGGAGCGGTGGTGGTAGCGAGCAGGGCACCGCGCTACGAACCCGGCCGACACCGGCGATGATTATCTTAACCGGTCCTGGGCCTCCCCTAGGTCGACTCGGCCTCAAATTAGTACCTGGTGCGGTGTGTAAATATTGCCACTGGGGAGACAAAGGCGGCCACGCGTGGTGCTGGCCACCCACCCCCTCGTGCGCCTTCATAGGTGCTCGCTAACAGCACGTGCCTCAACAGTGTGTTAAGGCTATATGGGGGAACTTTCGATCTTTGTTGTAAAGTCTCCAACTCTTTATGATAATCCACCCTGCCTCTCTACTGTCTCTCTCTGTCTACGTGCCATGGACCAGGGCCGTTGCCCGAAACGTCGCCGATGTAGAGATGTTTTCTCGGGCCACACGGCGCGTGCCGTCGTTGGCGGACACGTTGATGTAAGGAGCAGCGAGCACCACCACCACCACCCCCACCACCACCACCACCCCCACCACCACCACCACCCCCACCACCACCACCACCCCCACCACCACCACCACCCCCACCACCACCCCCACCACCCCCACCACCACCACCACCCCCACCACCACCCCCACCACCCCCACCACCACCACCGCCCCCACCACCACCGCCCCCACCACCACCACCGCCCCCACCACCACCACCCCCACCACCACCACCACCACTTCCACCACCACCACCCCCACCACCACCACCACCACTTCCACCACCACCACCCCCACCACCACCACCACCCCCACCACCACCACCACCCCCACCACCACCCCCACCACCCCCACCACCACCACCGCCCCCACCACCACCGCCCCCACCACCACCACCGCCCCCACCACCACCACCCCCACCACCACCACCACCACTTCCACCACCACCACCCCCACCACCCCCACCACCACTTCCACCACCACCACCCCCACCACCACCACCCCACCACCCCCACCACCACTTCCACCACCACCACCCCCACCACCCCCACCACATCCACCACCACCCCCACCACCACTACCCCCACCACCACATCCACCACCAACACCCCCACCACCCCCACCACCACCACCACCACCACCCCCACCACCCCCACCACCACCACCCCCACCACCACCACCACCCCACCACCACCCCCACCACCACCACCCCCCACCACCCCCACCACCACTTCCACCACCACCACCCCCACCACCCCCACCACATCCACCACCACCCCCACCACCCCCACCACCACATCCACCACCACCCCTGGCACCACCACCAAAGCCACCAACCTCACAACCACCACCACCCCTACCACCACTACCACCATGCCCACCACCACCACAACAATCACCACAACCCCCACCACCACCCCTACCACCCCCACCACCACCACCACCACCACCCCCACCACGACCACCCCCACCACCCCCACCACCCCCACCACCCCACCACCCCCCCAGCACCACCACCTCCAACACCACCACCACCCCCACCACCACCACCACCACCCCACCACCCCGCGCTAAATGCTTTCAAGCTATCAACTCCGGTTCAGTGATTCTGCACTTGCTCTATTACTATAGTACTATACCGCCTTCAAGTTTTACAAACGACTGGGTGTTTAAGGTTAGCGATTTGTCGTATTATCTGTCTGTAAAGCAAATGAAAAAATACAATTACTTTACTGTGCAAGTCAAAAATTAGTGTTTTAATATTTGTGTGTTTTTTTTATTCGGGCCTCTTTATAACATATGCTACAGGCCCCGCACTATCTTAATCCGGCACCCCCACAACCACCACCTCTGTCAACTCGGCTTTAAACGAGCACCTGATGCGGCGCGTCAAAACACCAGCAGCGGGATTACGAATGTGGTTGAGCACGCCACGCCACGCCACATTGGCGGGCCATGCCACACCACATTCGCGGGCCATGCCAGCCTCTGATCGGTTCCTGCAAAACGGGTGCCGCGGCTGGCACGCGCCAGGCCAAAGCGCTCGCGAACCCGGCGGAGGGAACTTCCCGGTGCTGCCCTCGGGGGCCGCCGCAAAGGAGCGTTGTCCCGGCTTGCTCAGGGGAAGGCTGTCACCTTTGACTGAGTTGACAGCGACGCGACTCTCTCCGGTTCGTCTATTCTCTTGTCAGGTCGCAGGACTAATGGCGTTTTCTCGGAAACTTGAAGAGAGTGACATTTTGCAGGTGCAAAGCAGAGAACAGATTGCGAGGAATTCAAACGATTTGAGCTTCAAGGACAGTAATTTCGGAGGTGGGTGGGTGGGCAGTCCTCGTTTGGTCACGCGAATGCTGCGTCCGTGCTGGCGTCGGAGACGCAGCCGCATGGGAAGACGCTCAAAGAGTCGACCTTTGTAGGACGGCGACGAAAACATTTGTACTGACCGTGAGACGCGACCTTACACCGTTTTGAAGGAGTACTGGTCGCCAGGATTTGGACAAAGCCACAAGGCTACGAGATATAAAAATAGTATTATGGTGAACGCTAATTTGTGTACTCTGATGAAGATGGACCATAGGCCAAAACATCGTCTATTAGAAATACATTTTTTGCGCTTAAGGCCACACACAGCGTTATTTATGAATGTTGATTGTTGTTGTGGGTTGTGCACCACTTCCGACGCAGCAGCAGTATCACCATCAGATAATGTGTAAACAAAATTATATTCCTACCAGAATGTGGTGTGTGTGTGCTAGTCCATGTGCACGAGTAGTTATACGCGTTGCTTGTTATTCATGTTAACAATTCCGCTTGTTTACCCAGCAAAGTCTCGCCGAGTCGCACGATACTTTCCCACTAGGTTCCTGCAAAACTGCTTTTGCTGTTAATTTGCAAAACACTTTTCGTTCAGCCTATCTGGGATGTGTTGGCGAGTTGCATTCTGTGCGTGTCTGTTTCAGTTGTGGGAGTGAAACTGGAGAACCCGGAGGAAGCCTACTCAGAACAGGGGGAGAGAATACAAACTCTACACACACTCCCACAAAGACACAGATCCCCCGTGTAGCCTGACAGACTGTTGGGGCAAGTGCTGTTAGCGAGCACCTTTGAAGGCCGGAACGGCACACGAGGGGTTGGGTAGCCAGCACCATGCCCGGCCGCTTTTGTCTCCCTAGTCGCACCAGGTACTCATTTGAGGCTGAGTCGACCTAGGGGAGGCCCAGTACCAGTTCAGATAATATTTGTCGCCGATATTGGCCGTGAGCGGGAATCGAAATCGGGACGCCGGGTTCGTAGCGCAGCGCGCCAACCGCTACGTCGCCGAATCCCCTGCGCCGCCTCGCCGCCCCCGAGACAAACAAATTGCCCCGCGGCTCTTGCACAGCGCCGTGGTGGCTCCGATGGGACTGCTCGCGCGTTGGGGGGTTTACTCGGTCGGAAGCTGGCACACGCGCACACAGCGCCACCATCGCGAGCACCGCCACCGCCGCCGTCGCTACCGCCACCACCCCATCCGCCACCACCCCATCGCCACCACCGCCCAGTGTGAAATGTATGGCTTGTAGAAATAGCGACGGCAAATAAGGGGCCAGTTACGAGGATGACACCGCGTGGAGTTTCGCCGGTACGCAATCGGGATGTGCGCGTGTGTACGCATGTACGTACGTCGGAGAGCGGCGGTGCAGCGGTTAGCGCACTGCCTTACGAACCTGGCGACCCAGAGATGATGGCCGGGACCACGCCCTGCCACCTTTGATAATAATCAAAGGCGGCAGGGCGTGGTCCCGGCCATACCACCTGCTTGTGCCACAATGAAGATGAACTTTTCCTTTGTGTTCATATACATTGTGAGTTAGTGAGTGGTGTCGATACCCGCGTGAGTGAGTGAGTGAGCGAGCGAAGGAGTGGGTACCCGTATGAGTGAGCGCGTGAGAGAACGAGCGAGCGAGCAAGTGAGTGAGTGAGTGAGCGAGCGAGTAGGTACCCGTATGAGTGAGTGAGTGAGCGAGCGAGCGAAGGAGTGGGTACCTGTATGAGTGAGCACGTGAGTGAACGAGTGAGCAAGTGAGTGAGCGAGCGAGTAGGTACCCGTGCGAGCGAGCGAGTGGACGGCGGTGACCGCGCTCCGCTGCACGGGGAGCTCGTACGACTTTGCGAGCACGGCCAGAGACGCGACGACGCCTGCCGCCACCAGCTCCCGCTCGCAGCCTCGGCCTGCGCACCACCAGCACCGCCGCCGCCACCACTCATCAGAATTCCGCTCGCACACAAAGCTCTCCGGGACGGAGCGGTCGGCCGCGCACCGGACTTGTGACCCAGAGGTCGCCGGGTCGACTCCGTCTCCCGCCGCGGCGGCTGAAACGACGGCGCGGGTTTCTGAAATCCCCGCGGCCGCCTCTACCCACCCAGCGGTGTGGACGTGCGGCGGCACAGTCGTTTGTTGGGCAGGTGGCGTGTGCTGGGGTAAAGTGTGGGTGCTCCCACCTCCTTTAAGGTGGAAGTGGAGGCCAAAATACGTTTCTCTCTCGACCTACGCCAAGTGAGGGCCCTTCCGCCAGCAGCGGAGTGCTGATAATGATGACAGTGACGATGATGATGATCTTGTTGATGTTGATACTGTGGGTGCTGCTGTTGCAAGCGGTGATGATAATGGTGTTGATGATGACCGCAATTATAATTGATGCTGCGTCTGATCATGCTGCTGCTACTGATGATGACGACAGTGATGGGGATGCTGATGATTATAATCATTGCAGCTGCTGCCACTCACTGATCATGGTGGTACTAACTGTTTGTTGTGCGAGAGGAGGGGGGGGCAACACTCTAGCCCCGTACAGATGCTTAACAAATGGTGATGAGTCCGCAGTTTGTTGCACCGCCTCCTCGTGGCGGGCCAGGGCACGGCACCTGCACGGCGCCCACGGGGAGGGAGTTTCGCAGCTTCCGGGCGGTGATCCACCAACCCCCGCTGCCTCCCCCGCACTCCTGGGTGATCGGCCACGTGCCGAGACGCCGCCGCCCGGCTAAGATCACGACGGCAATGACCGCCGTTGGCGACGCTGGCGCTGGGGCTGGCGCTGACGCCGGCACTGGTACCTGTGTCGAGGAGCGTCCCCAAGCAGACGCACGCGGACGCCTGCAGCGCCGTGTCGCCACTCTCCAGCGCGTCCACCAGCGCGCCGCCCGCTCCGGCCTGGACCGTCACCTCCGCGCCAACTGCACACCAACAACGCCTCGTTAGCCACTCGCGGCACCACCAGCGCCGCAACGGTTTTGTTGAGTCAGAGAGAGACTTGTGCCATTGGCAGAGCAGAGGGCAGAGACGACGCAGGTGGAGAGATTGCCAGAGAGGCGTGTGCAACGTAGTGAGTGCAGGATGGGCGGGTGACGGTCGATCGCTGACAACGTGAAGGTGGCTTGGGCAGGACGTGTTCGCTTTTAGAGAAACGTAAGAAGGCCCCAGCACATCGCGCCACGCCACAACGCGAACACACAGAGGTATTCTGGGCCTCTGTCGGGTCCACTCAGCCTCAAATGAGTACATGCTGCAGTGTATCCTAGCCAGGCCAATGCAGGGCCCTCATGGCGCCGTTGTTTTCCACCGGCAGTTTGCCGTGCCGAGCCCCCGACAAAAGACGCCTGAAGCTGGCTCGGGGGCCAAGCAGGGCCAGGGGCGGGGCTCACGAGTACACGGCATCACTGCACTCTTGGTGGCACGGCTCGGCTCTGCAAGTGGAAAAACAACCGGGCACCTCCAGACTCCCGCGCCGGGCTGGCTCGACACGGCCTTGGCGTGGTTGCGCCGGTGGAGAATGGGTGTACGGCTAAGTGAGGGGTGCGTGTGAGCGTGCATGTGAGCGAGCATGCGTGCATGCGTGCGTGTGTGCATGCGTGTGTGCGTGTGCATGCGTGTGTGCGTGCGTGTGAGTGAGCGAGTGCCGTACCGGCGCGATTCTTGAGCAGATGATGCAGCGCTTCGCACGCGACGCTCTGAACCCTCGCGTCCTCTGACCGCAGCAGGGACAGCAGCAAGGGCACGCTCTCCTCCGGCAGCGTGCAGCCAGCTGCTCCCCAAACAGCAACAGCAGCCGCAAGAGCACCTCAACCCCCGAGTCGATGTGAGCGGCGGTGTCTATTTAAATATGGAATCTTTATTTGGGTTTTATTGTTCTAGAAGTGGCTGAGTGGCTCAATGTGTGTGTGTGTGTGCATGTGTATATTTCGGTTGTGGGGAGCGGTAGTGTAGCGGTTAGCGCACTGCGCCACGAACCCGGCGACCCGGGTTTTACTCCTGCTCAAGGCCAACACCGGTGACGGTTATCTGAACTGGTCATGGGCCTCCCCTAGGTCGACTCAGCCTCAAATGAGTACCTGGTGCGGTGTGTAAAAACATCGCCACTAGGGAGGCAAAGGCGGCCGCGCGTGGTGCTGGCCACCCACCCCTTCGTGTGCCGTGCCGGCCTTCATACGGTGCTCGCTAAAAGCACTTGCCCCAACAGTTCGTTCCAGGCTACACGGGGGATCTTTGTCTTTTTGTGTGCAATTGGCTGGGTCTTGTAACCCACGTGCCCAGCCACCGCATGCCCAAGCAGCTTCTGTTTTTGGCCGGATAGAGGGGGTTGACTAAACGGGCGTGGCACGGGCTGGAGATTAAGATCGAGATGTCATCGTAGCCACAACCTGTAACTCCACCACCAGCACATCTCACACCTGTGTACCCTCGCGCCAAATCCCACAGTTGCTGCACCGGAGAAGACGCAGCGACCTCCAAGACGTGCCCAGACAGTCTGCCACCGTGTGGCCTTTAGGTCTTCTCTCCCCCTTAGTTGCCAGGCTCTTAGAGACCACTTCAGGCACAAGTAGATGCACCTGCCAGTCACCTCTGTCAGTTTACCCACAACACCTGGGTCTGTCCTGCCAGTATCAACATCAAGAACCTGGAGAACCCGGAGTAGACCCACAGAGAACATACAAACTCCGCGCAGAAAGGCGCCCGGGTTGGGAATCGAAATCAGACGGTTAATGCGACGCGGCACAAGTTTCACCGCCGCCCTCCTCGTGCATGGCTGCAACGCGCGCGGGCGGCTCACCGGTGCGGCCGGCGTGCAGGAAGTAGACAGCCGCGGGCTCCTGCGCTCTCGGCTCGGAGGACGAGGCCAGGGCCGCCAGCCACTGGAGGCGCTTCTCGTCCAGGGAGCCCCCCGGCTCGCCTGCTGGGCACACGGCACACGGCGCTTGTGCCACTGCCGGTGGAAGGGCTTCCACAAGAGGGAGCCGATATTGTTGTCGGTGGTGGTGGTGGTGTTGTCGGTGGTGGTGGTGGCGGCGGTGGTGACGGTGATGGTGGTGGTGTTGTCGGTGGCGGTGGTGGCGGCGGTGGTGGCGGCGGTGATGGCGGCGGTGGAGTAGGCGTGAGGCTATGTAACAACCCTGGGCATGGCTGACGGAGCGAGGGCTTGCCAGACCACCATGTGTGTCCCGGTTGAGCCCCCAAGAAATCCAGTCGCTTTAAACTCAACACAGTTGGTGTCAGCTGGTGGCTCGGCTCGGCTGGTGGCTCGGCTCGGCCGGTGGAGTAAATAAAATATAATAAATAAATAAACGACGTCCCGGCGCCTCCCGAGCCAAGCTCGACGTGGTGGAGCCCCAGCGCGGTGCGGCTGTGCGGTGGAAAAAAAAGAGGCGGGGGGGGGTTGACCTCACCGCTCTCGATGCTCCGCAGAAGCTGAGTGGCGGCCGACAGCTCGAGCGTAGACAGATCCTCGCCAACGCCGGCAGCAGGGGGGGCCTTCAGCAGAACCTCCTCCGCACGGCTGTCTCTGCGGCCAGCGGTGCTGTCGGCGTCGTCGCTGTCGGTGTCGTCGCCGTCGTACTCGCGACGGAGGCCTCCAGCTCCTCCTTCCCCCGCTCCTCCTTCTCTCCCGCGGGAGGATCCCGCGCTGCCGCTCCGGCCCCTGCCGCCGCCGCCGCCGGCCGCCCTCCCGAGCGCCGCTCTCTTGAGAAGGGCGACGCCGCGGCGCACGCAGCGTCCGCCGCCGTCCACGATGCGCCGCAGCAGCCGCAGCAGCGCGGCGAGCAGCTCGCCGCAGGCCTCGCACGGGCGGCACGGGGACATCGCCGAGCGCGGTGGAGGCGGGTGGGGGTTGAGATGTTGCTGGTGACGGTGGAGGAGGTGGAACAGTGGTGGTGGTGGTGGGAATATAACAGCTGTGGTTTTGGTGGCGCTGGTGATATTGGCGGTGGCAGGTGGTGGTGTTTGCAGGAGTTGGAATATTGTTGATGGTGCTGTTGGTTGTGGTGGTGCCAGTGATGGTGGAGCTCTAGATGGTTGTGGTGGTGGTGCTGCTAGAGGTTCCTTTAATCCCACTTGTTTTCGTCGGTAACCAGAGCTAAAGACAAAGCACAAACAAAAGTAAACGTCAGGTGTGGATGTGACCATAACAAAGACAAACAAAGACAAAGATCCCCCATGTAGACCTAATAGACTTTTTGGGCCAAGTGCGAGCTCCTCTGAAGGCCGGCACGGCACACGAGGGGGTGGTGTGGCCAGAACCACGCCCAGCCGCCTTTGTCTCCCCAGTGGCGATGTTCACACGATGCACCAGGTAAGGCTGAGTCGACCTAGGAGAGGCTTATTACAGGTTCAAGATCATCGTCAACGGTGTTGGAATTGAACTTGGGTGGCCGGGTCCGTAGCGCAGCGTGCTTACCGCTCCCACAACGTACACATGCGCAGCGGCAACGTGATGGAGGGGTTGGTGGACGGGGGTCATCAGCCATGATCGGTCCACTGCTGGATGAAGGTCCCCCCCTCTCGTGAACGCGCAAAGCGATAATGCACGCGAGCCCCATCTCGTTGCTTGGTCTCAATACTGCAATCGATTTTATTTTGTTTTTTTTTAACATCTAAAATATTTGTTTTATCATCTTGGCTCTGTTCTATGAGCCTGAAGGTGACATTGGTCGTTTGCATGCGATTTGCATTCAGTGTCAAAGATCCCTTTTCGCGAGCGATTAATTTTATTCTTTAGTACGTAGCCTTTCACGGCCGACGTTATGATTCACAGTTGTTGTGTTTTGTTTGGGTGAGGTCGCGTGAACGATATGTCGCGTGAGCTCGCCGGTGAGCTCAGCTGCTTCGCGGTCGCGAGTTCGATCCCCGTACGGTCCACCGGGATGTTTTACTTTCCCCGCAGCTCCGATAATGATCAGAATCAGAATATATGTAAAGCTCTTTTTCGCAGATGTCCAGGAGGGGTGGGTAAGAACATTAAAACAACAAACAGTACAAACACTCCAACATGTTAGTAGTGCAAAGTGCAGGAGAGGTCAACAAATCACACAAACACCTACAGATACAACACTCAACCATCCCACTCCTACCAGACACAGCCCACAGAGGTGTTCACTTATTCTTCAAAAGCGACCTGGCCACAAATGATAGCTCAACAAAGTGACTTATTAGCGGCGGTTGGCTATAGGTACGGTGCGAAAGAAGTTCAACGTACACACGTGCGTGTCATAAAACCCTCCTCCACCCGACAAGGGCAATCAATAAATGCGTCACTTGAATCGAACGTGGCCGAGTTTATGACAGCTCCGGTGGTAGCGGTGGCGCCACCGAAACCCGTGTTGTTGCTGCTGCTGCTGGAGAGGAATGTCAACAAACGTTCATGTCTAAACTGTCGACAGCACAAAACAAATAAATGACGCCACAACTCGAGTAACCCGTGCTGGGAGAGAGACGTCCCCCCCCAACTCCGACGCCGGCGCGGAGTGAACCCCCCCCCCCCCAAAGTTGCTGCCGATCCAGAGAGTTCGGTGCCCTCCCCGCATGTCTTGATCCATCGATGTCCCCGAGTGTTCCGTTAACCCCCCTGAATCGCGTGAAAGCGCCGCTGGCGGACAGCTGCCGCTGGCCGTGGGTTTCCTGAACATTTTCACGGAGTTTTCTCAAGACGTCTTGGAATAAACAAATAAATCAGCCGAAGCACAAATACGACTTCAACTCGTCTGTCAACAAAAAAAATATAACAATTCATCTTCAAGGTTTCAAGGATAGTCCTGCGATAAGTTTTAACCAACATCATTACCGTCCACTCGTTTAGCCAGCAATGGCTCGCCGCGTCTATTTTAGTTATTTTGTGTGTGTTTCCCAATTAAATTACTCGCGAGTGAGATATTTCTAAACGTGGCGAACTTGCACCGTTGACACCGGCACCCCGAGGCCCACCCTTGTGAAAGGCGCCGCGGGCTCTTGCACGCCCACTGTGAAGCGGACGGCGGCGTAGGCCGTAGTCTCCGTGCTCTCTGTTGGTCAATACCGCGCCCCGTATTGAGCCAGGGCGGCCAGGACGATGTTCGAACCGCCACCGCTGTGCCGACCCCTCGCCCCCGCTGCCGGCGGAAGGGCCTCCGCTCGTGGGGGGGGGGGGGGTGGGCTCTGGAGAAAGTGCCTCGACGGGGCGGGCGGGGGCCTTTGGCCTCCTCTTCCACGCTGGCCAGAGGTCTCGGTCGGAAGAGGGTGGGATTGCTCTCACCCCCCCCCCCCACCGCACGCGACCTGCCGATCGATTGAACGGCGGGCGCGCTTGGAAGGACGAGTGTCACCTGTCTGGCTCGGTCGGCCTTGACAGGCATTTGTCAGCGCAGCCTCAACAATGATCACTTCCACGGAGCAGCGTCTCGGGTGACAGACGCACGCACAGCTGCCGTGCGGCTGGCTGGAGGGGGTGGTGGTGGTTGCTGTTGTTGTGCGGGTCCAGGCACGATCTGAGAGCAGCAACGACTGAATGACACCTGGCTCGCACCTGGAACACCGAACATATGTCACACGGGCAACATTTACCTTTGCCGTTCATCTGACACAAACAAACACGGCGCCGCGTCCAGCTGATATATGGTGGCGTCTCGTGTGGCGCGTGCCGCCCTCTCTCCCGATCCCCCGCTGGACGAGGGCCGTCTCGGTGCGACCCACCAACCCCCCCCCCCCCGCCCAAGTCGCTAGGCAGCTGCCACGGGTCGGCGAGGTGAGCAGTACGGCAAAATATGAAACTGTTGTACTGCACTGCACTCGTGGCGTCTACGCTCCCCGACGTCGCCAGCCTGCGCTGACCAGCCTGGCGAGGCACGGTCACAGAGCCCGGCACGGCTCCGCACGGTGTGGGGAGCGCCTCATCCAGCAGTGGATTGATTAAACGCGCTGTCACGGTCGAGCGTGGTGCTGGGTGTTTTCGAACACCCAACGCGGTCACGATTCAGGGAGACAATTGCATTCAGGGTTTTGATGTTATTACTTTTATAATTGTTATTGTCTCTCTCTGTCAGTCCTGTCGCCTCCCTGTCTCTCTCGTCGCTCTCTGTTCCATTAGCCTGCAGGTCATATTTGCATGAAATGGAACCTATTCTCGCATGCACGATTCAACCTATCGTGAGTGCAAAAATTTATTTCAATACATGATAAAGTTATTTATATACACTTAGACGTATAAGACAAAGATTGCTGTTAGCGATCACCTATGTGTGTATGGAGAACTTATTTTGCACCGTACGTAGCCAACCGTTCTAATCGGAGGTGCGGGGTGGCAACGACACCTATGAAGGCCGGCACGGCACACGAGGGGGTGGGTGGCCAGCACCACGCCCGGCCGCCTTTGTCTCCCCAGTGGAGATGTTTACACACCACACCAGGTACTCATTTGCGGCTGAGTCGACCTAGAGGAGGCCCAGGACCAGTTCAGACAATCGTCACCGGTGTTGGCTACGAGCGGGACACGTAACTCGCCGGGATCGTAGCGCAGTGCACTCACCGCTGCGCTCCCGACAACAACCACCACCATTCACCACTAAGTGGCGGTGGCGTCACCGGGGGGGGGGGGATACGCCAGCGATTGCAGGGCTGCGCCTTTACATTGCAGAGTGGGGGGGGGGGGGGCTGCCGCCAGCGTTCTGCTGTCGTCACGGGCTGCCCCCCGCGACAGTCAACCTTGGGGAGCTCACACGTGACGTCTGCTGTCGCCAGGCCAGGTGTTGCACAACGACGGCACGGATTATTGTTGTTGTTTGTTACCGGCGGCGCAGACCACCGTTCTGAAGGGGGGGGGGCGAGCACAACAGAGGTAGGTCCTCGGCGAGTCGAAGCTTGAAAGCCTCGCGGCCCCATTGGGGTGATAATTATCACGAGATGACCACCGCTCATTACAGGTTAAAGGTCAAAGGGGTGGAGACGCGACCCCCCCCCCCCGACCACCACTCTACCCCGGCCCCTGCCACCACTAGGACCGGTCGGTTCGGCTTGCGACTGAACGATCTCGCAAAAACACAGCAACGAAAAAACGTTAAAGATTCCCATCTGGTGTTATTGTTTGACAGTCTGCACGTGATATGCAGCAAGAGGTTGTACAGAAACTCCCATCAAACGCATTTATCACAGGATCTGTGAATTGTTAACAGAGCCATGCGTGCGTGTGTGTGCGGGCTGGCAGAGGTTAAAGTAAGGGAGTGGTGGGAGCAGTGGTTAGCGCGCTGCGCTATGAACAATACCGACATCGGTGACGAATATCTGAACCGGTCCCGGCTCTCTATCCAGGTCTACTCGGCCTTAAAATGTACCTGGTGCGGTGTGTAAACATCATCACTGTGGAGGCACGGTTGGCCACGTACGGTGCGAAAAAAGTTCAACGTGCAGTGCATAGAGGCGGCCGGCCGTGGTGCTGGTCAACCATCCTTCTCGTGTGTTGTGCAGTCGGCCTTCGTAGGTGCTACTCGCTAACCGCACTCGCAGTCTGTTAAGGCTATGCGTGGGGTCGATGCCTTTGTAAAGGTGCAGCCATGAAATATCCTGCTCTCGGCCCCTGCTGGCCACGAAGGGCCCTCCACTAAGAGTGGTCCCCTCTGGAGGAAATGTTGGCCTCCTCTTCCACCGCTGCTCAACAATGACGCGTGAAAGTGGCTGGGCCTGGGAGGTTGTGGCCGTCCTTGTCAAGGATGGGGCCAGGAGCGCGACGAGCGTGGGGGGCCGGCAGGGGGTGCCTTGCCCCCCACCCCCCGTGGCCAAAGCTACGAGTCGAGGCCTCCCTCTTGACAACCACCACGAGAAGTGTGTACGACAACAGCGTACAAACAAAAGACTTGTTACGTGTTAAACTGACTAACCTCTATGGGGAGGATACTTTTCTTAAAAGACTTGTTTTGCCAAGACGGAGCGCCCCTACGGCGTGAAATGTTCGAGACCGTGAGCGTAACGATGCGATAAGGCGAAGGGGAGCCGCGATATTTAATAGCCTCGGGGTCCGATCGCGCGAGACAAATCAAATACTGGGGGGCCCCCCGACCTGGGGGGCCCCTCTACCTGACCGATTGCCACCACCCCCAGAGCTGATAAAGTCGTCGTCACTCACCCCACTCAATGGGGGCCATACCCACTGTGAATGGGGCCATACCAGTCTGAGTCTTGAAACTTCGATTCCGGCAACAAGTCCTCCAGCTGATACGCCGGCCTTAATAGGTGCTCGCAAACAGCAACTTCTCGCCGAGAGTTTGTACGGCTCAATGGGGGGTGGGAGGGGGGCTTGCACCGATCTCTTAATCCTCCCGAGATTTCACCGCAGGCCGAAGCCGCGGAAGCTGCCACCGGCACCCCAGTGCCGCGCCTCGGACGCTGCCGCATCAAAGTGTCCCCGAGGTCAAGCTGGCCAGGGCCTTCAAGTGCATCTCCCGCGGGGTGGCCCGAGTCACTCGTGGAAACTCCACTCTCCTACGGGAGGACCCAACGAATCCGCACCGAAAAACACTACAGAGGTATGTGTTTTGAAGTTGCAAACTCTCTACAGGGCGCTACGCATGACCCCCCGGGGTTAGAATTCTACGGCGATTATGATCTCACACCGGCACAGCATACCACACAAAGATCGCCTGTGTAGCCTGTAACAGACTTTTGGGGGAAAGTGCTGTTAGCGAGCACCTATGAAGGGCGGCACGGCACACGAGGGGGTGGGTGGCCAGCACCACGCCCGGCCGCCTTTGTCTCCCCAGTGGCGAAGTGTACACACCGCACCACTTACTCATCGATACAGTATAACACACCCACACACACGCACAACGCAGTGTTTATTTAGACTCACTGATGGCATTTTTTTTAGAAACCAGTCCTTGAAACGAAAGTGTATCCCACCTCCAGTGTAAAGCGGTTTCAAATCGACGCTGACGGCCCCGAACCGGTGGTGGAAATTCCACATTCCCATGACGATAACCAGCGATTCGTGAGCACGGGACAGCGCCAACAGTGATAAAGTGTGGATGTTCTAAGGCATCTCAATGAGATGGCCATTTGAACGAAGAAAATAAATCCGCACACGCACTCGTGTACCCGAGTAGCTGGTCTCGTCGGAACACCGTGGCAAGTCTCAACAAGGCCTTGGGGCCCTCTCTCAAAGGGCACACTCCTCACAAGACAAAGGCACCCCCGTGTTTTTGTTGCCTCCTCCTCCACCACGGGCGCTGTGAGCGATGAGCAGGGCAGGACGCGGCGCCCCAGGGGCGTTGCGGCCACCACCACCGCCGCCGCCGCTGTCACCCAAAGTGCCGCTTGGTGCGCGAGACCGCGCGAGCGCCGCGTGGGGTCAAATCCGCTGACATTACGCACGGTGCTTGTGGGTTGTGTCATGGGGATGTTCACCTTCCTCGTGGAGTAAAGATACGTCGTTGTTGTTGTTGGCTGCCCGCTATTGTTTTGTTTACTGACGCTAAACGTTTGCTTCGTTGCGTCCCGACAGAGCCGGGAGTAACCCTCTTTACCCCCCACGGCACGCGTCCTACCTGGCAAGTCGGCCGTGGTTGTACCCACTGCTACTGATTGCTGCGCGGATTTAATACAAACACAGAACTTTACCCCGTTGTGGCGACTGCCGCCTCGGGGAGTTGGGATTGGACCGGCGTGCCGTGGATGGATGGCACGTCCATCCTGCTGCTGCTGACCGCAAGTCCAGCTCCGGTTCACGCAGCGCGCTAACCACTGCGCCACCGCTCCTCTCCCAATCGTGTACGAACTTGCAATAGGCGTAAACAAACAGTGGCGTGTGCATGTGTCTGCTGTAAAATGCTAATTGTGTGCAATGTTGCGATTGTACCACGAGTCAAGGTTTATGGTGGGAAATTAATGTCGCACCCTGTCTCCAACGTACTATGCGCTTCCCGCTTGACTATCGTGGTGAAGTATGGTCAAAATAAACCCCTTCCCCCGGCGTGGGGGGGGGGGGAAGCCCCCTCATCTAGCAGTGAATTGACCAAAGGGCTGGAAATGTTCGTGTATATAGCGAACGTCGTGTGTAAGTCGATGTGTCGGTGTGAGGTGTGTGGGGGTGTGTGTGGGTGGTGTGTATGAGGTGTGTGTGTGGGGGTGTGTGGGGGGGTGTGGGGGGGTGTGTGGGGGTGTGTGGGGGGGGTTGTGGAGGGGTGTGTGGGGGGTGTGTGTGAGGTGTGTGTGAGGTGTGTGTGTGGGGGGGGGGGGGTGTGTGGGGGGGGGGTGTGTGGGGGGGTGTGTGGGGGTGTGTGTGGGGGGTGTGTGTGAGGTGTGTGTGTGGGGGTGTGTGGGGGGTGTGTGTGAGGTGTGTGTGAGGTGTGTGTGAGGTGTGTGTGTGAGGTGTGTGTGTGGGGTGTGTGTGTGAGGTGTGTGTGTGGGGGTGTGTGGGGGGTGTATTGGTGTTGGTGTGGTCGCGAGCGCGCTGCGCTCCAAACCCGGCGACCCGAGTTCCATTCCGAACTCACGGCCAACACCGGTGACGATTATCTGCACCGGTACTGGGCCTCCCCTAGGTCGACTCAACCTCAAATGAGTAGCAAGTCCGGGCGCGGTTGCGCCAGCATGAACCTGCGGCTATCGTGTGCCGTGCCGGCTAACAGCACTTGTCCTAACAGTCTGTTAAAGGCTATACGGGGATCTTTGTCTTTGTTATTTTGCATGTGCGTACGTGTAGCGTGTGGCATCTATGCGTGTATGTGGTATGTGTGTGTGTGGTGTGTGTGTGGTGTGTATGTGTGTATGTAGTGTGTGTGTCGCGTATGTGGTATGTGTGTGGTGTATGTCGTGTGGTGTGTGTGGTGTGTGTAGCGTATGTGGTATGTATGTGTGGTGTGTGTGGTGTGTGTATGTCGTGTGTATGGTGTGTGTGGTGTATGTGGTATGTATGTGTGGTGTGGTGTGTGTGGTGTGTGTATGTCGTGTGTATGGTGTGTGTGGTGTATGTGGTGTGTGTGTGCGGTGTGTGTGTTGTGTACGTGGTGTGTGTGGTGTATGTCGTGTGTGTGTGTGGAGTACACCACTGCCTACCTTACACGCGTGCAGGGCCCGCACGTGTCGCCTTGTGGTGCTGAACAAAGACTGACAGAGCCGAGCGAGCGAGCCAGAGTCATTGTTCGCGTGTTGCAAGGGCAGACCCATTGACAGTGATGTCACTGAATGTGTACGCCTACTCTCTTGCTCTGGCTTCAGTGGACGGTTCAAAACCAGGGCTTAAATTCGTCTCCCTCTCTATTATGTTTCATTAATGGAATCTTTTCTGCACCCAGCCGCCGCCGCAAGGGGAGAGAGAACACATTTCCAGAGCTCAGCCCTGGACAGCTTCGGCTGCAATTTGAGCCTCATCTCGAAATCGCGTGTGGGGTTTTTTGTTCTCGACTGCCACAACACCGTAACGCTACCCACGAGTACAAAAAGGTTGTAGTTGGGCACGGCGCAGCCCTGAAATTGCCGGTACACGCCACTGCTGGCGAAAGGACATCCACGATCGGGGGTTTTTATTTTATGGCTTAGCGACCTGCCGACGGGCTGATTGCGGTGTGGACGCTCGTGCCGACGGAGGTTCGAACCGGCGACCTCTGGACTGCTGTTTCCGCCAACACCACGGCCGCTTCTCTTGAGGGCTAAAATCGGACTCCCAGGTATATTTGGCGAGTAACCACCCATTAAGACAAAGACCCCCCCCCCCCGTAAAGCCTTAACAGACTGTAGGGGCAAGTGCTGTTAGCGACAACCTATGAAGGCCGGCACGGCACACGAGGGAGTGGGTGGCCAGTACCATGCCCGGCCGCCTTTGTCTTCCCAGTGGCGATGTTTACACACCGCACCAGGTACTCATTTGACGCTGCGTCGACCTAGGGGAGGCCCAGGGACCCGTTCAGATAACACGATGTCACACAATTTTTGTTCATGGGTAGTCAGTGTTATTTTCTAAATGCTTATGCCTTAAAGGTATAAAAAATGGCTATTATTCCCCACAAACTTTGCTTTTGTGACCAGGGCTTTATGTGAAGGAATAACACAAATGCACACCACGTTTTCTCATTGAAAATAGGTACATTTCAAATAGCACTGTCCTGTTCACAAAAGCAAAGTTTGTGGGGAATAATAATAGCGATTTTCTGTACTTTTGAGGCATAAACAATTGAAAAATAACACTTAGTACCCAGGAACAAAAATATATATATATTTTTTGTTACACAGTGTAATCGTCACTGGTATCAGCCTTGAGCAGGAATCGAACTCGGGTCGCCGGGCTCGTAGCGCAGCGCGCTAACTGCTGCACCACCGCTCCCCACACCACTCATTAATGACACACACACACAGCTTAGCAATAATATTAGAAACGCAGTGGTGTTACCAGCTGGACAGTATTGTCCTCGAGTAACCGATTAGTGCGGCTAAGATGCTCGCAGTGGCGGGTTCCAAAATGGTCTATGGTCCGTTTTGGAGTGGCAGCTCTTAAACTAGAAACAACAGAAAATATGTTTTGTGAAAAATGCAAAAAAAATCACGGACAGACGAGATGACAGACAACCGTGATAACCTCCGATTAGCACGATTGGCTACGTATGGTGCGAAAGAAGCTCAAGATACATACATAAATGTAATCAGGATAGCAGGAAGGTTAATACAACAAGAACATTCATATACGAATAAGTAGAGTAAGGTAGGGTTAGATGTTTGTTTGGATGAGAAAGCAAGGGACGACATGTGAATGTGGTTTTCACTGGGAACATTAGAGGTACCATAAGAAGCCGGGGAAGATAGCGAATTGTGTTACTCGAGCAATTTCAACAAACTGGATAAGAATAATAATTTACATTCATAAGCAATCGTTGGATATCAGCAAGAAAATCTTAAATTTAATACGGTGACGGACAGGGAGCCGCATTTTGAACACTGCAGGCTGTTTGGATGCAACTTGGCAGGAGAATATGTTGCAAAGTCGCTGAGTAAATATCGACAGAGCCACGTGGAAGGATGGCCATGATTACTGACGACACAGGAGGTAGTGGGTTTGATCCCGACACTAACGCCTGCTGTATATTTGTAGTTTGCGTGTTCTCTCTCTCCCCGTGGTCGCGTCGATTTTCCTCTGGGTCCTGCGGGGTTTATCCCCTCTAAGACGTTTCAGAATCAACACGCGTTTCGAGTAATTGGCTGCTGCCGTGAATTTCCACGCGATGAAAATCCACGTTACTTGTGATGGCCAGGTCTCTTCTGTAAAAGAGATACGTAGCTCAAGTGGGGGGGGGCACTTTCCCTGGTTAAGAACACAATTGAAATGACCGAGCGGCCCTGCTTGTGGCTGCGGAGCGAATGGCGTGAAGTGACGGGCACACCCAAAATCCCGTTAGGCGGTTCGTCAAATGGCCCAGTTTAATAGCTGCCACATTACCCGACGCTGCGAGGCGCTTCATCTTCCACGTTGTGGAGCTTGCGGTGGGACGCTCCCCTTTGTCCGCAACAGAGATGAATGCGGACGTCCTCTGTATATAAAAAATAAGAATAGGGTTTACCCTCAGTTTAACACGTAGGCTTTCGCGACCAATGTTATTCATAATCAACGTTTTTGGGTTTAGATCGCGTTTATTTATAAATGTGTCGTAACTCTCCACCACCCGACACGGCCAATCAGTAAAAAAGTGTCACGTTGACAAAGACAAATAGTTCACTGCTTTAGCCTAACAGTACTCAAATTGTAAATGTTGTGGCTTCAACACACCGGTGGGCTAAAGCAGTGAACTATTTGTCTTTGTCAACGTGACACTTTTTTACTGATTGGCCGTGTCGGGTGGTGGAGGGTTACGACACATTTATAAATAAACGCGATCTAAACCCAAAAACGTTGATTATGAAAGGTTTTACCCTGTCTGCCAATACAACAGGTTGTTAAGATGTTCACACACCAAAAAAACACCTTTTGTAAGGAATCAAATCTGCATTAACCATACACAGTACTTGTGGTGAGCATGCAAACAAACACCCTCTGGTAATTAATAAATGCCTTGTCTTTGAAAGTGATTGGCCGACACCGGAGACGGCCTTCTTGATGGCCGAGTCTCGCCAGCCAGAAAAGCGAACAGTACAAAGCAGCTATATCATGGGACCTTTCATTGGCAGTATAAAAATCTGAAAAATAAGAATAGCGAATAGGTACCAGGATATAACATCTTCTGTTGTTGTGCTCAAATTCTATGCTCCCACTGTCAACAACCCACAACTGACCAGCGTGGTGAAGTATGGTCACGCCACACCCCAACTGCGCCGCGAGACCCCGTAGGGAGTGTTATATGTTAGAGCAGATTTGTTTTTATTGTTCTTGTGCGCTGTTGGGTTGTGTAGAATAGAAACAACATAAGTAATTACAATTCACGTCTCCTTCGCACGTGCGTTTCGGCACGACCAGCGTGCGATTAAATTTCGATTTAAAGCTTTCGTGACTGCAGGGATTCATCTTCTTGGTTCCTTCGGTAAAGTCACGTAGAATGAAAATTAAAAAAAACATAATAAAATAATTCTCACGACGTTTCGGCCACAACGCAAGCGGCCGTCCTAAGGTGGAGAGCAGGTCTGTCGAGAATTATTTTATGATGTTTTTTTCCATTCTACGTGACTTTAACGAAAGAACCAAGAGGATCAGCGTGCGATTGTTTATTAGACATCCCTCCCATCAGTGGCGCGGCCTCCTGGGAGCGCGTTACATGTCCAGCGGCATTGCTTCGAGGCAAGCGACACTCTGAGCTGGCTTTGACACGCGGGGTCTCATCGTCAGACATGACGCCCTCCCACCAAGAAGGCGGTGCGGCTGATGGGTTGTATAGACAAAGGGTTTTCATTTGCACCCGAGGAGAGACGGGCATTCGAAGGAGACATTGTCTGATTACATTCTTTTTGTTAAGGCGCTCTTCAACCCCCAATGCAGCTTATATATAAGCTCCTAGTTTGGTAGTGTCTCATTCTTCACCTGAAGACGGCTGCTTGCGTTGTAGCCGAAACGTCGTGAGAATTGTTTTATTATGTTTTATTTTTATTATTTTATTACTTCCCTTCTACGTGACTTTACCGAAAGAAACAAGAAGATGAATCCCTGCAGTCACGAAAGCTTTAAATCGAAAAATATTGTCTGATTATTTAATCGATCTCGTTGTGTGTGTATTGTAAATACTTACTGGAAATTGTAAGCCTGGCTCTGCTGTTGTGACCCAGGAAGTCAAAACTGGTTTCAGAGTTTGCTAGCTTAACACATCTGGCTGTCGCTGGATGATGCTGGTTGTAATTACTGGCGAGATGTCGTACTCAAATTGTAAATGTTGTGGGTTTACTCTCCAACACACAAGCGGTGTGCTGTACTAGTAACGAATTGGCATGTTCTGTGTACGTGGCAGACCTTACTATTTGGCTGTTTCAGGTTTAACGACGGATTTATATTTACGCAATCTAAACCAAAAAAACCTGTCTTCTTGGTTCTTTCGGTAAAGTTACGTAGAAGGGAAGTAATAAAATAGTAAAAATAAAACATAATAAAATAAATATATTATTTTATTTAAATATATTATTTTATTATGTTTTAGTAATAAAATAATACAAATAAAACATAATAAAATAAATATATTATTTATTTTAAATAAATATATTATTTTATTTTAAATATATTATTTTATTATGTTTTATTTGTATTATTTTATTACTTCCCGTCTACGTGACTTTACCGAAAGAACCAAGAAGATGAATCCCTGCAGTCACGAAAGCTTTGCATCGAAAAAAAAACCTGTATTATGGATAATATTGGTCGCGAAAGGCTACCACGTGTTAAACTGATGCTGGATATTGTCCGCAAAGACAAATGTTTTACTTTATATTTGAATAGCTATTCCTGCTTGTTTCTATTGTTTACCCCTGCAGGTGGATATACCGCCGCCCATCGCGTGCACCTTGCGATATTAACGCATTCGCTTGCATTATACTATTGTCGTGCAGTAAGTCAATGTAACACATCCTCTTATGTGTTTATGCCTTGTTGCACTTTGTCGTTATGTATTGTCACGCTGCATTATTCTACTCGGTGCAATATCGTGATTGTTGGAATTATTATCGCAATTAAATGTTTCTCAAGGGAACTATTTTATATTCTTGGTTCTTTCGGTAAAGTCACGTAGAAGGGAAATAATAAAATAATAAAAAATGAAACATAATAAAATAAAAATATTAAATAAAATAACATGAATCCCTGCAGTCACGAAAGCTTTAAATCGAAAATAATTTTTACCGTTTGCGTTTGTACCTTATTTTAAAAATGTTATTTAATCATAATCCTCACTTTAGTTAAATATTTCAAATATCATGTTGTAATATACTGTACATTATGTGATGTGTTGCCATTGTTTTTCCTTCATTATGTATTTCTTTATATTTTTCTATGCGACCTGTTACGTGCGTTGCGTTTGACCCGGTAACCTCTAGATTTGTGGTCGGGACCATTATAATTCAATGGCACCACACCTACTACCGATATGCTAATGTGACCGCTCGTTCATTTGCAAGTCACGCGTGGCATTATGTTAATTTTCACCTTCCACTACGCCCACTATGTCAGCTCCAAGCAACATCCGGGTGCTCAGCCACGGGCGGACGCCCCCCCCCACAGCCCTTCCGGCATCAACCAATCACGTCGAGATCTGCTACCCCCCCCCCTGGCCCTGCCCACCGCGGTGACGTCACCGCGAGGAGGCGGAGTCTGACCGAGGTGGGGGGCGGGGCCGAACGGGTCAATGATGGCGGACGTGGAAATGATGGCGGGAACGGAGGCGAATAAACAGCGGTCGATGGACGAGTTGAGCAACCCCGACGGCTCTGGCGACGAGAGCGTACGTGTTTCACCTCGCCGCGGTGGCGTTCGCGGGCGCTTCCCTCGACCGTCGCTTGCGCCGAGAGAGGTTTTAAAGGACCACGCGAGGGGTTATTTAACACGCGCACCCACGCGGTCTCGAATTGCCTAGTGCGGATAGGCGACCCCGTTGTTTTCCGCGCTTCTGGTTGGCTCGCCGGGTCACGTGGTGGTGCCTCCGCGCGTCCGCGATTGGTGGAGCTGCTGGGGCTCCTACCGGTAGGGGTTTGTCCCATGTACGGAATGTAAACACACGGGGATCAATGGTCGCGTTCCGTTGACGAGTCAACTCTAATTGTTTGTGAGCATGAAGCTGTTGTTTTATTAACTGTTTCAATAAGGTGTGTAATGTGTGCAAACGTTACCGAAGTTATACGGAGTAATGTGTCCCGGTAGCCCATGGCACGCTAATTGCTATTAACATCGCTCGCGTGCAGTAGTGCATTGGATAGAGTGGCATTCCTTTACACATTTAATGGGTTATTTAAATAATTTTGAATCATTACGTACATTGAAATGGTTCCCAGCTTTACACGCCGCCAAACTTGTGAACTCTGTCGTTTACGCCGGTCTATACGCCGTTTAGTAAATGAATGGGGGAGCGGTGGTGCGGTGGTTAGCGCACTGCGTTACACTATAAACCCAGCCACTCGGGTTCGATTCCCTGCCTCGGCTATCGGCGAGTGGTATTTTAACCGCCCCCCCGTCCCCCCATACATAACCCACACTGACCAGTGTGGTGAAGTATGGTCAAGCAAGCCACGTAACCGACACGGCGTGGGGAAGCCACCGTTCAGCAAGACTAAGGGCTAAAATGTACTCACATGGTTGTACTAAGTACCGTATTCGTTATCCACGTCTTTGTTCCCATGTCTGCGCTCCCTTCCTTCACCTTCAACGCGCACTCACCAGAGTGGTGAAGTATGGTCGAATATACTCGTGGCCGGACTGATATGGGGGAGGCCCTCATTCAGAAGTGGATGTTACACTGGCGAAATCCCTACACAATACGTGTGGAATCTGTACTACCAATGTGAATCTTGCATATAAAATGTTAATGCTGTAAAATGTAATATTATGGGTCTTTAAATCTCTTGACTAAAAAAAAATACACATTTTCCACACGTAAATTCCATTGAACAATCAAAATTACGTTAACCACCGTTATTTATTTTTTACAAAGTGATACATATTTTAGCGACACTAGAGAGGTGATGATGATGATGGGCAGAGTTATAACGGTTGCTTCTTTACGCAGGAGAGCTACACTTGAGGCAGAATTTTTTGTTCAGAAGCTTCCTGTATTTAAATGTTTGGCCAACACCACTTACATTTTGTGTTTTAGATATGAGAGTAAACCAGTCAAAGCGGAGGAAACCCATACAAACAAGGAGTGAACATACACATTCCACGCAGATAGGTGCCCGAGTAGGAATCGATCCCAGGATCTACTTTGTGAGGCACAGCAGAGTAGGCACAAGTCTTACCTGTTTTACGTGACAGACCTGACCAATTGGCTCAAATGTATATATGTATTTTTTAAAATGTATATTTACGCGATCTAACCCGAAAAAACCCCGATGGACAAGTGCAGCGGTCCCTAACCTTTTTGGCACCAGGGACCGGTTTCGTGGAAGACAACGATTTTCACGGACCGGGCGGGGGGGGGTCATCATTGGGTATTTCCCCCTTTTCAAAGAAGCTCTCCAGCGACGTTTGTTTTTTACTCATTTTGGCTAGGGTCAGCTTGTGGGCTTGCCAAAACTATGACAAGTGCGCAGTGGGGGAAAGAGGCGCGGACGGAAGTGGTCAATAATAAAATGATGGGCGGGCCACGCGCGGACTCGCCGCGGCCCGGTTCCTAACAGGCCACGGACCGGCCCGGGGGTTGGGGACCCCTGGACAAGTGTTACCACTGAGCCACCCTGCCACCACCCTACAGGGCTTAGAACCCTTCGACTTCCCATTCACGCGTCGACCGTCAGAACGTCCGCTCGTGAGTCGACCGCTTTAACCGCAGCACTCCTCCCCCCCGCCTCCACTTGTCGCTGGGCGAACGAATGTCCACCTCCGCTCACCGGCAGCCTCATTGTTGCACTCGCAGGACGACGGCGTGAGCACGGGAAGCGGAGCGAACCCCGACCGGCCGGACACTCCGACCAACACGGCGTTTGCGCCCGGGCGCAAGAGCTGGTGCAAGGGCAAGTGGAGAGCGAAGAAGTGCAAGTTCGCCTTCAAGTGCGTCAACTCGCTCAAGGTGCGGAGACGCGTGCGGCCCGGGTCGCCACGAACGCACGCACGCGTGCGCTCGCTCGCTCAGACCGCACGACGGCAAATGGCGGCCGCCATTCGCCACTGGTGGACGCGCTTCAGGCAGCAGCAGCAGAAATCGCAGGGCAATTTTCTATCCCGATTATTTGAACTTGTAACGCGCCATGCAAAATGTTTGCTCGCTCACGAACAGAGAAAATTTGCTCTTGAGCAGCGGGGAACCATAGGACAAGCGGGAAAAGGCAGCCAGGCTGTGTGCCGGTGCCAAATTCCCCCCAAACGCTGTCATCCTCCATATATTAAGATGTTGGCTAAATAATGAGTGCCTCCTTTGTTTTATCTCTCGTGTACGGTTTTGTTACCTCAGCATTAATGTAACCTCTTAATTTTCATTGAAATAGTATAATTGTGTACTGACATTATTCTTACACAGAGCTGAACGCATGCGTCGTGAGCATCATAATCGGGATTACGAATGTAACTGTTTACGACAAGAGCTCCTTGATGATTATTTATTCAATAATTGCAATTCAATTCAACATTGGATAATTTTTTTGGTATAGTCTTGCTCACTGTTAACCATTATCTCGACCGCTATATTACGTACAATTATAAAATAGTGCCTTTGAATAAAGGCGCTATTTGAATAAGGCACTATTTAATTTAAATATATATAAGATAAGTGTAACATCGTTTGCATAAAACAGGCACATATTTACATAATCCTGACATGCATGATTTGAAGTATGTGTTGTGAACTTAAGAATATTTGTGAAATCTATTTGCATGCCATGAAAGAGTTATAGTCTTCTTTGCTAGTTCGCATACCTGTCCGTGCCTACCTTATTACAGACCAATTTCGAACTCACTGGTCACCCCGTGCCCTTATCAGTCTCAACGTTTATCCCATCACAAGGGACAAACAAACAAATATACAAAAAAAATTGTGCCCGTATTGAAACGGCTGTACGCTGTATGGACCTGAAAACTAATTTCCCTATACAAGAAACAGTATAGGTTGAGGGGTATGAATTCGGCACCTCACTAACTAGTGTAGTCAAAGATGATCACGCTCAAGATGGTATTTTAACATTAAAACTCTTCAATAATAATGAAAAATGCGAACAGCCACCAGCACACGGCCTCGCTCCGACTCACACCATGCATCTGCCTCGCCGTCCAAAACACGGCGGGAAGAAAACTGCTGCGCCCCTTTTAACATGACGACCAAATGCACGTGCAAATATCATCTTGTGTTTGCAGTCTGCCAGTGCGGCCCACTCAGGTTTCTCGTAAGCTCCTGCGGCCTTGTTTGTACTCGCAAAACGTACTGATGATAGACGGACTTTGACATGCCCCCTTGATGTTTTGTCTTCGTCGTCCATGTCACCCGCCACCTGCTGACCGTTGACCGTTGATTTTCATACGTCGGTGGCCGTGTGGTTATTGCCCGCCGGATGCGCACGTGAACTCTTAATGAAACCAGGTAAATTCGTAAAGTTGTGTGTTCTTTTGTGCACAGGAGGACCATGGGCAGCCTCTGTTTGGGGTTCAGTTCAACTGGCACAGCAAGGAAGGAGATCCTCTGGTGTTTGCTACTGTGGGGAGTAACAGGGTAGGTACCATGCTGTGCGTCACACCACCTTCGCCACGAGCAAACGGCACTAAACACATAACCGCTTTCAGCCTCGGTCGAAAAGCGTGAAAAAATATAGCATCACGGTACTTGTTGTATTGGTGACCGGGCTAAGACCACCTCGCTGGATACTGCACTTACATGGTGACTGTGTTCCTTCCAGAGATCAGGATTGTTCTGACGGTGTTTAACGTAGCCTGGCTCAATATTTAAATAGTCCCCCGGACAGTATTATCGTACATGTCATTTACTTTTTGTGAGTTCTTAAATATATGCAATTGTTATCAGCGATAAGTAACGGTGGCGAGAGGTTAACTACCTCGCCTGGTATACAGGAGGTCGTGGGTTCGATCCTGACCCTGAACGCCATGTATATATTTGGAGTTTGCATGTTCTCCCTGTGGTCGTGTGGATTTTTTCTGGATCGTCTTCGTCTGGTTTTTCCCTCCACATTTAGAAACACGCGTGTAGAGTATTTGGCTGCTATAAATTTCCACGTGACAAGCCACGTCGTCGAGCTATCATTTGTGGCCAGGTCACTTCTGAAAAAGAGCTACATAGCTCAGTGGGTCTTACTTGGTAAAATTAAAATAGTTTTATAGTTGTTTTTTAAGTTAACAAACATCTCTAAATGTCTGTGCTCTCCAGTTACGGGGTAAAAAGTTGGGCCATGTCCTTGCCCAATCCTGGGCCAGCGAGCTCAAACATTCAAAGAACGAGACAATGGACAACCCGGCTTCATCACGGGTGGCTGAAATCCCAAATTTGAACCTGGGATGCCAGTGGTACAGGCCCAGAGGCGCCTTCGTGTGTGATTTCTAAGCACTGCTCTGCTGTTATCCGAACAGTAAACACGTGTAATCCATTGATTATATTTAGGAACGTGTATACCCGTGTTGCCCGTGAACCAAACCAGCCGGAATGTGCCCGAACTTGTTCGCACAAGCTAAGTAGTGGACGAGCCCGGGTAGTGCCTGGATGGGTGGCCACCATGCACGCCAGGTTGTCATAGGCGCTGCTACCCGGTGGACAGCAAACCCTTTCGTTGT
The DNA here is from genome assembly GCF_015708825.2 of Lethenteron reissneri. Taxonomy (NCBI): domain Eukaryota; kingdom Metazoa; phylum Chordata; class Hyperoartia; order Petromyzontiformes; family Petromyzontidae; genus Lethenteron; species Lethenteron reissneri. The sequence goes on from NC_083783.1 coordinate 10,800,563, forward strand.
ACTCAATTCCTGTGCGCTGCCTCTCTACACCACCCCGCACCTTTGCCGACCGACACTCACCGGCGGTGGTGAGGTATGGCGAGATAACCCGGATGGTGTGGGGAGTTACTCTTGTACGTGCGTTTGTATGTATGTATGTATGCGTGCGTACATTTGCATCTTTGTAATCCCCCCCCCCACCCCTCTCTGTTCCAGGTCACGCTGTACGAATGCCACTCACAGGGTGAGGTGAGGCTCATGCAGTCGTACGTTGACGTAGAGGTGAGTGGTGGACCCGGCTGCCTGACTTTAATCTTTGCGCGGGCGCCTTCACTGCTGCTGAAATGCCACTGCCAATGTCGTCATCATCGTCGTCGTCATCGCGCACGCATCGTCTCCATCGATGATTGTGATCGTGATTGGCAGTCATTTCCGCCGTTATCAGTCCATCGTCGTTATTGTCGTCATCATGGTAATGACATCAGTTGTCACTTTTTGATAATAACACCAGGGTTGAGCGATGGCGCGTTGAATACTGCACCGCACTACGTATCTGGTGACACGAGTTCAATTCCTCGCCACAGCGAACATCAGTTGCAAGTCCATTGTATAGAGTTATGGTTGTTTATAAAATTCCCCAGCCTTCGTTCTTTTCACCTCCTGTAAACCCTCTCTTTCCCATGTAATGTGCATGTTACAATATCAGCCTTTTTGGCATTCATAATTTGAGTTAATATCTATATTGTAATTGACCCCCACTTCTGGCAAAACTGATATTATTATACACCCACACGTGTGTGTTCACATATGTGTGTTCCACTGATTGGGGGAGTGTTGGCGCAGCATTTAACGCACTGCGCTCCAAACCAATTCACCCGAGTTAGATACCCGCTCGTGATCAATAGCAGTGCCGAATATTTGAACCTGTCCTGGGCCTCCCCAAAGGTCGACTGAGATGAAAGAAAACGAGTACCCGGTGCGGTGTATAAAACACCACCGCTGCGGGAGACAAAGGCAGCCAGGCGTGGTGTTGGCCACCCAGCCCCCTCGTGTGCAACGCCTGCGTTCCTAGGTGCTGCTCGCTACAGCAATTGTTAGCGAGCAGCTACAAAGTGTCCTTCGCACCTCATTGCCTCCCTAGTGACGACGTCACATTTATCCCTCTATTTAGAGCGAAACAGGAGGAGTTCTCCACAAATGTGACTGTCGCCTGATGATGCTAATTGTAATTACTGGCAAAACGTCATGCTCAAATTGTAAATGTAGTGGGTTTACTCTCCAACCCATCGGTGCGCTGTACTCGCACGTTTTGTTTACGTGACAAACCTTACTAATTGGCTGTGTCTGTTGGTGGCGGGTTTAACGGCACAATTATATTTACGCGATCCAACCCAAAAAAAACCTCTATTCTGGATAACGGTTCTTTCCCCGACGATCCGTTAAAGGCTGCACGGGCAATCTTTGTTTTTGCGTCAGTGCCATTGCACCCGCGCGTTTGGCTTCGCGTTCGTCTGCCCGCGCGCCGCGCACTCGTAACCGACACCGAGGGCGCACGCGCCGTCGTTTGCCCTGTCGCAGGCGGACGAGAACTTCTACACGTGCGCGTGGACGTACGACCGCAACACGAGCCACCCCCTGCTGGGCATCGCCGGATCTCGCGGCATCATCCGCATCATCAACCCCATCACCATGCAGTGCGTGAAGGTGAGCGTATAGCGAGCCCCCCCCCGCCACCGCGTGGAGTTTTGAGTCTCACGCCGATTTTGTTGGGCCACGTGAGAAGTCGTTTGCAAGGGCGATGTTTGCCGGGTCGTGAAAACGATGAACGCTAAACGGATAAAAGCACGGCAGTGAAGCACGATAGAAATCGGAGCAACCAAACAAGCGTGTCACATGAGAAATTGAAAATGTTGAGCAAACGTAAGTCGGTGTTAAATAGTAAATTTGCTCTTGCGCAAGTTGACTCGGGCAGATTATTTGTATTTTGATCGTTGCACATTTAAGTTTACTATTGTACTAATGTGTAAAAAAACCCGACTATATGATATGAAATGCGATTGAAAATTAACTCTCAAAAAAAGTGACGGCTCCGCATCAGAATTCCAGGTGTTTTGTGCCATCACCGGTGACTGTGTGCGCGCCACCGTTTCATTGTCGTGGGGAGCGGTGGGAGCAATGGTTAGGGCACTGCACTAAGAACAGCAGCGGCAGCGATATTTGAACTGGATCTGGGCCTCCCTAAGGTCGATTCAGCCTAATATGATGAACCAGTGAAATGTGTAAACATCAGTACTTGGGAGACAAAGGCGGCTGGGCAGTGGTGCTGACCACCCACCCCCTCATATGCCGTGCCGGCCTTCATAGGTGCTACTCACTAACTAACGGCACTTGCCGCGACAGTCAGTAGGGGGGATCTTTGTGGGCGGTACTGGCTGCACAGTGGTTAGCACACTGCGCTGTGGACCAGACGACTTCATTGATTGATTCCTGGCCACGGCCAACAACGAACGATGTTGAAACCGGTCCTGAGCTTCGCCTAGGTCAACCTAGCCTCAAATGAGTACCTGGTGCGGTGTGTAAATCTCAATACTGGGGAGATGAAGGTGGCTGGGCACTGTGCTGGCTCACACGACCCTCTCGTGCACTGTGCCAACCTTAAAAGGATCCACGCTAACAGAACGTGTCCTCATGGTGTGTCATCGGTAACAAATGCTCAATGTTTGACTGTATATTGTGTCTCGTTACTTTTCGTCGCGTATTTGTGCATCATGTTGCGTGTTTTGCGCGTGTCCGCACGGTTGCGACCTGACGCCTCGCTTGCCCGTTTGTAACCGGCCGATGTAATAACCGACGCTCAATAATCCCCCAGCACTACGTGGGCCACGGGAACGCAATCAACGAATTGAAATTCCACCCCAGGGACCCCAACTTGCTCCTCTCGGTCAGCAAAGGTGAGCAAACGGAGGCGGTGGCCCAATCCCAGCGGCTGGTGGCGGAAAAACTTTCCATCGCTCGTCTTTGGGGTCTGACCCGGCTGACTCTTTTTCTCCGCTCGCATCATTTTCGCCGTCATGGGAGACGCTTGGCTCTTCTTTCTCAACAATCCGCGTGCGGCTCTGAAGAAATTCGTTTCTTGCCTCTGGAGATCTGCTTTTTCGTGCGTTTGCTGGTTGCCTATGTACAGTGCGAAAGAAGTTCAACATGCAGTCCATACATATGAAGGGAGAGGGGGAGGGCTCCTCAATATTTTTAAACTCCACGGCGCGCACACTTCCAAGCCAGCGCACGGTCCATGCCGCACGCCGTTTGCCCAGCTGCGGCGCACGTGCGACCGAGGAAGTCGAGAGGTCCGGCGGTGGGAGCTGACGGCCGACCGCTTACCCTGCCGCGCCAGGGCCACCCAATGGAGAGGGGAGGGGGCGGGGGGGGGCGTGGTAGGATGGGGGGTGGGATCGACCGCTGGCCGTCACGGAGGAGGGGGGAGTTTGTTTGCCCTCGTGAACAGTGTGGGGGTTCTCTCCTATACTTCCCAAAACACGGCGGCACGTCAGGGAGTTGGGGGTGGGGGGGTTGCGATACGGTGCTGTTCCTCGAGGTTGGCTGCCCGACTCGCTCAGTGGGTTCGTGATGGCCATAGCAAATGCTGCTGCATATTACCAATAGCAGTAGCAGCTGCGTTATTAACGGAGCAGTTGCAACGTTACTTTCGATAGCAGCAGCGGTAGCAGCAGTGTTATCGTGAGTAGAACTACTTGTTATTCCTAGCAGCAGCATAGCCACAACTCCACAAGCAATGTGTCTGAGCGTAAGGATCGGTTTTCATAGATTAATTTCTACATGCCTCTGATTAAAGGTCTACAAAGCGAGTAGCATCAGTATTACTAACAACGGTAGCGGTAACAGTATTTTTTATCAGAGGCAATAACACGGATTATCAGTGAACGACAGTCGGAGCATCGTCGGTGTTGTCCCGTAAGTGGGTATCGGTGGCGGCAGCAGCAGCCTTGGTCGGCGGAGCACTGACGCGTTGGGCTTTGTGGATGCCGACAGACCACGCGCTACGGCTGTGGAACATTCAGACGGACACGATGGTGGCCGTGTTCGGCGGCGTGGAAGGACATCGCGACGAAGTCCTCAGCGCCGTGAGTTGTCGCCCTTCCTCCCACTGCGCGTGGCCCCTCCCAAACCCCGCTCGTGTCTCCCCCCCCCCCCCCCATGAGTTCACGCGCCAACGTCATGGTTCCCCCCCTTCATCGCCACGCACATTCGTAGTCCGCCTGGAGGAGTGGCACACGCTCGCTTGCTCACTTGCTCGCTCCTTGTTCATTCGCTCGCTCATCCTTTCACTCGCACGCTCGTAGGTTCACACCCCGACTCAACGAGCCACTCACCAAGTCGCTCGCTCACCCGCCCGCGAACCTCTGTAACGAGCGGCAAATGCGCGACCGCGAGGACGTATCCGCCGCTCCCCAAAAGCGGGACGCGCGAGCGCGAGCGTTTGTTTCCACAATGCCTGCTGCGTCCGTCTATCTTCTGCGTGCCAGGACTTTGACCTCTACGGAGACAAAATCATGTCATGTGGCATGGACCATTCTCTGAAGCTGTGGCGCCTGGATTCGGAGAGGATGCAGAGGGCGATACGCGGCTCCTATGAATACAACCCCAACAAGACCAACAGGCGAGAGCGGGGAGCGGGCCATCGCGGGGCACGTAGCGGAGTTGGTCGGTACCACGCGGTGGTGGCAATTGCTCTCGGTGTTCACCATGGCCCCTTGTCCCACCGCGGGCAGTGTCCAAACGTGGGCGGGAACCTTGGCGTATATGCCACCGTCTGTTTTTAACGGGCACTCCTTCATATTTCCATACTCCTTAGAATACCCTCGCGGAAACTTTCTCACCAGAAAGCTACCACTGTGCCCTTGCTATCGCACATGATTGTGGTCGAGAGATAAAATGCTTCGAGGAAATCATTGTCAGGATTTGCCACCCTGGGTGGTACCGATAAAGCAGTGTTTGGGTCCCGTGGCTCAATTCTGTTATGGCTGGCAATGGCGCCACGGTTAGCACAGAGGTCGCCGGATCGATTCTGCATCTCCATGCGGAAATTTAAAACTGTGGTGAAAGTTTCTTACCCCCCCTCCTTCCCCTTCCCTCCTTCCCCCCCCCTCCTTCCCCCCCCTCCTTCCCCCCCCCTCCTTCCCCCCCCCTCCTTCCCCCCCCCTCCTTCCCCCCCCCTCCTTCCCCCCCCCTCCTTCCCCCCCCTCCTTCCCCCCCCCTCCTTCCCCCCCCTCCTTCCCCCCCCTCCTTCCCCCCCCCTTCCTTCCCCCCCCCCCTCCTTCCCCCCCCTCCTTCCCCCCCCCTCCTTCCCCCCCCCTCCTTCCCCCCCCCTCCTTCCCCCCCCCCCCTCCTTCCCCCCCCCTCCTTCCCCCCCCCGCCTTCCCCCCCCCTCCTTCCCCCCCCCTCCTCCCCCCCCCTCCTCCCCCCCCCCTCCGCCCCCCCCCCTCCGTCCCCCCCCCTCCTTCGCCCCCCCCCTCCTTCCCCCCCCCTCCTTCCCCCCCCCCTCCTTCCCCCCCCCCTCCTTCCCCCCCCCCCTCCTTCCCCCCCCCTGCCTTCCCCCCCCTCCTTCCCCCCCCCCTCCTTCCCCCCCCCCTCCTTCCCCCCCCCTCCTTCCCCCCCCCCTCCTTCCCCCCCCCCATCCTTCCCCCCCCCTCCTTCCCCCCCCCTCCTTCCCCCCCTCCTTCCCCCCCTCCTCCCCCCCCCCTTCCCCCCCCTCCTTCCCCCCCCCTCCGTCCCCCCCCTCCTTCCCCCCCCCTCCGTCCCCCCCCTCCGTCCCCCCCCCTCCTCCCCCCCCCTCCTTCCCCCCCCCCTCCCCCACCGACCATCTTTGTTCACCCAGCAGTTTAAGTAGACCAAAGTCTGTCGGCAGGTTGTGTGTGGTGGGGTAAAGTATGGGTACTCCCACCTCTGCCAAGATGCCTAGCTAGCTTGGACAAGTAGGCCAAATACTGTCGACAAGTGGGGAGCTTTGTTGAGCTTTTTTAACGCGCAGTTGAGTTTTTCTTCTTCTCACAATCATTATCATCATCAATCTTGTTATTCCACGTGTTTGCGTTGGCAGGCCATTCCCGTCGCAGAAGGTTCACTACCCCGACTTCTCCACGCGAGACATCCACCGCAACTACGTGGACTGCGTGCGCTGGCTGGGTGACCTCATCCTCTCCAAGGTGCCAAGGGGGGGGGGGGGGCTCTCTTTTAGCTTCCGCACGAGTGGAGGCCTCTCCTCTGGCAGGGGCACGAACGAGCAATTGCAGGGCTGCACCTTTACCAAATTTTTGTTGTTGTCCATGAAGTGGCTCCACTTAGGAAGCCGCTTAGGTGGTTGTGTGTCAGCCTACGCTCCCACCCGTCTGTGCTTGTGTGCGTGCGTGTGTATTGCGCTGCTCTACAAACCCGGCGACCCGAGTTCGATTCCCGCTCACGGTCAACACGAGTGACCATTATCTGAACCAGTCCTGTGCACGTGCGTGTGTGTTTCTCTCAGTCGTGCGAGAACGCCATCGTGTGCTGGAAGCCGGGCAAGATGGAGGAGGACGTGGACAAGATTCGCGTCAACGACTCCAACGTCACCATCCTGGGGCGCTTCGACTACACGCAGTGCGACATCTGGTACATGCGCTTCGCCATGGACTTCTGGCAGAAGGTGAGAACCACGTCTTGGCCCGTAACCCTCCCATTTCTCTGCAGACTTGAAGAATTTGCCAACCAATATTTATATATACGTGAATAAAAGATTTCCTAATTCCGGGCGCGGATGTTGCTTTTCACCGCGGGCGTGCGACAAGCGAAGGGAATATTCACAGCGAGTTGAGTGTGCTCCTGCTTCCAACGTGAGCATTGGGTTGTCGCTGCTCACCTGCGTACAGTCGGGATGAGTCCATCCACAGGGCTGACATCGCTTTTGTGCGGTTTCCAGAATATGCGGCCAAATCCACCTCTAACCACATTTTGCTCTCTTGTACGGTTTGAATTCATTCGACATGAGGTGGCTATGCGGTCGGATGTGGGACAGCATTGTGTACTGTGTGTGTACTGTGCGTGTGTGTGTACTGTGTGTGTGTGTACTGTGTGTGTGTGTACTGTGTGTGTGTGTGTGTACTGTGTGTGTGTACTGTGTGTGTGTACTGTGTGTGTGTGTGTACTGTGTGTGTGTGTGTGTACCGGCCTGTTTTTGATCAGAGCGCAAACTTCCGCAGAAAGCAAAGGGACCCATGCCCCCCCACCTCAGTCAGGATTTTAACTCGAAGCATCCCGGGTCTCCTAATCCCCCCACCTCCCCCCCCCCCCCCCCAATGGAATATTCAAGAAGAGGCAAAACAAACCCAAAGACTTGCTGATGTAAAAGTTTAGTAACTTCCACGTATCGGCTATGACTGGGCTTGTGGTGAATCTGACAAGGCGCACTCAATCTAGGCCGAGTCATCGGGTGAGTGATGCTTGTTGTCGCCACACGGACTGGCTGATGTCCACCTCACACCCTCTGCCCCCCCCCCGTGCAGATGCTGGCACTCGGCAATCAGGTGGGCAAGCTCTTTGTGTGGGACCTGGAGGTAGAAGACCCTCACAAGGCGAAGTAAGAATCTAAATATTTTTTTTATCACAGTCACAATCTTCGCTATGCCGAGTACTGTGCTTGATGACCGTAAATGATGATGAATTGATGGAATGAATGGGGAATGAGCGAGAGCCATACAATGGGCATATGAAGAGGGGACAGGAGCGGTGGCGGTTGTGAGGGGGGGGAAGTTTAAGGGGGGTCGTGGGATGAGCTCGGCAACAATCGGTGAGTTTTGAGTGCGGAGCGGAAACCAGTGAGCGATGGTGGCCGTTTAATGTGGAGGGGGGAGGGCAAGTTTGAGTGAAGGGGGGCAAGAAGTGTGGGCTGGCGGCGTAACGGCGTCGTGAGACAAACCCGTTCGGAGCGCCTGCGGCGCAGCGCACGGCCCCCTTCCTTTGAGGCAACGGCTCCCCGGAAGCGGATCCCACAGAGATCTTGAGCTGCGAGATCCCGTCATGTGATCTCTGGTCACGCAGCAGCGGAGGGCAGCGTTTTCCGCACCTGCTCTTGCACGCCTGTTGCGTGACCGTCAAAGCAATGTTTGGTTTTCACAGCTGGGATTTAAGCAACCGAAGTGAAGAAGCAACCTTCAGGCGGTGTCGGTGTTTTCCGTGCAGTCTTTGGTGACCTTGCCGAGACCATTGCCCCGCCGCTTTGAGGATGTGGCTTCGGGGGCGCCGCGGTGGCTAGGAGACGTTAACTCCCTCGCCTGATTGACCCTGGCGCCTGCCGTGTGTTTGAAGTTTGCTTGTTCTCCCTGTGGTGGCGTGCAGTCTCCTCCGGGGCCTCCGGTTTTCCCCTCTGCATTTAGAATCGACGTGTCACGCGTTGAGAACATTTGGCTGCTATAAATGTCCACGTGATGATCAGCCGCCACTTCGTTGCGCTATCATTTGTGGCAGCCAGCCAGGTCGTCTGTGAAAGAGAGCCACGTAGCGGCTCAGTTGGGCCTCTTACCTGGTGAAATAAAATAAATAGTTTCGTAAAGTTCATCCACAAGCAGCTGGGAAATCCTGGCTGCCAACCCAAGAGGTCAGCAGAGAGCTCCATGACCGAGCGCTCTACTGACCCCTCGCTCGGAGGTCAGGCCACTGAGCTGGCACCACTGAGATCTTGGGATGAGTGCTCTGATCTCTGAGCCACCTGACCACCTTCCTCAACAACAATAATAATAATTATTATTTCAACTTGTAACGCAAAGTGTTCGCTCGCTCTCGAAGGTGGAGAACGACTTGAGAGCGGCGACGAACCACAGACAAGCGGGGAAGGCGGTCGGGCGATGAGTCGGCACCTACAGTTGCCCAGCCTCTGCCGTCCTCTGTGTATCCAGATGCTTTCAGCCAGTTGGTGTTTATACACGTGGGAGGAAACCCATGCATGCGAGGGGGCCAGCACTACCCCGTACAGATGGAACGGATGGAGATCAGTCTGCACTTTTCTGAACCCGCATTCTCCTAGCAAGCCAGGGCATGCCACCTCCTGGGTGCCGCCGGGGAAGGGAGTTCCACAATAACCGTGCGGTCCGCCAAGCCCTCGCTGCCGCCTCCACGGCTGCCGCCGCCGTGCAGACGAACTTGTCGTAACCCCGTGCGCGCCACCCTCCCCCGTGCGCGCCCGCCAGGTGCTCCACGCTGGCTCACCCCAAGTGCATCTCGGCAATACGGCAGACGAGTTTCAGCCGAGACAGCTCCGTGCTGATCGCGGTGTGCGACGACGCCTCCATCTGGCGCTGGGACCGTCTACGGTGAAAGCCGCACGCCGGACGCCGTGACACCGCCCCACACCCTCGTTCTCCTTTCCCCAAACTGCACCCCTCGGCCCCCCCCCCCGAGTTCCCCCCCCCCCCCCGAGTTCCCCTGCCCCCCTCCGAGTTCCCCCCCCCCCTTGCCCCCCCTGAGTACAAATCGTGCCACGCCGCCTTAACGGAAGACGCAATCCATTAAACAATATAAACGTGCACGTGTACCCTGGTCGGGGTGGTGCATTAACACCTCGCTCCGAGAGCCAATCGCCTCACCGCCCTGCTCTGTGGCGTTGCCAAAAGACGCCGCTCACGCACCGCGCGCCTCTCTTGTAAAAAATAGCCGGGCAACCGCCTAAACGGGATTGTCCCGTGCACCGAATAAAATTAACTTAAACTCGTCGGAACGTCGCCAGGCCAATGCGCGCATCTCCTTCACGAATGGAGAGTTAAAGACACAAGCGACAGGAGTGTGACCGGCCATGCAACCCAAACTAAAGGACCGTTACAGTAAACCCACTGTAGTGCACTCCGTCAACGGAGAAGGAAGAGCAAAATGACAACGCTGTCTCTCTCATCTGATGAAGCCCTCTCGGGGTGGCCTGCAGGCCTTGACATTGGCTTTCGAGCTCCTGAACATAGTGCTGCCATCACGCACGCAAGAATAGATGGAATGTCGAAAAACGATTTAGCTCATTGCAAGTGAGAGGGAAAGCGAGCAACGTTAACTGAATTGCTGTTGAACGTCACAACGCGCGTTCATAAACAAACGCGTCACCGAAATGACGTCACTTCAGTGACCTCATCTCCTGTGATGTCATACTTTTTGGAATCCTTCTCTAAATGTTGTGTCTGGGCCCGATTTTCAGATGAATTTTGATTATTCGGATAAATCGGGAACATCCCCACCATCCGCCTACCCACCGACCAACGTACCCACCAAACAACCTATCCAATGACTTACCCCGTGTATCTCTCCTCCCCCGTTCACCGCCGCGGCAATCTGCCACACGCTGCCCCAACCCGGCTCTGTGCCTCGAGATAACTTGCAGAGTCAAATGTTGCCAGAGCGGTTACTCCCTAATGTTCCGACTTCTTACATTTACCAACCTCGCCAAGTATTTCTGATTGTCATCGTACCATTTTCTTTTTTATATTCCGGTTTAATTTATGATTTTTTTTATTTGCCTTGAAGCCAAATATTGCCTTAAAGGAAGAGCAACAAATACGCTGTCGGTCTTGTCGAGCGTTAATCGGTGTTTTCATTTCGCTGACAGCTTAACGTCCTTGTAATTATTACTAGAAACTGGGAGCATCTCCGACGTTAATAACGATGGGGGTTTTTTTTACACAATACTAGGTAATCGACTTTGTATGCATGTAAAATAATTTTTGTCACTCCACTGCTGGATGAAGGCCTCCCACACGCCGCGCGGGTCGTGAGGGTTATTTGACCGTCACGCCGGCCGGTGCGGGTTGGTGATGCCGGGGACCATAGCCCGCTGGAGCGGAGTGCAGTACAACAGTGGATGTTTCTGCACGGCCCTCCGCTGACGGTGTAGCTCCGTAGCAGCCGACAACACCTTGTTTTGCACACGGCCGCTTTGCATACAACTGGTGTGCAGGCTCCGGCTTGCTTAGCTTTCAAGGTTCCGTGCAAGCGACGCCCGCGGTTAGCGATTGGTGCGATTCCGCGAATCCGGAGTGGAACGCCGAGCGCAGGAACGGGCCTCTCTTGAAAGCGTGGAATCTGCTTCCTGCCGTTTGTAAAAAATGGAAATAAGCCGATTGGCTTTTTCTTTTCACATTAATGGCCATCGACCGGCCAATATTGCAGGGAGTGATGAACGAAATCCCTGTTCCTCCAACCATTACCACAAACCTTTCCCAGCCGGTTTAGTAATTTTTCAGTCTCGGTCTTGGAGATAACTCGTGTTGCGAAACTGTATAAATATTCCTCACTTTCAAGGCTGCAACGGGTTTTTATGAACATGTTTTAAAATTCTTGACGATGCAAAGTTGTGCGTGTGTACGCGTGCGTTCGTGTGGGGAGGGGTAGCGTAGTGGTGAGCGCGCTGCAATACGAACCTGGCGCCCGAGTTCGATTCCCGGTCACGACCAACACCATTGACAATTATCTGAACCGGTCCTGGGCCTCCCCTAAGTCGACTCAGCCTCAAATGAGTAGCTAGTGCAGTGTGTATACATTGCCACTAGGGAGACAAAGGCGGCCGGGCGTGGTGCTGGCCACCCACCCCCTCGTGTGCCGTGCCGGCCTTCATAGGTGCTCGCTTACAGCACTCGCCCCAACAGTCTAAAAGGCTATCTGGGGATCTTTGTCTTTGTGTGGTGCTTTAACGCGGCTTAGAAAGGCTGGCTTATGAAGAATGTTTTGATATCTGTCTGGCTGTCGTAACGATTGTTTTTAAGTGAATGATGGAAGAAAGGACTTTGTGTGTGTGTATATGGTCGTTTTCCATATAATACATTTTCCCAAAAAAATCCAAACATTTCTACAGCTCACACCTCATAACGAATTTCGACTCGAGACTTTGATGCCCGTTTACACGTCAGAGACAGTCAAAACAATAACAAACTTTAAAATTGTTAACCACAAAGCAGACTTTCCTAGTGTTTTGGGCCATCCATGACAGCCCACGAGGTTTTTTTTCATCAAAGTTCTTTGCGTATATTTGAGTGTCCTTAATTTCACAAAAGGTTGTTTTTTTTAATCGTACATTGTAAATACGTCACGTCATGGAAGTTGAAACTAGCTGTCGTTTGAAATCTCAGTGTAATCGTTAATGCAGGGCCACTATTGTTATGCATCAAAGCGGTCTTTCTCAAGTGGAAATATTTGTAATTCGGAGATGCTAGCGATTGCCTCAAACAAAAAAAAGAGATGTGTTCATGAAAATGTTTGAAGTTGAGTTGAAAACATTGGAGATGGTTAGGATTTATCAGAACAAGTTAAGCTGTTGTTTGTAATGTGTTTTTCATAAGTATCGATGTTATTTTGTACAGAAAAATAAAGCCATGCTGTGGTTATATTTTGCCTCGAGCGATTTTTATATTGTCAGCGTTGGTATAAATTCCACATTCCCATGGCGGTGCCTGACTGGAGAATACAACGAGCCAAGGAGAGCGGCCATCGCTCATCATAATCATCAGCCATGGTCAATCCACTGCTGGATGAGGAGGGCCTCCCCAATCTGCTGCCGTATCTCACGGGCTTGCCGTGTAACAATCCGCCTGACACCATCCTGGTCTACCGAGTTCCCACCCGATATCCACTGGCTCACCCACTCGCTCACTCACTCGCTCACCCACTTGCTCAACCAGTCGCTCACCCAGTCGCTCGCCCACTCGCTCAACCACTCGCTCGACCACTCGCTCACCCAGTCGCTCACCCACTCGCTCACCCAGGGTCACTCTTGCACATCCTGGCCTCTCACCTCGTTACTCAACATCGCTCCGTGCGCTTCACCGTGACGCAGAATGCCTCGGAGCTCTCGGCATCGGACCGTGGGCGACCCCGGGGAGGTGCCGGTGGAGGTCGTAGTGGGGGTCGAGTGCGAGGAGTGAAGCACCCAGGCCCACCGAGCTGAACCCGTGGCTGCTCTGGGCGTGTGAGTAACGCGTGCGGGTAACGCGTGCACGCAACACGGCGTGTCAGGAGGCGGGGGTGGAGAGGGGTGGCCACCACCCGACTGGCCGCTGCATCTTTGTGTCGAGGGGGCCACTGGGACACGCAGGGGCTGCGTGGGTGGGAGCCGTGGCGCAAGTGGTTAGCGCGCTGTGCACGAACCTCCAGCGAATGCGAGTTGCTAGTTCGATTTCCGCTCACGGCTAACGCCAGTGACGATTGTCTGAACCGGTTTACGCCCTTTCCCCCCCCCTGGGTCGACACGGACTTGCATGGCGCGTTGTGTAAACATCGCCACTGGGGGAGACGGAGGCGCCCGAGTGGCTCTCGACACCCATTCCCGCGTGTGCCGTCCCGGCCCCCAATGGGTGCCCCTCCGAGTCTTGTGAGGCTGCACAGCAGAATCAGCGCTATGCACAGAGAGAGAGAGAGATGGTAGATGTTGGGTGAAATGTACTTTGCCTTTATTCAGAAGCCATGCCGCAGTGTCCAAGTATAAAGAGTTGCAGGTGTATAAAAATATCACATCTCGTAAAGTAGTTTTTTTTTATCTTTACACTAAAGCGATTTTGGTCGAGCAAAAATAATAATTACATCGATTCATTTGTTTTTTTGCGTGACCGTACCCGCACTCTACATGACACAGAACGTCCACAATGAGCATCATCCCTTTAGCAGCTGGCAAAAAATTTGAACGGGGACAAAATAAAAAAGGTTAAAAATTATCGCCGGACATGCATGCAATTAAACATGCGTTGAAGTCGACATGGAGGGTCCGTTCGAATGGGACGCTAAGAGAGAGTAACAATCCTTGTTAGCGGACAGCTTCACAGAGTCACTGGAGGTCGGGGAGTGAGGCGGGCGAAACCTCGTGCGGTCGAGAGGGGAAACTCCATCCCGTGCACGCACACGGTGCCAAAACCTGTTCCCTCCCAGCGCTGTGCGAGACACACGGATCCCCAAAACCGTTTCCTGAACCGAGTGGATACGAAATTAAAAGCCGCATCTTCACTCTGCTGTTATTAATCCACACGAAAGAAGCCGTCCGAACAGCCTCTCACATCCGGTCTCCCTGTACTCTTTCCAGTACAGCTGGGCCAGACGATGGATCGGAGTCTGAGGGCAGCATGGCACGGTTGTGCGTTGTGGCTTCTCTGCAAATGCTCAATGGAAAATTAAAACACCAACCGTTCTGCGTGGAAACCCACGTTGGCTCGGTTCGGATGTGGCAGTGGAAAATGTGTGCTCTCAGTCTTAGCATATGGATCTTAAAATAATTTTCCTTGATGTATCTGCTTAGGGGGGGGGGGTGTCTTGCGTCCAGTTTTTTTATTTAAAATTTTGCCAGCTGTAGCAATAACAATAACCAAATGGAAAAATATTAATTGAAAAAAAAAACACTTTCGTTTGCCGATGCAGCAGTATAACATTAAATCTTGCTTACACCATTGAGTCTAAGAAAATGTACACTTCAAAACAATAACATTCTGTACATTGCATTTTTTTACTTTCATTTTTCATGAGCGATGGTCTTTCTTAGCGTGCGGTGATGGACAACGTGCAGAAGAACCCTTCATCAGAGATGCTCGGGACGACTTTTTACAACGTTTTAACAGTAGGGATATGCGAGTAGCAGATGCTGTTTTGACTTTTTTACGAGTAATTTTTTTTTTAAGTGAACCTTGCAAAATTATTTTCCCGCTGAGGTCAAAAAGGCAGTCATTAAACAGTTATTTGCAGAGCTTCGTTATTTTTTTTCCAGGAAAGCCTCGCTGAGTCTCCGTTTTCCAGGAGGGCCCTGCCTTGGAAAGTTTGTCTAATTCATGAACTTTACTCTTTTTTTATTTTATTTCGTATGGGGTGGAAACCGGATTATCCACAAGACAACGATCCCCCGTGTACCCTCAACAGACTGTGGGGAGAAGTGCTGTTAGCGAGCACCTAGTGAAGGCCTGCACAGCACAAGAGGTGGGTGGCCAAACACCACGCCCGGCCGCCTTTGTCTCCCCAGTGCTGATGTTTACACACCGAATCAAGTACTCATTTGAGGCCTAGTGAACCAGGGAGGGAAACACAAGACCGATTCAGATAATCGTCACTTGTGTTGGCCCATGATCGGGAATCCGATCTCGGGTTGCCGGTTTTCTCAGCGCAGCGCGCAAACCGCTACCAGACAAAACACACGCGCATGTCGTGACACGAACGCACGCTTTTTTATGTACAGGGTTAGCAAACCTACTTGCTGGTACTGCCACCCACCTCTCTGCCCTGCAAGTCACGGCCTTGTGTGCGCGCGCACACACCCCGCGTTATTCCCGTCGACAATTTTGACGACCGATGTTTGCGCAAAGTTCTTTGTCGCAGTAGATTGGGGAGATGTTGCATTCTCGATGCCAGAGCCAGGATTGAAGGTGAGTCCAGAGAGCGAGAGAGAGACGATGGCTAAGGAGCGACAGGCGGCGACTACAGGCACATTGAAAACCCGCCACCCTTTACAATAAACCTTTAACCCAAAGCTTCACCACAAGTTCAAGACATTTTAAGAAATGTACACAACCATGCTCGACGGTATACGGGTGCGTACACGGGAAAGAGTACAGACTTGTTATTGTGTTGTTGTTGAAATTGTGCCGCTGAACGAGTGGACACGCTCCCCCCCCTCGTCTTCTTTAAAAACAGACGCGACGCTTTGTAACGTGCTATAAAAACACTTAAATAAAAACCTAACTACGAACAACCACAAATACGGATACACGTTTAAATTAGACGTTTTGCTTTCAGTGGCCGCCCCTTTCCCCCCTCTCTCTCTCCGATCGCTTTGGGGAAGGGTGCGAGACGTCGCCGCCGTCTCTCTCGACGTCGCCCGCGTCTCATCACCGAGGCGACTTCCGCCGTGACGCGGCAGCGCCACTGCTGAGTGCGCTCGGGGGGGACTACACTTTTATTTGTTTTAAAACCGTGGGCACCAAACTTGTAATCATTAAAAAAAAATGAGTTATCCCTGACAAAGCGAGCGTCGACGATGCTCATCCATTGGTGGAAATTCCACGTTTCCATGGCAGGAGGCGCAATCTGTTATCAGGATTGACCACGGGTTTCGTCATAATTCAGAACAACCAACTCCATGTCCACCCGCACGGTAAGATTTACGTGGCGAAACAATGCGGTTAACTTTAGACGCAGGCGTTTTTTTTACGACCCCGTGTGAAGGTTCGAAAAGAGTTTTCTTTTTGGCGAGAGAGCCGAGCTGTTGGCCATCATCTCCAGCCTGCTTCTTGAACATGGCACATTTGGCGATGACGTGACAACTCGCTTTGATCGGCTCTGTCTGGTGGTGGCGGGCTACCGTGAGATGTGTGACATTTATAGAACACCAAACGAAACCCAAAAGACACTAACCGTGAACCAAAAATAATACGGCTTAAAATAAAAACATTTCCTCATCACTTTAATAAAATAACCCTAGAAAAAAAAATATGAATGTGACATTTGTTTTTTTTTATAAATACAGTATTACATTTTGGTCAGTACCTTTTTTTCCGTCAACCATTGCAATCGCGTTCTGCTCACCACTCTGCTCTTACGTCTGCGACAAAGAGTGCCCCCCCCCGCCCGCCCTCGGCGCGTCGTGGCCTGGTGGTGCCTCGCGTCTGGGCCACTCGGCCATCTCAGGCACCTTCACAATTCCGCGTCACTCCAAAGAAAACCCACGTCGCCATCCATAACAACGAACGCACAGTTAAAAAGGCATTAAATAGTACAAACAAATTAATACATAACATCATTTAAGCCATCGATTTACTCCCGTCGTTACATACTCGTATGAATTCAGTTTCAAATTATTATTTTTTATCGGCGGAGATTGTCAGTTTTTTAATGTTTTAATTTGGAGGTGGAACGCCCCATCAACTTCAACGCAACCGAGTAAAAAAGAAAACAATGTGGCCACATACGCGTGGGCCACAGGACGCCGTTCATCATCTATTGAGTCTCCGGTTTGGTCTGCCGTGCGTGGCGATGTATTTAGACGCGGCCTTCGGTCGGCCTCCACGCGCCGACGCACACTCGCCAACGAGCCCGACGCTCCTCATTTCGTTCAATTGCAACTTGAGCAAAAGTGAAATGTTCAACAACAACAAACAAAAATAAACCCTTCTGGGAGCCGACCGCGCGTGTGGACAACGTGCGATGACGTCAACGCCGATTGGCCTGTCGAGACTCGCACCCGCGACGAGAATGTGGAAATTCCACCACTGCTTCAGTTCGATGCGACCGTCGAAACGTTTCCCGTCTGCCCGGGCGAGCGCGCTTTTGACATCAAACGAGGCCCGCGCTTCCTCCACCTCCTCCTGCGCCGTCCGGCATAGGAGGAGGTGGAGGAGGAGGTGGTGGAGGACGGGCGGACGTCGTCGTGGACGCCGCGCGACGGGCACAATTTGGCGAAGCCCGCCAGCACCTCCTGCCCGTGCTGTCGGCGACCAAAACGTCCGCCCTGTGACGCGCCGCCCGTCCAAAGGTGTCCACCACCACCGCCACCACCACCACCGCCACTACCACCACCGCTGCCGCGTCCGTACTGCTCGGTGGCCAACCGCGGCGCAAACCCCCGCAGTTGTTCACGAGACATTCGCAAGACAACTTCCACGCGGTCACCGCAAGACGATTTGGCGTAAACCACCACCCCACAAATAATAGTAAAAATCCCCCATGTGGCCCAGCGGCGTAGCGACCGAGTCGTGTGCAGGCGGTGCAACTGCGCTAGGGCCGTGGACCGGGCTACAAGGAGCGGGGGGGGGGGGGGTTTGGACTTTTAACATCTCAAAGAGATGGGTGGGGGGAGCTGTATGTTCTGTACATGCATTGCCTCGAGTGGTGGGTGATTCATTATATTATTATTCCGAGTCGGCAACTGACGACTTTTAACGTCCTGGGGCAGACTCACAGATTTCCGGGCGATAAGCGGCTCGCTGTTGCCTCGCCCAAGAGGGGACATCCCCCCCCCCCCACCCGTGCAAGATGCACGCAAACCCCCCCCACGTCGGACCGAGCACGCGTATTTTAGCAGGAGCTTGAGACACGTTTGTCAATGCCTCTCCTGTTTTCTATGAATGCCAATAACGGTAGGAGTTGAGTGTTGGGCAACAATGGATTTATTTTCTTCAAGATTATGATATTAGGGCCACAAGAAAGCTGAGTTTAAAAACAAGAACATCTTAGTTCTGCCCATATATAGAAGACACGTGGAAGGCGACGGTGTAAGCCAAGTGACACACAACTGAAACGCTGGACTTGAAATGAGTGGGCTACGACTTCAATCTTACACGGGTAACAACGAACACAACACGAGGGGATGTGCGCACGAGTACGACAGACAGTGTTTTATCTGTACACACGAACATATGCAAGTATATACATATACAGAGTATGTACACAACGCGCCGCATTAGCGCAGTGCGCCAAGAACCCGGCGACGTGAATTCGATTCCCGCCCACGGCCACCATCAGTGGCAAGAGTCCCTGTGCTGTGCCTCCTGCACAACCACGCGTGGACCAGTGTGGTGAAGTATAGCGAAACGCACCCGCCCCGCCAACCCCCTCCACCTCCCTTTCATCCAGCAGTGGATTGACAAAATGGCTGTAACTTATTCTAATGTATTGTACACACACGTGTGTAGAGCGTACACAGTACTGCATAAAGGTACGTGTACACGTGTTGTATTGACATCCTAGGCAACACACACACAATGCTGTTACAGGGTCTTCACGGCGACCCTTAGTGCATTCATCTATGGACGCATTCAGATGCGTGTGTACGTGCTGCGAATGCCACAATCGGAGGGGGAGCTACGTCACTCTTTAAAGCCTAATCACCCTACACAGCCCACCGAATACACACACACGCAGGTGTTGAGACGTTTGCATATATGTCTTCATTAGTCTGAGACGGGATGCGTTATAATACAGCAGCACTTTGCAAGTGTCCGTTTGAAAAGGACAGCATCGGTTGGATTCCTGGATGGCATCGGCTGGAGTCCCACGGTGTGGCTGACGGGACTTTCCTCCTCCGCTTGCAGTGAAATGGTGGAGCCCCCGTCCAAAGTAAAGAGATGATTGGAGTAAAAAAAAATATTCAGTTTTCTGAAGTTTCTCGAGTGCCCTGCACAGGATGGCCTCCAACAGGTCACGGAGTGTTTGTCGTACGAATAACCCAGAAAACGCTCCGCCGCTTTGAATTGTCCAGGAACTAAAGCCAACGTCGGGGTGTGCTGCTGCTGCTGCTGCTGGTCACGAGAGGGCTTCAGGACAGCGAGAGAGAGAGCGCGTCGTTCCGCCGCACCTCCTCCTCGTCCCGCGTGAAAGGAGTGCAGACGACCACAGTGGGGGGTTCACTGTAGCGCCATTGTGGCTCGTGTCTTTACACTTTCCGTTCATAGAGATGTCCGCCTTGGCCTGTCGATGTTCCGATGCCGTTGACGGTCTCGCCAGCGTCTTCGAGGAGCTATGTCAGAGCCAGGAGGTGTGCCACTTTCTGGGAGGGGGGGGGGGGTCTCGACCGATGTGTTGTCACGCCGGACATCCCCGTCGTGAGAATGCCCCGAGCCGAGCACCCCCGGCGTTAGAGGCGTCGGCGACGTCCCAGAGCCTCTCCCCCAGACACGCACGTGCACGCTCGGCACTCCGAGCTCCTCCAGCGGCACGCACCGTGCCATGCGGGCCTCGCGAGTGCCGACAACCGACTTGAATCTGACTCTTGTGGATGCTGTCGGAACGCTCCCGCCATCTCGGTAACGGAGCGAGAAGCTTTGCCGAGGTTCCGAGGCCAGCGTCCACCCTCGTTAATACCGCGAGGTGCATTGGACCGTAACATCCGCGGCCGTCTGCATCGCCAGCGGACGTGAAACGACCCCCCCCCACCCCCCCGTGATGCAAGTTAAAAGCAGCGGCCGTAGGTCACGCGCGTGCATGCCGGCATCGCCGTCAAAACTGTTGCATGCTTCACACTGCCTGGTCGTTAAAACCACGAGATGCTGGGCATTTTCGACAAGAGATAGGAATGATTGTAAAGTGACAAATGAAACAAAAAATAAGGTCGAGTTAAAGCATTTTCAACCCTCAGGCTTTCGTGACCGATTATTTTGATTCGCAAATGGTTTTTGGGTCGGGTTTGCCGAGTAGGGGAAAAAAACGTGCCGTGCGCCCTCCACCACCCGGCAACGGCCAACGAACGAATCTGCCGCATGACAAAACGAGCGTCGCCAACGTGGCGAGCGCCACCGGCGCGGGCGGGCGATGTGCACGCGCTCCGCCAACGTCTCCCGCCGGCTTCAGCCGCAACCAGCGTCGTCAGCTCCAAGTATTCTTGACGGCGCGCAGTGACTTACAACGGAGGCCACGGCAACAATTGACCGATGCAATGTGAACGCCGACAAATAGTCCTCAACTCGACTTAGACAATTACTTAAAGCTACGACGCTTTAATGTCCCCCCCCCCCCGCATTTAACGCGATCAGCCGCTCCCAACTGCAGCCGTCGGCGTTCAACAAACCGTCTCAAACAAATGCGGCAAACGTGACATTGACTTTTGCTAATCACGGCCGATGAACTCTCAAATATGAAGCGAAACGGACTTCCCAGACTTGGTCGACACGGGGATCAAGCGAACTACATTATGGCCGATGCAGATGTCATGACTTAAAAGGAATATGGCTTCGAATGTATTTTATGAACGTTAATTTATTTAGTAATATGGTAAAAAAAAAACTAGTGGTAAGCTTCACTGAACTGTCTTCAGGTATAGAGTATCCGGACATACACACACGCACGTACAGCGGACACAGATCTATAATATACGAACGCACGTGCATATATGTACACGTGTATTCGTAAAACGCACACACACACATTAACGCACACATGTGAAAGTTAACAAATACTACGTATGTATTCTTACGGGCCTACGACAATCACTGTCAGACCTCGTAGCTGAAAAAGGTTGAGCCAGGACAGTGTTTGGATGGGTGACCTCAATTCCTAACAGGTGCTATAGGCTGCGGGGCTACATTGGTGGGCCAGAATAGGGTGGTAGTGCAAATGCCTGGGATTTATTTGGCTGTCCTTCACCACGCTGGTCATACGGGCTGAAGGGAGTGGCGGCTCTGCCCTGCTAGTCCATGGGCCGGAGTACACGTCTGTACCACTTAAGTTGGTCAAACGTGAGCGGTACCCATGTATTTGTGAGGCTAATGAGAGCGAATCATTTCGTAGCCCACTCATTTGAAACGGTTGGCACGCTATTCACTGTTATTGGCCCGCAAAAAGAAACTGAAACCACTGAAGTTATGCCACCCTAAGTGAAGTATCTGGCGTGGGCTGGTGGACTACACGTGGTGTATGTGGCACCAGATGGAGACTGAACAAAATCCATCGGTGTGTTTACAGAAACTTCCTGTTAAGGGTCTCCGTCGATTGCCATCTTTGTCAGCAGTGGTCTTTATTTGGGAACTCCGCAAAAAAGCAACCTCCCGTTACAATGGGACTCGTTATTTTTATACGAAATAAAAATGATGCGTCCGCGGCAACACCACGGGGAGGGGAGTGGGGTCAAAGGTGTTAATGCACGGGCGAAGAAGGGGACGGGAGGGGGACGGAGAGAAGAGGATGACCGGGAAACGGGGATGTGAGGAGCCGCTCGGACACAAGTCCCCAGGACGACCACAGAGGGCAGGGTTCAAGATGTCTGTGATGAAAGTTTGAGAGACAGAGGGTGGAGCAGCGTCTGTTTCCACACGGGGGTTGTGGGAGGAGGAGGGGATTCTGAGGTGGGGTTGGCCACAGAGGCCACGTGATGTGCGGGAGGCTGGAGTTGATCTCGAGAAGTGGTTCTTAACCTTTACCGCAGCCTTGCAACCCCCCCCTAAGGTTCTCATTCGTAAAAAAAAATGTACAATGTTAATAAATACAGAGGTTTGATGAAAAGAAGTAGTTGTACTTACCTGCCCGTGCTTCTTAATTTGTGTTTTCGATTATTTACCTTCTAAAAACACTCTGGCCACGTCTCGCACCCCCAGGGGGCGCGTGCATCCTAGGCTAAGAACCACTGATCTAGAGAAATATGTTCAGGTCCAACATCTGGTAAGTGTGCCTTAACTTGGCTCTGAGCCTGAGGCACTTCCATGAATCCTGGTAAATCCTGAGCATCCTAGCTTTCCCAAATCCTTAATTTTTTGAGCCGCAGTTTTTAATGAACTTACATCAATTTGCATCAATTATATATCTGGCACGCAGATGTGCGTTAGCATTCACCGCATATATACACACACACAGACGCACGCACGCACAACAGGCAATGGAAACGGCAAAAGCACGCACACTCAAAACTGTCCTGTGTCCGACTTCTATAGAAAATTGGGGAAGCACATTTCTCCTGAATTTGTACAAAAACATCCTCAATTTAAACCCATCACAACCATCCCCCCCCACGTCTCCTTATGGGCAGCACTTTAAACCGAGTTGGCGATTTAGACCAGGGTCACTTTGGCGGTGTTTTTAATCAACCTGAAATCGTATCCCCCCCCCATCACCGCCTCCCGCCCACCCCCCCATCTAAGACCACGTCATACAAACGACCCCCCCACCCCCCGCCTCATTAAATAAAGCTTTGTAATATTTTTAATACAAATACAAACAATTGATGATAATTCAATAGAATAAACATTTAGCCCATGTTGGGTGGTCAAGTCCCAGGTGAGAATTGAAGGCGCTTGTACAAAAAGAAAGGAAAAGACTTCGCTGCGTCGTGCGTAAACATTCGCGCCTTTCTTAAATCGTTTGCGAATCAGCAGAGGAAGGCGGGATGTGAGCTATGGGTGGGTGCTTTTGGAAGAGAGAGGATGCAGCACGGCGGTTTGCGACCGTTCCTAATTTACGTTCCTCAAGGCTTCGCGAGAGCCGGGGCATGGGGGGGGCGGCCTCCATCAGGGTCGTAGTGGAAAAAGGGAAAGTTGTACGTTGGGCGGTCGGCCCGCGTGCACTTGACCGGACGTCGCGCGGCATCGCCGCCACCGACGTGTCCGTCCCGGTGCGGGCTGCACGAGAACGCAATGCGCGTGGCTCCGCCTCGGCTCTCGACCACGCGCCCACCGACGCAGCTCGTTCCGCGCTCACTGCTCGCTCGCTCCCCACTCCACGCCCGCTCCCCACGCCGCTCCCGCTCCCCACGCCGCTCCAGCTCGTTTCGTGACGCGGCTGCCGGAGACGTTCACGTCCCAGCGGGGGAGCTCCGCGGTGCGGCACCACGCTCGACGTGTCCATGCGCCCCCCCGCGACCGCCGCGGCGGAACGTAAACGGTGGCCGGGTCCAACCGGCAACACCGACCGCGATGAGGAGTCCGGGTGCGGGTCGTGAGCCGCGCCGCTCTCTCTGCGCCCGCCCAGGTGGCGCTGCCGCCATCTCCACGACCGCCCGGGGCGTCCCCCTGCCCGTCGCCACTGCCGCGAGCGCGGCACGGCACGGCGTTCTCGCCGCGCGTTGCCCGGTCGGCGCACCCGCCCCCCCCCCCCCCGCCCCCCCGGCGGCCGATCGTCGTTTCTTTGGCAGCCTCGGCGTTCCGCGTCGAGCTGGGAGGTCGGCGCTCTCCACGCCCGCGTCCCCGCAGAGACGACGCCCGGGGAGGAGGGGGAGGGGGGTGGCTTGCGCCCTGCGGTGCGGCGACGGAGGAGGGGAAAGTGGCGCGTGGGAGGGGGGAGGGGGGGAGGGAGGAGGAGGCGGTGGTGCCGCCGCCGCCTCACAGCGCCGTCGACGAGATCTTCTTGATGCCGCGGCGCTGGGCGAGGGTGGAGGAGCCCACTGGCTCCAGCGCCGGCTGGGCCAGCGTGTGGTGCAGGGCTGAGTAGGTGGCGGCCATAGCGCCCTGTGGGAAGGGCGAGGGGGCGGGTGGAAGAGGGAGCGTTTGTGAATGTGTGTGGCCGACTGTGGTGTGATTCTATAAAGTGGGTTTGTTCCGTGTGTGTACGCTGCGCGTACGAGACCCGATTCCCTCTCGCGGCCACCAACACCAGTGACGATTATCTGAACCGGTACTGGGGCTCCCCTAGGTCGACTCGGCCTCAAACGAGTAGAGTATAATTCTCCTATAACGCAGTAGTTGCGTTCATGAAAAACACCGTATTATGGAAAAATATAGGGTAAAGCATAGTCCGCAATAACCACATGAGATGCATATGCAGGCCGTACAACCGCTAATTCCTACTCGCGCCACGTAGTTCTGCTCACTCAATCGCGTTATATCCAATTCGCGTTCTAGAACAGCCTTTACCTGGTGCTGTGTGTAAACCTCGGTACTCGGGAAAGGAAGGCTGCCGGGTGTGGTGCAGGCCTTCGTAGGTGCTCACCAACAACACTTCCGCCAAGTGTGTTCAAGTGTGGGGATCTGGGTGCACGTACGCATGTGGGTGGGATCTCCTACCTTGTGGGGAGCAGTAGCGTCGCGGTTAGCACGCTGCACTATGAACCTGGCGACCCGAGTTCAATTCCCGCTCATGGCCAACACCAGTGACAATTGTCTGAGCCGGTACTAGGCCTCCCCTATGTCGACTCAGCCTCAAATGAGTACCTGGTGCGGTGTCGAGTAAACATCGCCACTGGGGAGACAAAGGCGGTCGGGCGTGGTGTTGGCCACCCACCACCTCGTGTGCCGTGCCGGCCTTCGTAGCTGCTCGCCAACAACACTTCTCCAAACAGTCTGTTCAGGCTATGCGGGGGATCTTTGTCTTTGCCTCCTACCTTGACAAGCGCCGCGTCCTGCCGAGTCAGCTGGCACTGGGGCAGCGTGTCGCGCAGCGCGATCCACGGGTGGCGCAGCACCTGGGCGGCCGTGAAGCGCTGGTGCGGGTCCACGTGCAGCATCTTCTTCACCAGGTCCTGCACGAGTGCGCACCACGCAAAACGCGCGTCCAAGTCGGACGCGTTGAACAATAGTCAGGCACGCGCGCAGGGTGGACTGACGGCCCAGGACCCTTCCCAAAGGAGCCGGGAGACTCGCCACGGCTTTCCTGCGACAACAATCGCGTGCGTCTGCTACCTTGGCGGCCTCGGACACCGTGTCCCAGTTGCCGCCGGACAGCAGGAAGCGTCCGCTGCCGATGCGTGTCAGGATCACGCCCGGCGTGTCGTCGGGCCCGTTGGCGAAGGGCGTGTGCCTGGCGCCCGCCAGGAGAGGGGGGGGGGATGCAAATGCAGAGGAGGACAATTCGAAAAATAAACTCGCTACATTTGTCAATAAACAAATAAATGATGGGTGATGCTCGTAAAAAAAAGTAGAGCGATTCCATTTCAAGTTCACGAACAACTTAATTGCAGCAATGTTTTATATAATTATTATTGTTGTCGTCGACATACTTCAGCAATTTGTACTTATATACGTTATTCGTGTTTGGTATTGTTGGAACTTTCTGACCCGCCCCAACTGGACATCTGCAGTCTAAATTAAGAATCTGATGATCGTGATTGAGAAAAATCACTGAGAGAGTGCCCAGTCTGATCTCAGAAGCTAAGCAGGGATGAGCCTGGACACTGCGTGGATGAATGACCACCATGCACAAGCTGGGTGTCACAGGGTTGCAGCGTTCCTCGCTGGACACGAGGTACGTCTCACCGTTCTACTTCTGTCCTCTATAGCCTCCCACCGCTACGCTTCCTCCCCCGCTCCGCCTTCATCAACCTGCACTTGACCAGTGCGGTGAAGTATGGTCAAATAACAGCCACTGTGCGGGGGGCGGCCTCATCCAGCAGTGGGATTGACAAAGTGGCTGTAATTAGCCAAGATAGTGGAATCGAGTTGTTTTATTCCCACTAACACAACTGCATGGTGCTATCAACACGGACCGCCAATGGGCGCCATGGCGTGTGTGTGTGAACGCACATTATTTGGCTGAACACCTTTAATGTGTAGAGGATTGCAGAGCTTGGGCGACTGTTGGTGCCAGCTCATTGCCTGGCTGCTGCCTGTTCTAACAGCGGCCAGGATCCACAGATAGAGCCATAATATTGCTCAATCTGTGGATCCTGGCCATAATATCGCTCTATCTGTGGATCCTGGCCATAATATTACTCTATCTGTGGATCCTGGCCATAATATCGCTCTATCTGTGGATCCTGGCCATAATATTACTATCTGTCGATCCTGGCCATAATATTACTCTATCTGTGGATCCTGGCCATAATATCGCTCTATCTGTGGATCCTGGCCATAATATTACTCTATCTGTGGATCCTGGCCATAATATTACTCTATCTGTGGATCCTGGCCATAATATCGCTCTATCTGTGGATCCTGGCCATAATATCGCTCTATCTGTGGATCCTGGCCATAATATCGCTCTATCTGTGGATCCTGGCCATAATATCGCTCTATCTGTGGATCCTGGCCATAATATCGCTCTATCTGTGGATCCTGGCCACGCCGTCCAAGTTGCTCCCTCACTCGAGTTGGTTGCAGTCATCGTTTACGGCTGAAGCCACTGCGGTGATGGCGTGCGAGGTGCGAGCGTACCCAGCCAGCATGGTGTAAAGCAGAACTCCCAGGCTCCAGATGTCGCACGCTGCATCGTAGCCCTGCCTCTTGAGCACCTACGCAGACAAAACACCCACGCGTGCAAACAAAGTAGTACAATCAATGTATCCATATCGACTGCAGGGGCAACTGCTGTCAGTAAGCAGCTATTAAGGTCAGCATGGCAACACGGGGGGGGGGGGGAGGGGCAGAACTAATCCCAGCCACCGTTGTCTCAGGAATGCCAATGTCCTTACACTCATTTAAGGTTGAGTTGACCTAAGGGAGGCCCAGGACCGGACCAGTTATAATTCTGCACATCACTGAAGTTCGCCAACGCTGCGAAATGAACTCGGCCCACTGGGTTTGTTGCGCGAGAACCACCGCTCTCCACCATAGTTCCATACAAAGACAAAGAGCCCCCATGTAGCCTTAACAGACTGTTGGGGCAAGTGCTGTTAGCGAGCACCTATGAAGGCTGGCACGGCACGCGAGGGGGTGGGTGGCCAGCACCACGGCCGACCGCCCTTGTCTCCCCAGTGGCGATGTTTACACACCGCACTAGGTACTCGCTTGAGGTCGAGTCGACCTAGGAGAGGCCCAGGACCAGCTCAGATAATTAATCGTCACTGGTGTTGGCCGTGAGCGGGAATCGAACTCGGGTCGCTAGGTTCGTAGCGCAGCACGCTAACCACTACACCACCGCTCCCCATAGCCTCATACACACGCATCGTGGTTAAAACTTGAAAAATTACTCTCAAATTGAGAGACATAGCAACAGTCGCCCTGACTGGCTAACGCTCCGTTGCAGGCCAATGCTTGCGCGTTATGACAGCAGCAGGGCATTGGAAGCGCAAGGGGCTCCGTGCTTGCCCAGACATGGCAGCCACACATGCGAATCCTCGAGTGGAAGCCACGAGTGAAACATCAGCCGGCTACGCGCTCTCTCACCTCGGGCGCCACGAAGTTCGCCGTGTAGCACGGCGTCATGAGCAGCCCGTTCTCGGCGCGCAGCTGCTTGGCGAAGCCAAAGTCGCAGATCCTCAGCGACTCCGGGTTCCCCGACTCGTCCACGTACAGGATGTTGCTCGGCTTCAGGTCTCGATGCACCACCTGGCAGAGGAAGAGGGACAAGAGGAGGAGGAGGAGGGAGTCGCAAGGCGGCATGAGTGGCTGTGCGCGTGTGGTCGGCGCGGTGTTGCTGTGTGTGTGCATGCGTGCGAGTGGTTTCTGTGTGTATGTGCACGATTGCTTGCTTGTGTATGCGTGCTTGCGTGAGTGGTTGCTGTGTGTGTGCGTGCGTGCGAGTGGTTTCTGTGTGTATGTGCACGATTGCTTGCTTGTGTGTGCGTGCTTGCGCGAGTGGTTGCTGTGTGTGCGTGCGTGCGTGATTGCAGTGTGTGTGTACATGCGAGAATGATTACTATGTGTACGTGCATGAGTGATTGCTGTGTGTGTGTGTGTGCGCGTGATTGCTGGGTGTGTGCTTGCATGAGTGGTTACTGTGTGTGTGTGCGTGCGTGAGTGATTGCTGTGTGTATGTGTACATGCGTGAGTGATTACTATGTGTACATGTGTGAGTGATTGCTGTGTGTGTGTGCGTGAGTGATAATTATGTGTGCGTGCGTGATTGCTGTGTGTGTGTGTGCGTGATTACTATGTGTACATGCATGAGTGATTACTATGTGTACGTGCGTGAGTGGTTGATGTGTGTACGCGAGTGCGTCCGAGAGAAGTGCACCCACCCCCTGCGAGTGGAGATACTCTACGGTGCGCGCTATCGTCTGCAGCACCGCGCTGGCCTCGCGCTCCGAGAAGAACTTCTGCCGCAGGATTTTATCCAGCAGCTCCCCGCCCTTCATGAGCTCTGTGACGAGGTAGACACTCTTCCCATCGTCGTACACCTAGAGATGACGAGGTACAAGCTGTCATGGTCATCGTAGACCTAGAGATATCATCATCATCATCATCATTATTTTAATCATCACCATCCTAGAGCTACATCACTGAGAATTCAAGATTGCAATTCTCACCAACCATGAATTGGCCAAAATAGCAGCAATGTAGTGGGGTAAAGTTGTAAATTACACCATCAGTGTCGCCTGGAAATTAATTCCCGTGCACCTGCGGCAGGAATCGAACCATCGGATATGTGCAAAGTGCTTTTGGTGGCGAGTGCTCCGACCGCTGGGCCATTGTTCAGCAGCCCGTACACCGTGTACATACAAGTAGGGAGAGTTAAAAGCCCTTTCAGGCCATCCACTCACAGGCCATTACTGACAAAGGGGTTGTCACAGGCGCTATTTACGACTGGGGCTAAGAGAGTTCATGCGTGCGTGCGAGTGTTTGGAGGTGTATGTGGGGAGCAGTGCCGCACTGATTAGCAAGCGTGCACTATGAATCCAGCAACCCGAGTTCGATTCCTGCTCACGCCCAACACTAATGATGATTATCTAAACCGGTTCTGGGCCTCCCCTAGGTCGACTCGGCCTCAAATGAGTACCTGGTGCAGTGTGTAAACATTGCTACTAGGGAGACAAAGGCGGCTGGGCGTGGTGCTGGCCACCCACCCCCTCGTGTGCCGTGCCAGCCTTCATAGGTGCTACTCGCTAACAGCACTTGCCCCTACAGTCTGTTAAGGCTATACAGAGATCTTTGTCTTGTCGGTGTATGTGGGAAGCAGTGCCGCAGTGGGTTAGCACAACCGCACTATGAACCCGGCAACCCGAGTTCGATTCTCGCTTGCAGCCAACATCAATTACGAATGTCTGAACTGGATCAGCCTTAAATGAGTAACTGGTACAAGTGTGTAATCCTCAGCACTGGGGAGACAAACACGGCCGGGAGTAGTGCTGGCAACATCACTCCGTCGTACACCGTGCCAGCCTTAATAGGTGCTCGCTAAAAGCATTTTATTGTAGGCTACATGGGAGATCTTTCTCCTTTTTGTAGGCGTATTCATGGATGTGTGTATTTGTACTTGTGTTGATGTGTGTGTCCGTGACTACGTACGTGTGTGCGCACTGTCTTATGACAAGCACCTACCCCTGTAGGTCTACTCAGCCTGAAATGGCCAGATCCCGCGTATGCACGTGCGTGTGTGCGTGCGATGTTGCCCACACAGCCCCTTTGCAAACTCGTGTCACGCCGACCCCAATATGCGCTTTGCCAACAGCACCTGCAGGCACAGCCCCTTCAGCCGAGAGAACTCTTTGGCTCGTGTCATCGCCTTGAGCTCCCGCTGCTCCACGCATGCACGTGCGCTCCCCATGTACACACATGCCCCGTGTACGCGCGCTCGCTGTATACACATGCGCTGTGTGTACGTGCGCTCCCGTACACACGCGGTGTGCACGTGCGCTCCCCATGTACACACGTGCCCCGTGTACGCACGCTCCCTGTGTACACGCGCTCCATGTGTATTTGCGCTCCCCGTGTACACACATGCCCTGTGTACGTGTGCTCCGTGTCTACGTGCGCGCGCCTGTTTCCCCTGCGCTGCCGTGGCAGCGTGTGGCCAGCCTAAGCCAATTAGCGTAAAGGTCGCGCGCGTGCGCCTAATGGCCCCAAACGGTCGCCGAGCCGCGACGGGGGTTTGTAAACGAGTTAACGAGGGGCCCAGCCCGTTCGATAAATCTGGAAGAGGCCGAGTTTATTGAAACCACAGCCGTGTTTCTCGCACGACAGTAAAAATATTTGTTCATTCTGAAAGCGAGAATTCAGCCGATTTAAGTGCAAAAACAAATTTAGTGTCATGGGTTTTGCGTGTGTGCGGTCATTGGTGAATGGGCTGAGACCAACAATTCACGACACTAGAGAACCCGGCTTAATCACAGGCGGGTGAAACCTGGATTTGAACCCAGACTCTTAAAGCAGTTGCGCTCAGCACCCTTCCAGTAAACATCCAACGTTGGTCGACGTTAGGCCCCGACGTTGGTCAACGTTGGCCCCGGCGATGGCCCCGACGTTGGCCCAACTCTGCACGTTCACCGTTCTGGCACGGCCATGTAAAACCCTCCAGGCCACCTCGCAGGCCGAGCATAATTTATCAGAGACGAACCTAAGACAATTTGCGGATTTTAAAGCGAGCTTACGTCTTTTAACGTGATGACGTTGGGATGCTGTCCGTAACGGAGAAGGATTTCTATCTCTTCCGATGGGTCTCGTTTACTCTTGTCGATGATCTGTTCAGCAAAATAAAACAAAGTAAACAAAACATTAGAGAATGTAACAGTTGGCGTGTGGATAGTTCATTCATTCATTCATAGATTTCCATCTATTTCTTTTTCTACATTTAAAAACAGGATGCAAACCATATATTTAAAGGAATCCACAACCCAAAAAACACAAACAGACCTTATCTGTTAGATACACGCCTGTTAAGTTTGCGCAGTAAAGGGGTGATGATGTTGCCACCGCGTGCGATCCCAATCGAGTCATTTCCAGGTACAGCATTGGGATGCTTTTTGGCAACATTCTGTGGGCTTTTAGCTATGGGAGAAAACCAGAGAACTCGGAGGAAACCCGTACACATGCACACACTCACACACGCACACAGGCACGCACACAGGCACGCGCACGCGCGTACAGACCTTGACGGCGTACTCCATGTTGGTGGTCTTGTGTATGCAGCGCTTGCACACCGAATAGGAGCCCACACCGATGTCCTCCCGCAGCTCATAGCCGTCCGAGAACTGCACGCTGTTGCCATGCAGCTGCTGTTGGGAAACAAAGCTTTAGTACTCATAGCTAAGTCCGGGTTTCATAGCCGGCTGCTGCCACGCTCCACAGTCGGTTTTTTCCCCATCGCCAGCAGGGCCGGCGACAACATCTCCTGCCTGCGCTCTCTCAACTGGCTTCTCATCATCGCCAGCAGGACCCAGCGACAAGATCCCCTGCCTGTGCCACCACTGTGCCGCTACTGTCGGTCGTCCACCGTACCGCTCCTCGCTCCTGTCACTCCGCCCTGCACTACAGCTCATGGTGGAACTCTTTGCAGCAGCAGCAGCGACTCACAACCTCCTCCTCCTGTCTACACAGAGGAGCGGGGGCCGTGGTCACTGCCGGGCGTCGTTTCTCTGTGGCAGCCCCCGCCGTTGTGACGCGGCCATCATCACGGCCCCACTGCGCACTCGCAGCAGTGGCAGCGATCAATCCACTCCGACTTTTAAGAAATACTCTAAGGCCCCACTCCTTTCTCCCAGCGTTTGAGTGTCACCTGAGTTTGGCGCCTCGCCTCTTGAGTCACGGTCATTTACATCCGTGGAATATTGTGAGTGTTACAGATTGCGTTATAACAATTATTAAAATTACTCTGCTAGCAGAGCCTGCCAGGACATAGGAAAAAACCTTGACAAAGACTCCTAGGTATGGCAGTGGGTGAATATCCATTGCATCGCTGCCTTCTTCAGCGATGTGATCGAACAGAGGCAATGAGACCCTGCAGAAGGCAGCAACACAGCGGCGTAGCCTTCACCCACCGCTGAACCGACTCGTTAACTAAACACTTGCAGGCCGGCTTTGTACTCTTTAGTGGCGTGGAGTCGCAACTAATCACGCATCCCGCTGAGGTACTCCTAACCAGGGAGGATAATGTCCTCTAACTGCAAATCTGCTGCACCACCTCACGTAACTCTATGTTTGCCTGATTTTGATGAGGAAGCGTTTGACCAGGATGAGGTTACTACTTTGTATTCGTACGGCTGATGTTGGTGTAGAGCAACAACGTATAATTGAACACGGAGATGGTTGGGTCAGATAATCGTGTCGGGAGTGGCGGGGGGGGCGGTGAATCGGTCGGCCGTGTTTGTGAATCGGGCATCTCGTCGTCGGGGCGTTCCCGGCACGAGCGATCGTAGCGCTCGGCTGCTCCACCTGCACGATGGGGTGAAGCTGCGTGGTGGCCATCACGAACGTCTCCTCGACGTCGCCCAGCGGCGTCGCCACGAAGCTGAACCCGCGGAACAGCTGGTGAGCGTTGGCGCTGGGAGGCACGCCTGGGGAATCTGACAACAAATAAACCACAAATAAGAAATGTTCTCTTGATGTAAACTTTAAACGTACGTTTATGGAGCCAACACAATGATCCACATTTGTATCTTGGGTTCGGCCGCGTGAGAGTTTTACTCCCGAACATTCTCGTTATTAACCCTCCGCCGCCCAACAAAAAAAGTCACGTTTACGGAGATATGATTTTTCTTTACACGTGCCAACACATGGACCGAACGCCCACCGATAAACTCCTACCCACTGCCGGCCTGAGAGAATTGTATGCATGTACGTTGTATGTATGTTGTATGCATGTTGTACGTATGCATGTTGAACTACTTTCGCAGCCACGATAATCAATGGCGTGGGGAAGGACAACAAACTAAACACAAAAAGCAGTTCTAGAGTAATAAAGTTTGTCAATCTAGATGATTTATAAAAGTGCATAGCTCCAGTGGCTTCCTAATATCGGAAAGCGAGACAGTCTCAGACGGCCGCAGAAGCGCGTCTGAAAGCGCGCGATGGCGGTGACCGTCTTTGTTCGATGACGAGCCAAAAGCCGCTGCATCGGGTAGCGAGCTCGGATCACAACGTGAGACCGCTTCAGCTGACCATGCTGTTCTTATGTTGTACAGACACACATATCAAGCGAGGGCGATGTTCATTAATCTGAAAAAATCTTCCAATGACCCAAATCATTTCGTGCAATGTTGACAGTGTGATGTCACTGCCGCTAAAAGTGCGTTGCGTGATCTCATGTTGGCAATACATTTAGTCACTTCAGCTTAAATAGTTTAAATATAATAATCCTTACATTCAAATCATCGATTTACTGATGGAACTTTATATATATGAAAAAATCAACGAATAAATATTTACCACCTTAGCCATACTTTTTGGATACGAGAGAGTATTATTGATGTCATGGCTATAGCACCGTTTTATAATTTTATCGTCGAGGACAATGACTTCTGGCACTGCAAAAATCTCTTTATACGCAGTTGACATGCACTTTGTGTGTGTGTTTGTGTGTTAACGTGTTTTTTTGTCTGTGTGCTTGACTGTTAATGTGTTTTTGTCTTTGTGTGCTTGTGTGTGTGTTAATGTGTCCTTGTGTGTTTGTGTGTTAATGTGTTTTTGTCTTTGTGCGTTTGCTTTTTGCCGTCAAGAGTATTTGAAAGTCCGATTCGGCCTTCTATCGCAAGGGTTCCTCCCCGCTACCGTTACAGGGAACCCGGTTCTCACCTTTTGGTGTTTTAGCCGTGAATTCAGGGTCGAAGTAAAACGTGTCTTCCGGTCGGCCTACGGCAGGCTTGAATGGCGGGTGAATTTCTTTCCGATAGAGCTTCTGTAAAATGACACGCACGGTACAGAATGAGACGTCGATCCTCCGAGTGGCTGTACAGGGGGAGCGGAGGCACAGTGGTTAGCGCATTGCGTGCTTTATCAACTCGGCGACGCGAGTTTAATTCCTGGCTATGGCTAACATCGGTGGTGAGCAACATATGACCTGGTCCTGGGCCTGCCACCAGCCTTTACTTACGTGTGCACTGACCAGTGTGGTGAAGTACGGTCAAACAAATGCCAATACCCACAATGTATGTCTTCATCCAGCAGTGGATTAACAAAGTGCTGTAATATATTTTATTTACATATTCATGATATGGCTGTTAAAAGTGCATTCAATGGCCTGCATGATAAGCATTGAATGTCAAGTTAACACAAGTCAAAATGCCTCTGTTCAAATGAAATGTATGGGGGTGGCACTCATCTCTGCTGGCAGCCCTGAGCCAGTGGTGGAAATTACACATTCCTGTGACAGGGGCCAATCTGTTTATCGGACAACCACTGATCACTCTGCACAATGTGGTCCTCATGATGACAGGCTGAATCAATCTCCAGCCAAGAAATGCACTAAGTTATTCTTGCTCACTCAGCCAGCCAACCGATCACTCAAGCACCCACCCATGACTGCACTCAATCACCCACGCATCAATCCACTCACCCACTAGCTCGCCCATCCATTCCCCCATTCACCATCAGCTAAATAAAGTAAAACGTATACAAAAACTTACGTTCCAATCAATAGTGGAAAAGAACGGATGTCTTTTGATTTCTTCCACACCATCAGAGCCAGCTCCTGAAAGTAAAGTATAACACGGCACATCAGGACAAACACGGTGGGATTTCTAGACAAGAAAACCACGTGATTGTAATTGCATGATCGCTCCCTCCCATCATGCCTTGCATCTCATGTGACACCACCGCACCGCTTGCACACAGCCTTGTCTAGACCACCGACTCACAAGGCTAAACAGTGTCACCAACGAAGCATTCTAGACAGCAGCAGCAGCAGGAGAACAACGAGACAACAGAGTTTCACCCTCGTTGGGAATCATCTGCACAGTATAGCACTTGCTGCCTCCTGCCGCCTTGTGTCACAAGGGCGCTGTGGCCGCGCTCGCTCTGGTCATTGCGGGCGACAACGAACGACTCTCAAAACTCCCGTAAAACTCTCGACGGGTCAAAGTGTCTACTTGCTCAAACAAGCGATTGGTCGGTGCTCATACTCCATTGGTGGCCCTAAATCAGTGGTGGACATTCCACATTGCCATGGGCTGTGGCAAGTCTCTTTAGGTCAAAGGGTTTTACAGATTGTTACGAACCCTGGATGGATGCATGTACCGAGTGGACCCCTAAGAGAGGTGATGTGGATTGGAGGATCGAGGAACGCGTCCGTGATTTCCAAGAAATCTGCCCATTTCTCGAGCAAGTTCCTTGTTTCGGAGGAGGTTTCGTGTTCCCGCACTGGAACATTTTTTTCTAATTTTAACTTTTCATTTTATTGCAATCTCATTTACAATGAAAAAACAGTAGGTTAAGATACGCGATACGATTGTGATTTTTCCTTCTTCCCGTTAAGACGCCGTTCGAAGACGCTGCCGCGCACGTGCCCCGAGGGTCTGGCGTGCTGGACTTGCATCGAGGGGGGGGGGGGGGGGGGGGAACCTCAACCACGTGTTTGTTTTTTAGCTGTCGGAGGAAACCGCACAGCTCGGGAGGAAACCCCATGCAGAACATGGGGAGAACATGTACAGTGTGAAAGAGTAGGCCAACATACCCCCCCCCCCCGCCTCAAGAGGGGCTCCATGGTAAATCAGGAGAGTGATAACAGAATGATGAAAAAGGAATCGGGGGCTTTATTCTTTCCAGCACTAATGCAGGTGCACTGAGCAGATATAACTGCTCAACACGCAAGCTATTAATGATTTGATATCGTTCGCCTTTTGGCATTGTTCTCTGATCCGACACTGGTGGTGAGACAAAGCCATAAAGGATGCCGTCTCTGGAGTAGGCCAATCAGTTTAAAATACAATGTGTACATTGTCATCGGAGCACGTTTGTCTGCATGTTTCACCACAAGCATGACGTGTGTTTAATGCAGACTTGACGATGCCTTGTGCCCTGAGAACGATTGTTTAAGGGCGCTTTATACATTCAAATAATGATTAAATTATTATAAGGTATCTATTTAGTGTTTGAACATCTGAACACCTCCTGTATTATTGTCGTACAGGGTAAAGCTTATTCTTTGGGTCTTTCGGTAAAGTCACGTAGAACAAAAATATTAACAAAAAGCTTCGACGTTTCGATTGCAACACGAGCAATCGCTATCACGAGGGAAGGAGGAGGGGGAAAGCTGCTGAGGCAGGCTGCCACATGTCCTAGGTGGATGCCCATTCCCACAGTGAAAGAACGGCAGGCGCAGATTACAGATGTCCAGCCAATGGATCAGCTCCAAACAGCAGGTCCTGCTGTCAGAGACAAGGGCTCCTATTTGCTGCTCTGCCATTGCTTAGTCCAGCAGACGTTCTTGCTTTGACCCGACACTTACCCAAGCTGCTCCGTTGACGAAAAAAAGACAAAAATCCCCCCTACCAGTTAGGACAAATGCTGTTCGCGAGCACCTATGAAGGCCAGAAAGGCACACGAGGGGCTGGGTGGCCAGCATCACGCCCGGCCGCATTTGTCTCCCGAGCGACAATGGTTTTACACATCGCACTAGGTACTTATTTGAGGCTGAGTCGACCTTGCGGAGGCCCAGAATCTGTTCAGATAATCGTCCCTAGTGTTAGTGGCCATGAGCAGGATTCAAACTCAGGTCGCTGGGTTCGTAGCGTAGCGCGCTAAGTGCTACGACACCACAGTCACAAACACACATACGCTCACACACACACATGTGCACAAACAAGACAAAGGCACTCACCTAGGCGATTGCCTGGGTTCCTCTTGAACAGCATTCGCAAGAGACTCTGCGCTTCTCCACTCAAGAACTGCGGCATTCCTAGCTTGGCCCTGCAAAGCACGGGTCACAACAATACCAACAAGCTGAAAAGCCAGTCCAGGAAGGGAGTCCGTATTTTGTTCGGGGTTTCAACCGAATTCGGTTTCTGAGCAATGGATGTGGAGTTGTAAGGAAAAATAAAAGTCGGAGAGCTACGGAGCACATCCGCGAAACTCTTACACACACAGCTTAAATAAGCCGCTAACCACCCCAGATATTCGCAATATCTGGGAGGGCGATCAAACTCACTTCAGAATCATAGTCATCGTCTCCTTGCGATCTTTGCCCTGGAAGGGGAGCGTTCCCGTGAGCATTTCAAACTGTAAGAAGAGGAAGGCAGGAAACGGTGGTCATTCAATTGATAACATTCATACATTTTTCACATATGGAATCTGCGCCGTTCTTATAGCGCATGAGCTGTCAAGGTGCTAATGTTTCACAGATGGGTAGAGTCTGCAAGTTAAGGGGTGATGTTGTCAAAGTGGTTGTACCCAATAAAAAATAAATAGGACATTTCCAAGTAATTTCACAAGCCTTGCAAAGTTTTCGCCGTGACAATGTGGTCAACGTGGCCGACTTTTTTTCTCTAAAGACGTTGCGGGATCCCTCACTGTCCACCGTGAAGCTGATGGAGTGTGGTATTTTTGTTGGTTCATACGGCCGGTATTATTAACCGGGGCGGTCGGCGGGCTCGAACCACGACCCTCTGCGACGAGCGGCGAACGCGCTGCCGCCGGCCCAGCCGCGTCGTTTCGAGAGGGCAGCGTTTGTTAGGGCTACGAACACCGGCAGAGGAGCTACACTCACAACAACGAGCGGAGTGCCGGTCGGCTAAAAGGCAGCCAGGTGGCAGAGTGTGGAGCACAGCAGGTGCATCTATCAGTCATCTCAGTATCAACAAACACATGGCACCTGGGTCTGTCCCGTGACCTCCTGCATCTAGCCTGGCACAGCAGTCAAACCATGGAACTTGCGTCTGTCCCGTGACCTCCTGCCAGCGAGCCTTCCACACTTCACGCGACGGCCTCAAAATGCACCCAGCCTGGCACAAAGCGCCGTGGTGACGTCACCGCCACTTGGTGGTGAACGGCAGCGGTTGTTGTTGTGTACGCGTGCGTGTACGCGTGTGCGTCGCGCTCGTTACCATGAGCACCCCGAAGGACCACCAGTCCGCCGAGTGAGTGTGGCCCTTGCGATTCACCACCTCAGGCGCCATGTACTCCACGGTGCCACAGAATGAGTAGGCCTTCTTCTCGTGGTCAATCGACTCCTTGCTCAGCCCAAAGTCTGAACACAATCACACACACACATGCTTGCACACACGTGCTCACAGAGACAAAAATCCCCCAGCCACATAGCCAACACAGACTGTTGGGTCACGTGCCAAGTGTTGTTAGAGAGCACCTTTGAAGGCCGGCACGACATACGGGGGGAGGTGGGTGGGTGGCCAGCACCACACCCGGCTGCCTTTGTCTCTCGAGTGGGGATGTTTACTACACACTGCACGAGGTACTCATTTGAGGCCGAGTTGATTTGAGGGAGGCCCAGAACTGGTTCAGATAATCGTCACTGGCATTAGCCGTGAGCGGAAAACAAACTCGTGTCACTGGATCGTAGTGCAGCGCGCTAACCGCGACACTACCGCTCCGCACAACACACACACACGGGCATGCACAAACACGGAGACACACATACGTACAAACATAAACACACAAACCTACAGCAAACGTAAACGGATACACACAAATAGGGACAAGTACGTTCTCATGCTACGACAATGATTGGAAGGGCGAATCCACTTCATACAAAAAAACTCACCCGTGAGTCCAATGTGTCCACTTTCATCCAGCAGAATGCTGTTGGGAAAAGAACAAAAATAAAATCAATTTGGCAAGCCGCTGCATTAAAAGAGCCTCCTTTTTAGTTTAATAATAGCAATAAATAATGTTGTGTTTTCATACAGAACGAAATCTTTTGCACAGAACCGCAAGGAAAAACCAGACAAGCAGAAAGGCGCCAGAAAAGTTCCCAAGCTCTGTGGTCCTATGTTTGGGGTTTCCCCCCCCCCCCCAATTCCATTCATGAGTGGAAGGCGATTCGACCACGCCAAGCAATGCACGCACGGAAACATGCGCGAGTGCGTGCGTGCGCACAGACGCACGTTTTAGGAATGCGCACCGCCACCCACGCGCACGTTCTTACTGACGCAAGTTAATCACGCCGATAAGCGGCGTTACATTCCATTTTTTTGTTAAAATGGAAACTTTTTTTCTAAGTATTCCCTTGCTTATCTCTCCCGCAAACGACACACATCTCAGCATTGGCAGGTTGACGAGCTGTGCGGCAAGCTTAGCAGTGTTTGGTTTCAGGGTTTTTCGTAGTTTTTGTCAAAGCACGGCGTGCAGTGACCTCGGACGGACAGAAGAGAGATGGATCCAACGATTCACCGAGTAGAAACGATTCCGACGCTCCCGATAGACATTTCGTTAGTGTTCTGCTTGTTTTAACCAGGAAAGCTCCGATGAATCTTTAAAACTTGTTTTCCGGAGGGTCTTGCCAAGTGTTATCGCAGTAGGAGGGGCGATGTCGCTCTGTGTAATGTTGTTGCTGTTGAGTAATTCGTAGGTACATTTTCAGCAATCGGGATGTCTTGGCCAATATCGGTTACACGGTATGGTTTAAGAAGTAGCTATGGAAGGAAGCCCATGCAGAACAGGAGAATATTCAAACTCCACACTTACTCACTCTCTGTAGACCAGGGGGAGAACACACAAACTCCACACACACACTCTATAGACCAGGGGGAGAACACACAAACTCCACACACACTCACACTCTGTAGACCAGGGGGAGAACACACAAACTCCACAAACACACTCACACTCTGTAGACCAGGGGGAGAACATACAAACTCCACACACACTCACTCTCTGTAGGCCAGGGGGAGAACACACAAACTCCACACACTCACTATTTCGCACACACACACACACACTCTCACACTTTGCAGAAAATGGGGAAAATGTATAAACTCCACACAGAAGGGTGCCTGAGTCAGGTATTGAACCCAGCACCCCCTTCTTGCTGTGAGCCACTGCGCTGCCCTGCCCCCAATATTGACGACTTACAATGAATACAAATCTACACAGCTAGTGTAACCTTCGAGCTCTTAACAGACACAGGACAGGGGCATGTGCAGCAGAATAATACGAGACCGGTAAAAAAAAAACGACACTCACAAAAAATTATGAATTGCCAAATCAAAAACGTACCCACAAGTTTGACAATAGGGGTCGAAATGCCAACTAAACCGCTACATGCGTCTTCAACAGGTACACGAGCAAGGTGAGGTTCATTGTAGTATGGCGATTCAACGAGGGAGCACAGCTAAGGGGGCGGCATCTGGGTAACTATTTTTCTGCTGGGAAGATTTGGGAAACGCGATTAACCCTCTGGCGGGGCGTTGGTTCGGTGAGAATAATTGTTATGCTGGTCGTAGAGTCTCAGCCAAGTTGACGACACCGCATGGGGTTTAAAGTCAAGAGCCTCAGTCGTCTGTGGATTTCACCGAGTTCATCTCTTCGTCTGGTCGACTCGAGCGGTCAAACGTTCAGGCAATCGCTCGCAGTGATTGGACGTTGGTGTAAAGGGCGAGCAATTCCACCCCCCCCACCCCCTCCCATGTGATCAGCTCAGCCAATCAGTGAACTCAGAAAATGTTTCCATGTTATACATTAGCAAGTAGACTAATCGCCATCTGTACGGGGATAGTGTTGTGGGCTCTTGCTGGCGTGCGTGGGTTTTTCTCTGGGTTCCACCCACATGTACGAACACAATCATTAAGCGGATGAAAACATCTCAATATATGGAAATACACGCAGCTTGCCTAATAGTTAGTAGCACCGGCTCACCGCCTCGCCGCTCCCTTCCAGCTCATCCGCTTCCTCAGCGGTTGCGAGATGCAATTTGCATAAACGACGACACTTCCCAAAACTAAACCAGACTCAAACGACACGCAAATTATCCCCTTCGTTAGGATTTCATGAACGAAACCAACGGTCGACTCACTTCTCAGGCTTGAGGTCGCGGTAGATAATGCCGAGGCTGTGTAGGTGGTCCAGCGCCAGAGCCAGTTCCGCAAGGTAGAACTTGACGTCCTCTTCCGTGAACATCACCTGCGGGGGGCACGGGGGGGGGGGGGGGCAAGCGAAGGGAACTATGGAAACGACGACAGAAACAGTTCCGCGATGACGTCATCTTCAGGGCGGCTCTCCGACGCGTGTCAGGTGGTGCTGCTCACTGCGAGACTTCTGCACGAAACTTCATTTGTCCCGTGGTAGGACGACGGCGTGGCCTGGTAGGATGGGGATGGTTGAGTTGTATCTGTATGTGTTTGGGTGATTTGTTTACCTTTCTTGTACTTGGCACTGCTATCGTGTGTTTGTACTGTTTGTTGTTGTAACGTTCTTACTCGCACACACTGGACATCTGTGAACAAGAGCTTCATGGATAATCGGATTCCTCCAGTCTAAATAAATATTCTGATTCTGCCTATGTCTTTGTTGTGTCGCCCTTCATAGGTGCTACTCGTGAACAGCACTTGCCCCAGCAGTATGTTACAGGCTACATGGGGGGTCTTTGTCTTTGTTATGCACTATGGGGAACGGTAGGGCTGCGGTTGCACGCGACAATCCCGGCATCCCGAGTTTGACTCTCGCTCACGGTCAACACCAGGGACGATTATCTGAACTGGTCTTGGGCCTCCCCTAGGTTACCTCAGCCTTAAATGAGTATCTGGTGTCATGTGTAAGCATCACCGTTGGGGAAACAAAGGGTGTCGTGCAGACCACCGACTCCCTCAAGCGCCGTACAGACCTTAATGGGGGCTCGCGAACACCGCTTGCTACAACAGTCTATGAAAGGATATACGGGGAATATTTTTCTTCATGCGTGTGTGTGTGTGACATGTGATCCGCACGTACAGCTGGGCCTGCTCACCTCCTTTGAGAGTCGAGTGAAGAGGTCTCCTCCCCTGAGGAAGTCCAGAATCAGGTAGAGCTTCCCTTCTGTCTGGAACGCTGCAGCACAAACAGAACGGGGCAGCTGAGTGGGTGACTGGGCAGGTGGCATGGCGAGTGATTGCAATCGGTGGTGAGCAATTTGCTGTACTGCTAGTTGGGTGGGTGGGTAGGTCTGTGGATAAGTAGGTAGGTGGATGGGTAGTTGATTAAGTAGGTAGGTAGATGGGTGGGTAGATGGGTAGGTACGTGGGTAGTTGGGCAGTCGGGTAGGTAGGTGAGTGGGTAGGGAGACAGCTAGGAGGGTAGCTGGATAGGTAGGTAGGTGGGTAGGTATGTGGGTGAGTAGGGAGATCGGTAGCTGCATAAACAGGTCGCTGGACAGGTAGGTAGGTGGTTGAGTAAGTGGGCAAGCAGGTAGGTGGGTGGTTGGGTGAGTGGGTAAGTCGGTAGGTATGTGAGTAGAGAGGTAGGGAGGTGAATAAATAGGTAGCTGGATGGATAGGTGGCTGGGTGGGTAGGTAGGCACATGAATGGGCAGAGATAGGCGTGTGATTGGGTGCATCTGTAAATACGTTGGTGGGAAAGTGGTTGGGTAGGTGCATAAATGGGTATATAGGCGAGTAAATAGGGAAAGAGGTGGGTGGGTAAGGTGGGTGGAGGAGTGGGTAGATGGGAGGGTATTTGTGCGGGATAATTATCAATCGTAAGTACTGGCTTGTCAATCCACTGATGGATGAGGGCCACCTCCCTTCTGTGCGGAAACATCGTTGTGTCCATTCTGGAGTGCCGGTAAACGTGTTCGGTGTTGGGAGACGTTGCTGGCATGGCGTGCTGTCGTATCGCAGCACATCCCTACCGCCGCGGTGCACTGGTGTGGTGTGTTACGGTGAGGTACGGTGGAGGGTTTACCATAGTGAAGCTTCACTATGAAGGGGTGGTTCACCTCCACCAGGATATCTCGCTCCATCTTCGTCCGCACGCGATCACGGACTGGAGGGGGCACAGCGCACGAGCAAAGTGTCACAGCAAAGTGTCACAGCTATGCAACTCTTAGCCCAGGACAGGCTGCGCGAAACATCTCAAGGGAAGACGGAACCTGGCAACCAAACGGTGCGGGTTGGTAGGTGGGCAGGTTAACGAGGTAGGTGAGGAAGTAGTTGGTGGGTGCTAGGTATGTGAGTCGGTAGGTGAGTAGGCAGGCGTGTGGGCAGTGTGTGTGGGCAGGCAGGCGAGTGGATCAAAGCTGCGTCTCAATGGCAGAACACGCCAGCATTGCTGCCTCGCCACGGTCAGAGCAAGGCCCCTGCCCTGCGAAGTCGACACTCGGTCATCACCGCTACAGCCGCGACTGCCACCACCGTCAACGCCACCACCCTCACCACCACCACCGTCACCGCCATCACCCTCACCGCCACCGCCACCGCCACCACCGTCACCACCATCATCACCACCACAGCGACCACCCTCACC
Source organism: Lethenteron reissneri (assembly GCF_015708825.2). Taxonomy (NCBI): domain Eukaryota; kingdom Metazoa; phylum Chordata; class Hyperoartia; order Petromyzontiformes; family Petromyzontidae; genus Lethenteron; species Lethenteron reissneri. The sequence goes on from NC_083783.1 coordinate 10,843,918, forward strand.
ACCGCCACCAATGCTACCACCGCCACCACCACCGCCACACACTCACCCTTCAGCGTGGCTTTCTTGAGCACTTTCATGGCGTACAGTTGCCCAGCATCGGGACCCTTGATTTTCCGCACCAGAAACACCTACAAAGACAAAGGTCCCCCATGTAGCTTTAGCAGACGTCTGTGACAAGTGCTGTTCGTGAGTAGCACCTATGACCAGGTGATAACCTGGACAGGCGAGAGCCAAAGCAGGTGAGAGACTGGACAGGCGAGAGCCGTGAACTGCTGCTTGAATGTGGATGATGGTGCCAGGATGCTGCGCCGGTGCAGTGGGAGAGGGTTCCAGGCGGCTGCTGGTGCAGCTCAGCCACAGGGTTGCGGGTTGTGGAGAAGAAAAGAGTTTCCCAAATAGGATGACCACTTTTGATTTCCCACACAGTGGTACGAGTTGTTTATCCACCCCAGAGGAATGATGATGATGAGTGGCTGAGTTGACCTCTGACCAGGACGTGAATCGCTACCTTCCTGTTGATTCGCGCACGACGACCACCGCGACACACAGCCGGAGTCTCAGCGCCAAACACTTTGCATTTAGTGGCAACCAAATCTGATGTCAATTACAGTTACGAACGCAGCTGCATTTTTACCGATTTTTTAAATTATATTTTTCCGATTATACCCCCGGGTGCGCAATCTGCGTTGTGTCACGAGATTAACAATGTCCACTTGAAACTTCCACTTTGAGTGTGTGTCACAGGACGGCCACGTCCTGTGACACACGCTGATGAAGTTAAAGAATTCCTGAACTTCTCAAGCCCCTTCAACAGCTTCTTATCCACGCTGCGAGCACACCATTCATGTGCCCTGTAAAGAGTGTCCGTTCCATATCAATCAGTCAAACAAAAGTGAAAAATCTCAGGGAGCTCTGCACGAAGCCGAATTAAGTATTTTTCTTTCGTATGGATTAACAGAAGCAGATGTAATTTTAGATTTGTCATCCACTCAATTGTCCGTTCTGAAGCAGAGTGGATCTCGTCCATTCCTCCTGTAAAGGTGTGAAGGCAGCGGCAGCAGCGGAGCGTTTTCGATGTGGTTGATGGTTTGGGATTCGTGGCCGCGCTACTCGCTGGCCGCTGAATCGTTGTCCATCAGGTGGCCGCATCGGCCACGTGGCCAGGTCACGATTCGGTTGATGGTCGACCATTGGCGGCATGGACGGTTGAAACCGGCAGGTTCGACGGTAGGGTCCTGTATGAGATGTCGATTTTGGACGTCGGCAGCAGCCCAGACTTGCTTCCATCTCTCTCGCCTTTATTTGTGTTTGTGGCGTGGAGTGAATAAAGTCAATAATATTTACAATTAATCTGGTTTGCTCTTTCCATTGCCATTGGTGATCAGGTTGGGGCCATCAACACACTGTACTTGAGAAACCATTTTAACCACAGCCGGTTGAAGCCTGGACACAAACCCAGGTTTTCAGCGGTAGCGGCCCCAGTGTCCATGACGCACGGTATGAGCCCCTCCCCCCACCCCCGGTGTGTCACCTGGCCACCCACGTACAAAATATCGTTAGTGTTTTACGTTTCAAAACCGAAACGTAAAACACTAACAATAGTTTTTTTACTTACTCCAACAGCACGCAGTGTCCAATGTGTAAAACATAAATAAAAAAAAATTCCCATAGTTCTGTGGGCCACCACCAACCACTGCTCCGGATCCAGATTAAAAGCCTTCTATTTTTAAACACAAGGTCACCCTGCACTTGGGAAAAGGACATTGCAATATATTTTATAATTTTTTAAAATTCCCCCACCAATCTCCACCCACCAAATGTCGAGTCCAATCAATCGTTGTGGGGACGCAGCTCGGCACTCCGCCCATGTTCGTGGGGTGTGGTGCAAGACGATTTCTCCCGATTCAAATTCCGAAAAGAAATCGCGCTGTCATCGGCTTTACGCCAGCGAGGAGATTATGACGTTTCTTCCATGCCACAGTCTCGTGTCGTATCGGCGAAAGGGGACCTCCCCCCAGGGAGAGCGTACGTGCTTTCGGATGCTCCATAAGGAGCGATCGGGGTGTCAGCAAACCTGACTCTTGGAAGCTGAGCAAACTTGTGGCTGGATAGTGATTGGATGGGCGACCACCGTGCATAGCAGGTGTTGCATGCCGCGGGGTCACGTGGTGGTCAGTAGAGCACAGTCCGTGGTTGAAACATGTGTGCTGAGCACATATGGTTCAATGCCCCAAAACGTCCAGCGACCAGCAACAAACAGCAACCAGCGATGACAATAAATGCTGATAATTATGACTCTGCTGCTACTGCTGATGATGATGCGCAGAGCAGAGACCCCTAACTACACTGCCACTCAAAGCCAGATAATTTGTGATCAGACTGCGATGGAAAACTTAAACTGTGAAACGTAATCTCTGCATCCCCACAAGTCCATGGGCAGCGATCTCTGGGCCTTCACGCCCGTGGCACCCGCACTGTGGAACTATCTACCAAAGGCTTTCAGGGAGTTGGGTTCGCCTAAAAATATTTATCTGTCAGAAGGCATTTTCTATTTTAATTGGCCCACTTCTTACCCAACCACCCCGCTCCCTCCGCCCTGCCCACTGTCATTGATGTAAAGTACCTTGAGATGTTTTGAAAGCCAATATACAAGCACCAATTATTGTAATTATCACATGTGAAGCATTAACAGAGATTAAGAGGCGGCGTAGATGCGAGAGTCTGGCTGGGTGAAATTGTACCTTTCCAAACGAGCCCTGGCCCAAAACTTTGAGCAGCTCAAACTGTGATGGGTCGGCCTTCTCGGAGCCCTCCTTCACGTGATGGGTTATGTTTATCTCCTTGATGTGACCTTCATCTTGGCTCTGTGACGACGAGAAACGCACACAAACACGCACGCGCACGCAAACACGCACGCACACAAAATAACTCAAAACAATTGTTGCTTTAACCAGGAACACATCTGGGGAAAAGCACCGTCAGAGAGTGCCTAACATGGGCGTTGACAAGGCCAGGTGGTGGCCGCGTTGACCGCTCGCAGCAGAAGTTCGCAGGTTCAAAGCCCAGCGGCCGCCCTGGTTAATACTGCAGGGCTGTACGTACCAAAAGGAGTACCGGTGGACGCTAAAGATCCCATGGGCACATTCGAAACGTAAGTCCAAATTTGATAAATTACCTCTGCTTGTCTGTGAAATAGAACGCCCGCATGATAGCCTCGCACCGCAAGAATGGCGCAAATACCAAACCAGAGGCTGGCGTGTCCAGTACCAAGAAACGTCCTCCTTTGTCTCCCCACAGCACCGCCATTCACACACTGTATCAGGTACTCATTTATGACTGAGTCAACCTAGGAGAGACCGAGCGCTCTCTTGAGTTAGGCGCACAAACGCAAGTGGCGGCCGGAGCAAGTTACTGCAGGGCCGCAGCATTACCAGCCTTCAAGAGTGTGTGCCGACATAATGTAACAATAATCCAACGTGCGATTACGTATGCAAATACCATTGCTCCTCGAAGTACCGAACAATTTGCACAAGTATAACATTTTATATATACACGACTTAAAAGCAAGCCGGGAATTAATTTAACACAATTAGACCCTGCAATGGGATTTACACTGCGAGGAATTAAGGGGCCAACATTCAATGACATTCGTGTTTGGACAGCTTGTGATTTAGCCAAGAATAGTGCACATTACAGCACTCTGCTAATTGTGTGCGAGCTTGAGAGTGTGAGCGTGCAAATATGCGAGCGTCCGCGTGTCTAAATGCGTGCCCGTCGGAGATATGTAATGGGGGTGGCGGCAGCGTTCGCGGTCAGCACAATGCACTACAAACCGGACCACACAAATTCAATTAACGGCCACGGCTAACAAAAGTGGCGCATATTGGAACCGGTTCCTGAGGCTTCGTATCCCCTAGGTCCACTCGGCCTTGATTGAGTACCTGGTGCAGTGTGTAAATTTCAGCCGTGTGTGGAGACAACGGCCAGTCGAGTGTGGTGCTGGCCCCCCACCCCCGCAGTGTGCCCTGCCGGCCTTCATAGGTGCTCGCTAGCAACAACTTAGACCAAGATAAAGATCCTACTCCCTCTGCCCCCCCCCCCCCTGTAAAGGCTACACATCCGTTGGGGCACCTTCATAGTTGTCTCGTGTGCATGTGTGCACGACGGCCACATGCACATCGTGACCAAGTCACCCGGGATGAGCTCGATCTCGAAAAGCTAAGCAGGTTTTTTTTGTTCAGCCTGGATAGTTGTTTTGACGGGTGACCACCGTGCCAACAGCAGGTTTGCTATAGGCTGCTGCGGCGCTATGCAGTCGGCAGCAGAGGGCAGAGCAGCTACGACCGCTGCAGGACTGTGCCCCGACGCCTTCGCCGAACCCGCAGACGACGAGCACGAACCGCGCGGCATTGGGAGGCCCTCGCCCAGCTCTGAACTCGCACTGAGCCCAGCTTGACTGGCGGCCATAGAGACGCTCCCACTTGGTGGCGTTCAAGAGTACGGAGTCTATAAACTATTTAAAAAACTAAAAACTATTTTTAATTTTACCAGGTAAGGCTCGCTGAGCTATACAGCTCTTTTTCAGAAGCGACCTGGCTCTCACAAATGATAGCTCAACGAAGCAGCTTATCACGTGGAAATTTATAGTCGCAGCCAAATACTCTAAACGCCGGTTTCTAAGTGTAGAGCAAAAACACCGGAGAACCCGGAGAAAAATCCACACAACCACGGGGAATGAGAACATGCAAACTCCAAATATCGAGGTGTCAGGGTCAGGATCGAACCCACAACCTCCTGTATACCAAGTGAGGAAGTTTACATCTCGCCACTATTGGAGTGTGTGTCATACCTGTCAACCCATACGGTTTACAGGGAAATTTAGTTTTCAGGTTCATACGCTGTACAGCCGTTTCAATGCGGGCACATTTTTTTATATTTGTTTGCGTTTCTCCCTTGTGATGGGATTTTGTAGGATGAACGTTGAGATTTATAAGGGCACGGGGTGACCAATAAGGTGTGAAATGGTCTGTAATAAGGTAGGGTCCTGATAAGGGGTTGACAGGTATGGTGTATGCACGTGTTGAATTTTATTCGCACAGTACATAGCCAGCCTTGCTAATCGGAGGTGCAGCAGTGTGTCGGCGATCGCCGTGCGAGCAGCTGCACATCGCCCACAACGCTAACGTCCCGGCCTTGAAGCACGGCCCTGTTCCCGAGCTGTCAGTTCCGGGACAAAACCGCTGTCCAGATCATGCCACTCAATCATCGCCTGCAACTGCTTTGTCCGTCGCCTGAGCGAGTAGCTGCACTGCAAGGTTCCTGCGTTGAAAAGCACGCGCATGGTTGTTTCTGGTAATGGCGCGGTCAGTTCTATTAAACGGACGCTTCGATCGTCACCGACGAAGGGATGCCCATTATAGTCGCCACATCCTTCACCCGTGTTCAGTGGCTAAGATGTTGACGTAGACCGAGGCGACGCTGCGTAGACGCTAGACAGGACGGCGATCGAAGCATCCCCAGAAACAAGGGCCATATCCTGCCCTTGTCCATGAGTGACCCAATGTTTAGAACAGGAAATTAAACGACGGCTCGTAGTTTTATGCACCAAGTTTATGTTTTCTAACAGGGTGAGAACTCTAGATGCCAGTATGAGTCTCAATTGTAAGAGTGACGTGCAGCATTCATTAGAATATTCCGTGGGCGATTTTTTTATTTGGCAAAATTAGTTGGAAAATGTACGAGCGATGGAACGCTTCGCCACAAACCGCACAGTCTGCCTCTACTTTCAAGCGAGCAACTAGTTGTGCCACTGCTTGCAACCCGGTTGCAGAGGCGTCCGCGTGCAAGCGAGTTGTGCAGCCGATCGTTCAGTTGCAGGTCCGGCTTCAGGGCTAAGCCGGCCAAGTTGGCACACGGACACCAAGGCACACACACGGGAAGAGGATGCCCACTTGCCAGGCGAAAACAGCTCCCCATCACCTCTCACTCACCGGCCAGCCACCGCCAGGGTGTGATGCCGTCATGACAAGTGGGGGGGGGGGGCGAGGGATCGTTTTACCAGTGGCCGAGTGCCGCGGGCCTCTAATAAAGCGACACCGACACGCAGCAGAGGCGCGGGGAAAGTCCTAATTTCTCGGGGGACTGAGCGACGTGTGAAAGAGTGTATTTGTGTCTTTGTGTGTGTGTCTGTGTAGTCCTGGGCATCCCCAAGGTCAACTCAGCCTCAAATGAGTAACTGGTGCGATGTGTAAACATCGCCACTAGAGAGACAAAGGCGGCCGGGCGTAGTGCTGGCCACCCAACCCCTCGTGTGCCGTGCCGGCCTTCATAGGTGCTCGCTAACGGCACTTGCCCCAACAATCTGTTAAGCCTATACTGGGGGATCTTTGTCTTGTCTGTGTAGTGTAGCGGTTAGCGGGCTGCGCTACGAACCCAGCGACCCAGATTCGATTCCCGCTAACGGTCGATAGCAGTGACGGTTATCTGAACCAGTCCTGCGCTTCTCCTAGAACGACTGGACCTGTCCTAGGTCGACTTGGCGTTAAATGAGTGTCTGTTGTGCTGTGTAAATATCAGCACTGGGGAGACAAAGGCGGCCGGGCGTGGTTCTGGCCACAACAAGCCCTCTTGTGCCATGCCGTGCCAAACACAACAGGTGCTCGCTAACAGCACCTGCCCCGACAGCCTGTCAAAGGCTCTACTGGGGATGTGTATCTGCATGTGCACGTGTGTGTCTATTTATTTACGAGAGCGTTGACTTGGCCTGACGTTCACGAAGCAGTGACGCTGCTGTAGAGATTCCATTCCGTTGGCCACGCCACCCTTGACTATTCCTGCGGTGCAATAACCCTGACCACACCACTCCTGCGCACGCCAGCTTCCTGGTGCAAGTTAACGATCCGTTGACGTCAGTGCCAGGAGTAGGCCATTGTGTGCCGCCGTCAGGGATTCAAATTTCGTCCCCAACAACAGGCGAAATGCCCCCAGGTAACTCTTGCAAACGAGACTCATCCTGATCTATTTTCAGGTGTCACCTGGTGGAATAAAATAAACTTTTTCATTGAACCAAGAGAGTGTGTGTGTGTGTTCATACACAGTTATGACTCAAATGAGTATACCTGGTGCGATGAGTAAAATCATCGCATACTAGGGAGACAGGCGGTAGGGCGCGGTGCTGGCCACCGCGCCCTACCGCCACTCATGTGCCATGCCGAACTTCATAGGTGCTCGCTGACAGCACTTGCCCCAACAGTCTGTTACAGGCTATACGGAGGATCTTGTTTTTTTTTGTCATACACAATACTGTATGCACAAGGCATGTATTGTACAACAGTGGTTACGAAAATGACAAACTCTTTCCATGTCACAGCATAACAGGAGACGTTTCGGGTAAAACGCCCTTCTTCACACCAACTAGAGGAGGTGCATCTGAGCGCTTTATCACAGATTTACAGTCAGGGCAGGTAAGAATTTACAACAGTACAACAACACGATAGTAGTACAACGTACAGGTAAGGCAAACAGAAATCACCCAAACACATACAAATAAACCATCCCCATCCTACCAGGCAAAGCCCACTGTGGTATTCACTTGTTTTTCAGAAGCAACCTGGCCAGAGTGGCTTATAACATGGAAATGTCAAGCAGCAAAATAATCCAAATAACTTGCATGCATATTTAGACACCATGGGCACCCAGCAGAGAACTGGGAGAAAAAGGAGACACGTCGGCTTCGGGGAAAAAAGGCGAGTGGGCTTGGCCAGGCACATCGCCAGAAGGGACGCAGGCCGGTGGCTCGGCATCACGGCCGCAGCCGGGCTACCCCCCCCACCCTCGTCGAGAGGGCGTCCACCGTGGCCCACGACCACGGCGGCAGTGGCCACGGCGGTCGGTCGCGCGTGAACCAGGCAGGGCTGTCTCACTGCGAACCCGCGACGGACGGTGACGGCTTGGGGAGGGGGGAAAGGCCTTGATCCAGCAGCGGATAGAGCACGGCCCCATGATAATAATAATAATCATGATGGTGGCGGTAAAACTTAGCAGTCTATACCGCGGTAGACACAACGCTGTAATTAGGTTAATTATATATTTGCTGAGAGCTATTCTAGTGCCGTTCAATCAAATCCATTAAGCGTATTAAATCGGCTAAATTGCTTTTCAATAAAAGCTTTATCGTACGCATTATAAAGAAAGGCTTTCCTTTATAATGCATATGTATACACACAAAGTTCATAGCTTAATACGATAAATATGGATGCAATTGTGATGGGAAGGTACATCCATAAATGCGCACATGCATGTGTGTACATAGAGCAGTACATATACTGTATGTGTATGTGCATAAACACATAAAAAGTGTACTCTTAGTAGAAAAAAAATCTTTACCTCAACCAGCTGAAGCCTCTAGTAAGTCACGTGACTCCTGTGTGGTCACCCCTCACTCTGAACCCCGCCCCTCTCCCCGCCCACTGTGAAAACGCACTCCGCTCATCCTCCTCCGTACAGCAGCAGCAAAGTCAAGGCCCTGATGCAGCCTCTCCCTCCTCACCCCTCCTCACCCCTCCTCACCCTGTGCTCCCGTTCCTCCGCTCCTTTTCCATCCTCCTCCTCCTCCTCTTCCTCGTATTCCCAATTCCTTCTCCCTCCCCATCTAACTTCCTGTCGTGTAGCCACGTGTACAACAGTTCCCCGTTAAAGCAATGCCAAGTCAAAGACATATTCGTCGTGATAACCAAATGGGTGCGTGCTGTTAGCGAGCACCTATTAAGGACAACACAGCGCACGAAGGGGTAGTGTGGCCAGCACCACACCCGGCCACCTTCATCTCTGCAGTGGTACAATTTGCATTCTGTGCTAAGTACTATTTTAATACTGAGTCGACCTAGGGGAGACCATGGACAAGGATTAGTTAAGATCATCACCACTGATGTTAGGTGTGGCCGGAAATTTCCAACGGAGGTTGTTGCGTTTGTAGCACAGTGTGCACAACCACCTTGGTTTCCCCAGTGCTGATGTTCACACACCATACTTGGCCCACATTTATGGCTGAGTAAACCTAGAAGGGGGCACAGTGCTGGTAATGACTGCATTTGTCAGCGATATTTTTCCGTACACTCAAACAGCTACACAACTCACAGGCCAGACCCCCCTCTGTCTCACCGGTGCTAAACTTCAACCACCATGCCACACACTCATTAAAGGCTGAGTCAACCCAGATGAGGCAACAATGCTGATACGGTTTGCATTTGGAACACTCGCAGAGCCTCCGACCTTGGCTGGTATAGAGGAGGTCGTGGTTTTCGATCCAGACCCTGACGCCTGTATATTTGAAGCTTGCATGTTCTCCCCGTGGTCGTGTGGATTTTTATCCGGGTCCTCTGGTTTTTTCCTTCCACATTTAGAATGGTGTTCAGAAGCTTTGGCTGCTAAACATTTCCACGTGATAAGCCAATTGGTTGAGCTATCAGCTGTGACCAGGTCACTTCCAAAAAAGAGCTACACAGTTCAGCGGGGCCTTACCTGGTCTCCCCAGTGCTGAAATTCAAAATCCATTCCAGGCACTCATTCAAGGCTGAGCCAACCTAAAGGAGGGGGCAACCGTGCCGGTACTGATTGCATTGGGAAGGGCTTCTTTGACACGAAGAACAACAACACAGCCAGGACACCTGCACGCTTTTCAGTGCAAATTGGCAGCGCATTAGGAAGCGTGGGGACGCACGGGGTTAGAAGTGGAGGGGGGGGGGAGCCCATTCTGTTCCGGAACAGCAGCAGCAGGACGGCCACTCAGAGAGAGTTTATTTTTAGCGCGCACGCGGCGGCTGAATTCTAAGCATCGTTACTTGAGTGCAAGAGTAATTGTGCTCATGCACACGCGGGCAGATTCAGAACATCACCATCGTCACCAGAGTAAGCTGCGTCACCACCACCACCACCATCATCGCCAATGGCAGCGCTGTCATGATAACCATCATCAGCAGCACCATCACCACCATCATCATTGCCGCCACCACCATCATCAACAGCACCATCGTCATATTGAGTAAACACTGTGATCATCATCATCATCAAAGGCAGCGCTGTCACAATAATTATCACCAGCAGCACAATCACCATTGTTATTAACACTCTCATCATAATCGCCACTACAAAGCGTCACCATCAGCACCCATATTCATGATGGTTACCTCTAACACCACCGCAGTCCACCACAGCCACCATCATCACCAGCATTAGTACCGTCATCTTGATTACCACGACCACAACAATGATTATCAACTAAGGGTAGATACAAATTATTTCCACTTTGTGAGTGGTCAACAACAGTTATTCGCTCGGCTGCCCATGTCAAAGTAATGTGGAGTTTTCATCGTCGAGTCAGGATTGACAGGAGAGATGAGTGCAACATAAGGCTCGTACGGATGTCGGGGAAATTTGTAGATCACCCACACACAAAGCCAAAGATCCCCTGTGTAGCCAACATCGACTGTTCTGGAAGGTTCTGTTTGAGAGCACCTATTAAGACCATCGCGGTGCACGAGGGGGGTGGTGTGATGATGTTTACACCCTCCACCAGCTACTTATTTATTGCTGAGTCAACCTAGGGGGGCCCAGAGCTGGTTCACTGCTAGTGTTTGTTGTCGCTGGTTCCCAGCGCAGTGCGACTAGCCACTATGCCACCAATCCCAACACAGAGACAAAACTTAACTCGATAGCCTGAACAGACTGTTGGGGCAAGTGCTGTTAGCGAGTAGCACCTATGAAGGCCGGCACGGCACACGAGGGGGTGGGTTGGCCAGAACCACACCGGCCATCTTTGCCTCCCGAGTGGCGATGTTTACCACACACCGCACCAGGTACTCAATCCCGACAGATACTCTTCCACACACTCTTGCTCCCAGTATACTCGCACACATGCAATATCCATGGACATTCACATGCAAAAGCGCAAAAAAACAACCACACACACAAGTATACGTACACGTAAAAAATAACCCATACACACACTCATGATTGGTGGCATCATCACGGCGCTCATGCCAGCCTAAGTGCACTTTGTTGGCCACATGAAGCGTCGAAGACTGACTGAAAGTTTTTCACAAAACAGACCCAGTTGTTACCTGCTAGCAGACAAAGATGACCGACAGATGCACCATCTGGGCCAGCTTGTTTTATCCACCCAGCACTCAACTCATTGCTGTAAGCGTCGCTCCTCTGCATTCTGTTGTTGTTGGAGGGTGACTGCCTCAAACTGGCGAGTGGTCTCGTCTACAATTTGGTACCAGTAAATGGAAATTTTAGTTAGCTCCAAATTCTCCTGTACTATATCATCCCATTTCATCTACTGCCCGTGTCGAGTCTATTTAGCCCCCTCTATGCGGCCAAACAGAAGCTGCTTGGGCATGTGGTGGCTGGGCATGCGGGCTACGTGACCCAGCCAACACAGCCTCCTCGCCTGTCCGAAGAACCCACTGATGGGACTGTGTCCAGACATCTCAAGGATCTGTAAGCCTTAATATGCAATATCAGACATTAACACGCACAAGACAAGACAAAGATACCCTCCATAGTGCTGTTAGCGAACACCTATGAAGACCAGAACTGCACGAGAGGATGGGGCCAGCACCACACCCGACCACCTTTGTCTACCCAGTGCAGATGTTCACACACTGCACCAGGTACCCATTTGAATTAGGGGAGGCCCAGGACCAGTTCAGATAATCGTTACGAGTGTTGACCACGAGCGAGATCGAACTCGGTTCGTAGCGCAGCACGCTAACCGCAGCACTACCCTTCTCCGAATGCACTGACACATTTTAACAAGCACACGCACGAAGCCACACACTCAAACCACACACACGCACGCACGTGTAAACAAAGCCAAACAAACTAATCCATGCGACCACCAATGTGTTGCGACACACCATCGCTTCCACGACGCAAATGCTCACGCGCGCCAATGCCCCCACGGATTTCTAAACCTCTGTATCCGCCGAGCCCTCTACTGTACACAAATCAGCGTTTCCCCGCCGATCGCAGCGGCGCACAGCAGCTACTTATCTGCTTTAGCTACTGCCCCCCAAACCCCGGGGCCGCGGCAGGGATGGCCCGGGCAGCGTTACTGCTACGCCCATCAAACATTAAACGAGCCGAGCCACTGCTATTATGGCCCGGCGGTCGATTCAACGCGCGGCGAGGACTGCCGCAGCAGCACATCGATTCGGACGCCGCAGCGGCCTCTGGGTAGCGGGTAGAGTGGCCGGAGTGGACGGGTAGGTTTGTGGGGAGGTGGTGATTGGGTATGCAGATGGATGAGCAGGCCTATTTAGGCTCGTGGTTGGGTGGATGGCTAAGAAGTTATGTGGCTCGGTAGTTGGGTGGGTGAGTTGGTATGCAGGTAGGTCGGTAGGTAGGTGTCGGGTTGGTGAGTATATATACAGGGAGGTAAGACATTAAGTGGGTAAGCACGTTTTTAGGTAAGTGGTGCATAGATAATTTGGTGGGTGATTAGGGATGCAGTTATGTGTTTGGGTAGGGAGGTAGTTGGGTGGGTGAGTAGGAATGCAGGTGGGTGGATAATTCAGGTATGCAGTTAGGTAAGTGGGGAGGGAGGTAGAGGAGTGGATGAGTGTGTGAGGAGGTATGCAGTGAGGTGTGTACATAGGTCGGGAGGTAGTTGGGTGCGTGCGTAGGTATTAAGGTGATTAGGGAAGAAATTGAGTAGATCAATATCAAACCGGCAAACATCAACATCAGAAAAATCACACAATATCTATGCTTTCATTGATAATTAAATAACTACATTAATTAAAAAACAGCATTCCTTTGTCAAACTACTGCTGCATGAAGGCCTCCCCACGCCGTGCCCATCATGGGAGTTTGTTTGGCCATACTTCACCAGACCAGTGAGTGCGGTCTGATGAAGAGCGGTCGCAGACCCGGTCCAGACACGGATCAGCCCCGAGGTTCCGCCACGGCCGGGAACCCGTTGGGGCTCATCCTGGCTCACAGCGTGGCGTGGCGTGGAGCGACGGTGCACGGGCGGTCAGCACGCCGCACGCTTTGAAACCCGCGATCCAATTCCAGGCCACAGCCTCCGTTCAGTAGCGAGAGAAATACAAACGGGTCGCGAGCCCAAGCCACCCCGCACCCCCTGACTTCGGCGACCTGCAACTGGCCAGCATGGTGAAGTATGCTCAAACAAGTGTCCAGACTGACGGCAGCGGCATGGGCTAGGCCTTCATCCAGCAATGGACTGACGAAGAAACAACCGATGACCAATATTACAATAGAAACCGAACAACAAGTTCGTAGCGAACCCATTGCTTTTAAGTTTGCTAACTTCATACAATGGATCACAAATCCGACCGTCACACATCCACCCTGACCGATAAGCTGCCCACACACGGCGCAGGCATTGTTATCTGAGCATGCCGCGACTGTCATTGCCTGTAAATGTTCGCACATCTGGCCTTTTAATATCACCGATAACGTCAGTCCCCATCGAGTCGCACATGCGACGTTGGAATGGCAGCCGTCGTTAAATCCCAAACACAGGGATCACAAACAAACCAAACCGACACTCCAACTGGCAGAGCCTCTTGTCAGAACACTTCACTCACAATCGATTACGAGTGCGACCACCACCATCACCATCGTCATCATCACTCCACGGTCGATAAAATAGAATACAACTACTTAGCACGCAATCAACAGCCGTCGTCCAATATGTATCACACCCCCCCCCCCCCCCCCTTCACGGCAAAGTGGACTTTACGTGGCCCAACGAGACACAATCACACCGCTCTAAGCCTCGTTTTTGAGAGGCAAAACTTTTGACTTAACCGGCACAGCCCACGGGGAGCATTTAAAAATAACCAAGCCGTGAGTCGGCGCGACCACAACGCCACGAGGCAAGTAAAGCCGCATCCTCCGCCTCGGTACTCACCATGCTTTTTTGCACCGCCGATCTTAATAGCTGTGACATCCTGGATTAATACACCGGTTGCGCGCAGCCGGGCAGCCTCCTGCGCTGCCCAACCAAACTCGATCAATGTCGCCCCCAAAAAAAAAAATAATTTAAAGTCACCCACGTGCCGTGGACACGCCAACAAACGGCCAGACTTCTTGAAAGCGGAGGAGCGGAGCAGACGTCGCGTAAGCCGCCTGGGATTATTGATATTGGGCCCGTCGATAAGGCCCCGTCGTGTTGCTCGGTTGAAACGGGGGTTTTAAACCGCACGCACAGCGACGGCGGGCAGGCGGGCGGGGGGAGCTGGCAGGATCTGCGCGCGTCTCGCGTGTGCGTGCGCACTATAAGCCTGGCACGCTCTCGCACGCTCTCGCTAATTCACGCACTTCCGCTTCGGCGTAAACCCACAAAACGTTAACCCCTCCTTTGCCGCAAACAGTCGCGGGGAATTTGCGTATCCTCCGATGCACTTTTAAAAGTTTTTTTGTTTCCGCTCGCGCTGCTCTTTTGCACTGCGGTGTGTCAACCACTTCCCCCCCCCCCCCACCATGCCCCCCACCATGCCCCCCACCATGCCCCCCACCATGCCCCCCACCATGCCCCCCCCATAATTTGTTCTTCCCCCCCTGTTGTGTGAATGGAAGAACGGCCCAAGCCTGCGTGATATCTCAGCGAGAGCTCTGTAAGGAAGGACGCACGCCGAGCTGTACCACCGGGCCATGTGCTCATTGTAGCAGTGGGACCTGCGTCGGTGGATAAAGTGAATCAAGATAAATATAACACGTAGTAGGCTTCCGTGGCCAATATCATCCACAACACAGGTTTTTTGGGTGAATATAAATGCATCGTTAAACCCGCCACAGCCAATTAGTAAGGTTTGTCCCGTGAACAGAACATGCAAATTCGTTACGAGTACAGCGCACCGGTTGTGTGTTGGACATCAAATCCACAATCTGTCGGGTGGTGGCGGGTTTAACGACACATTTATATTTACGCAATCTAATCCTAAAAATAGTCTATTAAAGAAAATGATTTTCAAGTAGACAATCTTGTTGCTGCCGTGGTGTAACGGTATATCTCTCCTCATCACCAACATCATTACAGCAGAAAGCCGTTGAATAGTCCGACGTTTCAGGTGATGCCCCTTCTTCAGGGCACAGAGGAGGGCAAAGAGAGAGAATGACTTCCATGTGTTGAGGCTCCATTTTTAGAATGCAGACACTGTACTGGGACATCTGGATCAAATTGACAAATCAGTTTCAGATATTGATTAGCAGACTAACTTTTGTAAAAACGATTCGAGGAAAAACTGTTGGTGTCAGCTCTCTCCAAGCGTGTCAAGTGTGACGTGCGATCTCCGACTATCAGTATTGCCCGCCCTCTGGTACTCCCCCTGAAGAAGGGCCATTGCCTGAAACATCAGCCTGTTACGTACTTTACCGCTGTAAATCAGAGTTAATGATGGATGAGTTAATGACAAAGGTCATTAACTTCACGTCATCAAGATAAGATAATGACGTTTAAATGTCATTACACGAGTGTCATCAAGTTCAGATAATTATTAAGTTAATGGGGAACGTATTTCGCCACTAACAGGCTGATGTTTTGGGCCACTGGACCTTCTTTGTGACAGATCAAGAGGTTTCGACACAGCCTTGATGAGCGTCATTACCTTGCTAACAGGTACTTTACTTTGCGCTTGCTGGACGTTGGCGATAAAAACGTTATCACGAATAAAAAAAAAGCTCTGTAATCACCAGCGCAACGTCAAAGCACTCAAATTGTAAATGTTTAGGGTTTGGTTCTCCAACACACCGGTATGCTGGAATGGTAACTAATAGGCACGTTCCACTCACATCACAGACCTTACCGATTGGATGCGTCAGATGGAGGTGGGTGTACGACACTTCTACATTCATGCGACCTCAACCAAAAAACACGTCATCACGAATAAAAAAGCTTTTGACGTCAGCCAACTCGGCCAGGCTTCTCTTAAGAAGTCTGAAACATTCTTGAGATGCGTCCAGAGCTAACTCGGGAGAAGCAGTGCCTCCAAAATGCTTTGGACAAAGGCGCCGGACTGCCTGGTCCTCTTGATGTATTGTGCCACAAGATTGCCCACGATTTGCCGGGACCACGAGCACGGCAGTAAGGTGGAGATGCCGATGGTGTTCGACGTTGTGGCATCGGTGTGGCGATGGTGTGCGATGGTGTTCAATGCTAATGATGACCGAGTCGAATGTTCCAAGCCATCAAAGCACAAACGATGCCAACGCCACAACTGGGACCCTCCACAACTGGGACCCCCACAACTGGGACCCCCCACAACTGGGACCTCCCACAACCGAGACCCCCACGTGTTAGCCAGACGGTCCTTGTCTGCAACATTGGCAGTTCACCCAGCACCGATTCAAATGACCAGCCCTGCTGATGAGACACTGCGTGTGTCAAAACCGGTACAGCGTATTGCTTGCCTTGAAGCTCTGCTGCTTAAAATGAAGCGCTCCCAGAAGGCCATGCGGCCGATGGGTTGTGTAAGAGATATTTGTATTGCTGGTTCGTGCACAGACGGACGTGTGAAGGAGGTGTACTGTCTGCTTGTTTATTTTGTTGACGCTACAGTTGCAGTATTATATAATTTCTCATCTCTCGGCTGTTTAAAATTAAGTGCCTTCTGGCAAGTCAGAAAAATTCAACACCAGCTTTTTGCTTGCTACTGTTGAATATTTTATACGTGTGCAAGGGTACACACACACATATAACAACCGCCATTTGCCACTAAGTGGCAGTGACGTCACCACGGCGCTTGTGCCAGGCTATGTGCACGTTAAGGCCACATGTAGTGTTGAACGCCCGCTGGCAGGAGGTCACGGGGCAGACCCAGGTGCCATGGGTCGACTGACTGAGATGACTGGTCGACGCACCACCTGTGCCCCCTACTGTGCCAACACACGGACACACTCGCACACTCACAAAACAACAGCAATTACTAACACTGGCCACTAAGTGGTGGTGACGTCACCACGGCACTCGTTCCAGGCTAGGTACACCTTGAGACTAGAGTGCCAAATGCTCACTGCCACACTGAATACAAAGGACACCCTCCCCACATGTAAGTGACCACTGAGGCACGTGGAAATTCTACATTACTATGGCGGGGGGGAGGAGGACGGAGAGGAGGGGGGGCAGACTATGCACAGAACAATCACTAGTGGGGCCTTCCACAAAGTGGTATATATTTTATCGACCATGAAGGAATGATGATTATGATGATGGGGCCGAAACGACACCCAACTGGGAATTAAACTTTCGATCTTCCCCCAATGTGGGTTGAGTGCTCTGATCAGTGCTGCTGGTTTATTTACGAGTATGATCTAATTTTCTGAAAACCGTATCCGGGGGGGGGGGGGGGAGAGTTATATGACCATACTTCACCTCAACGTGCTGTGGGGGTGTCTCTTAGCCACATGTAAGTACGTTGTGGGGTACACGCACACCCACAGCAGCTGCGTCTCTGGCTCATGGCTCAGGAACCCCGCGACAACGGTTCTGTTTCTCCTCTCCGACACGGCCTTCATGAGCTTGCCACTCCCCCCCCCCACCCCGTCACGAGCCACAAAACCAGCCACCACCGCTGCTTGACCCAAACGCTGGAGTGCCCGATGAGATATTTACGGCACACTTTTAGGTCATTAATTTTTTAAATGTTAAAGTGAAACTCTCCCTTTACAACTCCCACACCCCCATCATCACCCCCCCCCCCCCATGACTCACTCACTTAAAAATGTAACAACTCGAATAGGCGGGATGGGACGCACCGCAAAACGTGCTTATCTTTCGGGAAAAAACCCCTGAGTTTAATAATGAAAACGTAGGAATGGTGCAAAAGAAGACCGTTTTCTAATCGGTACACATTACCTCTGTTGTGAGCCCAATTGATCATGAAACAGAAACAATGATGGGGGGGGAAACATGGAACTCAAGCCGAAAAGTGCGCAAAGAAGCGCGGGCGCAGGCACGCTTGGGAGTCGCACCGAGCAACAGAAAGAGGAACACGAGGACCAGAAAACAAACGCTTCTTCCAGTTGAGGACGTAGTATTGCTGGCGAGGAGAAGTGGAGTGGGTGGACTGGGCCAGAGGGCACGTCGCTAGACGGGACGGCGGCGGCTCGCACTAAAGAGGGAACCAAACAGTGGGGGTGGCGGCTGCCGGCGGTGGGAAGTCACCTGAGAGAGGGACACGTCCACCGTGGAGCGGCAGAATCGGCTCGCGTGTGAGCTGGGATGCATCGCTACGTCACGCGGACTGGGGGCTATGGCGGAAGCGGTTTGGCGAGGCTTTCATCTGGCAGCAGAGAGAGATTGGCCGATGATGATGAATACAATTTGGTCCAAACATTTTTTCAATGCAAATTGTAAATAAAATTTCTCTGCTCTGTTACTCGATTTGGATTTACAAATTGGAACCATTGCAACTTACTTCGAATGCTTGGCAGGACCTTCCCTGAACAAGTAATGAAACTGTGAGGCTTTTCTGGATGAACAGGCTAAATAATAATGATATTCCAGTCTGCACTATGCGTGGTCACCGCTGACATTTATAATTAACGATCCTTGAGCAATTGGCCGAACAATATTCCCAAGATACCACCCTGGCTGGCAAATCGTAACAATCGCTTTCTTGAATAATTTGTATGTAAGATCGCATAATCACCATTACAGCTTTTTCAACGTAAAATGCCACTGCAAGTATGTGGGAGTAGGTTGCCTGGAAAATACAAATTTTGGGGTAATTTTTTCTACGTCAAATGAAACAGGGGAGAGATTAAATTTTGCTCACATCTGGTGATGCGAGCTGTAATCTCCAGCGAAACTTTAACCAACATCGTACAAGTTGTGCTTGCTCTTCAATGTAACTGGTTTGCTGACAACTTGATTTGAGTGTTTTTTGTCAGTGGTAGCGGGTTAAAGTTAATAAAATATTGACACAATAGCTGCATCATCTAACCCAATAATAAATCAATGATAAATCAGATGAAACTACAGAATGAAAAGTAACAGGATTTCACGAGTATAAAAGTCGGTAAGCTAAGCTTTCTGCCTGTGATGATGGACACTACTCAAAGTGGCTCATGGCAGACACTGCTAGTGTTGGACCTTGCTCACGGTGGACACCGCCCATGGTGACACTGGCCATGGTGAATAATAGTTGCCGCGTCCACCCCCAGGCAGTACCTACCCCGTGGTGAACCCCGCTGGCTCCCGCGCCCGGCGCCGAGTAAACACGACCTTTCATCTCCTCTCCCATCGGCGTCACACAGAGCCGCGACCGCCGCCGCCTCCGCCGCTGCTGCTGCTGCTGCTGCTGCTATTGCTGCCCCAGAATTTTACGACTCACGGTGTGGTCAATTTTTATTTATCGCGAGACGGGGGCGGGGGGAATTCCTAACCTACACATTACTCCAAACGACTTTCGGGTAAATTACGTTAAAATGCGTACGTTTTACCACGAGACTGTGACGCGGTGAAAATGCACTTGAGCAGTGTGTGTTGTAGTGTGTGTGTGACCAGGAGGGGAGCGGTGGTGTAGCGGTTAGCGCGCTGCGCTATGAACCCGGCGATCCGGGTTCAAGTTCCACTCACGGCCAACACCAGTGACGATTATCTGAACCGGTCCCGGGCCTCCCCTAGGTCGACTCAGCCTCAAATCACTACCTGGTGCGGTGTGTAAACATCAGCACTGGGGAGACAAAGGCGGCTAGGTTTCACGTGTGCTGTTCCGGTCTTCATAGGGTGATCACTATAGCACTTTCCCCAAGCCTCTGTAAAGGCGATACGGGGAATCTTTAGTCTTTGTTTTGTGTCGGTGTGTGTGTCAAAGTACGTGGGGGAGTAGTAGCGTAGTGGTTATTGCACCGCACTACGTACCCGGCTACCCGAGTTCCAAACCCGCTCGCTGCCACAATCACCACCACCGTCACTACCACCATCCTCATCAACATCATAAACCAGTGCTACAACTATCACCACCATCATTCATGCAGTGCCAATAAAATGAGCATCACTCTGGCAGAAGCTGGCTGCCCTATAAGCGGACAGACTCCTGCCATGACAATGTGGAGGTTGCCATTAAATTAAGAAATGTGATGCCACGCCATGCCCAACCTTTGAGTCGGGAGTCACCAAGCCACTGCCATCACAATCACTTTTGAACGTTTGTTGAACGATGAAAAAAAAACAAAAGAACTAAACAAGAACAGGCATTTCCGGAGTTAGAGGAAAAGTGTCCGGGTTGCATCAAGGCGGCGGAGGGCGGAAGGCGGAAGGAAGGCACGGGCCGGGCGCAGGTGCTTATCAGTGCCGAGGAGGAACCCGCACACGCACAAACACGCGAATGCAAGCACACGTGTGCATGTAAAAAGATGAATATCTTCCGTATAGCCTTTAACAGACTGTTGGGGTTCATAAAACTGAAATGTAATGAAAAATACTGCATCGAATTTATTTCATCGAAATGTCTCGATGTAAACCACTTTGATCGTAGGGTCGTGAGAGCTGTTTGAGTTATCTATCAGGAAGAAAGTAAACGAAATTTTTCAATCAAAATTCTCAACTAAATTTTTTTCCTCAGCTGAGACAAAGTGACTTATGCTTGTTACAAATGTGCAATTGCCGTGGGAATGCTTTCATTATTATTATAAGCCTCGACTTACTGGATTCTCTGTATTGACGTGAATACAAAAAAAATAACGATTTATAAACTAGAAGGACAGGGTCTTTGTTCGCTAATTTTCAAATCTTCGCATAAAATGTGAGCCGTAGGTCGCTTTTACCAGAATGAATTTGACCTCGGTTACTATAACTTCCTGCATTCTGAATTGATGTGAATTTGAAAAAAGTTACGATTTGTTATTGATGTAAGGGGAGAGGTCAGTGTTCACTAATGTTCACAAGTTGTCACTATAATTGCGAGCAAAAGTCGTAAAAGTGAAACTGCACCGAGTTCAAATTAAAAAGTGATTCCACTTCTTTATTTCAATGTCCAAAAAAAGTATTGTCACACACAAATTAACTGAATAGATGATTTATTATTAGTATTCTGTAACGGCGTGCAAAATGAAAAGATAAAATCCGAAACGGGGGCGCACTTGGCTTTATCAAAAGCGGCGCTGGTAGAATTTTGGAGAAAATGTATTATTCTTGTGACTAATAATTAGTTACAATTTTAATATAAGCCTTTCATGAAAAACATATCTATTTTTATTGCGTCAAAATCCACGTTGCCTACCCAGCGTTACATACAGCGTACATTGTCAGGCGTTAGGCACAGATCGCCACAACTATATGTATAACGGGGACCGCCAGGACATCCTTACAAACCTGCACAGCCCATCTTGTGGACCAGGTGGCTTGCAATGATGTCACATAGGGCAGTCCGCACAGAAACGGCAACCTCCATCAGCAGTTCACTTGAGAGGTCATCTCCATCTGGCGCTTTAACCTAGTTTCAACCTCTGGATTGCGCTTCCTCAACAGATGGCACACGCCAGACAACCACTCACAGGGAGTGACTACTTCCTCCAAAACGTGAGGCACGGCAGCTCCAGCAGGTCACCCCCAACATTGCCCCATGTCATTTGAGTTGAGGGGTTTCCCCTCCCCCCAAACCCTCCCAAAAATTATCAGTAAAACTTGGAAACCTGTGCGTGGGGGTCGGATCACTGTTTGTTCCCTGAAGGAAGACGATAAGTGTGGTGCTGCAGGTTACTTTTTTTTCTTAAAGAGCGACTTGTGAGCATGAGCTACTGAGGCAGTTTCCATCTCCTCAGCAACCCGTGACCACCACTGATCCTGGCATCACCGTACGGCTTTCTGAAGCTCCGATCGAAGGGTGCGGTAAACCTCCTCATGTTTCAACAAGGGGTGCTGTCGACGGCAGGAGTGGGCCTGCCGCTTTATCTCAAGCCCCCTCCGTCGGCCAGGGTCTCTGAGGCGGTCTGGACTGCGTAACTAATGTTGCAGCCGTACGAGCCAGTGCTGAGCCACACCTATTTCCCTTCGGTGATGATGCCAACCCCAACTGCAAGTGATGAAACTTTTTTCCTGCAGCCTTCATCAGCTAGTTGAGACCAAGCAATTGTGTGTTTCAATGGGGACCCGAGGCGGGATGCCGCCACCACTTCAGTGGAAGTGTGGAGGGGACGCATCTTACAGATGACAAGCCAAAGATCAGTGGGTAGATCAGCTCCGTGGCAGGTCCTGGTTTCCACGCCAAAGGCCCGCATCCACTCTTCTGTCACCATATAGTCCAGCAGTTGTTTGTGCTGGAACCCGGCACGGATCCATGAGTTCACTGTTATTACAATGTGTGGATTCGCTGATGCTGGAACAGCGTGTTGGTGATAACAGGCTCATGGGCTGCACGGAATTCTAGCAGCCTCATACCGTTGTTATTGAGCACGCACGCACGCACACGTGCCAGCCGCAGGGCCAAAGTTTAACCCGTACCAGTCGCCATGCAACATACCAGAGTACAGCTCACCTAACCTCACCTCCACATTTTCTCTCACTTTCCTATGCGTTCCCTCACCTCCACTCGTCTTCACTCACCTACCCCTCAAGCTCACCAACCTTCCCAACACATCTGGACTCACCCTCAGCGAATACATTATCACTGACCTCGTCTCATACTCCCTCATTTCCCCCCATCTCCACTTACCTTCGCTCACCCCTCTTATTCTTTAACCACGCTCACCTACAACCTTCACTCACCTCCCCTCATCTTAATTCACCTCACCTCCCCTCACTTCCCCTCCACTCATTCTCATCCCCCCCCCTCTCATCACACCTTCCCCCACCTCACTCCCCGACACATCCCCTCACCTGACCTTATCTCCCGTCGCCACCCTCCCCCATCCCCTTCTATCTCACCTCCCTCACCTTCCTTTCAACCCCGATGTTAATAATAATTTGCAGCAGTTCATTCTTCCATTCACTCCAACTCGAGATAAGCACTGACCAATATGGACCTTTGTACAATCACACAAAGCCTTGTGGAGCAGCAGTGGAATCTGGTAAAACTGAGCGAGAGTGCATCGCACATTCCGCCCATCCGCTGCTAATGAGCAGCTCAAACACACCACACCGGCAGGGCTCGCTAGCACACTTAACCTGCCCCTATCTTTACATTGTCCTCGTGAAAGGCCACACACACACACAGGGAGAACAGCAAATATTACATCATTCCCTTTCACTCATTACCCACTTCAAACAGCAAGAAAACACAACCAAACTTCATTCGCACCCATGTGGCTGTCTAAAGCGCAAGTAAACTCGACCGGCCGCCACCACAGGAACGTGGAATTTCTGCCGCCGCGGTTTCGGCTTCACCGACGGGGGACGAGCGCCGTCCAGGCTCGTTCGAGCGGAGGTGGTTCGACTTGACACCGCGTAGTAATTACGACTCGAGTAGCTCGGAGAAACACCCCTCGAATACACAGACGAGTCATCGTCATCGTCGTCATCATCGTCGTCATCATGAGTTAATCTGCCGCTGGATGTAGGCATCCCGAAGCTGCCGCCCACCCAGCATGGTGCTGCGAATGTTAAAGTCCACCCAGCACCTACGTGTGAGCTGATTTAATCGCTCCATCTCCTTGATACACGTTCCACGCCTAGGCTGCAACTTCATTAATTATCAATCTTGACCCGTCGTCCATCTGCCCCTCGAGGCGTGACGTGTCCTGCCCGAACCCACAAGCATCACTCGAGTTTGGATGACGTCTTTACCCTGCCGCAAATTCTCTTATCCGCGCGTCGCTCTTTGGCGTCTCTCGCGTAGCTCCAAACCGTGCATATCTCCACGCTTCCTTGCCGCATGATTTTTACATTCGACATTATTTTTCGTTAATGATCCAAGCCGTAAGAACGGTACGTCACACAGCAGGCAGCGCGCGCTTTAAAACAGCAGACATAAAACAAAATTGCAGCGTCTGCGGCTCCACTTAGCATCGATTTTTCTTTCTGCCCCCCCCCATCCCCCCCAAATCTGATGCCAACAAGAGAGTGCAGGCCAAACCAAAACACCCAGGCATGCACCTCTGCATTGTCCGTGTTATTGGAATGCATTGACAGTGGGTTTATTAATTATTTAACAGGCCACGTGTCCCTGACGAGCGCCGTTATCTCGGGACAATGCGGCGCCCTTGGTCAGGTGCCCTCTAACCAAGGACATTCCCAGTTATAATAAGAATAATAAGAAACGGATTTTATTTACCCGTTTGACCGCCGTCCCTAAGAATTCAACCTAAAGCCTCAGCGTGGACTGAAGATCCAACGCTCGTCGATTCGAAATCGTCACTCGATCGCCGCTCGCCGGCAGCCAGTCACCCCCTTGTCACTCTTCTATCGCTACTACCACGGTTACCGTTCCCGTGAATGACACCCCATCGATCCCTCCACCCGTGGTCGAGTGCTCGTGGTCAACCAGACACCGACTGCTTCATCTCATCTGCCCCACCTCTGTCCACCCAGCGGTGTAAATGGGTTTCACCACAGTTAATCGATCGACAGCTCGCGTGCGGTGGGATAAAGTCCCGGCAGCATGGAAGAGGAGGCCAAAATACCCCCTTATTGACCCTCTCTGGAGCCTTCTACAGTAGAGGCACTACCAGCAACAGTGGTGTGAGAAAGCAGTTTCAGGGCTGCGCCTTTACCCGTAAACAGACTAGCAGGAAGGAAACAAGGTGTCGAGATTCTTAAATCTCCCCACTTCCGGAAATTCAATATTCCCATTGAAAGGACCAGTCCCTGCCCATAGGATGCCCACTGTTATCTTCTCATACAAAGTGGTACTTATCTATCCACCACAAAGGGATGGTGGTGGTGGTGATGATGATGATGACGATGGGCCGAGTCGACCTCCGAGTGGGATGTGACCCCGCGACCTTTCGATTGCGAGTCGACAGCCGCGACCACCGAAACGGCACGGACTGATTAAATATGTTCACATCTATCACTCCCACGATGGCATTATTAATGTTTAATGCCAAGCCATACATCACGCTAAGCGGCAAGTGCTGCTCCCCCCTTTGCCAATGTTTGATTCAAATGAAGTCGGTCGGTTTGAGGAAGCCGCTTGTGAAAAACGACTGCAATTACCCCGGGCGAGTTGCTGCTACATTCAATAGAGTTGTGCTATCCGTGTGAATTATGCATAAGCGATAAGGCTGCTTTTACAATCACGCACGGAGAAATATGATAACCTGAAGCAGAGCAGCTCGTAGCGTGAACGACTCTTAAGACATGAAACAATCTAAAGATTAAAATCAATGCTTGTGCTCAGGACACACGCGTTGAAGTGCGTATGCGAAAATCAATTATTTATCATTTCTGCAAATGAAGTGCTAAATGTTTGCCTTGGACAAAATGGAGGAAGAGGTGGGCCGACTGGATCCGGAGATCAGAGAGCTGAAGCCGCGTTCCGACCCAGGTGCGAGCGCCACTGCCTGCGTGCGATTACAACTGGGCTCTCAATGGGGCTGAGTTAATGGTCTCAAGCACCGGTCAACAATGACTGCACAAATAAATAATAATAAAACTCTTGCACAAATTGCACTGAATTTGGATAAACTTCGGCTTTGAGAAATACAAATATTAAACATAAACACTGTGGCATAATCGCACGAGTGTTACTTTTTAATGCATTTTAGACATTTCCATTTGTTGTTATCAAAATGGGACAAACAAGAAAGTCAAGATGTCACCTCCCTGCTCAAACATGCTTTGCACTTGGCAGTCCTGAGCCAGTGGTGGACATTCTCAGCTCATCGTGGAAATTCCACATTCCTATGCTGGGGGCAAGTCTACTCACAGGACAACCACTGCCTAATTCATAGGGATGATAAATGATTATGATAATAATTGCACAGTCACTGGTTACCAGGTTGAGATCATCGAAGTCACTGACAACACTTCAGATGAAACCTGGACTTGAACTCAGCTTTTCAACAGGGTCAGTCCAATGTCTGACATGTCATCATGAACTTCGTAAGAGAAAGAGACAGAGACCCAGCCCTATGGCTCAGGCTAAGGATCTCAGCGATCGCTGGCTCAGTGCGTCTGCCACGGCCATTATGAACCCACTGACACACAGTCCCAAGGCTTAACCCAGAATCTCAGCTGTGCCGGTCCAATGTCTCTGATATGGCCATTATAGATTTACTGAGCTACCTTGCCTCAATTGCTGACACTCACCTGCAATAAAATAGATCAAATATTACGTTTTTAGTAACAAGTGTCCGTACTCGGGAGTCCGGGATTCACGAAATTCAGGTGCATGTCTCATCAGATCGCCAACAAGCGCGAGTTAATGTTTCAAAGCCTAAACATCTTCAGAGGGTGACAAGCATCCCCGTAGATTGATTCGAAACAACTCGCACAATATCAGTGTCTTGGGTCACAGGGAAACACAGAAACTGGCAGAGCATCTGTTCGAAGTGGCAGTTAAAACACAACCGCAAGCTGCTTTTACAAAATACACACACGCACAAAAGGCAAAGATCGCCCGTTCAGGCAGGAACTGTTAGCAAGCACCTATTAAGGATGATACACCACACATGCCAGGCGCCTATATCGTTAATGTACCATGTGTTAAGGCTGAGCTGACATAGGGGAGGCCCAGAACAGGTTCAGATGCCACTTGCACTTAATGAACATCAGCAATGCAGAGACAAAGGTGGCTAAGCGTGGGGCTGCCCACACCACGACCTCAACTGCTATGCCAGCCTTGCTAACGGCACTTACCACAATGAAACCCTTGCATTTGTGTGAATTCAAGACCTTACGGGACCGTAGCGGCAAGTGCTGTACTTGTGTCGAACACAAAGCGAAAGACATCCCCGTGTAGCCTGACAGGCTGTTGGGGACAAGTGCTGTTCGCGAGCACCTATGAAGGTTGGCACAGCACACGAGGGGGTGGGTGGCCAGCACCATGCCTGGCTACCACCTTTGTCTCCCCAGTGCTGATGTTTAGACTCAGCACCAGATACTAAACTTGAGGGTGTTTCGATTTACGCAAAGGCCGAGAACTGGTTCAGAGAATTGTCACTGGTGTTGGCCGCGAGCGGGAATCACGCTTAGGTGGCCGGGTTCGTGGCGCGGCACGCTAACGAGGCTGGCAAACACAACGCTGCTGCTCTCCGACAGTCCGGTGAGTGTGCCACAGAGGTTATTCACTCATTACATTCGAAGTGGCGAGGAGAGATGGCAGTACAGTCAACGGGTTGTGAACGTGTACTTCATATGTGCGGGTCGTCTGTGGGCAACTCTGCTTTCATCCCAAATGCAAAATATTAAAAATTAAGTTTAGCAAATAGCTGGGTGGCAGTGTTTTGAGCTTTTTTTCCATCATCCTCGTGGGATTTGTGGGCTCTCCAGTTTCCTCCGTTATGCAAAGCGCTCCCAGAAAAAGTAACTTTTCCCAAGCCTCCTCGTGCAGGACCCTCCTGACAACAGATTTGAGACTCGGCGAGACCTTCCTGGGTAAACGTACAACAAAGTGTGTGCCAGTGGTGGCAATACCACATTGGTATGACAGGGGCAAATCCATTCACAACACCACCACAGCTGATTCCCCCCCCAAAGCAGTGATTATATTATCTACCCAGGGAAAAAAAGATTATGGACTGGATATAGATAATATAATCTTCTCAAATAATCTATTGCTGTTCTGCCATCTTTTGGTAACCTTTGAAAACCAAACCTACAAAACCTGGTATTCCCAGGCAGTGTTCCAACCAAGTACTATCCAAGCTCTATCCAGCTTAGCTTCCGAGATCTGTCAAGATGAGGGGGGACCATGAGAACAACGCAAATACATAGAGTAAAAAAAACACTCACCTGATTGAGCTGCATATCATCTCCCATTGGGTCGTCAGAAACCACGTTTCCATTCTAGACAGCAAGCACACACAGGGAAGTCACAATCTTTGGTGAGCGGAAGACAGCGTAAATAAAAAAGAACTATCGGGTTAGATTCTTTCGTTATGAGCAAAATAGCAATTCCCGGCAGAGCAGCTTGGGACATAAATCCACTTTGCGTTAATGCAAAACGGCAATCTCCCGACTCCTGCCTACAAGCCCGTGTTGCAACTGTACATGTCGATGCAGAGCCCCTTTGTCAATCCCCTGCTGGATGAGGGCCTGCCCCCACCTCGTGGGCCGTGGAGGTTACGTGGCCGTGCTTTGCGCACCCTTGCGAGAGTGGGCCGGTGAAGCCGCCGCACAGGATTGGCTCAGATATCACCCGCCGTGGCCGGCTGCGAGAACACGAGAGGGAGGCATGGCTAGAACCACGTCTGGCCACCTTTGTCTCCTCAGTGGCGATGTTTACACACCGCACCCAAGTGCTCATTTAAGGCCGAGTCGAGCTTGAGGCGGCCTAGGATCGGTTCAGACATTCGTCTCCGATGTTGGCCGTGAGCAGGGAATCGAACTTGGATCGCCGGGTTCGCAGCGCAGCGTGGGAACCACCACCACTCTACTAACATACACTCACCCATACTCGCACATATACAGCATACCCATACAGCAGCAGCGACGGAGTTGCATTGTAATGCTTAATATTGTGTTGTTCCACTGCTGGCTTGTCATGCACTACCGCTCCCCACATTATTATTTGCCACTGACGTTGGCCGTGAATGCAACAGGTAGCCGGGATTATTATTCGCAGTGTGTGAACCACTGCAAAACTGCTGCCCTCACGCATCATTCTGTAAGCGATAATAAATTGCCAACGTATATGTTTGTTAAAAAAAATGAAATTTTCAATTTAAAACGATTTAATGACCGATTTAATCTAAAGTAAAAAAAAGTCTTCCTGCTCGAACCACCGTGGTGGGCAGGTGTCCTCCTCCACCGGTGACCAAGCTAGCAGAGGAAATCCCTGGAATGAGGGTGGCACAGATTTTGAAATATTGGCGTGCGGGGCTACCAGATGGCTCTGGGGAAGGGGGTTCATGATGGCCGTGTCACAGACAGAACTGGCAACGCTGGGATCACGGATTCAAAAGTCCGTTTCATCTCCCCTGGAAAAAGTTTGTTCTCTCTCTCTCGAGTGGTCTCGGCAACAATCGCCAACACCTGGACAAAAAAAACTCACGACTTAAAATAGAATTTCCACTTAGTTCAGCTCATATGGGCCTTGAACGTAAAAAAATAAAAATGTCAGTATGACTGACATACGATAAACACTCTTGGCAGAGGACATTAAGTGAGGATGAGTGGCTTGTGAAAGACCAACAGAAGTAGCTCTGTGACGTCATCTCCCACGAGCTGTTTCCCCGACACGATAAGAATAATGGTTTATAGAGCACATTTGTTTTTTGTGCTCTTCTTATGACGCAAGGACTATCGCCAAGGAAGGCACTGCTGTGTTCGCAGGCGCAGCCTGCAGCAGCTTCACCGTGGGGAGCGACGTTTAAACGTGTAAATCCCGAGTCGTCTGCCCTGCGATTTTCCGAACTTGACACGTGTGGACCGTACGACTCCACGACGCAGTGGCTTTGTCTCCTTTTGAATGATGTCAGGGGACCTTCAACGTCCCCTGCAAAGAAGAATAAACCCACAAGGAATAGCCAGGGCGGGATTCGAACCGCAAACCTCTGCGCCAAGCGGTGAACGTGCCTCCGCTGGGCCAGGCTGCCGCTCAAATGTAATAATACTCTGGAAGGAGATTTCCACATCTCGAAAAATGTGAGACTGAGAGCAGAGCTGAGTGAAAATTGCCAGGGAAAAAAAGATATAATGTTAAAACGATTCTGCTTGAATAACTGTAGCGTACATTGTATATTTCACGAGCACGGGGAAAGCCGTCTTGCAGCAGCAGTGACAAAAGCACATGGTAAACACTTGGAAAGCCAGACGTCTTAGAAGAGGTGGGAGTACCGACACTTTACCCCACCGTACGCCACCTGTTGATCGACCAACTGTGGTGGAAACAATTTACATCGATGCTGGATGTTCAGGGGCGGGCGAAGGAAAGATTAAGGAAACGCGCACTCAGAGATGGAACTGAACCGGAGATCTCTGGATCGCAAGTCCAGGGTGCCGACATTAAACCCAATGACAAAGATCCCCCGCAGAGAGCCTTAATGGGCTTTTCGGGCAAGCGCTGTTGGCGAGAAGCCCCTATGAGGGCTGGCAGGGCATACGACGCGGTGGGGTGGCCATCACCACGCCCGGCAGCCACACGTGTATACACACGCCACATGTACGCATACGCAAAACAAAGATCTCCCGTATAGCCTGAACAGAATGTTGGGGCAAGTGCTGTCAGCGAGCACCTATGAAGACCGGCACAGCACACGAGGGGTAGGTGGCCAGCACCACGTCCGACCACCTTTCGTCTCCCCAGTGGTGATGTTTTTTTACACACCGCATCAGGTACTCATTTGAGGCTAAGTCGACCAAGGGGAGGCCCAGGACCGGTTCAGATCGTCACTGTTATTGGTCGTGAGTGGGTCACCGGGTTCGTTCGGTGCCACCAGGTTGGTATGAACCCGCTCACGAGTGCTACGAACCCGGGTCACCGGATTCGTAGCGCGGCGCGCTAACTGCTCCGCCACCGCTCCCCATACACACACGTGGACACACACACACTACTCAAAAAGAGATCTTTGTAAATTTAATCTTGATGCTGTTCTTCGTTTAATTAACGGGCTTTGAATCACACTTTCCAGGTAAGTTATAGAGCGAGGGAACCCCTAATGGATTTATAATCAATATGGTCCCTGCAGAAAAAAAATCTATCTCAAAATCAATCACACAATTTAAACACACGGCCCGCATACATCAAAAGCGTGAGACTGACCCAAACCTACGCAACCCTGAAGACTCTCAAAAAGCAATATGGTATAGATATTTTAACTCTCCACAGTTCGTTTCCACTTTCACTTTCTACTTAAGTCAAAGCACCATCCCAGCTCAAAATGCAATGGGCTGATGCTAATGTTTCTTGGTGGAAATTCCACATTCCCATGGTGGTGGACTCAATCTATCCAAACTACAACCATGCTTAACTTCCTACAAACTGGTACGAATTTTATTGACCCCTTAACTACAAAGGCCTTGGGGAATGATCATGATGGTGCAGCTCCTGATAATGTGTTAATTCGGATGATGATAATGATCCTGAAGATACTAACAATGGTGATGCTGTTGAGTGGAGCTTCTCATGATGATGCCGATGATGAGTATTAAGATCATGAAGGCGATGATAATGATCTCAAGATAATGATGGTGATCATGATAAGTAGTGATGCAGATGATGAAGCTGATCATGGTGATTACGATAATGATGTTGAGATGGCAATTAGGCTGTTGATGAATGAGACATCATCCAATAGGTCAAGCCAGCTGTTCAATTATCTCCCTAAAATACATATGGAATTATTTTAAACATTAAATATGCAACTTGCAGCATTGAAAACATGTGCAAAATAAGCAATTCAGGCACAAATATACAAAACAAAGTCACAGATCCCCTGTATAGCCTTTAACACGCTGATGGAACAAGTGCTGTTAGCGAGCACCTATCCAGGCCGACACTGCACACGAAGGGGTGGATGGCCAACACCACGCCCGGCCACCTTTGTCTCCCCAGTGCTGATATTTACACACCGCACCAGGTCGTAATTTAAGGCCGAGTCGACCGAGGGAAGGCCTAGGACCAGTTAAGATTATTCACCACTTTTATTGGTCGTGAGCAAGAATCGTTGATGATGATGGTGGCGGCAGTGGTGATGCTGATGATGGTATTCGTTACTGATGTTGGCCGTGAGCGGGAATTCAACTCGGGTTGCTGGGGTCGAAGCGCAGAGTGCTTACACCACCGAGCCGGCCGCTCGCCGAAACACCAACGTGATGTCAGGCACAATATTCACACCGGATGTTGCCCATCAAAACGAAAAAAGTCTGAGCCCGAGTGAGAGTGTTGTGAAATTAATAATGAAGTTTTAAAAAGGGAAATGCAGGTGAACCGGTTGTTTGACGTGTACAGCGCGACTGGAGACGGGACAGTAGGCACACACACTCTCTCGCCACGCTAAAACACAAAGCTATATATCGCTTTACACGCTACATCAGTGCAATGCGCTGTCAAGCGGGACGCCCCTTTTGAGGCCCAAGTAACATAGGCTGGTGTGGTCGACAACACACTTGCCTGGCCGTCTTTGTCTCTACCCCCTCCCACCAACCAGTGCTGCTGGCTGAGACCATGCAATGTCAAACAAAGTTTATTTTTTAAACGGCAAAGTGACTTAGGTGGGCCTGATGGCTCAAGAGGTCGAAGCGATGAGCTGGTAAACCGTTGAGTTCCTGGGTTAGAATCCAGGTCAAGGCACCCATTACTAAAACAAGAAAGAAACCTCAACACATTAGTCAAAAACACTGTCGTCTTAAAATTGAAAATATATAAACGGTGACGCTAAGGGCCAAATTAATTGTCCACCACTGGCAATGCGACATCACCAAATAGTTTAGTTGATGGTGATTAGAACGGGCTCTCAACACCAGTGAGTCAATGGTCACCAAAGTAAAACCAATCAGACAAAACGAACTTATGTACTTTATGTGGCTACAAATTCCAGCTCTAAATTATACATATCAGCAACCACGCCTGGCCACCTTTATCTTCCCAACGGTGATGTTCACACATGGCACCGGGTACCCGTTCACGGCTGAGTCCACCTAGGGGAGCTACGATATACCAGAGGCAGAAAACTAGCTGAGGTGGCTGGGCCCATAGCACGGAGTCAGCAGCAAACCGCCACACGTCACCACAACTCCCACACACTCCCACACAAATGCGTACATAGATCCCCGTCATATCCTACAAAAGGCTATTTGGGCGAATTCAAGTCAGCGCACACGTATTCAGGCCAGCACGGCGCACGAGTGACCAGCGTGGCCAGTACCATGCTGAGTTGGCCGCCACTGTGTCCCCGGTGCTGTATCAGATACTCATTTAAGACTGAGTCCACCTAGGGGAGGCCCAGAACCGTGTGCTGGTACCACTTGCCGCACCGACGTAGCCATGTACAGGAAACCAAATGAGGTCTCTGGGCTCATAGCACAGTGTGCAAACTGCAAACCACTGCCCCACCACTCATCCCACACACGACAAAGACAAAGATCCCCCGCAAAGGCTACATAAGCTGCTGGGGCAAGTACTGTGGAGGTCACCATCGGTACACATATATACACGTGTGCACACAACAACAACAGCCGCCATTCGCCACTAAGTGGTGGCGATGTTACCACAACGCTTGCACCAGGCCAGGTCCAAGTGAAGTGTCGAAGGCTCGGTCAAAGGAGGTTATGGGACAGACCCAAGTGCCATCGGTTGACCGTCTGAGATGACTGGCAGATGCAAAACCTGTGCACCCTGCTGTGCCAACTTGCTGTATTTAAGCTGCCCGGCGCTTCGCTCGTTGTTGTGAGTGTCCTCCTCTGCCCTCCACTGTTGTGGAAGGGTGCCTGCCTCCAACTGCCCAGTAACGTCCTTCGCGAGCCTCCTCCATAGAGGCCGATCTTGACACCACTGGTACTAGTCTTCGGGAAGTCCACTCAGCTTCCACATTCACATATACCGCATCAGTCCATCTCTTCTCCAGCCCGTGCCACGCCCGTTTAGCCAAACCTTGGCCGCTTGGGCATGCAGTGGCTGGGCATGCAGGCTACAAGACCCAAACAACTGCAAACTTTCAAGGATTGCGAGTTCCTCACACAATTCAGCCTGGTATTGGATGATACAAAATACCCAGGCAGGTGCTTAGTTTTGGTGAGGCTGATGGTAAGGCCCTAACTACCTCTTAGTGGCACGCTCCAGGTTCAGCAGTAGAGCCTACAACTCCTTAGAGTGAGCAACAACCGCCAGATCATCAGCATACATAGCATTGTTGGACCAGTAGGGAGCCATCCCTTGACAAAAACCCGGGCGTCAATCAGCTACCCATTGTATCTGTACCAGATAATTCAACTAGGTACAGCCATGGAAGGCTTCTCGAACAATGTGGTAAAAAATAACGTAAAATAATGTGAGGGGCCAGAGATTATTTGACTGCTCTATCATTTGTGACCAGGTCACTTCTGAAAAATAACTAATAGCTCAGTGGGCTTTACCTAGTAAAACAAAGTTGAGTTTTGTATTTATTAGTGATTTCCTTACCTTTCCTATTCTTTGCTGGTTTTAATTGTCGTAACGTTTTGACCCACCCTACTGGACATCGATGTAAAAGAGCTTCATAGCTCATCAGATTTCTCCAGGAATAAATATAGATTCTGCCATCCCTGTCGCACCCCAACATGAACAGGGAATGGCTCCGACTCACAGTCACACAACTTTACCCGGGCCTAACCACCCATCATGATTGTGAGCAGAGTCAGGGACCCCAAAACGTATGAAGAACAACCCAGAGCCCTGGCCCCCCTTATGGTATCATAGGCCTTGACCAGGTCAATAAATCAGAGATGTAGGTCCCTTTGAAATTCCTGAAACCTCTGCTGTAGCAGACAGACACAGAATATGGAATCCATGCAGGACTGCAATGTGCACACTACAGATGCACACACATTACAAACACTCACATACAGAGACACTACAAATACACACACTACAAACACACACGCATACAAAAGCACACACTATAGATACACACACGCATACAAAGACACACTACAGACGCACATAAACATACAAATACAAACGTACCGACTGCATGTTTTAGAGTGGGTATATTTTTTACAGGACTGTCAACTGCCAGCACATTTTACCACGGGGGGTACGAGCAAACTGCCGATTGTGTAACACGCAGGTCACGGTACGCTGCAGAGATTTTGGCTTTTCTTCAGACTTGGCTGGGAAATGGGGGGGGGGTCTTGGAAAGTTCGCAACGACAGTGTCTGACGACAATGCCGAAGCGACCTGGGTTGCAATCCGGGTTTTCAGTCACGACACAAAAAGACCGCGGGGGCTCCCCTGGTGCGTTCACAGGGGGGGGGGCGGGGCGGTGAGACGTGTGAGGTTCGGCACGTTGTCAAGACGTTTCGAGCTTGGGGGGGGGGGGGAGGCTTTTTTTCAGTGATCGGAATTGACATTGAATTTCGAATTCAGTTACCAGAAGAAGCTCTGGGCATGCTGGAGAGACGTGTTGGGAGACCATCACAGAGCTGCAGAGCTCAATGGCGCCAATCCACGCAGTAAGTGATCAAAATGTTTAGTTTAACAAATTAGGCTATGACCAAATGATCAAAAAGAATGTGCCCAAGCTCGTGATATTTCAGAAGCTAAGTAGGGTTGAGCCTGGATAGTGCTTGTATGAGCAACCGCCAGGTGTTGTAGGGCTGCATTGCGGCACTCAAAATAATTGTTGTGCTGCTCTGCGCTCTGCTCCAACATCTATCTATGCTTCATGCAGTCAGGGTCCAACTTGGCCAAACTGGACAATAATTCGCACGTTATTTATTTGGGATGTATATACAGCAATCACCGCTCTATAACGACAGACTTGTGCCCCAGGTCTCTCTTGCAAACGAGTCTTAATCTGGTCATTTGAATTCTCACTTGGTTAAACCAAATAGGTTGAAAAACTTAACCGGCACCGACTGGCGTGGTGAACGATGGTAAAACAACAAGCTGCTTCACCAATATTGCATGGATAAGTCCTTTCTCTGGCAATGGATTGATAAATAGCCACACACACATTCAAACCACATGGGAACATATTCATTGTACTTAACATGTGTGCCATGTAAACTCGTACATACTGAGGCAACTCGTACACACGGAGGCAACCCTTACACACCAACACAACTCTTACACACCAACACAACTCTTAAACACTAACACAATCCTTACACACCAATACAACTCGTACACACAGAGGCAACTCGTACACACAGAGGCAACTGCAGATTGCACAACGTTGCTGATTAGTAATAAAGGATAAGTGGTCTGGCGCAATTGATTTTTATATATTATCATTTACGGGGTTAATCCTTACAGTGCATTCACCTGCCCTTTGTACTTTGAATAGTTTACACATTAAACCAGCAGTCGTGCTGTCGAATTACAAAGAAGCAAGCTGCCGTATGTATGCAGAGAGGGTGGTAGCTATTGCTGAATTGTTAATGGTGCTCATACTTATTCATTTTGCCCGAATTAGCCAGACTGTGATTCACAAGTGGTTTCTTTCCGGTTAGACAACGTAGGCATAATGTGATTTATTTAGTCAATTTTCGCTTGTTTTTCAACACTCGAGTTTGCTGAAAACCCAAATACATTGGCACATTTTCCCGTGCCGTGTCAACTTCAATTGACTGGCTCCGTCGCTGGGTGATGGAGGGGTGGAGTTAAAAGATTGACATTATAACTCCCAAAGTAAACACAATTATTGATCCTAATATTGGTCGTGAAAGCCCACATGAAATGACCCAGGATGCGCCCCTTAGAAGCCAAGCATGTGCCGCTACGTAACAAACAGCCATGCACAATACACGTGCCATAGGCCGCCGTGGGGCTATGCTGTTGGCAGCAGAGGGCAGAGCAGCAAAATCTGCTGTTGTACTGCACATCTATGCTTGCCGCCCTCACAAAACCACACTGACCATCCTGGTGAAACAAATCACCCGTGACCCACATGGCATGGGGAATCTCTCATCCAGCAGTGGATTAACAGGACGGGGTCCAGTCTCTACATAGAGACACGGCAATTGATGACATCAAACGAAACGGTCCCCATTTCATCGGCCGCAGCGAGATTGACAAATGATGATAGGAAGTTTGCAGGAGTCGTGCTAGTGTTGTGACCGGTGGTCGTGTTTGTGAAGGCAATGCTAGTTTTGGGTGATTGCGGTGACGATAATGATGAAGACGACGGTGGATTGAGTTGAGATGTAGACTTATCACCCTGCCATTACAATACGCGCGCTCCGTGGAGTTATCGGTGGCTGCATTCACACGCGAGCCGGGGTGCACGTGCCGCTTGTCTGCGTGACTCACGCCGACATAAGCTCTCTGCAACAACTCACGCCTCCCACATTCCGTGCTCAGCTCTAATCTTCCGATATAATTCACACGGCCCCTCAACTCACGGAGGCTACGATGGCGGAGATGGCTATGATTCATATTTCCCGGAAACACGAAAACGTCGAGCAACACACAACATGCTCTGCTAGGCACTAAGTGGCACCTGCCAGTGAACCCCAGTGGGTCAGCCTATATTTTTTTTATGACCCTGGCCACAGGAATGTGGGATTTCTCGCTACCTGGTTCAGAGGTTTCCTTTTTGCTCACTCGAGCCGGCAGTTTGACCTTATGAAACACAAGTTATTATTCGTATAATACAAACGTGGCCAACATCAGTGGCGAGTTCAATATAGCCGGACTGGTCTTGCGCCCGCCACGCTCACCTTCACCAAACTCCACGTTCCTAGGCCAGTGATCAGTCCCTCTCCAAAACACATTCCCACAAAATGTACGCATTAACCCCTCCCCCAACAGAGGGATAGGCCGCATCCCAAGAGCACGAACCAATGCCATTAGCTAAAAGGTACTGCATATAAAACAAGGTACGAAAAATTCTTTGGAAATGACAAAATCACCGTGAATGATTTCAACCTCATCAGATCTTGGTTAGTATTTGGAAGGGAGACTGCCTGGGAATAATTTGAGTCATGCTGCAAGGTGGCAAGGTTATGGCAGTACACCAATGAACCCATCCACACGGAGCTTTGAATGCTACCCTCTGGTATCTGTGGGTTTTGCTGGGTACTCCGATTTCCTCCCACATGACACCAAATATTAATTCGTGGAGCTGGTCAAAAAACCACAAAGTAGCCGGACCCTAATAGAGGCTTTTTGAGTTAGATTGCGATTATATAAATGGGTCGTTAAATCCGCCACCACCCGACATAGCCAATTAGTAAAGATTTGTCAAGGAAACAAAACATGCCAATTCGTTATTAGTACAGCACACCAGTGTGTTGGAGAGCAAACCCACAACATTTACAATTACTCCAATTGTACTCGAATTGTAAATACTACGGGTTTACTCTCCAACACACAGATGTGCTGTACGAGTCAAGAATTGCCATGTTTTGTTAACATGTGGTGGCGAGTTTAACAACATTGATATTTACGTGATCTAACCCAAAAAAACCTCGATTATGGATATAGGTCGTGATAGCCTACGTGTTAATCTAGCCGGACCCTCCTGAACAAATCCTTGACACTCAGCTGACGTGTTCCTGGGTGAATGAAGGACATTACTTTTACAATGACTATTACACGGGGCAACATTCGACTTCTGTATTGAGATCGGTTTTTGTAAACTGGGAAAATTACTCAGAACAAAAAAATACAATAAGCCACGCAAGGTGGTGTTAAGTGAAACAGAAGCATCATTCATTTGAGTTTTTGATTCTCAGGCGGTTGAGTACATTGCACATCATGTGGCGAGGGACCAGTCTCATTACTCAGACGCAACACGGCATCCGCTGCTGATATCGCATCATCAAACTGTGCAGCATCGCCAGGTGACAATGCTGGTGGTGCTGATGATGCTGACAATGACTGATCATAAAGATTGATGATGGTGGTTGTGGTGATGACATATATGTTGAACTTCTTTCGTACCGTAAGTAACCCAACCGTGCTAATAGGAGGTGCGGGTTGTGTTTGTGCGGGTGATAACAGTGGTTGTAATGGTGATGGTTGGTTGTAGTGGTGATTTTGGAGGTGACAGTGATGACAATTTTGGCGGTGGTGGTAGCAATGGTGGCAGTGGTTGCCGATGTGGCGATTGTGATGGTTGTGGTGGCGATGGTGAAAGTAGTTTGTTGGTTCAGGTGGTGGTTTGGTGGTAGTGGTTATGATGTGGTATTGAAAGTGATCATAATAATTAAAGTAGTGACTGTGAATGTGGAGATGATAGCCATTGGTTGAGACACTCCATCCCATTGTTTATGATGACTGTTTAAATTCACTAGCTTATAAGACCAGTGTTCTACTGAGTCAAATAAAATCGTAAATCAGCATACAGTACTCTATACAAACGACTGGCTAAAGAGGTACAATTCCAGTTAATTATTTAGCTAGAAAATGCCAAGCAATGGAAAATGAAACCGAAGCCAAGCCTGTGACTGATGTCGCTGATTAAAATGTGAACAGTTTTTTTCTGTTTGGTTGAGGTAAAAAAATATATTAAAACCAACTTTCTGGGTTCATAATGGTCAAGTCTGGGGCAATGAGCCACCCATGGAATGCCCTGTGGGGATGAGAGAGCGAGCGACAGAGCTTGAACCCAGGTCGTGAATGGATGTGATGGCTCAGTGTCTCTGATACACAGCCATTGTAAACCTCTTGCCGATGACCACATCACATGGAATGCGTCAGATCTCGTCGGATATCAGAAGCTAAGCAGGATTTTGGGCCTGGATAGTGTTCGGATGAGCGACCGCCACCGTGCACAATCTTGTCGGTTGCCGAGCGAGCAGTGGTGGGGCTATGCAAGTGGCCCATGCTCCAGCACTGTGGTGGTGGCTGCAGCGAGGGTTGGTCGATCACCGCAATGATGTTGCGAAGCTCCCTTCCCCCGTGGGCGTCGAAATACCATACCCTGGCTCACCAGGAAAGGGAAGTACTGCAAGTAGACTAATCGTTAACCGTTTCCTTCTGTATGGGGATAGAGTGTTGCCCCCTCGGCTAAAAACCTCTTAAAATAAAATCCCAATGCAGGACCCTGCCGTAGACGAGCCCCAAGACTCGATGTATCTCTTCTACTCTTCACAATCTCCTCCTGCCTCTGTCCAGCACTCATCGCATCTCTTCCTGTCGTCCCATTCCCCACCTTAATCCTTTCCTCTTCACTCCCGTCAGCCTCCACTGCATCCTTAACGTCGCCCATCTGTCATCCGACGTCATCGCTCGATATCCTTCCCATACATACCCATTTAAGTCGGTTTACTTTGTAAATCATAGTACATCTGGTTGCCATAGTTTCAATTCCCAAATCTCTCGTTTCTAATTTCGTCATCTACTTTTGCCATATGTGCCACCCACTGCCAAAATCTACGAGTTTCTTTCCAAAACTGCTCCTGTAAAATGTAAGTGCTCAGATTTGTGACACAGTTGGGCAAAGTGTGGGTAACTGCACGCCTATCATGAGCAAAAGGGAGGCTGCTGGTGGTGATGATGGTCTATAACTATTACTTTGGCAATGAGGCTCTGATGATGATGCTGACAGTGATGTCCAAAATGCTGCTTCTGATGATGCTCATAATATTGTGATGGAACAGGTGATGATGTTTATAATGGTGGTGGTG
Organism: Lethenteron reissneri; assembly: GCF_015708825.2. Classification (NCBI taxonomy): domain Eukaryota; kingdom Metazoa; phylum Chordata; class Hyperoartia; order Petromyzontiformes; family Petromyzontidae; genus Lethenteron; species Lethenteron reissneri. Next base: position 10,884,269 of record NC_083783.1, read on the forward strand.
ATGCTTTCGATCATTGTAATAATGTTGAGTATTGTTAAAATTATGGCGACATTATGATGGTGGTGCAATCATATTAATGTCGAGGATGATTATCTTGATTATGTTAATGCAGTTGCTGCTAATGCTCATATTGATGATGGTGGAATTTGTTTTATGCTGTTTATAATCATCCCTTCGTGATGGCAACTATTCCGCAGCTGCTGCTAACAAAGCTGATTATTGTTATAATGCAGTTAATGATGGCAATGATTATGGGCTTTACCCAGAAGGTAATGTTGATATATTTCAAGAATTAATGCAATGTTGTTGGTAATGATGGTGATAGTCAGGATGGAGATAATGTTGAAGTTTATAATGCGACTACGAATGATGATTATGCAACTGATGATGCTGAATCGTGATGATGGAGCTGATGTTGCTAACGAAGATGATGCTAAAGATGTTTATTGTAACAGCATTATTGATGATGCTGTTTATACTGCTGATGGTTTCAGTCACGATGATGTTGAACCTAGAAGATGAACAACAACTTGATACTGCGAGTGATATTCTGGTAACAATGATGATGACGAATGTTGCCTGATAATTACAATTCTGGCGACGCTGTGGATTACGGTTTAGTGATCATGATTGTAATTTCAATAATAGCAATGCATTGCAATTATTACTGTGGTTATCATGTCGCTGCTGCTAATGGCGATGGAGATTATGATGACGATGCCAATTTACGCTACTAATGATACTGCTGATAGCAAAGCTACACTGATTACAGTACGCCACTGATGACTGTCCTGATGATGATGCCTGTCAACCCATACGGTTTATCTTATTCTTGTGCAGGGAAATTGAGTTTTCAGGTGCATACGACGTACACAGCCATTTCGATACGGGCACAAAAAATTGTTGCGTCTATTTGTGTTTCTCCCGTGTGATGGGACTTTTCAGGATTAAGGTTGAGATTTTAATGGCACGGGGTAACCAATACGGTCTGTAATAAGATAGGCGCTGATAAGGGATTGACAGGTATGATGATGCTACCGACTATAGTACCGACGTTGCTGCTTCTGGTTTTATATTTCTGATCATGCCGCCGATTATAATAATTCTGAATTGATTGATGCTCATGATGACGCATGTGGCGAAATAAGTTCAACATTAGATGACGCTCGCTGGCAATGAAGCTCTGATGATGCTTGTGGAACTGCTGCTGACCTGATGATTTGGTGGTGACTATGCTGCTTACCACCACGATACCACCACCACCACCGGCATTTACAAGCAACCCCGATCACGCCGGTGATGTTTAAGCCACGGCACCGCTGGCACCGCATGATATTAATAGCCTCACCTGCCTCCAGCGAACCTGTGGACCAGTCACGACAGACACACGCGCCAGCCATGGGAGCACACGAACCGAACGGCGATACAACGACAACGACAAAACTCACCTCACTGTCCGAGTGAACGTCCATCTTAGGCCAATGATCTGAGACGCACGCCAAAGGCATGGTGTTACGGCCGCATCAAGCCACGACGAAACAATCGACGACAACTACGAAGAAGAGAGCGCAGCGACCACCGCCAGGACGACGAAGACGACCAACGCGGCTCGACCGAGCGCAGTGGCAGGCGACGGGCGCGGCACCGTCGCCCTAACCCCGCGGCGACTCCGAGCGCCACCGACTACACCGAGGGGCGAGCGAGCCGCGATGAGGCGAGCCGCGATTTCTCCGCTCTCGCTCGTTCTCTCCCCACTCGTCTTCTCCAACTAACAGGCGCCAGTCACCGCGGTACGCGCCGTCCTACAGGCGGCTCTAAGGAGGGTTTTTTCTCTCTCTCTCTACCACAGCAGCAACCTCACCACCATCACCGCCACCACGCCGCTTTGCCCGCCATCTTACTAAGGGGGGCGGTAACTGAGTGATCGTAGGGGGGGTTCAAATGTGCGTGACGTCTTTGATGACGTCACGCGCTTGTGTGCGCAAATCCCATTGGCTTTGGTCGCTTCAAGATGGCGGTTTTGGCTTCCGGGTGTGTCTCGCCGCCCCCCCCCCCTTTTCTCTCGCTGGTCTCGCGCGCACGCGAACTGTGCCGCCATCTTGGTACGGGGGTATTACGTCACAAGCGTCACGCCGTGTTGACGTCACTTTGACGTCACATTGTTTAACCCCCCCCCCCCCCCGGTCACATTGACAAAGCGAATCGCGTGCTACGAATGTGTAATTATTTAATATTTTGATGCAAACCTGTCAACCCTTTACCAGTGCCCTACCCTATTACATGTCAATTCAGACCCTTATACATCTCAACGTTCATCCTACATTCCCCCATCACAAGGGAGAAACAAGCAGATGAACAACTCACGTTTTGTGTGCCGTTGTTGAGACGGCTGTAGGCCGTGTGGACTCAATTTCCCTGTGCAAGATTACGGGTACACCCTATGGGTTGGCAGGTATATTAATGTAAAACAAGAAGCAAATTACGTACTTACTTTTATTCTTATCGGGCCCCAGTGTGTAACAAAGGCCATTGCCCTAAACGTCCCAAATCATTCTTATAAATATAAATTTTAAATAAATAAAATGAAACGTCGTGATTTATTTTAATTTAATTTATTAACATTTTGTTGTATTTCTACATACGTGATTTTACCGAAAATAACTCACTTCACTCATTGTTTTTTTTCGGTAAAATCACGTATGTAGAATACAAGAAAATTTTAATAAATTAAAATAAATAACGACGTTTAATTGTATTTATTTAAAATGTATTTTATTTCTACATACGTGACTTTACCGAAAACACCAATGAGTATTATTTCTGCAGTAACGAAAGCTTTAATCCTAGATTATATATTTCTCTATTTTCAGACCACAGCAGCGTTAATAATAACGAATGTGTTGAAATGTCCATTCATCAATGGGGGGCGGGGCGGTGGCCAGGAGATGTTAACGACCTCGCCTGGTACACAGGAGGTCGTGGGTTCGATCTCGACCCTGAAATCTGCTGTATATTTGGAGTGTGCGTATCTCTCTCTCTCATTATAATCAAGGTGGCGAGATGTTAACGACCTCGCCTGGTACACAGGAGGTCGTGGGTTCGATCCCGACCCTGAAACCTGCTGTATATTTGGAGTGTGCGTATCTCTCTCTCTCATTATAATCAAGGTGGCGAGATGTTAACGACCTCGCCTGGTACACAGAGGGTCGTGGGTTCGATCCCGACCCTGAAACCTGCTGTATATTTGGAGTGTGCGTATCTCTCTCTCTCATTATAATCAAGGTGGCGAGATGTTAACGACCTCGCCTGGTACACAGGAGGTCGTGGGTTCGATCCCGACCCTGAAACCTGCTGTATATTTGGAGTGTGCGTATCTCTCTCTCTCATTATAATCAAGGTGGCGAGATGTTAACGACCTCGCCTGGTACACAAGAGGTCGTGGGTTCGATCCCGACCCTGAAACCTGCTGTATATTTGGAGTGTGCGTATCTCTCTCTCATTATAATCAAGGTGGCGAGATGTTAACGACCTCGCCTGGTACACAGGAGGTCGTGGGTTCGATCCCGACCCTGATGACACCCGCTGCTGCTGTATATTTGGAGTCTGCGTGTCTCTCTCCCCGTGGTGGCGTAGATTTTTCTCCGGGTCCTCCGGGTTTTCCCTCCACATTTAGAACCAACAACATCACGCGTTTAGAGTAGTTGGCTGTGATACATTTACAAGCGATAAGCCACTTTAGTTGCGCTGTCAGGTCGCTTCTGAAAAAACAGAGCTATGTAGCTCAGTGAATAAATAATGCTGGGTGTAATTGAAGGGTCACGCCTGATGGGTCTGTGACGTCAGAGCTCCGTATAAGGGCACGCATGCATCGCGCTGACTCAGCAGCAGCAGCCCCAGCAGCAGAGGCAGCAGCAGCAGCAGCCCCAGCAGCAGAGGCAGCAGCAGCAGCCCCAGCAGCAGAAGCAGCAGCAGCAGCAGAGGCAGCAGCAGCAGCAGCCCCAGCAGCAGAAGCAGCAGCAGCAGCAGAGGCAGCAGCAGCAGCAGCCCCAGCAGCAGAAGCAGCAGCAGCAGCGGCAGCAGCAGCAGCAGCAGAGGCAGCAGCAGCAGCAGCCCCAGCAGCAGAAGCAGCAGCAGCAGCAGAGGCAGCAGCAGAAGCAGCAGCAGCAGAGGCAGCAGCAGCTGCAACAACAAAAGCAGCTGGGCTGCTGCAGCCCCAGCAGCAGCAGCGGCAGCAGAAGCAGCAGCAGTAGCAGCAGCAGCAGTAGCACCCCCAGCAGCAGTAGCAGCAGCAGCAGTAGCTGCAACAACAACAGCAGCTGGGCTGCTGCAGCCCCAGCTGCTGCTGCTGCCTCCTTCAGCCCGCGCTCTCCAGGAGGCAGCGCTGCGTTCGCTTCGTGCAGCGAGCGACACGGGGGGGGGGGGACACAACGAGGCATACATAGTGGCTGTGTTGGGTGGTGGCGCGCTTAACGAAACTTTATATATTTACGCGATCTAACCCCACTAAAAAAGCAACCTGTATTATGGATGATATTGGTCGCGACAGCCCTACCACGTAAAACAACAACAACAACACAATGCGAGCATCGAGTGGCTGCTGGCTGGGGCGGGCGAGCTCCTCTCGAGCCCAGCAACAACTCTCTTGTTGTTGTTGTTGTTCTTGTTGTTGTTCTTCTTCTTGTTGTTGTTGTTGTTCGTGGTGGCTACTGCGGACCGTCGCCACCCACACGGGCTGGGTGACTGGCGGAACGTGATTTCCCGTGTCACAAGTAAGCATTGCGTTTGAGTTGAAAGAGCCGACGAAGTTCGGAAGACGTTGAACGGCAATAATAATAATAATGCTCATAACGATAGAAGAGGTAGGGAGTAACAAATACTGGACACTGGCGCAGTTCATTTATTGCAACTCTTTCGCATGCCACAGAGTTGCATGAAACCCTAAGTTTGATTATTTGGTTGTTGCATGCAACCGATACATGTTTGCAAACAAGTCGTACGAAGCCAAAATGCAAGCTTGCGTGCAACCGATCGAAGTTGCATGCCAAGTAGCATGCAACCAGGTTGACCGATGCAATTGCATGCAACGTGGTTTCATGCGAGTGATCGCTCAGCTGTGGACCCACCCGGCAGTACGTACAGCTTCAGCACCAGAGCCATGCGGACTGCACGTGTGTGGTGTGTAAGGCTGCAATTACCACCAATAGCCACGAGATGGCACACATTCACCGTGAGTGGTGCAAATCTGCATCTTTGAATGCCCTTTTCTTCATTTCTTCCAACGAGCAGCCCCGCACCTAACTTTGGACGTGACCGCCCGTCCCTCCCTCCCTCCAGCCAGCAGAACTCGTTTTCTATGATAGTATGATATGATCAAATTCCACCTGTGCTATCGGTATCATTTCCCGAGACAATAATGTCTCCGCAGCAAGCCATCGAACAACCCCGCTTGTAACGTAACTAACTTAACCATTTTTATTTTAGCAGGTAAGGCGCACAGAGCTATGTGACTCTTTTTCAGAAGCGACCTGGCCGAAAATGATTGCTCAACGAAGTGGCTTATCACATCCACGTGTTTCAGCAGCCCAATGCTCTACACGCATACTTCTAAAGAATGTTCCAATTAGCCTCTAACATTATCAGCACTGGTGCCCACGGATATCATATGCCCTGCAAAAGGCGTTAATTTCCAAATTAAGAGGTACCCCCCGATAAAATATTCTTGCTTTTTTGTTCAGTCATTGGCGATTGCACTGAGACCGTCAACTTGCATCCCGGGTTCACCACTGGCGGATTGAGACCTGGATTCTAACCCAGGCTCTCAGAGGTGCCAGCTCAATGCTATGACCACGAAGCTACGCGGCCACTTACAAATTGAAATAGCGATCTTTGCAATGAATTGTGCAATATTACCAATGGTCTCTTAAATTATGTCAACCGTTTTTAACAAGGAATACGTGTAATAGACCTACGTTTGTGGTTCTGCAACAGAGCTGCGTTCACATTCAATGCTGACTCATAAATTACAACTAGACTTGTTAGCATGTGCAGAGCTGTCGGCTCAAATCGAGCCATGAGGCAGGCAGGCTTATTATTAAGGAATCCGATTCAAGAGGTGCAGTGGCATCAACAACCCACTAGGGGGCACTCTTGCTAAGCGGTCCCACTGAGCAGAGCCAGAGGTCACGTCAGAGTCTCTCGCACTGCGAACAAACTCGCAGCTCGACAGTCCTGTGCCAGGCCACGTCTCTGTGCGACCATGCTGGGGGAGCAGGCCTCTCCTCGTGTGTATGTTGAACTTCTTTCGCACCATACGGAGCCAACCAGGCTGTGGAATTTACTTCCCTAGCGGACAGTCGCTCCGCTGAATCTCCCCCTCGCTTTATTCAAATCGCGCCTTGAGACGCAACTGATTTTTAAAGGGATTTTTATATGTATTAAAGCCTTTGTCTTGGGGGTTGTTGTCTGATTGGTATGAGGCTAGCTGTGTCTGTGTGTTTTGTACTGCGCCTTGTGACCTCCGGGTGAAAGGCGCTTTAGAGGTGTAAATAATATATTATCAGTGTAGTGGTGGGAATTCCACATTCCCATAGTGGAGGCATGTGTCTCTAATATGACCAACAATTCTTACTTGTTTTAACTACACCAGAGAGATGATGGGCTGGGTTGACTTTGCGATTGGATTATTTGCCACTCGAGGTAATACTGTGGGAGTTAGGATTATGAAACGTGATCCCATTGAATTTGAGACTGAAAAATAAATTCCCAAGAGAATTTGACAACTGATAGTTTGGGATCGCTGGTCAAGTGAGATGAATCAGTGGGATTGAAGGCCAGGACACATTATCCCGTGGGATTCTCGATTATGAAACTAAACCTCACGACATTCCCAATCGACACATCATATTAATATATTAATTAGAATATCACCTAAGACCAAATAACCCATAACGCGCCCGATCTTGTCAGATCTCAGAACCTAAGCAGAAACGAGTCTGAATAGTGGTTGTATGCGCGACCACGAAGTACAAACAAACAGGTGCTATAGGCTGCTGTGGGCCTACGTTATCAGTAGAGGGTAGTGCAGTAAATTCCAGCAATCGGTTATCCTGGCCTTCCAGCGTGACAATGTTTGCTCAAGTCGCAACTGCGTAACCCACACGGCGCGGACAGGACTCCATCCAGCGGTGGACCGACAAACGGCCTGTGACAATGTCGGTCACTCCCATGCGCCACTTGTGCAGGGAACAGTCCGTCCCTTGGCCGCTACCCAGTAAACAAGACAACGTTGACTCAACGTTGACAAGTGGTTGGAAGGCTGTAGCCCGACTGGAGGGTCACGTCATCCGCTGGCTCGTGACCACACGTTTTTGACAAAGCCCTTCGATCACCGCGGTGGAGATTCAATCGCAGGGCAGGTTCCCAAGCGCAGCACAACCTTACACTCAACCTGACACTCGTGTTCAATCTTCGATTTGAAGCTTTCGTGACTGCACGAATCCATACTCTTGGGTTCTTTCAGTAAAGTCAAGTAGGTATAAGATGTCTTCATATCGAATTATCCTTACGAGAGTCACCCTGACCCCCCTCCCCCGCTTCCCGTAACAGACAGACTGGCCTAAGGCAAAACTTTAGTTGAGAAGCGTTAATAAATAAATAAATATGGCCCTATAGAATTTATCCCGTTAACGCCGTAAGATTCCAGGCTGCAGCGGAACTTCTCATGAACTCGCGTCTGTGCGCTGGAGTTCGTTGGCAGAATGCCGATGCGTGGATTAGTGGAGTGGGTTCATGGCGGGTGCTTGGATTAATGTGCTTACAAAACGACACGTTTTGCTTCACTTTGCCGGGTGACATTTTTTTTTCCACGACAGTTTGTGTCCACAGCTTAACGTGCGCAGGGCGACTCACATACTCATCCCATGCAACCCGCACACATACAACCCGCAGCGTAGCACAGTGCCACGCGCTCACGGCACATTTGGTACGTGGCAGCACATAGACAAAGATCCACCGTATAGCCTCAACATATTTTGGGGCAAGTACTGTTATCGAGCACCTTATAAAGGCGATCTTTACACATCGCCTCGTATACAGGAGGTCGTGGGTTTGATCCCGACCCTGACTGCTGTATATTTGATTTCGTATGTTCTCCCCGAAGTCACGTGTCTTTCCCACCTCCGACTAACACGGCTGGCTACGTACGGAGCTCTACATACACACATGGACAGGGTGGGTGGCCAGCACCACGCCCGGCCGCCTTTGTCTCCCTAGTTGCACCAGGTACTTATTTGAGGCTGAGTCGATCTAGGAAAGACCCATGATATTTGTCGCTGCTTTTCTTTGCTGGGGTTGGCCGTGAGAGGCAATCGAACCTGGAGCGCTGAGTTCGTAGTGCAGCGTGCTAACCGCTACACGATCGCTCTCCACTACAAATATAAAGATCCCCCATATAGCCTTAACAAACTGCTGGGGCAAGTGCTGTTTGCGAGCACCTATGAAGGCCAGAACGGCACACGAGGGGGTCGGTGGCCAGCACAACGACCGCCTTTGTCTCCCTAGTGGCGATGTTTTTACGCTCCGCACCAGGTACTCATTTGAGGCTGAGTCGACCTAAGGGGAGGCCCAGGACCGATCCAGATAATCGTCACTGATGTTGGCCGTGAGCGGAAATCGAACTCGCGTCGCCAGGTTCGCTAGCGGTTACCGCTACACTAGCGAACCGCTATACTACCGCTCCCCATAACACCGACTAACTCACTCACCCACTCACCACACCGCACTCACCACACTGCAGCTCACCTCACTGCTCTCTCTGCTTCTTCACTCGCAGTGATTCACTTTGGAATCCCCCCCCATCGTTTCCTATCCCAAGCTCCTCCAATCAGAACCTTGCTCAGCCCACGGAACGTAGTCAACTCCGATCTGTTACATCTTCAATAGTGCTGCGTATGTCTGACCGTTCGATGCGCTGGCACTTTGGGCTTGCTACTCAAGTAACCGTGTTAAATAAATGCACACTGCACCACGCTGGTCGGTGCAGGTGCAGCTTGGTGAAGGTGGGGAGCATAGTCGCGAGAGTATTGTACATCATCATCATCAGCCATGGTCAATCCACTGCTGGATGATGGCATCCCCACTACCACTGATCGCTACTCACGTCACTTCGCCGTCACCAGGAAATGCCTCCCCCCAAGTGATTCTTCAACTGCGGTGACACGTGCCGCAGACACCTGTTCCCTTTGAGTGAGGGTGGCCCAAGCTCTGGGTGGCATTGGTTAGAGTGAGTGAGTGAGTGAGCGAGACACAGAAGAGGGTGACAGGCACGCGAGGTTCGGGTGGAAGTGGCCAGGGTGCCGTTGCCCTGCGTCTCGGCGTCCGTCCGAGCCGAGCATTGTTGGCCGAGCCACCAGCAAATCATTCCGGCATCAATCTCACGCCGACAGAAGATTCCTTTTATCTGGGCCAACACAAACGCCTCCTTCCTGCCTCGATTCCTCCTCCTCCTCCTCCTCCCATCCTCTCAATATTCCTCGCGGCGTGATGGGGGGGGGGGTCTAAGAAGGAGAGCGATTGTGCGAGGGGCCCTCTCGGTGCGCGGCTGTGGGAGTCTCCGGGACTCGTCGTGTGGAGGGCTGTCAGGACGCGCACGATGATCGATCTAAGAACGCGGGAGGGTTTGTCAATGAGAGGGACTAAAGTTCATTCCGATATATTGACTCGGCACACGTCACAACGCCATCAGAGTCGCCCCCCGCACCTCCCCCCCCCCAACTCCCGCTCAAACGAGCGTGCAGCGTTGGTGGTCCCGAGCACAGCGGTGGAAATTCCACATTGCTATGGCGGGGGTAGTCTCTCCCTAGGATAACCGCGGGAGACTTGGCACAAAGTCTTAGCTCGCTTTATTGACACCCTCCCCTCCCCTAATAGGGACCGTGATGATGATGATGATGATGGCCTGAGACGAACCTACGACCTTCATTTGAACTTTGCAGTAGGAATTGAAGTTACCCCTGTGGCAATGGGATGTTCGCAGTGACTAGGCAGCAATACCACGTGTGTGTCGCTACATGTTTGCGTCCTCTTGCGTCGGTGGCCTCGCAGTGAACACGCGCTCATGTTGGGCCAACGTCGGCAAGTGGTTGGAACCGTTGAGGCCAATGTCAGCCCAACGTTAGTCCAACGTTAGTCCAACGTTAGTCCAATGTTAGCCCAACGTTAGTCCAACGTTAGCCCAACGTTAGCCCAACGTTAGTAGTCTAACGTTCCACGTTTACCGGCGCTTCACTTTGGCCACAAATGCAAGCCTGTGGCTTGTCTTCAAAGCGTCTCTATGAGTCTCGATGTATCTCTATGAGTCTCAATGTATCTCTATGAGTCTCGATGTATCTCTATGATACTCGATGTATCTCTATGAGTCTCGATGTATCTCTATGAGTCTCAATGTATCTCTATGATACTCGATGTATCTCTACGCGTCTCGAAGTATCTCTATGAGTCTCGATGTATCTCTATGATACTCGATGTATCTCTATGAGTCTCGATGTATCTCTATGATACTCGATGTATCTCTATGAGTCTCGATGTATCTCTATGAGTCTCAATGTATCTCTATGAGTCTCGATGTATCTCTATGAGTCTCGATGTATCTCTATGAGTCTCGATGTATCTCTACGCGTCTCGAAGTATCTCTATGAGTCTCGATGTATCTCTATGCGCATATCAGTGGTTCACTAAAAGGTCCACAGTCGCACTTCCTGCGGCTGGCATCCTGAAGTTGTAAATCTGTGAAGGAGCCGTGCGCATTGCCATGCTGCTGATGTTCCCATGATGCGGTTGATGGTTCCACCACTACCAGTGTCTTCGAGGAGGAGGAGGATGGGAGGAGCATGAGGATGTGAAGGAGGAGGATGAGGAATGTCAAATACGGGAGGTGCAAATACCAACAACAACAACCACCTGTAACGCATTACATATTGTGATGCATTACTCAGTAGCATGGCGAATGCGACAATGAATGCAAAGAAGGGGCGCGTGGGGGGGGGGGGCTCTATGACCATGCCATGATCCGTATGCGGGGAAGAGCCGCAGGTTTGCACGTTTGTAAACGTGAACACGCGCCCCGGGTTTTATGCGTTCCCGCGCAGACCATTTAGCCGCCGCGTCTCATCCCCGGGGCCGTTTGTCAAGGGCGCGACGCCGCCCTCCGAGTCCGCGGCGCGCCAGCGGCAGCAGCAGCGGCGGCAGCAACAGCGGCAGCAGCAGCGGCGGAGACTCATAGAGATACATTGAGACTCATAGAGATACATCGAGACTCATAGAGATACATCGAGTATCATAGAGATACATCGAGACTCATAGAGATACATCGAGTATCATAGAGATACATCGAGACTCATAGAGATACTTCGAGACGCGTAGAGATACATCGAGTATCATAGAGATACATTGAGACTCATAGAGATACATCGAGACTCATAGAGATACATCGAGTATCATAGAGATACATCGAGACTCATAGAGATACATTGAGACTCATAGAGATACATCGAGACTCATAGAGACGCATTGAAGACAAGCCACAGGCTTGCATTTGTGGCCAAAGTGAAGCGCCGGTAAACGTGGAACGTTAGACTACTAACGTTGGGCTAACGTTGGGCTAACGTTGGACTAACGTTGAGCTAACATTGGACTAACGTTGGACTAACGTTGGACTAACGTTGGGCAGCAGCGGCACGGCGCGGGACGTGGACGCGCGGCTGCCGCTTGGCTCCGTGCGTCCCTAGAGCCGCGCGCGTTGTGGTCAGCGGGGAGCGGTGGCGCGGCGGTTAGCGCTACGCTGCGCCACGCAAGGAACCCGGCGACCCGGGTTCGATTTCCCGCTCACGATCAACACCGGTGACGGATTATCTGGACCGGGACTTCCCCAGGTCGACCCAGTCTTAAATGGGTACCTGGTGCGGTGTATTGTAACGTCGCCACGAGGGAGACAAAGGCGGCCGGGAGTGGTGTTGGCCACCCACCCCCTCGTGTGCCCTGTCGGCCTTCATAGGTCCTCCGAGCATTTGTTCCGAACAATCTTTGGAGCAGAGGAATCGTTGTCTTTGTGTGTCTGAATGTGTTCATTGTCTGCCTATACGCGTGTGGAAATTGGTGCTGCAGCGGTTAGGACAATCACGCCACGAACGCCTCTGTCAGCTGTGGCCGGGAATCGAACTCAGGTCGCCGGGTTCGTAGCGCAGTGCGCTAAGCACTCCCCCACCGCTCACCGCTCCCCAAAGACACACATCAATTCCTGTAAGAATGTTAGCACCAATGCTGCAGAATTTATTCTCTCCCGATAGACCGTGAGGATGACGGGATGTGTCAAAAACAGACTTTCATGCAATGGCGGAAACAGGATTTTCAGGTCGGGGGGGGCAACCCCTCCAGCAATGAAAAATTATAGAGGACTTGTTAGTAAGTAAGGAGTTGTTAGTAAGTAAGGACTTGTTAGTAAGTAAGGAGTTGTTAGTAAGTAAGGAGTTGTTAGTAAGGACTTGTTAGTAAGTAAGGACTTGTTAGTAAGTAAGGACTTGTTAGTAAGTAAGGACTTGTTAGTAAGTAAGGAGTTGTTAGTAAGTAATGACTTGTTAGTAAGTAAGGACTTGTTAGTAAGTAAGGAGTTGTTAGTAAGTAAGGACTTGTTAGTAAGTAAGGACTCGTGTGCGGCGATCGCACAGCCATCGATCGAGGGTCGAATTCGAACCGCGTGGTGTGATCGGCACCGCGCTCGCTGAAGGTGTTGATGTCTTCAGGGAAGTCGTGGACTGTATACGCAACTGCGCACAATTCTGAGTCACTTTTAACCACTTTGCCGTTACTTATTGCCAATTATGGACTCAGACTATTGTCCTATCATCTCATAGAGTCCCTGGCACGTAATAACATGCTACACAGTGGCAGTGGGGGTCGCAAAATGCCGATTTATTACGAATAAACCCCAATGATCTTATCGAAATTAGGGATTTCGATTGGATCATTGGGGTGAGGGGGGGCACGTGCCATCTAGACCCCCCACTGGCTCCGCCAGTGCTTTCATGGATTTTTTTTCATGCGGAGGGACAGATATCGGAAGGAGGCGAATTATAATCCGCGTATTTATTTGGTCGCTTAAATTCGTCAATGAATTGGAGATGATGCTGTTGACGTTGGTGGTGGTGCACGTGGTGACGATGATGGATGCTGAGTGTGCAGGCGGTGTAACTGCGCCAAGGCCACACATGGGCCAGGCTACAAAGCGGGCGAAGGAACGTCGGACAGTGGGCCCCATTTAATTCCTTGGGCCGGGGCCCACACCAACCACGCAACGCCACTGGGTAATAATTACGAGTTTATTGCTGCTGATACTGCACCTTGATTACGATAACTCTGCTGCTGCTGCTGATACTGATGATAATAACAATAATAACAAAACTGTTGCTGCTGATAATAACGATGCCGTTGCTGTCGACGGTAATATATTCTTCCGCTGCGATAAATGTCTGCCAGTTATGCCAATTGCTGCTAATGTGATGGCGTCTGCCGGCGGTGCCACTGCACCGCAGATTTCCGATTGCACGGGTGCTGCCGCGGATGTCCACGGGTGTGCTGCGTGGCCATCTGTCCGTGCGCGCGCGTCAGCCAGCGCGGACTCGTGATGGCCACTCCCAGGGGCAATGGGGCAGCGACGTGGGCAGAGGCGGCCTGAGCCCTGAAAACACAAGTCGCTGTCTGGCGGCCTCTGTCTCACCAGGTGATGCGTCTTCGTTGGTAGCTAGGTAGCTAGGTAGGCGAATGGGTTAGATTAATAGGTATGCGGATGTGTGAGTGGGTAGGTTGGTGGGTGGTTTGGTAGGTGGCTTGGTAGGTGAGTGGTCAGGTGGGTTGATAGGTAGGTAGGTAGGGTGAGTTGGTAGGTGGATGGTTTGGTAGGTAGGTGGATTGGTAGATGGGTGAGTTGATAAGTGGGTGAGTTGAGAGGTGGGTAAATTGGTAGGTGGGTGAGTTGGTAGCTGGTTGGTTTGGTAGGTGGGTGGATTTACAGTTAGGTATACGGATAGGTAGGTAGGTGGGTGTGTAGGTAGGTGGGTAGATTGGTGGGTAGATTGGTAAGTAGATGGATGGGTAGATAGATGGGTGGTTTGGTAGGTAGGTACAATCTATGAGTGATTGGGTGGGTATGTAGGTAGGTTTATGGGTGTCTGGGTAAGTGAAGAGGTAGGCCGGTGGTGGCTGGCATTGGTTGTGTAAACAAACCCCGTCACCAGCTGCTGTCCACGCCAATCTCTCAATGCTCAAGGTGACTCTGCCGCTCTTCCTCAGTTGCCACGGGCAGTCCACCAGAACCCCTACCCTGCTCACACGATACCATCCACTCGCCTTGATAAACACATTCCTGCCGCTCATTCAACCTCATCCTAGAATCTCACCCAGATCCGGAAGAGCGCTGGAGAAAAAAAGAGTAGAGCAACGCAGACGTCCAGAATTAGCGCCTCGATCAAGACCCAAACACCGCACCTTCTGTCTTCCTCCTCATCCTCATCCTCCTCAAATGCCCCTGGTGAAACCATCAACCGCACCAGATCATTATCAATAGGCCGATGCACACATCTCCTTCATGAATGGAAGATGAAAGACACAGGCCACAAGTTTATTTGTGACCTTGCAACCCAAACAACGGGCCACGGAGTAACACCGCTGTGGTCTGCGCTCAACCGACGGAGGAGGCACGTCAGATACACGACGACGACGTCTCCTGCAGCTCTCCTCTCGTGGCCAGCAGAGCGAGACGTTGCCATGCAGCTCCTGCACACCTTTGCTCCCGTGTGCAAGAGTAGACTTGTATTTAACCTCACAACTGCCCAAGCTGGCAAGTGGTAGAGACTGCGGGGCAATAGCAGGTGTCACGGGCTGCGGTGGCCAAGGTGGCAAAAGATGACGGCACGGGTTCTTGACACGTGTATTGCTTCGCGAGGTATCTCTTCGTATGAGCGGCCTTTCTTCGGGGGCTGTCGTTTCCTCCCACGCGAAGGCGAAGCTCTCGACGTGTCGGAGTTGGCCAAACGTCGCGACCTCGAGCGGGGCCCTCTGGCGAGCCCCATAGAGGCCGGCGTGACATTTTAACCGGCAGGCTGTCGCGACCAATAACTGATGAAATACAAAGGTGTGTCGTAAACCCTCCTCTACACGACCACAGCAGGACCCTCGGTGAAACTAAAAAAATATATATATAATGGAGTCTCGGCTCGGACTTTCCTGAGTTAACAAAGGGCATTATGATAAACTCGAGTAGTAAATTCCACTAAATCACAGAGTCCTCATCCCAGGCCAGCATCCATCTGCTGGCCTGGCCCTGGTCCTAATCAGGCGTGATACATGGCTGTGGTGCACCCACGTGCCTCCTTACAATTATTAGTGCTTTGTGCCTCTGTCCATCTGTCTGCCGATCTGCATGGTAACTGCGCCCGTGATTGGCACCATCTGATGCAGGCCATTCCCTCGTGGCGGAATATATACATTGGGTGGGTGGCTCTGGACCACCGCTTTTGTCTGAACTACCGAGCAACCTCGGGGTCGGAGAGTTGTGGGGTTTAAAAGTTAATTCTGTCTGTATCGTTCACGCTTCATTTAATCATAATCGTCATCATCCGACATGGTCAATCCACTGCTGGATGAAGACGACGGATGCACTCATAACACAAACGCACATGTGACCAAGACACACTGACACTCTCACACACACACTCACTCACACACTCACACACTCACTCACACACTCACACGCACTCACACTCACTCGCACACACTCACTCAACAACAACAACAACCGCCATTCGCCACTAAGTGGCGGTGACGTCACCACGATGCTTGTACCAGGCCAAGTGCACCTTGAGGCCACGTGAAGTGTCGAACGCCCGCTGGCAGGAGGTCACGGGGCAGACCCAGGTGCCACGGGTCGACTGACCGAGATGACCGAGATGACTGGCTGATGCACCACCTGTGCCCCCTACTGTACCAACTCACACACTCACTCACACACACTCACTCACACACTCACTCACACACACTCACTCACACACGCACTCACACACACTCACACACACTCACTCACACACGCGCGCGTATACAAACACACAAAGACACGCGCACTCACACATTTGCTTGCACCCAAATACAAAGAACCCCGAAATAATCTTGAACAGACTTCTGGGCCAAGTGGTGTCAGCGAGCACCTATTAAGGTGCTCAATGGCACACGAGGCGGTGCGTGACCAGCATCACGCTCGGCCGCCTTTGTCTCCCCGACGGCGACGTTTACACACCGCACCAGGCACTCATTTGAGGCTGAGTCGACCTAGGGCAGGGCCCAGCACCGGCGCAGATTATAATTCGTCACCGCTCTTGGTGACCGCGAACGGGAGTCGAACTCGGGCCGCCCGGGTTCGCACGCGAACCACCAGCGCACCCTCGAACACTCGCACGCCTCGTCAGGTCCCACGCGCTCTTCACCTCGTCACCTCGAGGCAGCGCTCCGCGCTCTCTGCATTTGCAAGCGAAGTGGCGTAACGAATGTGAGAGGCGTTAGAGAAAGGGGCGGGCGGGAGAAAGTTAAACCGAATCCGCGCGGCGTTTACTGCAGGAAGTAATCAGGGCAATTCGAGGCGTGACTGCGCGCGGGGTGGCGAAGTGCCGAGCGGTGGCCGAGGGTTGGTGGATTGCGCGGAGATGGGAAGCCATTCGCAGTCGCTCGCCACGGCGTTCGTTGTGATTCGTGATCGTCGTCGTTGTTGTTGTCGTTGTTGTTTTGAATCCGGCCGCGTTGTAGGAAGTTGAGCCCTCCACGACCCGGCGTGAGAGAGGTGCTTCTTGTGACAGACATTGCGGCGGATTTAACCAAAATAGCGATTCTGTAATTATTATTCTACAACGTCTGTTATGTTGCGGTTGTTGATGCTGTACCTTTAGTACGGAATGTTGATTAACTTTTAACTGCTCAGCATAGGCCTGCGAAGAGTATGGAGTATAAATATGCATATACTCATATTATATATTTCATGTATTTGAAATAATGTTTGAATATATGTAATATATATTATCATTCTATTTATATAGTTTAATATATATTACTGTATATTTATTTAAAAATAAAGTTTTATGAATATTTTAAATACTCTATATGCTTCATTTATACTGTATATATGTTTGGCGTTTAATTATCGCAAGTTTATTACGCAATCTATGATTAAACGATGAACACGATGACGTCATAATACAATAACTTTATTTCGGAAGACGTGAAGGAAAACGACGTCATGTCACGTGTATCATCTCGTGATGCAGAGATGTCATTACTTTATTGCCATTTAGTTTTCCCATGATAGATTTTGTCAGGATAAAACATGCTACATATATGTGATGTTACACAGTAACCACGATGTGATGATGTGTTGCCAATCTGACGCTACGATAATCGCGGTTATCTTGTACAATCTACGGTATCGTGACTCTCGTCATATCTCTGTAATAGCTCACTCCAAGCTAGGGTTGTTCTACAATAACCGGTAACCACTTTAAAATCGGCTACCGGTTCGTTATCTTGAACCGGTAACCGCCACAGAGCCACACCACCACACCACAACACCCCCACACCACCACAGGGGCGTCATCTGGCTGCGCTTCTCTGTCCGCCAGAGACTCGCTCACATTGGGAATGATGTTTGTGGCTCCAGACGTTGAACCGGTCGCCGGTTTTACCGGGGTTTCTTCCCCATGCGGTCACTGGTAAAGCAAAAACACGATCACAACAACAACAAACTCCTCAATGCAGACAAAGGTCCCCCGGGTAGCCTTAACAGACTTTTGGGGCAAGTGCTATTAACGAGCACCTATGAAAGCCCAACGTGGCACACGAGGGTGGGTGGGGGGGGCAATCACCACGCCCTTTGTCCCCATAGTGGCGACGTTTACCCACCGCACTATGTTGACCATTAACTTAAGGCCGAGTGAACCTAGGGGAGGCCCAGAGCCGCGCGAGTTGCCA
Source organism: Lethenteron reissneri (assembly GCF_015708825.2). NCBI lineage: Eukaryota > Metazoa > Chordata > Hyperoartia > Petromyzontiformes > Petromyzontidae > Lethenteron > Lethenteron reissneri. The sequence goes on from NC_083783.1 coordinate 10,902,326, forward strand.
CGCCACGCCACCGTGGCAACTCGCCAACTTCGATTCCATCTCCCGCCCCTCCCCAGCCGCCTCCCTCCACCCGGCGGTGTCGATGGGCACCGCCGCAGTTCAGTCGACCGACCGGCCGGCGGGCGGGTCGGCAGGTTGCGCGTGGTGGGGTAGAAGGCGGGGGTCGTCTCGCCTTTCCCGAGACGCGCGTGGCAGCGTGGCAGAGTGGACAGACGCGCACTCTCCACGGGGCCCTCTCGATGGGGCCCTCTGCTGGAAGCCATTCTCGCCGGTCGTGGCGTGAGCGCTTCTTCATCACACCACCAAACACTAATTTTACGTAATACAGGTTGGTTTTTTGGGGGGGTTGGATCGCCTAAATATATAAATGTGTCGGTAAGGCCGCCACCACCCGACGCAGCCAACTCGTAAGGGTTGTCACGTAGACAGAACATGCCAGACTTGCCGCCTGATAATGCTGGTTGTAATTACTGGCGAAACGTCGGACCCGGATTGTAAATGTTGTGGATTTGCTCTCCGACACACAGCCGGTGTGCTGCTGTGCTAGTGACGAATTGGCACGTTCTGTTTACCTGACCAACCTCTTGCTCATTGGCTGTGTCGGGTGGTGGCGGCTTTAACGACACATTTATATATTTACGCGATCTAACCCAAAATAAAACCTCTATTATGAGTGATATTGGGCGCGAAAGCCCTACCACGCGTTCAACTCAGTTCCCGGTTCGGAACGTCGTGAACCGGTAACCGAATCGACATTGGTTTGAGTGGAGCCCGCGCCCTTCGTGAGCGCCAGTTACAGACCTCACGTCCACGCGCTTCGATCGCTCGACGCAGTGCCGAACGTGCGACAAAACGGTAACCGGTTATTCACAAAACTCAAAACCGCTTTCCTATATTTTTTTGCGGTTACAGCGCCTACGATTTTCACGGTTGGCTACCTACAGAGGGCAAGACGTTCAACATATATACACGATGGAGTAAAACTGTTTGAACAATCCCAGTTTATATAGAGGCGAGTTGCTAGTGCGGAGGTGATGGATCTCAATTTTCGAGTTATTTTTTGCGATGTCTGTTTTAAGTTTAATCCATGCGGTGTTAGTCGTCGTGGTGTTCGAAGTGAATACTCCGGCAAAACTACATAAACATCCGATAAAATGTGACCGTGTCACGAACCCAGCGATCTGCGTTTGGCGGAGGGGAAAAAACCGGTTTCTTTATTTTTGGGGTTAACCGCACCTCCCATGAGCACGTTTGGCTACGTACGGCGCGAAAGAAGTTCAGCATACAGCACACGATGTACTCCAGCTGTTTGAATAGCGCTGGTGTACAAAGGCGAGTTGTTAGTGGGGAGGCAATGGAGGACGTATAGTGCGGCGAGTTCTTCCGTTGTCGCGCTGGTCGAATAGTCAGAACAACCCTGAGCCGCGTGGCCGCGCTGTGGACGCGGGGAGGCTGGTTCGCCTCCACTCCACGTTTGGCCTCCGAGGGGAGCGATGTCTGAACTGGGCTTGGCCTCTCTACTGTATCAGTCTGCGCTGACCAAAGTGGTGAAGTATGGTCAAACAACCGCCCATTGACTGCTTAACTACAACTACTCAACTTTTTTGTATTTTACCAGGTAAGGTCCCACTGAGCTATGTAGCTCTTTTTCAGAAGCGACCTGGCCACAAATGATAGCTCTACAAAGTGACTCATCATCACCACGTGGACATTTACATAGCAGCCGAATACTCTAAAGTCGTGTTTCTAAACGTGAAGGGAAACGTGAAGGGAAAAACCCGGAGGACCCGGGGAAATCCACGGGACCACAGGGAGAGAGACACGCAGACTCCAAATATACAGCAGGCATCGTCAGGGTCGGGATCGAACCCACGCCCTCCTGTATACCAGGCGAGGTAGTTAACATCTCACAGCCACCGTGATGATGATGAGAGAGACGTGAACTCCACATATACAGCAGCAGGCATCAGGGTCGGGATCGAACCCACGACCTCCTGTATACCACGCGAGGTAGAATCACTCACGAGGAGAGAATCACTCACGAGGGAGAATCGCTCACGAGGAGAGAATCACTCACGAGGGAGAATCACTCACGAGGAGAGAATCACTCACGGGGAGAGAATCACTCACGAGGGAGAGAATCACTCACGAGGAGAGAATCACTCACGAGGGAGAATCACTCACGAGGAGAGAATCACTCACGAGGGAGAATCACTCACGAGGAGAGAATCACTCACGAGAGAGAATCACTCACGAGGAGAGAATCACTCACGGGGAGAGAATCACTCACGAGGGAGAGAATCACTCACGAGGAGAGAATCACTCACGAGGGAGAATCACTCACGAGGAGAGAATCACTCACGAGGGAGAATCACTCACGAGGAGAGAATCACTCACGAGAGAGAATCACTCACGAGGAGAGAATCACTCACGAGGAGAAAATCACTCACGAGGGAGAGAATCACTCACGAGGAGAGAATCACTCACGAGGAGAGCATCACTCACGAGGAGAATCCCTCACGAGGAGAGAATCACTCACGGGGAGAGAATCACTCACGAGGAGAGAATCACTCACGGGGAGAGAATCACTCACGAGGAGAGAATCATTCACGGGGAGAGAATCACTCACGAGGGAGAGAATCACTCACGAGGGAGAGAATCACTCACGAGGGAGAATCGCTCACGAGGAGAGAATCACTCACGAGGAGAGAATCACTCACGAGGAGAGAATCACTCACGAGGAGAGAATCACTCACGAGGAGAGAATCATTCACGGGGGAGAGAATCACTCACGAGGAGAGAATCACTCACGAGGGAGAGAATCACTCACGAGGAGAGAATCACTCACGAGGAGAGAATCATTCACGGGGGAGAGAATCACTCACGAGGGAGAATCGCTCACGAGGGAGAGAATCACTCACGAGGAGAGAATCACTCACGAGGAGAGAATCACTCACGAGGGAGAGAATCACTCACGAGGAGAGAATCACTCACGAGGAGAGAATCACTCACGAGGGAGAATCACTCACGAGGAGAGAATCACTCACGAGGGAGAGAATCACTCACGAGGGAGAGAATCACTCACGAGGGAGAGAATCACTCACGGGGAGAGAATCACTCACGGGGGAGAATCACTCACGGGGGAGAATCACGCGCTCTGAGTCGTGGAGCTGCGAGTGGAGTGAGGAGCGAGACGCGGAGTTCCTCTGCACGTGGAGGATTAACGCCTTGGAACATCGGTGGTGATGATGATGATGGCGATGATGGTGATGATGGCGATGATGATGGTGATGATGATGGTGATGATGGTGATGATGGCGATGATGATAATGATGGTGATGATGATGGTGATAATGGTGACGATAATGGTGATGGCGATGATGATGGTGATGATGATGGTGATGATAATGGTGATGGCGATGATGATGATGGCGATGATGATGATAGCGACGATGATGATGATGGTCATGATAATGGTGATGATGTTGGTGATGTTGATGGCGATGATGGTGATGATGGTGATGATGGCGATGATGATGATGGCGATGATGATGATGATGGCGATGGACCGGTTTGCAGCGCACTGCAAAGAACCATGTCGTGCGAGAGAGAGTGGGAGACACAGCTTGACCAAGGCCACTCGCCGCTCCCCGTGAGTGTTGTGACACGCACTTTTCTGTCACCCTGGCATGACTTATGTCCATCATTAGTGTTCAAAGGGAGACCTCTGCTGCTTAATTCGGCGTAAACTCCCATTGTCTGTGCGTGTATGGCCGAATTTCTGGTCTCAAAACTGGGGATTGTTAGGGGTAGCCAACCTCTCTGTATGACTCCACGCACACTAAGAGACAGTGATTAATGTTGGTATGAATCAGCGTTGAGCGTTTGTATTCGCACAAAGGCCTAACATGTGTATGGCACTGAATGCAAATGTGGCATTTCACAAATAATTGGATGTTAATATCGGGGAGGCTGGATGGGGGCGACTCGTGGCTGCGTTTGGGTCGTGGCGGCTTTTTTGTGGCAGGGAGAGATGTGATCAAAGGTGCCTCGTCATCATCGTGATCGTCATCATCAGCCATGGTCGATCTATTGCTCGATGAAGGCCTCCCCAAAGACTCTCAAAGTATCTCGCCACTCGCACCACCGTGGCTCACGTCTTTATTTTCCGTCCATGAAGGAGATTGCGCGCATCTCGGCCTGTCGTTGGCGTTCTGATGCGTTTCGTGGTTTTTGCCACCGGTGTGTTCCAGGAGGAGGAGGAGGCATCTCCAGGCCAGGAGGTGGTGGGATGATGTGTGAGTCTCCAACGAGGACGTCTTCATTCTTCTGGACGTCTGCATCGTCCGACTCTGTTGGCCAGAGGTTGTTTTTGTTTGTTCCGGATCTGGGTGGGATTCTAGGATGGTGACAACAGCAGCTGGAGGATCGGGGCTTGAGTAGTCAGTGGCGTTGCTGAGGTCTTGGTTGATGGGTCGGTGGTTACCGATGGGAAAAAAAACGTGAATTTATTTCCCTTCACCGCGGGGTAACAATTGTAGAATAGAACCCAGCGGATAATAGGATACAATTTCCAATACGACTCTTCTCATCCGCGATAAAACGCGGATAATCGGAGTAGCGACAGAACGTGACACTCCCCGCGTGAGCTCGCAGTCGATCCCGCGCGACTCCTCCTCTCGTCCATAGAAGCAGCTGCTCCTGCTGTGCATTGTGGGTATAATCGCGGGTATCCACGGACCATTGGGATCAATCGGACCGCTGATGAATTGGAGTTTCCGTGGCGCCTACAGCCGCAGCGGATAATAGGAATCGCGGTGGGATTAACAGGGCCTCAGATACATGCCAGTTATCCTGTATCATCGGATCTCCGTCGGCACACATCCAATCCATGGCACCCCCGACATGCAGAGACGCCAATTGCCGCACCGCGCCGCCGGGTCAAACACGGACCGGGGGGGGGGGGGGGGTGACGATGCATCGTCGAGTCGTGATTCATAAACTGGTTTGTAAATTAACTAAACCGGTTTATAAACCGGTTTTTTGACGAGACGGGAGTCAAAAATGTAACCGATGTGCACGGAAAAGGGAACCGCGAGAGAGGAGAGAGAAGAGAGAGAGACTCCAAGTAAACTAAGTTATTTAGCAGGTAAAGCCCAGTGAGCTCTTCGGCGTATTTCAGAGGCGAGCTGGCCCATGCACAACGGTAGCTCACCGACGTGGCGTGTTTCCCTTCGTGACGATTTGCAGTCGCAGCCAAAGAATCCGAAGGCTGTTTCGGAATGTGGAGGGGAAGACCGGAGCAAAGCGACAAGAATAAATCCACGCGACCCCCACGGGGAGGGAGAGCACGCGGTGAGGCGAGGGAGAGAGCCGCGAGGTTTTTTCTCGGAAATACGAGGAAGGGGATGGAAAATGAGCGGAGAAACGTGAGCACGTGGTGAGCGGAGGTGAGCAGAGGTGAGCAGAGGTGAGCAGAGGTGAGCAGAGGTGAGCAGAGGTGAGCAGAGGTGAGCAGAGGTGAGCAGAGGTGAGCAGAGGTGAGCAGAGGTGAGCAGAGGTGAGCAGAGGTGAGCAGAGGTGAGCAGAGGTGAGCAGAGGTGAGCAGAGGTGAGCAGAGGTGAGCAGAGGGGAGCAGAGGGGAGCAGAGGGGAGCAGAGGGGAGCAGAGGTGAGCAGAGGTGAGCAGAGGTGAGCAGGGAGAAGCTGCATCAGGACCTCGATGCTGCTGCCGCTGCTGCCGCTGCTGCACGGAGGAGGAGGAGGAGGAGGAATGCGGCGTCTGTTTTCACAGCGGGCGGGGAGAGGGGTTCAGGGTGGGACACACAACGCCACGTGGTTTACGGGAGGCTCGAGCTGACGTCGATTTGTTGTGCTCTGTACGGTGTGGATGAGGACACATTCATCTATTGGGCAGCATCCATCGCAAGACGAGATGATGGCCAGTGGACAAGACGGGCGACTGAATGGCAGCCCAAGGACAGACCGCGAACAAGGAGATGGAGCAACGGAATCAGCGCCTCGTGTGACCCGGGGGATGATTCTCACGATTATTATTATTATCGTGAGAATTGACGTCGGCTTGGGGAGGCTTTCATCCAGCAGTGGATTGACCATGACTGCACGTGTCACCAAGAGGAGGGACGTGATGATGGTGTTGATGACGTGAGAGAGAGAGAGAAGAGGGCAGAGAGAAGTTAATGTTAGCAGAGAGCAGATCGGAGATTCTGGCTCTCTCAATCATTCTCGCTTTACGATGTGACCCCAAGCCCCCACCAAGATGCTTTACGGCGAGTTGGTACACAGAGTACAAGCTGAACACAACACGCACACACTCAGCAGCGTGTTTTATTTATACACGAAGACAAAGATCCCCCATGTAGTCTGAACAGACTGTTGGGGCAAGTGCTTTCAGCGAGCACCTTTGAATGCCGGCACGGTATACGAGGGGGTGGGTGGCCAGCACCACGCCCGGCCGCCTTTGTCTCTCTAGTGGCGATGTTACACACTGCACCAGATACTAATTTGAGGCTGAGTCGACCTAGGGGATGCCCAGGACCGGTTAAGATGATTATCGCTGGTATTCGCCGTGAGTGGGAATCGAACGCGGGTCGCCGGGTTCGTAGCGCAGCGTAGCGCTAACCACTACACTACCGCTCCCCACGAAGACAAAGAGCCACCGTATAGCCGTAACGAACTTTTGGGGCAAGTTCTGTTTGCGAGCCCCTATGAAGGCCGGTACAATACACGCGGGGGTGGGTGGCCAGCACTACGCCCGACCGCCTTTGTTCCCCCAGTTCCGATGTCTACACACCGTGCCAATTACTAATTTGAGGCTGAGTCGACTTAGGGGAGGTCTAGGACCGGTTCAGATAATCGTCACTGGTGTTGGCCGTGAGCAGGAATCGAACTTGGGTGGCCGGGTTCGTAGCGCAGCGCACTAACCACTACACTACCGCTCCCCACACTCACGCGCGCACACACAGGCACACACACACAGACACTCTCCACACACACACTGACACACACACACACTCTCTTCACACACACTGACACACACACACACTCACACACAGACACTCACACACACACACTGACACTCACACTGGCACTCACACACTCACACAGCACTCACACACTCACACACACACTCACACACACACAGACACACACACTGACACACACACACAGACACGCTGACACACACACACACACTGACACACAGACACACTCACACACTCACACTCACACACTCACACTGACACACTGACACACACAGACACTCTCACACACACAGACACACACACTGACACACACACACTCACACACTCACACTGACACACTGACACACACACACACACAGACACTCTCACACACACAGACACACACACAGACACACACACTGACACACTCACACTGACACACTGACACACACTCACACACTCACACTGACACACACACACTCACACACTCACACTGACACTCTCCAAGCCCATCATCCTTCACCAGGCGCGCGTCCTCTGCCTCCGACGCCAGCCCCGCCACCACCCTCGGCACTTTCTCGTGCAGTCCACAGGGAGGAAAGGGAAGCCAACACAGCTCCGATGTGAACTTCGCGTGCTGTGAAGAATCAGGGCCCTTTGCCCGAAACGTCGCATATTATACATTTGTCCTCGTCGGTTCGCACAGTGCATGAATATTGTTGTGGGTTTTTTTGTCGGTTGTTATTTGGTGATTTGTCACTGCTGCACTGCTAAATAATACATATTGTTGAGTGCTAAACCAGGGCTGCTGCTGGGATGTCATTTTTTCACGATACGATCATCATATTCATACGACACGACGATTATCGTCATACCGGTTTCCCCCCATAACTGTGTACTGTGATTATATTTCACAGTTGTATCGTGCTGCGTGTCGCTTAAGCTGGTGTGCGTGTTAAGATAATTCCAAAAGTTATTCAGCTGCAGTTACACTCAACAAAGGCTTTACCACGAGCACTTGAAAATCATAGCATCGGCCAAGCCCTCGCCGTCTGAAATCTAGACATCCATTTTAATGTACTTATTTAACGAACTTAGAAAACGAAGTTATTTGATCAGGGGAGCCGTTCTAACTCGTTGCTGAAGGGTCCTGTCCCCGTGTTTTTTTTCGTCATCTTCTTCATCACGTGAGCAGGACGCCCGAACACGCAGAGGAATCCCAACGCCTTGCGCGAGGGGGCAACGCTGTATCCCCCGCGTACAGATGGAAACCAGTTGGCGATGAGTCCACTTGCCGTGTCGCCGCCTTCGTGGCGAGGCAGGCTTGCGGAACCTCCATGGAGGCACACGGGTGGAAGGGAGTGTCACAACAACACCTGTGCTGCGGTAATACACCAACCCTCGCTGCTTCCTCCGCAGCGCTGCATTTTGGTCACGTGGCCCGACTCTTCTGTCTGACAAAGGGGACCCCACTGAGACCCCACTGCTGACCCCACTGAGACCCCACTGAAACCCCACTGGGACCCCACTGGGACCCCACTGAGACCCCACTGAGACCCCACTGAGACCCCACTGCTGACCCCACTGAGACCCCACTGAAACCCCACTGGGACCCCACTGAGACCCCACTGAGACCCCACTGAGACCCCACTGAGACCCCACTGGTACCCCACTGGGACCCCACTGAGACCCCACTGAGACCCCACTGGGACCCCACTGGGACCCCACTGAGACCCCACTGGGACCCCACTGGGACCCCACTGGGACCCCACTGGGACCCCACTGGGACCCCACTGCTACCCACATGGCGCTAGGCAGACGTGGGAAGGAAGTTGGCGTCTCAAGCAAGAAGCCAGGGAACTTCCCTGGTGGATTCAGCTGCCGCGCCGGGAGGTCGAAACGGCACGCACACCATCACACCATCACACCATCGCTATCACACCATCACGCCATCACACCATCACACTATCACACCATCACACCATCACCATCACACCATCACACTATCACACCATCACCATCACACCATCGCCATCACACCATCGCCATCACACCATCACACCACCACACCATCACACCATCACACCATCACCATCACACCATCACACTATCACACCATCACACCATCACCATCACACCATCACCATCACACCATCACACCATTACCATCACACCATCACACCATCACCATCACACCATCACCATCGCCATCACACCATCACCATCACACGATTATACACAACGGCAGCGGCATCCCCGTGGACTGAATATCGTGCGATATATCGTCATATCGCTACTATGACTCGTACCGCTGCGGTGGCTATGAGATGTTAACTGCCTCGTGGGGTCTACAGGAGGTCGTGGGTTCGATCCCGACCCTGACACCTGCTGCTGCTGTGTATTTGGAGTTAGCGAGTCTCTCTCTCCCCATGTTCGCTTGGATTACTCTCCGGCTCCTCTGGGTGTCACATCTAGAAGACGACTTTAGAGGATTTGTCCACACGACGAGAAGTCACTTTGTCAAGCTCTCATTTGTGATTGCCGGGTCGCTTCTGAGAAGGAGCTCCGTGGCTCGGCGGTGTCTTACCTGGCAGCAACAATAAAGACAACACGCAGTTTGGGTTATTTTAACTTGTGTCTGCCCGCATTGAAACGTGCGAGCTGCGTCACGCCACTGGGCTGACCGGGCACAGCGCAGTGCCCTGCAGCTGCTTCTCACGCCGCTGCCGCTGCTGCTGCTGCTGCCGGTGGTGCCTTCCACACACTCGAGACGTCGAGAGAGATGGGAGGGGGGGTCCAGAGCGAGATGGTTTGGCTTGGCTTGGTCTGCTGTTCCGAGCGCAGTATCAGACGGCCGCGTTCTTGCACCACGCTCGACACGAACCCCTCGGCCGGCTCGTTTGGTGTGACGAGGCTGGCCGTTTAGCCAGTGGCGGCTCGCCCTCAACGCTTTCTTAACCGAGGCCCGTTTCTTCTCATTATTGTTGTTGCCCCAAGTGGAAGGGTGACCGCAGTCGCGAGCTGCTGGTACTCGCGTGACGGGCACGGTGCGACAGGGCGGCGGGTTCCAGTGACGACACCCCAACTGGGCCCCCCACCCCGACTCCTCCTGCCCCCCCCCCCCGTTGTAGCATCTGTTGCATTGTACGGGAGGCTGGCGTTTATAGTGGGTTGGTTTGACGAGCTCGCTCGCTCATTGATTGATTGTCCTTTTTATTTAACCAGGTGAGAACCCCCCACTGAGACGCGTTCGTTCGCTCATCTCGTCTGACCCTTGGGGGGTCCTGGACGCAGCCGTGGGGGAAGAATATTGCACGTTCCTATGGCGGGAGCCCGTTGTTTCTTTATCTCTTTTATACGGGAACCACCGCGTACATATAGTTATAACAATAGCAGCGACAACAACAGCAACCGTCATTCGAGGCGCGTGTGCCAGGCTAGGTGCACCGTGAGGCTATCGCGTGGCGTGTGGGAGGCTCTCTGCTGGCAGGAGGTTACGGGATGGGCCCAGGTGCCACGGGTTGCCTGGCTGAGATGGCTGGCAGATGCACTGTGCCACCTGGCGCGCACACACGGAGACAGACACAGCCGCACATACGCGCGTATCGACACAAAAGACACATATAAAAAGCCCCCGTATAGCCTTAGCAGACTGTAGGGGCAAGTGCTGTTAGCGAGCACCTATGAAGGTCACAACGGTACACGAAGGGGTGGGTGGCCAGCACCACGCCCGGCCGCCTTTGTCTCCCCAGTGGCGATGTTTACACACCGCACCGGGTACTCTATTTGAGGCTGAGTCGACCTAGGGGAGACCCAGAACCGGTTCAGATAATCGTCACTGATGTTGGCCGTGAGCGGGAATCGAACCCGGGTCACCAAGGCTCGTAGCGCAGCGGCGCTAACCTCTACACTATTGCTCCCCCCACACACACACACTGACACACACACTGACACACACACACAACATACATGACGGTGATGATGATGAGGATGATATTACGATGGACTGAATTTCCACTGAACATGTTTCGGGTTGGCGGCACGAGACCAATTGTAGCCACAGCTGTAGCGAGAGCTGCCATGGGTGTGGGGTGACGGGCAGTGCCGGATGAAGCAAGCGCGGGGCCTGTAGCACGATGTTGTTATAAAGGGGCCCTAAATAAAAAAAAAAACACGTAAATATTAAAACGCATATTTTTTACTTGCATAGTAAAGTTATTGTATTTTTTCATTTGCTATAGAGCCAGATAATACGACAAATCACTAACCTTAAACACCCAGTCATTCATAAAAATTGAAGGCGGTATAGTACTATAGTAATAGAGCAAGTGCAGAATCACTGAACCGGAATTGATAGCTTGAAAGCATTTAGCGCAGGGCCCTTGAAAGTGCGGGGCCCGTAGCTACTACATGTGTAGTAGCTACATGTGTAGTAGCTAATACTTGTGTAGTTACTACTACATGTGTAGTAGCTGCTACTTGTGTAGTAGCTACACATGTGGTACACGTGTAGTAGCTGCTACTACACATGTGTAGCTACCACTTGTGTAGCTACTACATGTGTAGTAGCTGTTACTTGTGTGGCTACTACATGTGTAGTAGCTACTACATGTGTAGCTACCACTTGTGTAGCTACTACATGTGTAGTAGTTACCACTTGTGTAGCTACTACATGTGTAGTAGCTGCTACTTGTGTAGCTACCACTGGTGTAGCTACTACATGTGTAGTAGCTGCTACATGTGTAGCTACAACATGTGTAGCTACTGCATGTGTAGTAGCTGCTACTTGTGTGACTACTGGGAGAATCCGGTACTGGTGCCGAGTGCAGACACATTTCCCGGGTCGCCGACCTGCTACAATGAACTCCTCGCGGTGATGTTATAACTGTAACAACAATACGACTCGCGATAACGGGTGATGTTTTACTTGGATGGTGATGATGATGGTGCTCATGATAATAATTATTCGGATGATATTGGTGATGATGATGATAAGGATGTTGACGATGACCCAATCACGAACAAGCGAAGGGTCGAGAGTTCAATTTCCAATCGGGGGGTCGATTTAGCCCATCATCAATCATCTCTCCAGGGTAGATAAAATATCCACCATTGTGTGGAAAGTTCACAGTGGCTGTCCTTTAGAGAGACGTCACTTAACATTAAGGGGTCTTCTCACACACACACACACTGCCTGATAACAACACCCACTCACGGCTCGTCCGTTAGGGCTACATTTATAATGAATTACGACAATTTTGAAGTAAACATGTGCGCGTATTTTGTTGAACTAATTTCTTTCGAACCGCTTTTTGTGTTTAGTTTTCTTGTCCTCACCCCGCACCTCCGATGAGCGCGAATGGCCACGTACGGTGCGAAAGAAGTTAAACATACATTCACACATATATGTATATGTATGTATATATGTGTGAAAAGCGAAACGATGATTGGTCGCGATTCGGGATCGCCCTGGAATTGAAGAATCTAATAAAGTTTTTGTTCGAGTGTTGCATTAAATATATTTACTTTGCGGTGACGGTGGCGGTGAGTGCAATAGGCCATGAACCCACTTCACTTATCACAGGACGGTACGCGTTTTATCGACCCAGAAATAAATAATGATTACAACAGCGCCCGTACCAATGAAATACCAATTACCATCATTGACAGCCCTTCATCATCTCACCGCTGGATGAAGCGTCTCCCCAATAGCGTGTTTGTTGCGGATGCTCTGTGACCATACTTCACCACGCTCGTGTCGGCGTAAAGGGGAGCGCCCAGGTGCCACCTAAATATCACCCGAGCCACCGGTGCTTCGGTAGCGCAGTGCGCTAACCGTTGCGCCACCACTCCGCGCGAGGTGATGATCACGGGCCCGTGGGGACTCGTTCATCACTTCTCAAAATAACATGGATTGATTCAAAGTTGGGAAGCGGAGCGGTGGCGCAGTGGTTAGTGCACTGCACTACGAACAGCGCAGCGAGTGACCTGAGTTCGATCCCAGGCTGCGGGTAACATCGGTGGCGAGTGATATCTGAGCTATTATTTATCGCATCATCATCATCATCAGCAGCAGCAGCAGCAGCCATGGTCAATCTACTGCTGGCTGAAGGGCTCCCCAAGCTCGATAACACATTTCCGAACCTATCATCTCGCAGGGGGTGGTCTAAACAACGGAACACCGCTTGATAGAGATTCAGCAGCGAGTTTCACATGCATATAACCGGTTTCTGCCATAGGAACGTGGCATGTCCACCGCTCGTTGAAGTATTCGACGGAGCACAACCTGAATTAATCTCTTCATCGGATCGCTAATCGCAGAACACAACTCAATGGAAATTCAAACTCCATCAGTCGCAGTTATATGCAGACGCCGAGCTCCTGCCGCAGGAACGTGGAATGTCCACCGCTCGTTGGAGCGAGTGTCCGATGTAGAACAACCTGAATCATCCTACTTACGGGGTCGCTAAACGAAAAACACAACTCCAGACGCCAAGCTCCTGCCGCAGGAACGTGGAATGTCCACTACCCTTTGGAGCGAGTGTCTGATGTAGAACAACCTGAATCATATTATTTATGGGGGTCGCGAAACGATGAACACAACTCCAGACGCCAAGCTCCTGCCGCATGAACGTGGAATGGCCCACCGTCTGTTTGGAGTGTTCGCACGAAGCAAACGAGCGAGCAAGAGCACCCCCCCCCCATTATTCTCTCTCTCCTCCTCCAGCCATTGGCGCCACTGAGCCGACCAGAACACAAAGAACCCTAAGGGGGGGGGGGGGGCGAGAGAAACAAAATCCATTGTGGGGTTTTTTTTGTTGTTGTTGCTGCCGCCGCTGCTGCCGCTGCTGCTGCTGCATTGTGCAGCCCCGATAAAGACTGCGGAGGCACTGAGCAGAGCAGCGACTTCTGCGGGAGAGTCGCTGCAGCAGCAGCAGCGAGCGGCCACGCAGAGCCCCGACCCGACGACTACGCCAGCTCACCCACCCGCCTGCTCGCGAAGGTCTCCCTTGAAGCTGCCCAACACCGACACGCACACGCGCGCACACACACATGCACACGCGCGCGCACACACATGCACACGCGCGCACACACACATGCACACGCGCGCACACACACATGCACACGCGCGCACACACACATGCACACGCGCGCACACACACATGCACACGCGCGCACACACACATGCACACGCGCGCACACACACATGCACACGCGCGCACACACACATGCACACGCGCGCACACACATGCACACGCGCGTGAACACGCTCACTGGCTAGCCACACGCGTACCCACACACACATGCACACGCGTACCCACACACACACATGCACACGCGTGAACACATTGCGCATTCACTTTTTTACGCATCGTCTCCCTGCACACGTACATTCGTACGCACGTCGACACTTGCCTGGCACGTGTACCCTCACTCATTCGCATATTCACGCAGCAATCCGTGTAAATGTACAGGCGCGTTTGTATTTTCACGCAGCATCCGTGTAAATATACAGGCGAGTTTGTATTTACAGTCGAATCCGTGTAATTGTACAGGCGAGTTCATATACGCATGCAGCAAAGGGTATATGTATATATAGGTACAAGACACACGTGCAATGTTTGTAGATATGTATATATACGTATATATACGTACATATAGATATGCACTGACACACACACTTTCACGCAAAGATCCCCCGTACATACTCTTTGGTTCTTTCGGCAAAGTTACGTGGGTAGAAATAAAATAGAACAAATCACGACGTTTCGAACGCAACACAAGCGATCTTCATCAGGTGGAACAACCGCAGCAAGAACAGCCTTTACAGACTGTTGGGGCAAGTGCTGTTAGCGAGCGCGCGCGCACCCACACGGTACATATCTCGTGGCCATTGAGCACTGGATCCACGTTTGCCTGGTGTTGAATGAACGTTGTTCCGGGATGGTTATTATACACATTATCTCGGTAGCTGGCTACTTATTCACACACACACACTGGATTACACTCGCTATGCCGGTGGGTAGCTCATTCATTGCATTACGCGCGTGTTCGTCGCTCTGAACGTTATGACCTCTGCTTATATACGATGCGTGCATTGGTAAGACACACATCGAGTCACGGTCTTCGTAATAACACATTGTATCTCTGCTAATCTTTACAATGGCTGCTAATGATTATATAATGTATATTTCATGGCATAATGTGAAATAACGGATATGGAATGCGTTCGTGTAAGCGCAAGAAGAAAGTGTTTCATAGTGCTCGTAAGAGGTCACCGTGATTGTATCAGCCATCATCAATCCGATTGTACTCGCAGCTAGAGCTTTGAGTGGGCAGCGATGTGCTCGACTCCCAGCCACGGCGCACATCAGTGGCAGAGTGATAGCTGCGCCGGGCAGAGCGTCTTCTCCCACCCACGGCTGTCTCACGAACCCACACTGACCGGCTGTGATGGAGCATGGCCACACTACGCCCCCGCGAGCGCACGGCGTAGGTAGGGGCATCCATTCATCCAGCGGTGGATAGGGGGATGCCTTCATCCAGCAGAGGGAAGTGGAGGCCTTCATTCTAGATTTGAAGTTTTCGTGACTGCAAGGATTCATACTCTGAAGTTTTTTAGGTAAAGTCACGTAAGAAAAAAATAATTTTATTTATTTAAAAAAATGTACCTACGTGACTTCACCGAAAAAAACAAAAAGTATGGAGGCCTTCATCCAGCCGTGGTCTGACAGATGGCTATAATATCGCGCTAACTTCTCTGTAAGTATGTCGCGCTAACATCTCCCCCTCCGTGCCTCCATCCGCCAGATGGACTCGGACAACAGCTCAATGTCGAGCAGATCCTCCTCGCCGGAGCTCGACGTCTTCATCGGCGCCTCGTCCGACCTCCAGGGCCTCTCGTCCACCGTCTCCTCCACCACGAGCCGCGCCGCCGTGTCCACCGCCTACACGGCGGGCGCGCCGGGCAAACCTCGAGGCACCCACGGAGACCACCATATACAGGGTCGGGGAACCTCCTCCTCCACCACCAACACCACCGCCACCACGAACACCACCGGCGGTAGTTCATCGGCGTCGTCGTCGATGATGAAGATGAAGAGCTTGGGCGGAAGCGGGGGTGGATCTCGCTCCCGGCTGTCCAAGGAGGACCTGGACAATCTGCAGCAGCAGCAGGAGGAACAGCTCGGCGAGCCGTGCGGCCAGGAGCTGAGGCTGAAGATCAACAGCCGCGAGCGCAAGAGGATGCAGGATCTGAACGTGGCCATGGACGGCCTCAGGGAGGTGATGCCGTACGCGCACGGGCCCTCGGTCAGGAAGCTCTCCAAGATCGCCACGCTGCTCCTCGCCAGGAACTACATCCTCATGCTCAACAGTTCCCTGGACGAGATGAAGAGGCTTTTGAGCGAAATCTACGGTGGCGGCGGCGGAGGCGGAGGCGGCGCCGCCGCCGTTGTCGGAGGCGCCGCCGCTGCGGCCGCCGCCGCGGCCGCAGCGGCCGCTGGTGGCGCCGGGAGCGGCGGCGGTGCTGCCGGTGGCGGAGGCGGCGGGAGCGCCGGCGGCCACAATCACCACCACCACCACCACTCGGCCTTCCACGCGTGCGCGCCCATCGGGAACCATCACCCCCTGCACCACCACGCGGCGCTCACCTCGTCGCTGGCAGCCGGCGTGGCCGCGGGCTTAGCGGCGGCTCCGGGCCCTACGGGGGCCGCGAGGCACAGCCACGGGCCGCTCAACCACCACCACCATCAGCAGCATCATCACCATCAGCAGCATCACCATCAGCTCAAAGCGCCGCCCTGCTCCTTCGGCTCCGTGTTCCACCCGTGGGGCGGCGGGCTCCCGTGCGCCTGCGCGCTCTGCCTGCAGATCCCCGCTCACATCGTGGCGCCGCGCGTCCCCGGCGACGCCAAGTGAACAGCCGAACCCCCCCCCCCCCCCTCTCTCGCGCGCCACACGGGTGAACTGTTCGTCACATCGAGAGACGTCGATGTTGTTGCGTGTGGCTCGCCACGTCCACCGGCGACAAGAGTGTCCGTGGCGACAAGAAGTGTGGGTGTGTGTGTGTGTGCGCGCTTTGAAGTGTCCCGTTGTTTTCACGTTGGTTGATCGACATCTGAGCGCGCGTTTATTGTCGCCGCTGCGTGTTTATTTGTTGTGCGTTCGAGGCCGTCCCCACAAAAAATCCCAAATAACGCCAATCGGCCAGCAACAAACAGCACTGTTAGAATTGTGACAGATACGAACTTTGATAGGTTTCTTGAATTGAGAAAGGTTGATCGGACACTTGGGAAAAAGGGGAGGGGGGCTGATGAGTAGGGGACTGTGCGCTGGCCTTGTCTCTTTTACACACGCATCTCACATGTGTGTAACATGTGTGTAACACGTCTAACATGTGGTGTACCATGTACAGGCCGTTTTGCTGGACGAGAACCTCTCCCAGCCACGACTCTTATGGCCTGTGAGGGTCACATGACCCGTA
Source organism: Lethenteron reissneri (assembly GCF_015708825.2). Taxonomy (NCBI): domain Eukaryota; kingdom Metazoa; phylum Chordata; class Hyperoartia; order Petromyzontiformes; family Petromyzontidae; genus Lethenteron; species Lethenteron reissneri. The sequence goes on from NC_083783.1 coordinate 10,919,794, forward strand.
GCTGTCAACCCATGCGGTTCACCCCGTGTTCCTGTACAGGGAAATTGAGTTTTCAGGTCCACATGGCGTACAGTCGTTTCAATGCGGGCAACAAACAATGTTTGTGTCTATTTGTTTGTGTTTCTCCCTTGTGATGGGACTTTGTAAGATCAACGTTGAGATTTATAAAGGGCACGGGGTGACCGATAGAGTCTGAATTGGTCTGTAATATGGCAGGGCACTGATAAGGGGTTGACAGGTATGATGACCATACTTCCCCACGCCGGTCTGCGTCGGTCGAAGCTGGGGAGGGTGCAAAACAATGCACTTGTCAGCGCTGTACACGAGTTTGCTTTACTTGGCGGTCGCCCATCCACGTTCCTATGCCAGGGGACAGGATAGCAAGGCACGCCTGGGACATTGTTCAAGGAGTATTCCTGACGCCCTTGCCTGTTGCTGGTAGTGGTGGAAATTCCACGATCACATGGCCAGGGGCTGGTCAGCGCACAGATGGGAACCTCTCTTTGTCCGGAGTTTTAACCCTGCCGATGCAGATTTTGATTTTTACATTTTTAAAATGTCGCGTCACCTGCGCGAATGCATTGCAACGTCGCATATCCGACCGTCACGTGTCCGACCCGACCGACGAATGGCCCATACCCGGCGCAGTGTTCGCGCCTCCTGGTGCCACAGATTCACTTTTCTCGCGATGTCCAACAACTCGGACAGACACCTCGTACGAGGCGTTGCACTGTTCCTCTCGACATCGACCGTGCTGAATCATTCACCCATTATATTTTCACAAGTACTACTTGCATTACGACAATGAAGTGATTTCACTTTAAATGATGCATGCATGCAACGTTCGTATCTGAACTGTTTATACAACACACATGCCCACTCCCCGTGACTGGTCGTTCCAGACAAATATATTTAAAGATTATCCCCCCCCCTTCTCCTCCTAAGGCACTAATGAATGACCAACAAAACGAATAAATAGCGTTTTGCTAATGTATATAAATGATCGTAATGATAATATCGATTTCCCCATTCTCTCCGGATTATAAGACACGTCAGAAAGGAAGACGCACGCCACGTTTGTGCTTCCCCGGTGCCAATGAAGTTCTCTAAAACGTGGTGACTCGTGCAAAGAAATGACGGCCACGTGATTATAATCTCTCTCTCTCATCTCACGACTATGAAGAAGGCACATTGCCCGACACGTCGCCTATTGTATATTATATAATTATATATATATTAATTATGAGGCCACAGTGTTGTTGTTGGTGTTGACAAATGCGTCGAGGTTGCTGGGTCAGTGTGATTGTGCTCCACTTGCAACGGCGCATCGCAAACTTTGCTTTAAAATGCCGAGTGGGGTGGTGGGGTGGAAGTGCGTCCTCTAATCCCGTGGTGCTGCTGTTGTGTGTGCTGCTGTGTGTGTGTGTGTGCACGTGGTTGTGTGTGTGTGTGTGCACGTGGTTGTGTGTGTGTGGTTGTGTGTGTGTGTCTCTGTGTGTGCACGTGGTTGTTGTGTGTGTGGTTGTGTGTGTGTGTGTGCTGTTGTGTGTGTGTGTGTGTGCACGTGGTTGTTGTGTGTGTGTGGTTGTTGTGTGTGTGTGTGTGCTGTTGTTGTGTGTGTGGTTGTTGTGTGTGTGCTGCTGTTGTGTGTGTGTGTGCACGTGGTCGTTGTGTGTGTGTCTGCACGTGGCTCAGTTTCTGCCTCTGGGCAGACCCACCCAGGTTAACTTTCTCGTGTTAAACAAAGTTGAACAGTACACAAGCTGCTGGTCCGACTCTTAACGCGTTGGCAGCGGTGCACAAAACACAAACAACAACAACACTCAACGCATTCATCATCAACAGCACGGTGTGGCCACAATATTTTTTTTGACAATAGCCGACGTTTTGGGCAACGGCCCTTTTTCAAATGGGCAGTGTTGCTGGTGAATTTGTTGGTGTTTCCTTTTCTCGGTGTAAATAGTATGGACTTGTACGTGGTTTTATTTTAGGCTGCGACATTGACCCGCGTGTGTGTGTGTATATATAATAATGTTTTATGGAATAAAGTAAACACGCAGAGATGCAGAACTCTACACGCGAACGTTGGGCATCGTCCGTGCGTGGTGTGATTCATCGTGACTATTATCATCCTGGTCACGTTTACCATCAAAGCTGACGGATGGAACTTGAACCAGATCTCACTTGACATCATACAATAAATAACTGGTTCATTTAATAGAGTGTATGATGACTTCCTTATTTCATACGTTGATGATGATGGTGGTGGTGTAGGGCCATTCGGGGATTATATACTGGTTAACGTAATGATTATGTTTACCGAAAATAGTTTTGACAATGTAGCGCCTTTCATTGTTGGCACGAGGCCATGGTGCAGGCCAATCAGTTTCAAAGACGACGCCCACTTATTATTACCAGAGAAATGTTTGTTCGCATGTTCAGCACAGGTACTGTGGGTGGTTAGTGCAGACTTGGTTCCTTCCAAAACGTTTCTATTTGGCGTTTGGACATCTTAGCACCTCCTGTTTTAATTTTTCGATTTAAAGCTTTCGTGACTGCAGGGAGTCATCTTCTTGGTTCTTTCGGTAAAGTCACGGAGAAGATAAATAATCTGTATATTCACTATACAATTACGATATCTCAAAGTCACGAAAGTTTAAAATCGAAATTTAACCGCCTCTACGGGGAGGGATTCCACATAACTTTGACATATCGTAATTGTATAGTGAATATACAGATGCTTTCCCTTCTACGTGACTTTACCGAAAGAACCAAGAAGACCTCCTGTTTTATTGCCAGAAAGGGTGAAACGTAATCTTGTTTATATATATATATATACCTTGACACTGGCAAAACGGTTCCGTGATAAAACAGAAGTATATTTTACACTATCCCATCATGCCAATCAGCCATCCGTCAGGCAAACCGAACCAGTGGTTCCTCGTGTGTCAAGCATCAAGGGCCATTGCCTGAAACGTCACCTGCTGTGTGTATGTGTTTTATTTTAAGGCCACGGTATTGTTGACGAGTGTGTTGAGTTTGTTGTTGTTTTTAGTTGTGCTTGTGCAACCAACGCAGCAGCAGCAGCATCACTACCAGATAAAATGTGTCATGGTTTTCAATGTGGAGGTTGTGGTTGCGGAGGAGGAGGAATTGTCGATCTCCTCCACCTGCACGGCCTCTCCACGCGACGAGAACTCGATGTTTATTTTGGGTGTCGTGTGTGATTTTCACTGCGAATGCTTTAGGGGTTTAAATGCCGATGGGAATAATATCTGCGACTGCAAAGAAATAAGAAGTTGCGTTCACAGGTTTACGAAACGTAGTTTTTTTGTTTTTTACAAGATACACAAAGACACATTCACGTAGATGGACACAGGCCGGTGCAATAGTCAAACACACTGTTGGGGCAAGTGCTGTTAGCGAGCACCTACCAAGGCCGGAACGGCACACACACACACGCACACACACACGCACACACACGCGCACACACGCACACACACGCACACACACGCACACACACACGCACACACACGCACACACACACACGCACACACACGCACACACACACACACACGCACACACACACGCACACACTCACACACACGCACACACGCACACACACACATGCACACGCACACACGCGTACGCCTGCACGCACGAATGTGTTCTCATGCTGCAACTGTGCGTTAATGTAGACACGACACGGTATCCGGAGGAAATGTAAAATGTTATTTTTGTACACGTTGTAAGCAATACGGCGATTCTATTTAAGCAAAAAAGATGGGACGTTGGAGACGGAACGTTTTAAAAGAGCATTGTTCAAACAAAAATAAAATCTGTAAGTTAAAACTTAGTCTCACGATTGAATAATTTGCTTCGCTTTGCGTTTCTGCACTGTGGTAGAAATTGTGCGGGAAACGGCGCAAGACACAGGCCCCCAGGTAGCTCGCACGGGCTGTCGGGGCATGTGCTGTGCAGAGTACTGACGCTTGCACGAACCGCACCACGTGCCCATTTAAGGCTGAGTTGACCTCGGGGAGGCCCAGGACCGGTCGTTCAGAGATTCGTCACCGATGTTGGGAGTGAGGTGGAGAATCGAACTTGGTGCGCCGGGTTCGTAGCGCAGTACGCTAACCACTGCACCACCGCTCCCGTTATGTTGTACCTTGATCTCTGTGCAATGGACTGCGCATTGGCGGTGGCAAGATTCGGCCGCTCCTTTCACACGCCGGTCTTTCGATTTAGCAATCGATTGATTGTTAAAAGTTTGTTTAATGTTGTGAACGTAGCGGCCACTCGTAGCTGCAGGAATCACGTGACCCTGTCACGGGCAACAATTCAAAGCAAAGACCCCCCGTATAGCTTCTACCAGACTGTTGGGGCAAGTGCTGTTAGCGAGCACCTATGAAGTCCGGCACGGCACGCGAGGGAGTGGGTGGCCAACACCACGCCCGGCCGCCTTTGTCTCTCCATTGGTGATGTTAACAAACCGCACCAGGTACTCATTTGAGGCTATGTATGTATGTAAGCGTGCGTGTGTATGCGTGCGTATGTATGTGTGCCTGTGTGCGTGTGTGTGTCTGTGTGCGTGCGTGTGTCTGTGTGCGTGTGTATGTATGTGTGCCTGTGCGTGTGTGTGTCTGTGTGCGTGCGTGTGTCTGTGTGCGTGTGTGTGTCTGCGCGCGCGCGTTCGTTCGTACGCGCGCGTGCGCGTGTGTCTGCGCGCGCGCGCGTCTTAACTTGGAGCGCTGTGTCATCACATTTGTCACGGGCGGAGGCCACAGAAAGCGCGAACAAAGCGTTAATGAAGAAGGATGCGGGCTACTCGCTGACACTTCACTGGAGTCACTTGCCTCGCTGTCCGCTCGTGTTTACCTTGCGTGTCCTCACGCCCCCTGGCCATTGTGAGGGCCCCTGTCACTCAGAGCGCTCAACCCGCGACTCGCCCCCTTCCCACAGGCCGCGGCCTCGGCCCCTTGTCAGCCTGCCCGTCAGGGAGAGCGCCCCAGCTGTCGGCGCCCCGCTTGTGGCGGCGTCTCTGTCTGCCCGTCTGGGTTTGCGCGCTCGCAGCGAGTCGGCGGAGATGGTGGGGAAGTCTCAAGGTGAAGCTTCGAGCGAGTGGTGCCAGCGGTGAGCGGGTGGATCAACGGGGTCCAATGTTGTGTCAGGGGGACGCCGCCACTGGGCTCGGTCCTTGGGACTGTGTCAGTGGGCTCACAATGGCCATGTCAGTGACACTGAATACGCACTGCTGAGATCTTGGCTTGGTCCTAGGGACTGTGTCAGTGGGCTCACAATGGCCATGTCAGTGACACTGAATACGCACTGCTGAGATCCTGGCTTGGTCCTAGGGACTGTGTCAGTGGGCTCACGATGGCCATGTCAGGCACACTAAGCTGGCACTGCTGAGATCCTGCCTTGGTCCTAGGGACTGTGTCAGTGGGCTCACAATGGCCATGTCAGGCACACTAAGCTGGCACTGCTGAGATCCTGCCTTGGTCCTAGGGACTGTGTGTGTCTGTGGGCTCACAATGGCCATGTTCATAGCGCAGCGCGCTAACCACTATACTACCGCTCCCCACAAACACACGTGGACACACATGCACATACACACACATGCACACACACACACGTGCACACACACACACATGCACAGACACACACGTGCACACACACGTGAACACACACACACATGCACACACACACACGTGCACAGACACACACACGTGCACAGACACACACGTGCACACACACGTGCACAGACACACACACGTGCACAGACACACACGTGCACACACACGTGCACAGACACACACACGTGCACAGACACACACGTGCACACACACATGAACACACACACAGGCGTGCACAGACGCGTGAACGCGCGGTCGCGCTCGTGTCGGCTACATGTGCTGCACAATCGTCACCCCGCGCCCTGCGTAAGCAGCAGCAGCATCATCATCATCAGCTGCTGCTGCTGCTGCTCTCCTGCCGTCAGCCCTTGCCGATCACAGCCGCCGCGAGGGGAGCGATTAATCATCGCTTCCCCTCCCTGCAGCAGCCTCCGTCTCTCCCGCTCGGACCGCGCGTCCCGCTCGGCTCCTCGCCATCCACTCCCATCCAGTCTCTCCCCCACCCTCCCTCGCTCCCTCCACTCCCCTCCACCCTCGACTCCCCCTCTCGCGTCTCTGTCCGAGCGCGGCTGAGAACGCGGCCCGCGTGCACAGATGGACAACGCGTGGGATGAGAGAGCGGCGTCCGTCCGCCCGTCTCCCGTCGCTTCGACGCGATTGTTCACTGCCGAGCGCTGTAGGTGTGTCGCGCGCAATTCGCGAGCGAAGCGCGGTGTGTATATATATATGTGTGTGTGCGTGCCCGTGTGTGTGTGTCCGGGTGTGTGTGGGTACCCGTGTGTGTGTGTGTCCGTGTGTGTGTGTCCGTGTGTGTGTACCGGTGTGTGTGTGTATCCGTGTGTGTGTGTGTCCGTGTGTGTGTGTCCGTGTGTGTGTGCCCGTGTGTGTGTGTACCAGTGTGTGTGTCCGTGTGTGTGTGTGCCCGTGTGTGTGTGTGTGTGACCGTGTGTGTGTGTGTGCCCATGTGTGTGTGCGGTAGTGTAGCGGTTAGCGCGCTGAGCTCCGAACCCGGCGACCCGAGTTCAATTCCCGCTTACGACCAACACCAGTGACGATTATCTGAGACGGTCCTGGGCCTCCCCTAGGTGGACTCAGCCTCAAATGAGTACCCGGTGCGGTGTGTAAACATCGCCACTGGGGAGACAAAGGCGGCCGGGCATGGTGCTGGCCACCCACCCCCTCGTGTGCCGTACCGGCCTTTATAGGTGCTCGCTAACAGCACTTGCCCCGGCAGTCTGTTAAACCTCGCGGGGGGCGAGCAAGCTGCAACACGCGGCCTGGAGCGGTGGCCCCGTGGCTCGCGCAGCACTGCGCCGTGACGTCCGCGACCTGAGTTCAATACCCCCACCACGGCTAACATCAGTGGCGACTTCGTATCCGAACTGGCCGTGAACCCCCCCCGGCCCTTCCCCAACCTGCACTGACCAGCGTGCTGATGTATTGGTCAGCTACCCAAAAGTGCATGGTTTGGGCCTTCATCCAGCAGTGGATTGACAGCGAAGCTTTAGATGTGCATATATATACACCGTGTTTCCACAAATGCAAACAAATATATGGTGTAGTTATTCGGCCTATTGGCTTACCAGGCCAATATTGTTGTCCGGCAGAGTTTGTTTACGCGAGCGAAGTTCGTGGTTTCGACCAGAGTGCTCTTCCCAACACCTGCGAGGCTTTGTTTAAGGAGCCCCACTCTGCTGATGAGACCCAGCCAGGCCGAAACCAGGACAGGACTTCCTTGCTGAAACGAATTGCTGCTGGGGAATATTTAGCCTCGGAAAGCCAGGAGGCTCGCAGACGAAACGATGTATTTTTATTTTTGTATGTGGTGACACAGACCGTAGAGTTCTGCTTATTATATACTATACATTAGGTCATATAATAGATATGTAATATATACGTCTGGCCATAATTCTGCATAACGTCACAACCTTACTTTATATAGCAATTATTTACTGATATTTCATAATGGATTTGTGTGTTTGTGTGCATGGGGTGAGTGGGAGCGGTAGCGTAGCGGTTAGCACGCTGCATTACGAACCCCGAGACCCGAGTTCAATTCTCGTTCACGGCAAACGCCAGTGACGATTAGCTGAACCGGTCATGAGCCTCCCCTAGGTCGACTCAGCCTCAAATAAGTACCTGGTGCGGTGTGTAAACATCGCCACTGGGGAGACAAAGGCGGCCGGGCGTGGTTCTGGCCACCCACCCCCTCGTGTGCTTCATAGGTGCTCGTTAACAGCACTTGCCCTAACAGTCTCTTGGGGTGAGGGAGCGGGACAGGGCACGTAATGATCTGGCCACATGAGTGTCGTGATCCCCTCCACCACCCGAGGCACAAACAACCGCCGTGCCACCGCTCGCCGCCGCGAAGGCGATGACGGCACGCCAAAGACGAATCTCGCTATTTTTGTTTTTTTATTATTCTGTTCTTCTCTCCGATGATTGGGGCGAACAACAAGTTGGCCAAGTTTTTTTGTTTATCTATTTAGCGAGCTGCGGTGGCACAAGTCGCCACGAAATCACCGCCGGGGCTCGGGCCACTCGAGTGAGTTGCTGATGAAGGGCCTCCCACCCCCGTGTTTGTACCGCGTGGTGCCCAAGGACCACGTGGCCCAGCTGGGGCCTGAGGACCACGTGGCCCAGCTGGGGCCTGAGGACCACGTGGCCCAGCTGGGGCCTGAGGGCCACGTGGCCCAGCTGGGGCCTGAGGGCCACGTGGCCCAGCTGGGGCCTGAGGACCACGTGGCCCAGCTGGGGTCTGCCCGCTGCCACCTCGAACGTCCCTGCAGCCCGTAGCGGGGCGAGACGTCCATACCACGCGCACAATGAGGCCTCGTGTGGTTATTACTATTGTTGTTATTGTTGTCATGGTCATTATTATTGTGAGTTTAACACGTAGGCTTTTGCAACCAATATTGTCCATAATAGAGGCTAACAAGTGACGACATCACAGTTTACCCGCTGCTCTATTTGAGACCGACACAGGAGGAGCATTTCTTCAACAACTCTGGCTGCCGCCTGATGATGCTGGTGGTTGTTGTTGTTGTAATTACCGACAAAACGTTGTAGTGGGCTTTACTCTCCAACACACAGCCGGTGAGTGCTGAACTCGTGACGAAATTGCACGTTTTGTTTACGTGCCAAACCTTACTAATTGGCTGTGTGTCGGGTGGTGGCGGGTTTAACGACACATTTATATTTACGCGATGTAACCCCCCAAAAAAACAATATATGAGCGCTGCGCTTTGACGCCACTACCCACGTGCTCATTGTTATCCGGTGTGCGTGTGCACGAACCTGGTAACCCGAGTTCGATTCCCGTTCACGGCCAACACCAGTGACGATTATCTAAACCTACTCGAATGAGTGCCTGGTGCGGTGTGTAAACATCGCCACTGGGGAGACAAAGGCGGTCAGGCGCGGTGCTGGCCACCATACCCCTCGTGTGCCGCGCCGACCTTCTAAAGTCCTCGTTTTAAGTCTGAGTCGACCCAGGTGAGGCCCAGAACCTGTTCAGACTATTCGTCACCGACGTTGAATCGCGAGCGGGAATTGCACTCGAGTAGCCCGAGTTCGTAGCACAGTGCGCTAACCACTGCGCCACCGCTCCCCCCTCCCCACAAGGCACAGACGCACACTTTCCCTTTTTTTTACGAACTCTCTCCCCTCCCTCCCATCCCCCAGTCCCCCCCTCCCCCTCGTACCGCCACCGCCGCCACCACCCCCCGTGTCCCCCTCCTCCTCGTACCGCCACCGCCGCCACCACCCCCCGTGTCCCCCTTGTGCCCCTGTCTCCACGTCTCCCTGTGCCCGTCCTCTCTGTTGCCGGCCCCTCGCGTCCCAGGGAGTTTTTGTGCCCGGAGAACATCCTCTGACCCCCAGTCGAGGATCAAAGAGGCCGCCAGGGGAAGCGCTTTGTTCCTCCGAGACGGCCTTCTCCTCCACATGGACCCAACAAACGCCCCCGGGGCACCTTGGAACTTCATCCCGCTGCCAAATTGTCCCTTTGTGACCACCTTCTCGACGGACTCGTGGAGTTGGTGCACCCGTTACAATTCTGTATGAAGATTCGGAATCGGTGGGGGTTTTTTCGTTCGGTTAGGGCGGTAAAGGCCACGTGTGATCATCTGGCCCACGTGTGATCATCTGGCCCACGTGTGTTGTTGGTCTGTGTGTGTGTGTATTAGGCCTGAGTGGGGAGCGGTCATCGCTGCGCTACCAACCTGGCATGCCCGGTTTGATTCCCGCTCACGGCCAACACCGGTGACGATTATCTGAACCTGTCCCTGGGCCTCCCCTAGATAGACTCAGCCTCAAATGAGTAACTGGTAGGGTGTGTAAACAGCGCCACTAGGGAGACAAAGGCGACCGGGCGTGGTGCTGGTCACCCACCTCCTCGTGTACCGTGCCGGCCTTCAAAGGTGCTCGCTTACAGCACTTGCCCCTACAGCCTGCTAAGGCTACACGGGGGATCTTTGTCTTGGCCTGAAGAGACATTGCATGTCGAAACCGGCCCAGAATTCACTTGTTTTGCAGAATCAGTGCTGGTAGAATGATGCGACAAAAACAACAACAACAACAACCAACGGCAACAACAACAGCAGCAACAACAACAACAGCCGCCGTTCGCCACCAAGTCGCGGCGACGTCACCACGAGGAGTTGGAGACGCGAGGAAGACGTCGCTACCCCGACTTACGTCGGCGCGACGTAAGTCGAAGCGAAGTCCATGGCTGTAGCAGCTGGTGGGGTCGTGGTGGTGGTGGTCGTGGTGGTGGTGGTGGTCGTGGTGGTGGTGGTGGTGGTGGTCGTGGTGGTGGTGGTGGTGGTCGTGGTGGTGGTGGTGGTCGTGGTGGTGGTGGTGGTGGTCGTGGTGGTGGTGGGGTGGTGGTGGGGTGGACGTGGTGGTGGTCGTGGTGGTGGTGGTGGTGGTCGTGGTGGTGGTGGTCGTGGTGGTGGTGGTCGTGGTGGTGGTGGGGTGGTGGTGGGGTGGTCGTGGTGGTGGTGGTGGTCGTGGTGGTGGAGGCGAAACGCAGAGAGGCGACGGATATTGAGGAAGGAACGGACGGACGCTGCTGTCAGCGACGTGAGTGTGGGGGCTGGCGGCGACGCACATCAGCGAGCGGCGCTGATAACAAAGTGACGACTTTATTCGGAAACGACGTAAGAGGGGGGGGGGGGCGAGGTAAGTCGGGGTATGACTGGACTTGTCTTCATATTTAGTTTTGTACGTGCAGAGACGGATACACGGCGGAGTCACGCTACATGCTTATCACACGTTGTTGGTTATAGTCCACACAACGATGGCAAATAAAAACATATTTGTATCAAGTATTTTGACCATCATTATGCGCCGTGGCCGGACGCAATGATTCGATCTATCGGCTGTGAAAGCGTGCGGCGCATCAAGTCTCTGTGATCTAAACCAGACACAAACAACCTGTTGGGACGTATTCCGAGGACCCCGTTGTGATCACGCGCATTGCGAGCGGGGTTGTGAAACGGTAACAACTGGGAAGCGTTTATAGGTAACCGGTTTAGATTCGTGGTTGCGCGAAGGACGGGAATCGGCTGAAGGTACAAACCGACATGGTAGCCTAAGGCACCGCGTAGCGCATAATATCCTCGTTTCTAAGTTGAAATAGTACAAAAAATATAGTAGCAAAAAAACTTTGTGTTGCAAGATATTTCTGCGTGCGGGGCAAACTGATAATCGTTGTTTTTTTTTGACAAATATTATTCCGCAGCGCAGTCAACCGGCGATGCGACGGAGTCGGGATGATGATCGTTGCAGGAGTTTGCGCGGCGCGGCTGCCCCGGGTCCCATTGGAATGCATCGAAATGTCGTGCACGTGGTCTTTGCACCTGAATGGCTCACAAGTGACGACATCACATTCAAGCTCCCCCACCACACAGCTATTGATCATTATCAGCTATTGATAATAACACAGCTATTGATAATATTAATAATACAGTTATTGATGATGATGCAGCTATTGACAATAATAATGCAGCCGTTGGTTGATAGTGAGAGGTCACATTGTGACGATGATGATGAACGTAATGGTGACAGTCAGGGAGTGCTTCATTTCAGATGGAGCTGTCTGGGTCGAAGCTCCAGAAAGATTTTCTCCCCAAGGTGGAGGAGGTGCGGGGAGAGGGCCGGGGGTGTTGGGAGAGGCGGGGGCGTGACGACATTGACGATCAGTTTAACACGTGGCCGGCTTTCGCAACCAATATCATCCATATTAGAGGTGTTTTGGGGGGTTAGATTGTGTAAATATGAACGTGTCGTTAAACCCGCCACCATCCGACACAGCCAATGAGTAAGGTTTGTCACTTAAACAGAACCTTGTCAATTATTTACTAGTACAACTCACCGGTGTGTTGGAGGGAAAATCCACAACTTTTGCAATCTAAGTACGACAATGGCGATTTTGAATATTAATTCAGAGATATTGGAAACCCAGGTTCCACTGCTCAGGGCGGATGGCGGATGGAGCAGGCCAATAGGAGACCGTCAATCCGTCTGCGTCTGTGTGTGTGTCTGTGTGTGTGTGTCTGCGTGTGTGTGTCTGTGTGTGTCTGCGTGTGTGTCTGTGTGTGTGTCTGTGTGTGTGCAGCAGACCCTTGCCGTGAGGGACACGAGTCGCCCCGCGAGGCGGTGGCTCCGCTGCCCCGCCGAGCCGCTTCTTTCCGCGCGCTGACTTCTCCGGGGTCGCGACGCGGCGAGAAACAGGAATGTCGTGGCCGGCGCTCCCACAAAGGGCGGCCGTGAATGGCTGGAACACCTCCTGCGTGAGACACAATGGGGACACGAGCAGCGCGCGAGCACTCACACACACGCGCACACACACACACACGCACGCGCGCGCGCGCAGACACACACGGCTACACTCAACAAAGACAAAGGCAAAGATGCCCCGTGTAGCCGGCGCAGGCTGTCGGGGCGAGCGTTGTAAGCGCGCATCGATGGGTACGGCACACGAAGGCGGTGCGGTGTTGCTAGAATCAAGTCCAAGCCGCCTTTGTCTCCCCGGTGTTTAAACGTTGGTCGATGTACTCGTTTTGAGGCTGAGTCGACTTAGGGGAGGCACCAGGACCTGCTCAGACATTCATATCGTCGTCACTCATGTTGATCGCGACGAGCGGAGTTTGAACTCAGATTTCCGAGTTCATAGCGCAAAGTTACACTCATCAACTACACTAAAACAAATTTCCCCACTGCATCATATTTAAACATTTAAAATAAAAGTTAACATATGTCGATATGCACGTACTACAACCGTACGCACGTGATCACACGTTACAATACTGCATTTAAATCTCGACGTGCGCACGAATACAATATCACCGTGTGTTCGGGTCGTCAGATTGCCACGGGAAGACATCTCACGCACCCCAGGTCACAAACACGCGTTCGTGTTGGACGGAGGATGTTCCACGTGTGGGAGTTTGAAGAAGCGATCACTTCCCTCGGCAGATTGAAAACAAGGGGGGAACTTCCGTGTCTTGTGAACTGTGAACGTCAACAGAGATGTCAGCCACATCGCCAGAACATCGCCACAACATCAGCAGCAGGCCGATGCGCGCATCTCCTTCTTGACCGGGAAATGAAAGCCACAGTTCTATATCTTTATACATCGATACACACCTAACCCTAACCCGCAGTAGTGCGACTGTGGATAAGCAACCCTAGCTATAGACCATATCGCAAACCACTGTGGCAGTCCGCGCTCCTTCAACGGAAAAAGAGGAGGAACAGCGACACGACACGAACTCTGCCTCCCTCCCTCTCCCTGCTGAAGTCCTCTCGTCGTGACCAGCAGCAGCAGCAGCAGGGTCATGCGCAACAGTAGAAGACAATCACCAGAGCACCAGTAGACCAGTAGCATGGAGCTGCGTGTGCCTCTCCACGTGTGTGTGTATGTCTCTTGGTGTGGTGTTGCTCTGGTCGTCCCTCTGTGCTGCCCAATACATATTTCCCTGTGTGTCTTCTCTGTGTATGTAGCTCTGCTATCTTGTACCTCGTGTCTGTTAACGAGTCCTCGTCCTCTGTTTACGTTGGTATGTTTAGCACAGAAGATGAACACAACATTTAACAGTCTTTTGCAATACGTGGTCAACCAGGTTAGTGTCTAACTGTGTTGTTGGCCGACTGGTTTGCATCGCATTAAGTTTCTAAGGTTTGTTGAGTTCGCGTCTCCCATCTTGCTGCTGTATTCGCCTCAGTGCAGTTTGCCGTTCTCTGTGTGCTCTGTGTGCGATGTCCCTCTGTGTGTTCCCTCGCTGTGTGTTTTGCCCCATTTCCACCTGATGATGAGCGCTTGTGTTGCGTTCGAAATGTCGTGATTTATTTCAATTTTATTTTATTTGTGATTTATGAAAGAAAAATATTTCTACATACGTGACTTTACCGAAAGAACCCATGAGTATAGTAATCCCTGCAGTCACGAAAGCTTCAATTCTAGAATAAAACTGTCGAACAGCAGAATAGAACAGTAGAATAGAAAACATCAGATAGAACAGAAAACAACTGTAGCATGGAAAACATAAGATAGAACAATAAAATAGAACAGTGGAATAGAATCACCAGAGGAGCGGTACCGGCCATCGCATGGATTTAAACGATACGTTCTAAATGTTTACGCAGATATGAAAAGCCGCAATTGTAAGAATGATACCAGGATCATGATAAAAACAGACGTATTATACAAACTCACGTAGCATATAAACTGTTCACGAAGATTAGAGAGATGTGAATAATGGATCGCTTTAAGGCGACCCAACGAAGTGAGAAAGCTGGATTTAGAAAGAAAAAAACGGATTTTCTACCTTTGCCAACACATACACATACATAGCATGCGTCTCCATAACGCGCTATCAATCAGATTGCAGAACATGACAAATGCATATCAACTGCCATTATGCTTGCCTTTTGTAGACGATGAAAAGATATTTGATTGAGTGGAGAAACTGATGCGGGTTATCCAGCCTTTTTACAAATAAAAAAAAGCCTTGATAAATATATATTTTTGACTAGTTTATGAGACGGAGCGATAACATCGGCTTAAGTAACGCGGGTGCTGGGTGGACCGTGAGACTAGGTGGTGGTGGCGGCTTGGGGAGGCCTTCATCCAGCAGTGGATTGACATCGGCTGACGACGGTGATTATGCGAATAAAATAACGAGACACGACTCGACGGGGCTTCGCCGTCTACTGTTGGATGCCCGAAAGTCTCCCCATGCCGTGTAGGTCACGGGGGATGTGTGTGGTCATACTTCACCATGGACAAAGCCCCAAGTGCGTTTGTTCTCTCTCGCTTTCACCTCTCTGACTTCTCTTCGACGTCTCCTCCGTGACTCCTCCAGCTGCCTTGTGGTGATTTATTTTTGTTTTGTTTGGCCGGCGATCGAACAAAGACGGCAACACCGCCATCGCGCGGCGCTTTCAGACGCGCGCTTCTGCGGCCGTCTGGAACGCTCCTTCCTTCTGATATTCGGGAGCCACTGGGGAGCGATGCGCTTTTAAGTCGTCTTGGTTGAGACGTCACTTTCTTGAGAACTACTTTTTGTGTTTTAGTTTGTTGTCGTCCTCCGCACCTCCGATTCGTGCGGTTGACTACGCGCGGTGCAAAGGTTGTTCGACATACGCACATGTCAGGGGCATTGTCACTGGATCAGCCTCAGCATGCCACATTCGTGTGTCAGCAGTGTGCTCGGGAGCTACATGCCCCAATGTCGAGGTCAGCCGCTGGCCATGACGAGAGGGCTTCAGCAGAGAGATGATTCGTGTCGTTTTGATTTCCCCTCCTCTGTTAAAGCAGCGTGAAACTACGGTGGTTCGCTACGTGGTCCATCGTTTGGGTTGCGTGGCCACAATTGCACGACTGTGGTTTGTCTTTCATTTTTAATGTATTCCGAGAGAATAAATGCTGTACAACGGAAAGTAGGAGACAGCTGGCATCTCCATGCATTACAAGTAAGCTGCTTTTTAATGTAATAACACAAGGGCAAGATCATATTTACGGAGGTTTTTTAATATTTATCCTCTCGATAGGATTGAAATAATAAATAATAATTACAATAATAGAAGCACAAATCGAAAGTTTAGAGCAAATTAAAATGAACCGTCTTCTTCTTCTGTGTTGTTCCTCCCGCCTCTTCCCTGTCACGATCTATCGTCGTTATTATTCTTAAACGTCCTCCGAACTTCTTTCGCCGTTTCAATCGAACTCAATTTTTATTTGTTACACGAAAAAAAATCCCGTGTAGCCAGTTACCCGGTTATAGTTTCGTTGGTAATGACCCTCAGCAACCACGAACAACAACAACCACGAACAACAACAACAGCAAGAGCAGATAGACTGCTGGGGGTGTAGGGAGTAGCCCCGCCAGGCAGTCAGCCAGTTAACTTGGCGCCCCACAGATAACTCTCAAGAGCAGTCTGTGGTCTATGCGACCTTGATAGCCAGTATACACAGTTACGGGGGCGGGGGGGGGGGGGGAAATAAGGATGGATTTTTACCCTTTTTCTGACAACAAAACTAGAATTGTCTCAAGATGTTCAAACACCCACACAGATACCTTTTTACAAGGCATCAAATACTGCATTAACCACACGTACTTGTGACAAAACAAACATACTTGCAAACATGCTCTCACAATAATGTATGTTGATTTGAAGCTTTCGTGACTGCAGGAATCCATACTTTTTGGTTCTTTAGGTAAATTCACGTCGGTCGAAAAAATAATAGATCACGACGTTTCGTTCGCAACGCAAGCGATCGTCATCAGGCGGAAGAAAGATGACGATTGCTTGCGTTGCGATCGAAACGTCGTGATCTATTACTTTTTCAACCTACGTGACTTTACCGAAAGAACCAAAGAGTACAATAATGTAGGTATTGTCTTTAAAACTGATTTGGCTTACACCAGAGACAGCCATATGTACTGTCTGCCTTTTCGCATTCTATGTTTCAAAGAAAATTCCCATATATATATATAATTAATGCAGAGCGGTGCTGGGTCCCAGGTAACCTGCTGGGTCTCAGATGACCTGCTGGGTTGTTGGGTCCCAGGTGACCTGCTGGGTCTCAGGTGAGCTGCTGGGCTGTTGGGTCTCAGGTGACCTGTTGGGTCTCAGGTGACCTGCTGGGTTGTTGGGTCTCAGGTGACCTGTTGGGTCCCAGGTGACCTGCTGGGTCTCAGGTAACCTGCTGGGTTGTTGGGTCTCAGGTGACCTGCTGGGTCTCAGGTGACCTGCTGGGTCTCAGGTGACCTGCTGGGTTGTTGGGTCTCAGGTGACCTGTTGGGTCCCAGGTGACCTGCTGGGTCTCAGGTGACCTGCTGGGTTGTTGGGTCTCAGGTGACCTGCTGGGTCTCAGGTGACCTGCTGGGTCCCAGGTGACCTGCTGGGTCCCAGGTGACCTGCTGGGTCTCAGGTGACCTGCTGGGTCCCAGGTGACCTGCTGGGTCCCAGGTGACCTGCTGGGCTGTTGAGTCCCAGGTGACCTGCTGGGTCTCAGGTGACCTGTTGGGTCTCAGGTGACCTGCTGGGTCTCAGGTGACCTGTTGGGTCTCAGGTGACCTGCTGGGTCTCAGGTGACCTGCTGGGTCTCAGGTGACCTGCTGGGTCTCAGGTGACCTGTTGGGTCTCAGGTGACCTGCTGGGTCCCAGGTGACCTGCTGGGTCTCAGGTGACCTGTTGGGTCTCAGGTGACCTGCTGGGTCCCAGGTGACCTGCTGGGCTGTTGGGTCTCAGGTGACCTGCTGGGTCCCAGGTGACCTGCTGGGTCTCAGGTGACCTGCTGGGTCCCAGGTGACCTGCTGGGTCCCAGGTGACCTGCTGGGCTGTTGGGTCCCAGGTGACCTGCTGGGTCTCAGGTGACCTGTTGGGTCTCAGGTGACCTGCTGGGTCTCAGGTGACCTGTTGGGTCTCAGGTGACCTGCTGGGTCTCAGGTGAACTGCTGAACTGCTGGGTCTCAGGTGACCTGCTGGGTCCCAGGTGACCTGCTGGGCTGTTGGGTCCCAGGTGACCTGCTGGGTCTCAGGTGACCTGTTGGGTCTCAGGTGACCTGCTGGGTCTCAGGTGAGCTGCTGGATCTCCGCTGATCGTGGCCCTTCCTCTGCATGGGCGATGGTCGAACTCAGGAGGCACGAAGGGGAGGTGGCCGCCCGTGAGTGGGGGGCCGCGTGAGTGGGGGGCCCGTGAGTGGGGGCCCCGTGAGTGGGGGGCCCGTGAGTGGGGGGGCCCGTGAGTGGGGGGCCCGTGAGTGGGGGGCCCGTGAGTGGGGGGCCCGTGAGTGGGGGGCCCGTGAGTGGGGGTGCCGTAAGTGGGGGGCCCGTGAGTGGGGGGCCCTGCCCGCAGTGGCTGCGCTAACACTGAGGCCTAGTCCAGTCCTTCAGCCTTCTGCTTCTCTTCTGGCTCCTGACGATGACGCCACTTTACTCTTCTTAGCCACTTTCCCGTCGTCTCGATGTTGTTTTTAAAAATTATTATTATTTCACGACCTGTTTCTTTTCCAACATTTCTGTTTGTAAAATGTTTATTTTAATGTTTTTTTTATCTGAATTTTGTGTGACGTGGCTTGAACTTCGTAGCATGAAAGGTTCTCGCTAAATAAAGATGTTTATTATTATTATTTTGTGATGTTTAACGCCTTAACCGTAATGGTGCAATAATAATTATTTGACATAAATAATGTATATACATAACATTGTATAGAGTATAACAAAAATACACACTTTGTATATGTACGTATACACGTACATATATAGATGTACATAGCATGTAGATGATCATAACTGAGAGGTTGAAGTCTTGTCTAAAGATATTCTGGACATTTGATACAAACATTGTAAAATCTACGATTATAACCTCTACATCTGAAAATCAACAATTACAACTGGGCCATCCAAACGCATGTCCTCTAAACTTTTTAGATACAATTGTTTATTTATTTTAGAATCTGAATCTTTATTTAAACTGGAGAAATCCGATGAGCCATGAAGCTTTTTTTCACAGATGTCCAGTATTTTACGCATGTTTAAAAACCTACGCTGATAAAATTCTGTAATTCGAGATTTCTATGACTTACAAAAAATTGCTACTTTTTAAATCCTTTATATTAAGTTCACTTGCTTGCTTGCTTGCGCGCTTACGACCGTGCAAATCTTTCGGTCGTTTTTTTAACCCACTTCCCATGATCCAATCGAGCTGACATTTTGCACACAGACTCATTGTGCGTGACAATTTATTTTAGTGAATTTTTTTTCATAAATTTTCCACTTTTTAGGGAAAAAAAATCATATTTAATTTAAAATACCAATGTGATAAAAATGAAACTCTTACTCAAGAAAAACAGAAATGAATAATAAAATAAAACTGATGCCACGCATATAAAGGATTTATAGTGACAAATTTTGTTTTACGGGTTAATTTTTGGAAGGTATGTTGTAGTCTTTTGTTGTTGTTGTTGCTAAATATGCATGCTAAATATATGAATATCAATGAAGTAAAAGTATGCTGTTTAATCGTATTTACTGTCGGGGTTAAGCGCTGTTCGGCCAACAAAGACACATGACCCCGTGTAGGCGACACAGACTGCCTGTGGAAAGTGGTGCTGGCGATCAGCCCACGACAGGGTCACGTGGCCAGAGCACCACGCCAGCCGCTTTGATTCCCCAGCGCTAATGTTTACACTCCACAGCGGGTACATAGTCAAGGTGAAGGCTACCAGGTGAAGGCCCACATAATTGCCACTGATGCTCACAGCCGTGCCTGGGAATCAAACCAGATCGGCTGGGCTTCGTAACGCAGTGTGCCCCATAACAGCTGCACCACCGCTCCAAAGGACAAGCACACAACTCAACTTTAAAGACATTATCTTCGTGGGTATTTTAGCCGTATCATATACCAATATTTCCATTGCTACTGCCTCGTTTTTTTTTACATTTTTATTCTTCCAGAAAACATCAACAAACCTTAACGGAATGGCTCCACGAACCCAGAAGCCACTGCCCACCCAATGGAGCTCACTACCCTCTCTGTGTCTGTCTATCGCATTCATTTATGTCCCACTCCACCCCCCCACCACCACCACTCCTCCTCCTCTCGCTCTCCAGGGCAACGGAGTGCCCGCCCCAACAATGCGTGTGTTTGCTTTTGGGCGAGAATCGCTAGGAAGGGGCCGACAGTTCACCCCGCGGGCCCCCCTCCATTCTCTGCGCCTTTCTCCCCGTGTCTCGCGCCCTCTGTCCCTCCTTGCTGGAGACAGGAGCGGGGGTCCCCGAGTGTAACCCCGCTCAATTTGTCTTCAGCTGATGTGCGCCTGACAGCCATTGTGCCCTGGCGCTGTTCCCGCTTCCATGCCGAGGACAGGAGCTGTCAGTCAGCGAGCGAGACACGCCGATGCGAATTCGAGAGGGTGTCATTTTGCTGTTTTTGTTGTTGTTGTTGCTGCTGTTATTGTTGTTAATCGTCGGCGTCGTCAGACATGATCAATCCACGGCTGGATGGAGGGCCTCGCCAAACCGCACCGAGTGCGCTGGCAAGCACGTCGCTGGATGGGTAGGCGCACGCGCACACACTGGGGTGGGTTTTACAATATCATCATATTCTATTCATCATCGTCGTCGTCGTCATCTTCATCGTCAGACATGGTCAATCCGCTGCTGGATGGAGGCCTCGCCAGGCCGCCACCACCTCTCACGGTCCCGTGATTTGGTGGCGGCTGCGTGGGTCCAGGGTGGCCAGGCGTCTCCAGTTGGTTGGGTGGGGGTGAGTGGGTAGAGGTGGGGGTGAGTGGGTAGGGGTGGGGGGGGTGAGTGGGTAGAGGTGGGGGTGAGTGGGTAGAGGTGGGTGGGGGTGGGTGGGGGTGGGGGTGAGTGGGGGTGAGTGAGTAGAGGTGGGTGGGGGTGGGAGGGGGTGGGGGGGTGGGGGTGAGTGGGGGTGGAGGTGAGTGGGTAGAGGTGGGGGTGAGTGGGTGGGGGTGGGTGGGGGTGAGTGGGTGGGGGTGGGGGTGAGTGGGGGTGAGTGGGTAGAGGTGGGGGTGAGTGGGTGGGGGTGGGTGGGGGTGAGTGGGTGGGGGTGAGTGGGTGGGGGTGAGTGGGGGTGAGTGGGTGGGGGTGGGGTGAGTAGGTGGGGGTGGGGTGAGTGGATGGGGGTGAGTGAGTAGAGGTGGAGGTGAGTGGGTGGGGGTGGGTGGGGGTGAGTGGGTGGGTGAGGGTGAGTGGGTGGGGGTGAGTGGGTGGGAGTGAGTGGGTGGGGGTGGGAGTGAGTGGGTCGGGGTGAGTGGGTGGGGGTGAGTGGGTGGGGGTGGGAGTGAATGGGTGGGTGGGAGTGGGTGGGGGTGAGTGGGTGGGTGAGAGTGGGTGGAGGTGAGTGGGTGAATGGGTGGGGGTGAGTGGGTGGGGGTGGGTGCGTGGGAGTGGGTGGGTGGGGGTGAGTGGGTGGGTGGAAGTGGGTGGGTGGGGGTGAGTGGGGGTGAGTGGGTGGGTGGGGGTGGGTGGGTGGGGGTGAGTGCGTGGGGGTGAGTGGGTGGGTGGGGTGAGTGGGTGGTGGGGTGAGTGGGTGGCGGTGGGGGTGAGTGGGTGGGTGGGGGTGAGTGGGTGGGGATGAGTGGGTAGAGGTGGGGGTGAGTGGGTGGGGGTGAGTGGGTGGGGGGGGTCAGCACGCCTCACCACGCTGATTGGCTAAGTAAATGTACAAAGTGTTGAACTAACATTGAGTAATGTCACATTGTGTTTCATCTTTACTCGGAGCTTTGTAAACAAAACAATTCAAATGTAGTTTCTACATTGGTTTAGTTCAGCATAGTTATTCCTCGAAAGAGCCGTACGTCTCACTGAGCTATTTACCTGACTATCAAGGTCACCATCAGATGTAATAACGTAAACAAGACAACCACCCCCCGTATAGCCTTCACACACTTTGGAGGCAAGTGCTGTTAGCGAGGACATCTGTGAAAATATTCCTCCAGAATAAATAAAGATTCTGATTCTAAGAGCCGGGCACTGTGGCACACGAGCGGGTGGGTGGCCAACACCAGCCCCGGCCGCCTTTTTCTCCCGCACCAGGTACTTATTTTAGGCTGAGTCGACCTAGTGGAGGCCCGGGACCGATTCAGATAATCGTCACCGGTGTTGGCCGTGAGCGGGAATCTAACTCGGGTCGCCGGGTTCGTAGCGCAGCGTAGCGCTAACCGCTACACCACCGCTCCCCGCACACACACACACGGTATCTACACGTTAAACGTACGCACAATTAGGGGCCGTCCATAAATGACATCATGCGATTTTGGACGATTTTTTACCCCCCTCCCTCGTCACACGGCGTCACAAAAAGTAAGACCCCCCTTCAACTATGACGTCACAAAGCTCTGCCCCCCCCCCCAAAAAAATATATAAAACATGCTTCAAATTGCTTTAAACTATTTTCATTGTAGTGCGTATTTAATGTGGCGCTGCACTCTGATGTTGTAGGAGAAAACATTTATTAAAAAGTATATTTAATTAAGTAGAACGTGTTGTCTATATTCATTGAAAGTTGCGCATTTTGATGTGACGTCACATTTCTCACCCCCCCCCCCCCCTCGTCACACAACTGTTAGTGGGTCCGCATGAGCGACCTGTCGCACGCAAGGAGGATTCAATGTGGACAGCCCCGCCAGTGAGCCTCCGTTCTCACGCCGGCCCCAGCTGGTAACTTGAGGCTGAGTCGACCCAGAGGAGGAGCGGGGCAATGTGCTGCTACGCGGCCCCGTGCCCCCTGTGAGAGTCCGCGTCATCGCGGAGATCGGACTCATTCACATCGAGCCGCACTTTGCCCGCTCGTGGAGTCGTCGTCAGCTCGTCGACCTCCGTGAAACGCCGTCTCCAGCCTGCTGGCTCGTCACGACCCCGTCACCAGCCTGCTGCCTTCCTGCTGCCTCGTCACGACGCCGTGTCCCTTGTCCAGAGCCCAGCAGCAGCAGCATCATCATCACCCAACTCCTACCACTACCCTTATCACTACCCCTATCACTACCCCAACCCCTATCACTACCCCATCCCCTATCACTACCACTACCAGCACCCCTACCCCTATCGCTTCCCCTACCCCAACCCCAATCACCATTCCTATCACCTCCCCAACCCCTCCTTAACCACTCCCACCTGTGCTCCTGTCACCATAACTGCACCACCACTTTTAATAACAATCCCACTCAACCACTATCATGGCATGCACGATTGTATAATTGTTGCAAATCTCGCTGGAATAAGGCGCTAAATACATCTATATAAGTTAAGATCCGCTGTTGAACAAATGATCCGGTGATGCTGATGCTGCAATGGCCCACGAACACGAATAACAACAACAATGCCTTGAAAGGAAAAAATATATAGTAGGCGACGTTTCGGGCAATGGCCCTTTTCTCATACTACCGTGGGGGCGGCGTGTTTACAGGTGGCACTGGGAGTGAGACAAACACCGGGCAGGGCGACCCAAGCCTCGTGTGCCAGGCAGTCGTCAGAAAGTGCTCACAGATTGCACTGCCCCCAACCGTCTTGTGAAAGTATGAACAAGAAGGAAAGTGTTCTACCCCTTCTGGCAATAAAGCGGCAGGAGTTGCGTTAAGATGTTCAAACACCAAATAGAAACCTCTTGCAAGGAATCAAGTCCTGCATTGACCGCACACACAGCACTTGTTGTGAACTTGCAAACAAACATGCTCTGATAATTATCTTTTAATTTATGCATTGTCTTTGAAACTGATTGACCTACATCGGAAACAGCCTTCTTTATGGTCCAGTCTCACCACCAGTGTCAGACCGGAGCACACCAGCAGGCGAACAGCACAAAGACAATGCCACTCGTACCAGAGCATGTGTAGCTCGGGGTGAGCAGCTACATCATGCGACCTGTTTTGCCAGTATCAAAGTAGGAAAAGTAAGAGCAGGTTTTAACCTTCCTGGCAATCAAACAGGAGGTGTTAAGATGTTCAAACACCAAATAGATTTCATTTGCAACGACTCAAGTCCTGCATCAAACACACACAGTGCTGGTGGAGAACATGCACACATGCATGCCCCCTGTGAAAGGCGACGTGACATTACAAATGCCACAAAACATAACGCCGCAAATTACTCGGTTAGGAATTTACAGAGCAGCAATCATCGCCCCCCACTCCCTCCCGACCCAACTGCAACAAAAATAATAAAAACTTGGCAGGAACCTGTTGAAGAAGGTGTGTCTTTACTTGGTAAACAAGCGGAACGATATATACAAATGTACAATAATATATAACCATTAGAATGCATTGTTGTTGAGAATCATGGGCAAAAGTTAACTGTGAGCGGAACTGGCTGCATTCTTGAGAGCGCGGTTTCATCATCGTCGGTGTCTGGATCTCTGCGGCATCGCAGTGACGCTGGCTCCGGGTGCCTCCGACAGGGCCGTTAATAATCCCTCCGAGAGAGAGAGACACAGCGATAAAGGGATAGACACTCAGTCCCTTTGTAATAAATTCATTTTAAGTCAGGTTTTTTTTTTCTTTATTCCTCGTCGATTGTGTTGCCAAATTGAGTAAATCAGCACTCACAACGGCCGCGTAAGTCGCATTAAGGCCGCAGAGTGGGGCAGTTGGCCGGCGTCTCGGCGCTAAATGATGGGCAGATGGGCCTTCCCGGCAATGTTTACCAAGCTGTCACGGGCACAGCGAGGGGCCTTCAGCAATGCCTCCCTCACTGTGCACATAGCCCGCACTCCGTGCCATCCATCGCGAAGATGTGAACTCCAGCGAACACCGGGATACACGCTGACCCCCCTTTCCCCTCCCCCCCAAAGCAACATTCTGCAGCGCGTTTCGTGTTTGCTTGCAGCGCGCTGCAAATGATTTTAAAATATATTTATTTTGATTTCGGACAGGACCTAGTAAATCTGGAACGTTGGGCCAACGGTTCTTACCACGTGCCAACGTTGTCCCGACGTTGGCTTGTTTACTGGGATGCGCCGAGTTGTGGATTCCAGAAGGCTCTGGTGCATAATGAGAATACATATCGAGGTCAATTTTCTGTTGCGCTGGAGACCAGAAAACCATCATTAGAATGAAACATTTAGGCAATATCTGAATCCTGACCATGATTATGGTGTTCATCATCAGCTGAATCATTATTAGAATCATCTGAATCATAATTTTAATCTGCATCATCATAATTTTCATCTGCATCATCATAATTTTAATGTGAATCATAATCAGCGTCTTGTTTCTCACCTAAACTACCATCATCATTATCATCATTCTGTGTCTGTATTGAACCCAGTCCACATTCAACGATTACCCTTGACATACAGTACTCTGGGTAGGTAGTCCAATGCATGACCTGGCTCCCGTCATGCGAACGTGGAATTTCCACGAACCGCCCTGTTCCAGGTGCACATTCAGACGGCGCGTCTCCCTCTTGTGTCACATCGGCTTCTTGTGAAGAGATCAAAAAAAACCACCCAACTCCACACGTTTATCAATAACCCGGTGGTCTTTACAATAATTCTACATGTAATCGGTGCCATGTTGGACCAACGGTACCTTCTACATAACACGCAATGCACAGGACCACACTCTGTTATATGTTCACCTCCAGATTATCACGGTCGGCTACGTACGGTGCGAAAGAAGTTCCACGTGCATCTGTAAATCTGATTTCAGCACGATTTCCTAAACGTAAAGTGAAAATGAAAGGTCCATCTTTAAAAGAAGAAGATTAAAAAAAGCCACGTGATCATCCAGTGAAGGAACACGTGCACAGGTCTGAGTGACCGCAGGGCATGAGCAGCATCGCGGCGCTCTGCACAGGGGCTGCGCGTGTAACAGATGGGAGGCGTTGCGGTGGGGGTTGGATGCTGCGGGAATTGAGAGATGGCTGATGGATGGATTGATTGATGATTGATTTGGCAATGTAAGGAAACGATCCAAGGGAAAAACGCACGGGAGCTGAGGGAATCTGGGTTCTGGATCTCCCAAGGCACATGTGTGTGTCTGTGTGTATGCATGTGTCTGTTGTTTTTGTCTGCGTGGGTGCATCTCTGTGTGTGTCGGTGTGCATGGGTATGCGCTTATCTCTGTGTGTGGTGGTGTGTGTGCATGGAGGGTTTTCATCGGTGCTCGCTAACAGCACTTGCCCCAAGTCTGTTACAGGCTATACGAACCCGGCGAATCGGGTTCGATTCCCGCTCACGACCAATATCAGTAGCGGTTATCCGAACCGGTCCTGGACATCCCCTAGGTCGACTTAGTCTCAAATGAGTACCTGGTGCGGTGTGTAAACATCGCCTCTAGGGAGACAAAGACGGCCGGGCGTGATGCTGGCCACCTATCCCCTTGTTCTGGCCTAAATGTATGTTGACCTTCTTTAGCACCGTGAACCCTCTGCAACGAGTTGCAAACGTGCTGGCGCTGTGTCGCGTCACCGTCTCGAGACATCGCGATTCCACAGGGTCCCCGTGGATTACCGAGAGCCGCGCTCGGTGACATGATGACAATAATCCGTTACTCACACAGAGACTCGTAGACTCACATTGAGACTCATAGACTCACACAGAGACCCCTAGACTAACACAGAGACTCATAGACTCACACAGAGACCCACAGGCACACACAGAGACCCATAGACTCACACAGAGACACATGGACTCACACAGAGACCCATAGACTCAAATTGAGCCTCATAGACACACACAGAGACACATAGACTCACACAGAGAGTCATAGACTCACACAGAGAGTAATATACTCACATTGAGCCTTATAGACTCACACAGAGAGTAATAAACTCACATTGAGCCTCATAGACTCACACAGAGACACATTGAGCCTCATAGACCCGCATTGAGCCTCATAGACTCACACAGAGCCTCATAGACTCACACAGAGACACATAGACTCACACAGAGACACATAGACTCACATTGAGCCTCATAGACTCACATAGAGAGTCATAGACTCACATAGAGACACATAGACTCACAGAGACCCATAGACTCACACAGAGACTTATAGACTCACACAGAGACACATAGACTCACGCATAGCCACATAAAATCACATTCAGACTCATAGACTCACATAAACTCGTAGACTCACACTGAGACTTATGTACTCGCATGGAGACCTGTTGAATCATACGGAGAGCCACAGACACAAGACACACATACTCATTCAGAGACTCATAGACTCACACAGAGACTCATAGACTCACATAAACCTGTTGACTCACACACAGACGCACAGACTCACACGGTTTTTTGTGTGATACGGTGTTGGTAGTGGTGGTCTCTCTACCAAGTCTATGGGCCTCTGTGTGAGTCTGTGGGTCTCTGTGTGACCTTATGGGTCTCTGTGTGTAGTTGTGGTTCTCAGTGGTTGTGAGGCAAGGGAGGCGTGCAGGAATGTTGGGGAGTTACAGATGGACAACAACGACAACATCCTCATCATCAATAAGTGGAATCTACCTCCCGCCACTGTGAACGAATCGGGAATGCGCGGCCTCTGCTGCTGCTGCTGGGCACGGCCGTGTTCGCCAAGAAGCCACGGCACGAACCCCGCTTGGGTTTGCATCCCAGCACAGGGGTGGGGGGGGGGGTAGCGGCGGGGGGCGCCGTAAGTGACAGATGGGGGGGTGCTGGGGCACGCGGTGGGTTTCCGAATCCGTCCCACTGCGCGCGCTTCCCCTTCCACCGCAGACTTCCTTCCCGCGGCTGGCCACGGGACGTGCTAGATAAATAAATAAATGGATGCGTCAACGAGGTTCGACCTCTGCGCGCATCTCACCCCCCCCCCTGTCCCCTCTGCCCCCCGCCGTGGCGAGCGAGCGGTGCTGCTGCTGCTCCGTGCCCCCCCCCTCGCATCCCCCCCACCCCCGCCCCCCGGTGTGCCGCGCGCGTGCGTGCGTGCGCGTGCGTTGGTAGCCGAGAGGAGTTCGCCTGCTCCGCCAGAGTGACGCATTCATTACAAAGGGGGCGGGGGGGGATCTCCTGTCGAGCCTGAGCGCGACAAACACACAAACATGTTGGGGGCGAGTCATCTTGTCTGTGAGCACCTATGAAGGCCAGCGTGGCACGCGAGGAGTGGGCACAACTCCGCCCGGCCGCCTTTGTCTCCCCAGAGCTGATGTCTGCGCACCACGCCAGGTACTCCTTGTAAGCCAGGTCGACCTCGGAGAGGCCCCAGCAGCGATTTCGATAAAGGTCACTGGTGGTGTTGGTAGCCGTGAGCGGGAATCGAACTCGGGTCGCCGGGTTCGTAGCGCAAGAAGCTCGCCTCCTGCACTGCCGCTCCCCACACACCGAACAGCAACAAACTTTTCTCCACAGGCGGATCGGGGAACTTCCCAGGGGAGAGAGGGGGGGAGTCCAGAAATGCCCAGCATCTGAAAGAGGGTCCTACATCCACAGCGATAACAATAACGAATCGACGTATTTTCTCTGCCAAATATCAACAAGGTACCAATTGTCGGTGTCCCAAGCTGGGGAAGGGGGGCGGGAGGGCGGGGGGTGATCTTCCCCCCCTCCCCCCACCTCGAGTTTCCCACTGCACCTATCGGATCACAAGGACACCTCTCCAAGTGCTTTGGCCCAAAGTGAGAGGAGATCAAAGTTGAGTCTTACAGGCGGGCGGATAGCACCAACCTGTCAACGTCGCATCAGTGCCCGACCTTATTACAGACCAATTCAGACATTACTGGTTACGCCGTGCCCCTTATGAATCTCAACGTTGATCCTACAAATTCCCATCACAAGAGAGAAACACAAACAAATAGACACAAACATTCTTTGTTGCCTGTATTGAAACGGCTGTACGCTGTATGGGCCTGAAAACTAAATTTATCTGTATAAGAACGTGGGGTAAACCGTATGGGTTGGCACGCTATGGGTCATGTGACCCTCACTGCCCAGACGGCGTGACCTGGAGAGGCTCTCGTCCAGCAAAACGGGCCGTACATGTTACACACATGTTAGACGTGTAACACGTCTAACATGTTACACACATGTAAGACGTGTTACACACATGTCACACACATGTGAGACGTGTTACACACATGTCACACACATGTGAGACGTGTAACACGTCTAACATGTTACACACATGTTAGACGTGTTACACACATGTTGCACACACGTGAGACGTGTTATACACATGTCACACACATGTGAGACGTGTTACACACATGTCACACACATGTTAAACGTGCGTGCACTAGGGACAAGGCCAGCGCCCAGTCCCCTCCCATCGGCCCCCCTTTTTTTCCAAGTGTCCCACCAAACCATCTCAGTTCAAGAAACCTCTCAAACTTCGTATCTATCGCAACTTTAACAGCGACAGCGGTGGCGGCGTTGAGGCGTGAGGATCTCAGCGGCGCTGGCTGCTATTGCTGCTGCTGCTATTGCTGCTGCTGCTATTGCTGCTGCTATTGCTGCTGCTATTGCTGCTGCTACTGCTGCTATTTCTGCTGCTGCTATTGCTGCTGCTGCTATTGCTGCTGCTATTGCTGGTGCTGCTATTGCTGCTGCTATTGCTGCTGCTATTGCTGGTGCTGCTAATGCTGCTGCTATTGCTGCTGCTGCCCGCGACTTTTGCCTGCCTGCTGACCCATCCTTCACCCACATTCATCAGCACGGCGGCGGCGGCTGCGGCCTCTGAGCTCTGCTCTGTGAGGAGACGTGGAGGCATTGTCCGCCGATGACCTCCTCCTCCCTCCTACTCCCTCCTCCTCCTCCACCACCACCTCCTCCACCACCACCTCCTCCTCCTCGTCGTCGTCCGGCTCCCCCTGCCCTCCCCCTACGGCGCCGCCTCAATGGGACACAACGCGCACCAGCTCCATCCCCTGGCCCGCTCGCTCCGCCGCCGCCGCCGCTGTGGCGACCCGAAACTTGGCCGTGACCTCCTCGTGGGGCTCGCGGGGAGGAGCGGGGAGGGGACGCCAGCCGCGCCGGGGGGGAGGGGGGCGAGTCAGAAATTATTGCCACGCGACGATCTTTTTACCCCCCCCCCCCCATCGTACGCCTGATGATGATGATGCTGCGATGATGATGCTGTGGTGATGATGCTGTGGTGATGATGATGCTGTGGTGATGATGATGCTGTGGTGATGATGCTGTGGTGATGATGATGCTGTGGTGATGATGATGCTGCGATGATGATGATGATGCTGTGATGATGATGCTGTGGTGATGATGATGCTGTGATGATGATGATGCTGTGGTGATGATGATGCTGTGGTGATGATGATGCTGCGATGATGATGATGATGATGCTGTGGTGATGATGATGCCTCCTCATTCCTGTTACGTGAATCGCGCATCGGATCGTGATGACCTCCGTGGTTCTGTTCTGGGTGGTCACCACGGTTTCCGAACACGGCCCGGAAGAGTTTTATTTATTAATTTAACATTTGCTAATCATCAAATATTAGCATAATGCTGCTGCTGCCATGGTTTGTGCGGATTCGGTTTAATTCGAGTTGTGGCCATGAGCTTCTCCGTGAGATCAAAACCATGGACAGATCCTCTGCGTCGGTGATCTCACAAGGAAGGTTGTTTATTCGTGGCTTCTTGGACACTTCATTCGGCTCTCCAAGCTGCATCATCATCATCAGCAGCAGCAGCAGAATCATCATCACCATCAGGGTTGACTCCACATCGTTCAAAGGTTTAGGCGCGTGGTTCAAAAGGGGCCTGGCACACGACTTCAAAATGTCCACGCGGCCCAACCCTGTCGCCAAGTGAGACGCCAACATCGACCCGGTGCGCGAACAGCGATCGACGGTTTCCCGCTCCCCACAGCAACGATCTGAAGCCACGTGCACGAGGGCCCAGCCGTGCTGGACCAGCCACATCAGTGTCGTCATCGCCAGCCGCCCTCACGACCACGTGTGTGCAATGATCCGTCTAGTGCAGCGGTTCTTAACCTCGACTGCAGCGATTTGGTTCTCAATCGTAAAGAAAATGTACAATGTTAATACATACAGAGAGGGTTTGATGAAACGAAGTAGTTGTACGTACGTGCCTGTGCTTAATTTGTGTTTCGATGATTTACTAAAAACCTCTGGCCACGTCTCGCACCCCAGAGAGGGCATCTCGCACCTCCAGGGGGTGGCAGCGTGCACCCCCCAGGTTAAGAAGTAGAACCACTGGGCTCGTGGCTGCGCACGAAGTGATTTCATCGCTCCGTCTCCCCTGGTCGGTGTCCTCTGGGACGCGTCCCATTCTTTGACTGCCGCTCCGTTATTAAACTATTTACACTATTTTGTATTTTACTAGGTAAGGCCTCAATGAGCTATGTAGCTCAGAAGCGACCTGCCTATCGCAAATGACAGCTCAACGAAGTGGCTCATCATCATCATCATCACGTGGACATTTTATAGCAGCCAAACACTCTAAACGCGTGTTTCTAAATGTGGAGAGAAACCCGGAGGACCCGGTGAAAAATCTACGCGACCACGTGGAGAACACGCAAACTCCAAATATACAGCAGCAGCAGGCGTCAGGGTCGGGATCTAACCCACGACCTCCTGTATACCAGGAGAGGGAGTTAACATCTTGATCATCGCCCATTGACGAGTCCTGTCCAAGGCCACTCGCTTGGCGCAGCAGTTTGGACGGCGTCGTGAACCCGCCTCTGTCGTTCTGCAATCCGCGCCTTCCCCAATCTCTCTTCCTCTCGACGCGATTCCAAGCGTTCATTTATCCATGCTCGTTGCAGTCGTGCCTTGTTCAGTTTCGTTTTGTTTACATAACTTAATTACATCGCGCACATTTCATGGTCACGCTGTTGCTGCTCTGACAGTGGCGCACACACACTAACAACAACAACTCAACACGCTCATCAAGAGCACTAACAACAACAACTCAACACGCTCATCAAGAGCACTAACAACAAAAACAACAACTCAACACGCTCATCAAGAGCACCGCGTGGCCTTACACACATAGAACAGGGGACGATTCTTGCAGCGGCACTGCTCCGTAATTAAATTACCGCAAAAAAGACGAATCGTCATTAACAAACACTCGCGTTCTGGGCATGATGAGCGAGCCTTTGTCCTCTTTAATTGAGGATCTCAATTGGAGCTGATGCTCGCCGCGACCCTGTCGTGAATGCGGGACCCCTCGTTTGCTGCAGTGCATACACCGCTCTCACTCGCCCGTTGTTGTGTTTCACTACTTTGCGGCAATTGCCTAATTATCCCCCTCCCCCCCGGCGAGCGAGGCGTTCTGCATTGACACGAGTCTCGAACGAGGGCCGCGTCCTCTCATCACGGCGGTCGGTGTCGTCTCGCTCTCTAAGCCACGTCTCGCCGCCCCGGGTCAAGGCGATCCGAGCAGCGAAATGAACCTCGCCCGGCAGAGACGAGAACGCACAGCGGCCCCACAGCAGCCGGTGCGCGGTGTCCCAAGGACCCCCCCCCCCTCCCACCCCCTGAACCGGTTCAGAGACATCACTGCGCCGCCGACGCTGTGGGCCCCGTGGCTGGCAATGGGAACTGAAGAGGCACGCGCAGCAAATCCGCCCGACGAGGGGACGCGTTCCGGCGTGAGGGCGCTCAGCCGATGACTGCGAGCGCAAAAGCCACGCGGGAAATGTCACAGCGCCGCCGCAGGCGACGATCGGTGGAGCCCCACGCCGCCTTCAGCGCCGAACTTGGCAAGCGCTCGTGTCACAGCAACCCCGCCCCTCCCCCCCCGCTCGTTCGGCACCACGTGCCGACGTTTCGCACCGAGCCGATGTGCCGGGAGAACTCGTGCAGTTGCTTGGGAAAGCGGCAGGTTGGGGGGGGGGGCTGTTTGGGGGGTAGTGGTGGTGGGGGGGGTGGTGATGGTGGGGGGGGGGCTGTTTGGGGGGTAGTGGTGGTGGAGGGGGGGGTGATGGTGGGGGGGGGTGTAGTTTGGGGGGCAGTAGTGGTGGTGATGGTGGGGGTAGTAGTGGTGGTGATAATGGGGGTAGTAGTGGTGGGGGTGATCTAAGCGCTGTGTTGTGGCGGTGGCTTTCACTTGTCCAGGGGGTGGCGGGGAGGGCGGGAGGGACGTTTACGATCCTGTAAACAGGGTTCGCTCTTTAGCCCTCTGAGCGAGGGGCCAGCCTCAAGTCTCGCTTTGTTGTGCGCACAATGGCGTTTTGTCGCGGTCGACAAAGCTCTGACCCCCACGCTCGAGGTGCGGCGAGCCACGTCCCGACACCGAGAGGGAGAGAGACAGAGGGGAGGGCCCAGGAATGTTGTGGCAAGAGACTCACAGACTGACACGAAGACCCACGGACTCACACGGAGACCCACAGACTCACACGGAGACCCACAGACTCACACAGAGACCCACAGACTCACACAGAGACCCACAGACTCACACGGAGACCTACAGACACACACAGAGACCCACATACTTCCACGGAGACCCACAGACTCACACAGAGACCCACAGACTCACACGGAGACCGACAGACTCACACAGAAACCGACAGACTCACACGGAGACCGACAGACTCACACGGAGACCCATAGACTCACACAGAGACCCATAGACTCACACGGGGACCCACAGACTCACACGGAGACCCACAGACTCACACAGAGACCCGCAGACTCACACGGAGACCCACAGACTCACACAGAGACCCACAGACTCACACAGAGACCCGCAGACTCACACAGAGACCCGCAGACTCACACGGAGACCCACAGACTCACACGGAGACCCACAGACTTAAGTAACCAAGACCCACAAACTCACACTCAAATCCACATGCTAAAATAACTAAAAACCATAGACGATTTATGCAAACACCCATAGACTCTCACAGGGACTCAGACTCAAACTAAGGGCCCTAGACTCACACTGAGAGACCTAGAATAACGCAGAGACAGACACGTGGACACACCTACAGACAGTGCCGGATTATCCTCGTAGCACAAGGAGCTACACATGCTACGGGCCCCGCACTTTCAAGGGCCTCGCGCTAAATGCTTTCAAGCTATCAATTCCGGTTCAGTGATTCTGTACTTGCTCTATTACTATAGTACTTTAATGCCTTCAACTTTCGCGAACCACTGGGTGTTTAAGGTTAGCAATTTGTCGTATTATCTATGCTGTATAGCAAATGAAAAAATAAAATTACTTTACTGTGCAAGTTAAACATTTGTGTTTTAATATTTACGTGTTTTTTATGTTTAGGGCCCCTTTATAACAAATGCTACAGGCCACGCACTAGCTTAATCCAACACTGCCCACAGAACAAAAACGACAGGCGTCATGTATCCACTCAGTGGCGGTGACGTCACCACAGCACTTGTGCCAGGCTAGATGCACTTTGAGGCCACGTGAAGTGTCGAGGACTCACTGGCAGGAGCTCATAGGGCAGCTGTGACCACCTGTGCTCCTTACTTTGCCCGCGTGCAGCTTTAGAGCCGTCTGGTGCTCCGCTCGTTGTTGTGAGCGTCGCTTCTCTGCCTCCAACAGCCTTCCTATCTGCCCGGTAGCCTCGAACGCACCTAGCCTGGCAAAGCCCAGTAGCGTCCGTCACGAGCCTCCTCCACAGAAGCCAGTCTTGACACCGCTGGCACCACCAGCCTTTGGCAAGTCCACTCAGCTCCACGTCCTCCTGTACCACATCAGCCCATCTCTTCTGCACCCCGTGCCGCGCCCGTTTAGCCCCCCAGCCAAACTAAAGCTGCTTGGCCATGCGGTGGCTGGGCATGCGGGGCTATCCTTTATCCTTCATTTAATGACATTACCAGCGCAGCTTCTCCCTGCCGGAGGAGCTCGCCGATGGGACTGTGTCGAAGTGTGTGTCCAAGTGTGTCTCTCTCTGCTTGTGTGTCTGTCTGTGTGTCTCCGTGTCTGTGTTTTGTCTCTCTCTCAAATTTAGTTCCACCTGATGACGGTTGCTTGTGTTGCAATCGAAACGTCGTACTCTGTTATTTAATTTATTTTCTTTCTACGTGACTTTACCGAAAGAACCAAAGAGTTATTCCTGCAGTCACGAAAGCTTCAAATCAAGTTTGTGTCCACGTCGTTGCAGGATCTGTGAACTCCTCACGCAATCCAACTTGGTTAAGCCCAGGCTGCGTCGTCGAGGGGCCAGGCTGATTGTTTAAACCCGTCGCAGATGTTTCTTTGAAAGGGATTCGCGTTTCCCAAGCATAGAGACGACGGGAAGGGACGACGACTGTGACCGAGCAGACCCGGAGCTTCGCGCGGAGCCATAAACCGGAGAGCTTCCACGCAGCGTCACGCCTCTGATGAAAAGACACTGCCGCTCGAGGTGACAATACACAGACAAAGACAACGAACCCCCCCCCCCCCCCTGCCCGCCCCCCCCGCCCTGTACAGGGCTCACGAGACTGTGTTGGGGCAAGGGTTGTTAGCGAGCACCACACGAGGGGTGGGTGGCCAGCACCACGCCCGGTCGGCTTTCCCGCACGCACGCACACACAGACAGAGAGACGCGCAGCCTTCTAGCATCGCACCTCCCATCAGCACGGTCACCTCCGATCAGCACAGTCGACTACGTGCGGTGCGAAAGAGGTTGAACATAGAGCACGCATCCATGAATCAGCACCCTCTGCCATGGCTATGGTTGCGGTTGCCAGTCCGATACAATTCCCCGTCTGTTCATTGTTGGCTGTGACAAAGACAAACATTCCCCGTATAGCCTTGACATACTGTGGGGGCAAGTGCTGTTAGCGAGCGCCTATGAAGGCCGGCACGGCACACGAAGGGGTGGATGGCCAGCACCACACCCGATCGCGTTTGTTTCCCCAGTGGCGGTGTCTACACACCGCACCAGGTACTCCTTTTAGGCTGAATCGACCTAAGGGAGGCCCAGGACCGGTTCTGATAATCGTCACTGGTGTTGGCCGTGATCGGGAACCTAACTCGAGTCGCCGGGTTCATAGCGCAGAGCGCTAACCACTACGCTACCACTCCCCACGCACATACATACACAGACTAACACACACACAGACTCACACACACACAGACTCACACACACACAGACTCACACACACACAGACTCACACACACACAGACTCACACACACACACACGCACAGACTGACTCACACACGCACAGACTGACTCACACACGCACAGACTGACTCACACACGCACAGACGCACAGACTCACACACTGACTCACACACGCACAAACAAAGATCCCCCGTATAGCCTTCACAGACTGTAGGGGCAAGTGCTGTTAGCGAGCACCTATGAAGGCCAGAACGGTACACGAGGGGGTGGGTGGCCAGCACCACGCCCGACCGCCTTTGTCTCCCTAGCGGCGATGTTTACACACCGCACCAGGTACTCATTTGAGGCTGAGTCGACCTAGGGGAGGCCCAGGACCGGTTCAGATAATCGTCACTGGTGTTTGCCGTGAGCGGGAATCGAACCCGGGTCGCCAGGTTCGTAGTGCAGCGCGCTAACCACTACACTACCGCTCCACACACACAGACTCACACACACAGACTCACACACACACACAAACTCACACGCATACGCACGCACATGGGCCATTACAAATATTACTGCTCACGCATTCATCTTTCCATCTGCCCTCCTGTGCGCCTATCTGCATGTTAACCATCCGTAATTGGCACCATCTGATGCAGGGCAGACTCTGATGAGCCAAAGGCTACATCGGGGGGGTCCCCAAAGCCATAATGCGCGTGGACATAGGGGGGAGAAAAGGTGGCAATGGACCACTGCTCTTGGCTACGATTATAGTCATGTTGGTATTTTTTACAATTAATGTTTGATTTAGGGATCTGGGGGATTTATTTGAGTGACAAATCGCTCCGCACTCGTTCGAGGCGTTGTGTGTTTCTATTCTTTTTTATTTTGCGTACAGAATTAATTTGTAATGTACCGCTGTCATTTTGAGACGTGTTTCGAGACAAAGTTGCAATTGTGTTGTCATGTCTTGGGTGGAGCAGCCAGCTCCAGCCTCACTGCTACAACGGATAGAGTTCAGAGTGAAGCAGCAGTCTGATGATGTGTGTATGTATGTTGTATGTGTGTTGTATGTATGTTCATGGATGTATGTTGAACTTCTTTCACACCATACGTAGCCAGCCGTGCTAATCGGAGGTGCGGGGGATGATCCAGCACTCACTAATTCATTCCACTCACTCGCTCACCTGGTGATCGGTCAGTCACCTCCTTGTCACTCATCTGTCGCTGCTGCTACAACTACTACCATGGTTCCTCTTACCATGAACTTCACTCACTGATCCTGCCCTCCGTGTTGGGGGCATTGTGTCGACCAGCACTCTCACCCACTCACTCACCCACTCACTTACTCACCCACTCACTCACTCACCCACCCACCCACTCACTCCCCCACCCACCCACTCACTCACTCACCCACTCACTCATTCACTCAAACTCCACACTGCAGGTGACGATACACCCACTCACTCACTCACCCACCCACCCACTCACCCACCTACTCACTCACCCACCCACTCACTCACTCACTCACCCACTCACCCACCTACCCACCCACCCACCCACTCACTCACTCACCCACTCACTCACTCACCCACTCACTCAAACACCGCACTGCAGGTAATGATACCCCCCACTCACCCACTCACCCACTCACTCACCCACTCACCCACTCACCCACTCACTCACCCACTCACCCACTCACCACACTGCAGGTCACCTCCCTTCTCTCTCTTTGCTTCTTCCTTCGCACTGCTCCACTCTGGAATTCCCTACCAATCATCGTTTGCCAAGATGTTATCATAACCTCGGCTCAATTATAGGCACGTGTCAACTCTTCTCTATCACGCCGTGAATGGTTCTGTTTGTTGCTGGCGCTTTGGGCCTGCGCTCTGCAATCACGATAAAAACAAATAACAACGGAGTCATCAAACACGATCGTGCCGTACATGGCATTGAAGATACCAAACATGGGACAGACTCGTCGCCATCGCTTCCTTCCTTCTGCCACATATCATCAAAGCAGCACCTACCCCCTCTGCGTTACGGACTGGCCCGCACAAGGTGGCATCACAGAACTACTTCCAAGTCCGCTTCAAGTGATCCTCTCATCCACTCCATCCAGGGCGGGACTTCCCACCCGCACGACTGTGGTGGTGTTCGTCGCAGGGCAGAGGACATTACATCTACATGTAGATGTCTTCACCGTCAGTGGTTGTTATGGGGATTTACTGGATCCTGCCATGAGAATGTGGAATTCCCTTAGATGTTGTTCAGGGAGTACGGCTGCAGTAGATATTTGGAGTTTTCCCCTACACTCTGTCAAGTTCCCTCTTAATCCTGTCTATTAAGTTAGAACTTAACCGTATTAAGCGCCGTGCAAAATTGCGAAACTGAAGTCAATTGTGATCGAGGTTGAGACCATCAATTTCGATAGATGCGAGCACCCGGCGTAATCGTAGGCGAATGAGGCCTGGATTCGAACCCAGGCGCTCGGTGGTTTGCAGACTCATCGCCTCTGACCTCTGAGCCTGTGAGTTGTTAACGTATATGTTTTATTTGGGGGAAAATGTCAAGGGCGGGGAGAGCTTTTCAGAATGTTTTTTTTTCAATCAACAGATGCACACCGCTTGGGTTCATCTGCACATGAATGGGCGCGGCTGATTAGCATGAGAATCCAGAGGGGAAGGGGGGGACACGCATTGATTTGGTCTCGAAGGGCCAGATTGTGACAGTGAGTCGTTAGCACGTGACAAACAAAAAAAAGTACTGAACGGCGCTAATGTGAGTGCTCACGCCCATTCCGCCCTAATTAATCACTCGCGTAATTAGTGGGACTCGATTCGCTAAGTACATCCTCTCGTTGCGTCCACGGATTCTACGGGGACGCGCGTAGAACGGTGCCGTTGGTTGCCTTTTGGAAACGGGAAGCTGCGTCTGCGAGTGGGCCACGTCCTCCAGATCGTCGAAATTAATCTGAAGAAAAAAAACGAAATTTAATCGGAAAATCATGAAATCACAAAATAAAAAAAAATCCCCGCGAATTTTTCTTCGAGGTTGCCGTGGAAACGTGACGTCACAGCGCCGACGCTTCTGCCGTCACAAAGCGGTGGGAGGTCACGTGACGTCGGGCGACGTCAAATTCGTCGTCGTCAAGTAAACAAAAAATTCGCACGTGACGGAAACGATCAGAAGGTGAATGATTTGTATTTCATCGGAAATTGTTCCTTAAATATGAAAGAATAAAATTTGGGGGGAAAAATACTTTTAAATTGCCAACTTATACTCACATTAGTTCTACTCATGTTGGCTTTGAGGCGTGCATCAGGATATTAGCCCAGGGCAAAGGCAAACAAACAATACGCCGGATTAATTTTAACTTGCGTATGTTGGCACAAGTTTTGTCGGGGAGGGGTGTTTACAAAGGTAACGTAGCACTGTCGCAATGTATGTACGCATGTTTGAACTTTGTTCGCACCGTACGTAGCCAACCGCGCGAATCGCAGGTGCGGGGACATTTGAGGTGCGGGGAATGCGCGTCCACACATTGGCATGCAGTGGGCATTTCCCGCTATGGCAGACGGATCAGAAGCAAGAGACGAGAGAGAAGATGAAGTTGAGACCCCGCGAGAGAGACGAGAGAGACGAGAGGGGAGCGCGTGGGTGTCGGAGGCGTCGCAATGACTGCGCCGTGGTGGTGGCGAGGGGAGCTGGGCAGGACGCCAGCTCGCGAGGAGGAACGCCGGCCGGGGAGTCGAGACGAACCACGCAGTGAGAGTCAGCGGAGGGTGGCAGAGTAACCACAACGGATGTGGAGCAGGTGCTGGGTGGATGGTATTGGAAGACCACGAGTAGCCTGGCAATGGCTCGCGGAGGCCTTCATCCATCAGTGGGTCGACCGTGGCCGAGGATGATGATGACGTAGATGCAGCATTGTGGAGGCCTGTGGTCCTTAACCTTCACTGCAACCCGCGTCCCTTTGGTTCCCAGAAAGGGCATCTCGCACCCCCAGGTTAAGAACCACCACTGGTGCAGTCAAAGAGAACCACCACAGGTGCAGACAAAGAGGCGGCACGGTTGGCGCATCGCGCTTTGAGCTGGGACCTCCCGAGTTCGATCCCCAGCCACAGCTTCCATCAGTGCCGAGTGACGTCTCAGCTGATCTCGCGCCTGCCCTCGGTCGAGGCAGCCTGCCATAAGCACCCAGTGCAGTCGGTGCCCGATGGAGCGAGCGCGGGGCCTGTAGCACGTGCTGTTATAAAGGGGTCCTGAATAAATAAATAAACACAAATATTAAAACGCACATTTTTTACTTGCACAGTAAAGTAATTGTATTTTTTCATTTGCTATACAGCCAGATAATACGACAAATCGCTAACCTTAAACATCCGGTTGTTCGTAAAAGTTGAAGGTGGTATAGTACTATAGTAATAGAGTAAGTGCAGAATCACTGAACCGGAATTGATAGTAGATTTTAAGTTTTCAGTGACTGCAAGGATTCATACTCTTTGGTTTTTTCGGTAAGGTCACGTAGGTAGGTGATTTAATTTATTTACATTTTTTATCTACGGAATTGATAGCTTGAAAGCATTTAGCGCGGGGCGCTTGAAAGTGCGGGGCCCGTAGGATATGTAGCTACTTGTGCTCCCACGATAATCCGGCACTGAGTGCGGTGTGTACGCATCCGTTACTTTGGAGAAATAAAAAAACCCACCACCACGGCGTACGGGCGTGGTGCTGGCCACCCAACGTGCGCTGCTAACGCCGCTCTGCACCCAACAGTCTGTGCGGTTGGAAGAACAGCTGATCGCCGTGGTAGCGGTCAGACAGAGGCAATCGCCTGTTTTGTTGTTGCTGTTGTTGTTGTCGTTAGCTGCTGTCGGCGCGTAAGACAGGCGAGGCGGTGGGCAGCGTTGATCCGAGTTTAGCACGAGGCAGATGGAGAGGCATTCTGGCCAGAAACGTCTTTTGGCCCAAAACCCCGAGCCAAACGCGATGCCACGGAACCCGTGCCCGGCGATATATATTCGAGGTCCTGTGCTTGTTTTTGCGCGAGCGTAATTGGACAT
Source organism: Lethenteron reissneri (assembly GCF_015708825.2). Classification (NCBI taxonomy): domain Eukaryota; kingdom Metazoa; phylum Chordata; class Hyperoartia; order Petromyzontiformes; family Petromyzontidae; genus Lethenteron; species Lethenteron reissneri. The sequence continues at coordinate 10,960,478 of NC_083783.1, forward strand.
AAATGTGGAATAATCACCGCTTTTATTACTCCATGGTGGGCGATCGTCAATTGGTAACGTGAATAGCAGTCGCTTTAGTGTAGGCGGTTGCTGGAGTCTGGGACTTGTAATTGGTGTGCTCTTGCGATCTGTTCCCACCATCGTCAGCAACATCATCATCGTCAGCAACAGATGCAGCTGAAGCGGAATCAGAATCATCGTCATCACCATCAGCAGCAGCTGCTGCTACAGTAGCAAAGTCATTATCATAATCGTCAACATCAATCGAATTTATCACCAATTTGACTGCAATATATCCATAAAAATTAGGGCACACGTTGATTTAAGAAAACATCGTTTGAAAGTGACAGCGCTCTTCAAAGAATACAGTAGACTTCCTGTCAAGTAGCGCAGACACACCGAGACGTTTGGCTCCTTGTCCGTAGGCCCGGCGAGGAGAGGGCTCGCTCTGGGGTCAGCCGGACACGTCGAGTTGAGGTCAAGGTGCGGCCCCAGCAGTTGCCTTCTGACGATGGCGTGAACAGATCGCAATTGCCTTCTCGCGCCACTGCTCATAGATGATGACAACTATAATCATCATCATAAACGATGCGAGTCATAACGCGCACGATATTTCACGGAGATATTTGATATCTCAGCGTGGCGAGAGAGAGAGTAGGGAGGAGGGGGCATTGAGCGTCTGGCGATGGTGATGATGGTGATGATGGTGATGATGCCCGAGTGGCGATGATGATGATGATAATGGTGATTATAATGGTGATTACGATGGTGATGATGGTGGTGATGATGATGATGGTGATTATGATGGTGATGATGGTGATGATGATGGTGATGATGGTGGTGATGATGATGATGATGATGGTGATTATGATGGTGATGATGGTGGTGATGATGATGATGGTGGTGATGACGATGATGATGGTGATTATGATGGTGATGATGGTGATAATGATGATGGTGATTATGATGGTGATGATGATGGTGATTATGATGGTGATGATGGTAATGATGGTGATAATGATGGTGATGATGATGATGGTGATTATGATGGTGATGATGGTGATGATGATGAATGGTGATTGCAGGACAATCCGCACTGCATCTGTGCAGGCGAACGCCACGCGACACGACGCGTCTTCGCCAACAGTCGCGCCGTGAATTCACGCCTTTGCGGCCTGACAGAAGGAGAAGAAGAAGAAGCAATCTGCTGTTGTTTAAGTGGTGCCATCTCCACCCATTACGCGCCGTGTATATGTATGTACGTTGAACTTCTTTCGCACCGTACGTAGCCGACCGTGCTTATCGCCCGGCGAGATTTGTCCGTGACGGCGACCCCGGCGGCCGATCGCAAAAAAATCAAACCGCACCACAGACGGATTTTAAGAGGTACACAACATTCTTAAAACAACAGCATCAGGATCCGTCGATGCTTCCCAGGATGCGGCCCCACCGCCGCTGGTGGCATCACGGCGAGCGGCTCCCCGTGACTGTCCCAGCCGTGACCCCCGCCCCCCTCGGCAATGCCCTCGTGAACTCCAGCAACAGCAACGAGAGAGCGAGAGGTCAAGCGCGGTGCTAGAGACTCGAGTTGGTGCCAAAAGGTTGAGTAAGAAAACAAATTCAACACTTCAACAATTACAGCCGATAAATTACATGAGGACCTTTTAATGTTTTTTTTGTTTTTCTTTGGGGGGTGGGGGGTGGGAGTTTCTTCCTCCCATGGTTCTTTATTTAACCCGAGGGGGGGTGGGGGCTGGTGGTGGCTCTGTGTGTGGCCCCGGGCGAGTGTGAATGGCTGTCGTGTCGTGATTACCGCGCCGATTGTTGCGGCCCTTTGGGTCCCTCCCTTGCATCAGGAGGGTCGATTGTGCGGGCGAGAGATTGATGCCGGAACGATTCGATGGCTAACAAGTAAACTAACAAAACAGCGGACAGGAGCAAGGGAGGCGGACGGAGGAGGAGGAGGATGGCTCGGAGGTGCTAAAGGATGCAGGATTTATGCGTGCGTCTGCCCACGCGCTTCGGCATCTGCCAGCGAGTCAATCTGTCAAGCCCCATCTCACCTGGCCCCGTCCAGCGGCCCGCAGTGCCGGTGGCCTCAAGGTGCACCTGGCCTGGCACAGGCACGGCGGTGGCCTCAAGGTGCACCTGGCCTGGCACAGGCACGGCGGTGGCCTCACGGTGCACCTGGCCTGGAACAGGCACAGCGGTGGCCTGACGGTGGTCGTGGTATGGAAATAGACGTGCGATACACAACTACTGTGTGTGTGTGTGAACGTCTACGTGTTATACTGTGTGGTGTGTGTGTGTGAACGTCTACGTGTTACACTGTGTGGTGTGTGTGTGTGTGAACGTCTACGTGTTACACTGCGTGGTGTGTGTGTGTGAACGTCTACGTGTTACACTGCGTGGTGTGTGTGTGTGTGAACGTCTACGTGTTACACTGCGTGGTGTGTGTGTGTGTGAACGTCTACGTGTTACACTGCGTGGTGTGTGTGTGAACGTCTACGTGTTACACTGCGTGGTGTGTGTGTGTGTGAACGTCTACGTGTTACACTGCGTGGTGTGTGTGTGTGTGAACGTCTACGTGTTACACTGCGTGGTGTGTGTGTGTGAACGTCTACGTGTTACACTGTGTGGTGTGTGTGTGTGTGAACGTCTACGTGTTACACTGTGTGGTGTGTGTGTGTGTGAACGTCTACGTGTTACACTGCGTGGTGTGTGTGTGTGAACGTCTACGTGTTACACTGCGTGGTGTGTGTGTGTGTGAACGTCTACGTGTTACACTGCGTGGTGTGTGTGTGTGAACGTCTACGTGTTACACTGCGTGGTGTGGTTGTGTGTGTGAACGTCTACGTGTTACACTGTGTGGGTGTGTGTGTTGTGAACGTCTACGTGTTACACTGTGTGGTGTGTGTGTGTGTGTGAACGTCTACGTGTTACACTGTGTGGTGTGTGTGTGTGTGAACGTCTACGTGTTACACTGGGTGGTGTGTGTGTGTGAACGTCCTACGTGTTACACTGCTGTGGTGGTGTGTGTGAACGTCTACGTGTTACACTGCTGTGGTGTGTGTGATGTGTGAACGTCTACGTGTTACACTGCGTGGTGTGTGTGTGGTGAACAGTCTACGTGTTTACACTGTGTGGTGTGTGGTGTGTGAACGGTCTACGTGTTACACTGTGTGGTGTGTTGTTGTTGTGAACGTCTAGTGTTACACTGTGTGGTGTGTGTGTGTGGAAAGTCTACGTGTACACTGTGTGGTGTGTTGGGATGACGTCTACGTGTTACACACTGCGTGGTGTGTGGTGTGTGAACGTCTACGTGTTACACTGGTGTGTGTGTGTGTGTGTACGTCTACGTGTTACACTGCTGGGTGTGTGGGTGTCGAACGTCTACGTGTTACAACTAGCTGTGGTGTGGTGTTGTGAACGTCTACGTGTACACTGCGTGGTGTGTGTGTGTGTGTTACGTCTACGTGTTACACTGTGTGGTGTGTGTGTGTGTGAACGTCTACGTCGTTACACGTGTGGTGTGTGTGTGTGAACGTCTACGGTTACACTGCGTGTGTGTGTGTGTGAACGTCTACGTGTTACACTGCGTGGTGTGTGTGTGTGTGAACGTCTACGTGTTACATGCGTGGTGTGTGTGGTGACTCTACGTGTTACACTGCGCTGTGTGTGTGTGTGTACATGTCTACGTGTTACACTGCGTGGTGTTCGGCTGTGTGTGTGTGTGTGAACGTCTACGTGTTACACTGTGTGTGTGTGTGTGACGTCTACGTGTTACACTGCGTGGTGTGTGTGTGAACGTCTACGTGTTACACTGGTGGTGTGTGTGTGTGTACGTCTACGTGTTACACTGCGTGGTTGTGTGTGTGTGAACGTCTACGTGTTACACTGCGTGGTGTGTGTGTGTGTGAACGTCTACGTGTTACACTGCGTGCTGTGTGTGTGTGTGAACGTCTACGTGTTACACTGCGTGGTGTGTGTGAACGTCTACGTGTTACACTGCGTGGTGTGTGTGTGAACGTCTACGTGTTACACTGCGTGTGTGTGTCTTTGGCTTCATAGGTGCTCGCAAACAGCACTTGATCTGTCTTATTTTGAGTGTCTGTGCTCGTGTCGGTGTACGTGGAGAGCGGTGGTGTAGCGGTTAGCGCGCTGCGCTACGAACCTGGGTCCCGATTCCCTCTCACGGCCAACACCACTGACGATTATCTGAACCGGGCCTGGGCCTCCCCTAGGTCGATTCAGGCTCAAACGGGTTCCTGGTGCTGTGTCGCCACTGGGGAGACAAAGCCGGCCGGACGTGGAGCCGGCCAACGCCACCCCCTCGTGCGCTGCACTCACCTTCCATAGGTGCTCGCTGGACAGCACTTGCCCCAACAGTCTAGTGAAGGCGACACGGGGGGATCTTGCGTGTTGTCTTTGTGCGCGCGAGCGTTAACTCATACACACGTGAGTGAGCATTGACACACGTGGTCTCAATGGAGCTTGGTGATCGTCGGGTGTCACAGGACAATGGCATTGGACATCTGACCCCGACGGCCTCCGATGTGTATATTTGTGTGTCTGTCTGTCTGAACGCATGAAGTCAACCAACTTCATTTGCCAGATGAATAATAACCCACCGCGGGAATGGAAACGTCCTTCCCACCCTGCCTTGTCTCATCAGCTCAAGGCGTTTCAGCAAGTGCTGGACACTCTCCTTGACAGGGGCCGGAGTCTCTGGATACGATGACAGCTGTTGACAAGGATGATGATGATGGTTGGGATGAGTCAAGCCCTGACCAGGATTTGAACTCCCACTTCCTGGTCATGAGACTGCAGAAAGCAAGGGCTGTCAGCAGCACCGACTGTGCAAATCTCGGCACAAGAGGCGAGATGTGGCCAACGCCACGCAAGGCCGCCTTCATATTTACAGTGCTCATGTGCACACACTAGCACTATCACTAGCACTATCACTATAGCTACCTCTAACATTATCACTAGCACTATAGCTACCACTAGCACTATCACTATAGCTACCACTAGCACTATCACTAGCACTACCACTAGCACTATCACTATAGCTACCACTACCACTAGCACTACCACTATAGCTACACCTATCACTATCACTATAGCTACCACTACCACTATCACTACCACTATCTCTACCACTACCTCTACCACTAGCACTATAGCTACCCCTATCACTACCACTACCCCTACCCCTATCACGACCCCTGAACCCAATTAAGTGCAGAGATCAGAAGCGGAGGAGGGTGGGGGTATTGTAATTATATAATAGATTGCTAATCAGTTAATGAGTACGCGTGTGCTCTATACGGGATTGTAGTTGTAAGAAGTACTAGTGACTGACACGACTGGGTTCAGTGATGCCGTCGTCCTGCTGCTGCTCGCGGATGGCTTCACGATTCTGGCAAATCGCCCGATGATGCTGGTTGTGATTACCAGCGAAACGTCGTACTACTCAAACTGTAAATGTTGTGGATTCACTCTCCAACACGCCGCTGGGCTGGAGTAGTAAACTAATTGGCGCGTTTCACTCACGTGACAAACCCCTCACTAATTGGCTGTGTCGGGTGGTGGAGGGTTACGACACATTTCTACTTACGCGATCCATATTATGAATATATTCATTATGAAGGTCAACACAATCAACGAAACCTAAACGTCACCGTGGACTGTTACGAGATTCGCACCAAAACCGCGCGTGTCGGTGAAGGGTCACGTGGCTCCCTCGGGGCCACGGCGGCCCACGCGGCCCGGGGCGATGTCTGGGCTGGAAGTGGGAACAGCGATGCCCTAAATGGTCAACGGGCCGCCCAAACTGGCCAGCTTCATTAATTCATTCTCAGTCGTTCACAATTAGGAATACAAAATAAATGGCCTCATTTTACACGCACCCGCGATTCCAAATGTGGGGGACAAAGCGACCCCCCCCCCCCCTTGCCCCTCCCCCCAAACAGAGAAGTGAAACTCCGCCCACGAATTGATTGGATTGACACCCCCCCCCCCCCCCCAGAGAATTAACATAAACAGTGGACACAGTGTCGGGGTGTCCAGCAGGCGGGAGTGGGTGGGGGGCGGGGTGAGTCGCCCCCCAAGCCCCCCAGTCCCCCCCAGCCCCCCACCCAATGCGAGGATGCTTCAGCCACCTCGTGATTGAACTTGTAAATGATCGTGACGACGGCTGTCGGGTGACCGTCACGAGGCACAGAGGCAATCCAGCATTAAGGTTAATACTGCACGCGCAATGCGCATAGGTGCAAGGCACAATGTCTATGCAATATGCAAAAAGCCCGCGCATTCAATCAGCTGCTTGTGTTAGCGGCTGTAAATCAAATGAGCACTTTTAATCTGCAGAGCACTCGCGCAAAGAGTCAGGGGTTCAACACTGCACATGCATACAAGGCAAGGACAAAGACGCCCCGTATAGCCTGAACAGACTGTTGGGGAAAGTGCTGTTAGCGAGCACCTGTGAAGGCCGGCACGGCACACGAGGGGGTGGGTGGCCAGCACCACGCCCTGCCGCCTTTGTCTTCCCGGTGGCGATGTTTACACACCGCACCGGGTACTCATTTGAGGCTGAGTCGACCTAGGGGAGGCCCAGGACCGGTTCAGATAATCGTCACCGGTGTTGGCCGTGAGCGGGAATTGAATCCGGGTCGCCAGGTTCGAAGCGCAGCGTAGCGCTAACCGCTACACTACCGCGTTACGAACACAGACACATACACACACACACAGACACAGACACACACAGACAGACACAGACACACACACAGACACTCACACACACACAGACACACACACACAGACACTCTCTACACACACACAGACATTCTTCTCTCTACACAGACACACACACAGACACACACACACAGACACACAGACACATACACACAAAGACAAAGATAAAGATCCCCCGTATAGCCTTAACAGACTGTAGGGGCAAGTGCTGTTAGCGAGCACCTATGAAGGCCGGAACGGTACACGAGGGGGGTGGGTGGCCAGCACCACGCCCGACCGCCTTTGTCTCCCCAGTGGCGATGTTTACACACCGCACCGGGTACTCATTTCAGGCTGAGTCGACCTAGGGGAGGCCCAGGACCGGTTCAGATAATCGTCACTGGTGTTGGCCGTGAGCGGGAAACGAACCCGGGTTGCCAGGTTCATAGCGCAGCGCGCTAACCGCTACACCACCGCTCCCCATACACACACAGACAGACACACACACAGACACACACACAGACACTCACACAGACACTCACACAGACACTCACACAGACACTCACACAGACACTCACACAGACACACAGACACATACACACAGACACACAGACACAGACACATACACACACAGACAGACACACACACAGACACTCACACAGACACTCACACAGACACTCACACAGACACTCACACAGACACTCACACAGACACTCACACAGACACACACACACAGACACACAGACACATACACACAGACACACAGACACATACACACACAGACAGACACTCACACAGACACTCACACAGACACTCACACAGACACTCACACAGACACTCACACAGACACTCACACAGACACTCACACAGACACTCACACAGACACTCACACAGACACTCACACAGACACTCACACACCTTAATAGGCGAGCGCCTATTAAGGGCTAGTGACTGCGCGGCAAGGGGTTGATGTGCTTGGCAACAAGCCCGGCCGCCTTTGTCTCCCCATTGCTGACGTCTTCCGCGCTGCACTCGGCGCCCGTTTTGAGACTGAGTCGACCTAGGGGAGGCCCAGAACCAGCTCAGAGTTGTGTTCCACGTGTGATGGTCGTTCGCTGGGAATGGAACCAAGGTCCGCTGGGCTCTTAGCGTAGTGCGCTAACCACTGCACCACCGCTCCCACTACACCCCGACGTGCTTGCCACTGAATGTGTGTGTGCATATGGGGATCAGTAGTGTCGAGTTCGATTTCCGCTCACGAACAACATCAGTGACGATAATCTGAACCGATCATGGGCGTCCCCTAGATTTACTCAGCCTCAAATTACTACCTGGTGCGGTTAACAAATATCAGCACTGGGGAGACAAAGGCGGTCGGGCGTAATGCTGGCCACCCACTCCTTCGTGTGCCGTGCCGGCCTTCATAGACGCTCGCTAAACAGCACTTGCCCCCACAGTCTATTACAGGCCATTGCAGGCTGTACGGGGGATCTTTGTCTGTGTTGAGCGAGTGTCTACATGGATGGATACAAATTGTATCCATTTCACGTTTACAGTTTTAATTCGCAAGACACTAATGCCTGCGGAGCAATGCCTCCTCCGTCTTCCTCGCCTTCTGCTGGCAATTCCATGGCACCTTGCAATCTTAACGTAGCCCTTATTATTACATACTTGTGAAACCCTTTTGTGCCTGTTACTATTTTATATAATGCAGTAGTTAGCATTGTTTCGGGTATCGGTGTTGTGAGCGCTTGCAATTGCCTTGCACATATGATGATTACAACCGGTGGGGAAATTAATCAATCAATTCTTTATTTCGTGTCTTGTAGATGTTGTTTATTACAGGGCACAATTGAATTCGTGAGAAACGTTGGGCTCTCGATGGATTGAAGTCGCTAACAGCAAACTCGACATAAGAACAACGTCCATGTTTTTTTTTCCTGATGAACAGTTTTTGAATCGGCATCGGAGCATTGCAAGGCTCCGGTGCCGTGTGTGCCTTGAACTTCTTTCGCGCCGTACGAAGCCAACCGCGCTAATCGGAGGTGCGGGGGAAGGATAACAAACTAACACACAAAGAGCGGTTCTAAAGAAATTTAGTTTGTCAATCGAGATGATTTTAAAGTGCATCGCTCCAGTGGCTTCCTAATATCAGAAGGAAGGGCGTTCCGGGCAATCGTAGAAGCGCATCTGGAAGCGCGCGATGCGGTGAGCGTCTTTGTTTGACGGCTGCTGCGAGGATGATCCGAGTTGGCGTGATGATTTTACTCTCCTTGACCAGATCAGCAGAGGTGTTGTGGTTCATTGCGACAAGCGCTTTGTGTGCAACGAGTTGCGACCTTGGCTGTATTCGTTCAGCAACCCGAAGTCAATGCAGCTCAGCGAGCAGCGGACGCACGCGGTCGGATCTTGCAATTCCCCGTCACGACACGTGGCCCAATCATTGTGTGCACCCTGCAGCTTGGTCATGTTTGTGTTTGGCAGGCGTCCCATAGAGTGGCGAGTTGCAACCGTGACCCGCAACGGCATGGGAGGAAGGCCCCCTGCCCCCCCATCATCCAGCAGTGGATGGACACAAAGGGCACCTATTGTAGAGATGGCAAGCTCGGGTGTTGGGGACGTTGAGCAGGCAATCGGGCAAGAGAGAGGGAGAGCCACGTGACCGTCTCTAGGCGCGTGCGCCGCAGCAGCAACTGGTGCTGGCACCGCGGCAAGGCAGCGAGAGCAATAACCCGAGCGGCGCATTGAGACGGCGCGTGTGGGAGCCACTCGCCTGGCCACCGCCACTCAGGTGCAGTGGCCAGCGCACATTCCGCTGTCGTCGTGGTCACATTAAAGCAATCGGTACCACCACAGTGAGTCCCGTAGTTGTTGTTGTTAATTGTGCTTGTTGTTGTTGTTCATTGTGCTGGTTGTTGTTGTTCATTGTGCTTGTTGTTGTTCATTGTGCTTGTTGTTGTTGTTCATTGTGCTTGTTGTTGTTCATTGTGCTTGTTGTTGTTGTTCATTGTGCTTGTTGTTGTTGTTCATTGTGCTTGTTGTTGTTGTTCATTGTGCTTGTTGTTGTTGTTCATTGTGCTTGTTGTTGTTCATTGTGCTTGTTGTTGTTGTTCATTGTGCTTGTTGTTGTTCATTGTGCTTGTTGTTGTTGTTCATTGTGCTTGTTGTTGTTGTTCATTGTGCTTGTTGTTGTTGTTCATTGTGCTTGTTGTTGTTGTTCATTGTGCTTGTTGTTGTTGTTCATTGTGCTTATTGTTGTTGTTCATTGTGCTTGTTGTTGTATATTGTGCTTGTTGTTGTTGTTCATTGTGCTTGTTGTTGTTGTTGTTCATTGTGCTTGTGCACCACTGCCAACGCAGCAACAGCAGCAGCACCACCACTACGACCACAAAGTGAAACACCCACGGGGGATCTTTGTTGTTGCTGCTATTGTCCTCCCCGCCATCGGCGCGGATTAGCGAGTGTCTCCCCCGTGTGTGTGAACACTGACGACGCTGTTGGCGCTCGCTGGGATCGAGGTGGCTTAGGGAACGACAGCCGAAGGACTGCGGCGGTCTGGACTCAGCGTCCCGTGCGCCCTGGGCCGCGCTGCCCTCTGCGTCAGCGAGCGGCGGGGCGAGACGGGGGCGTTGACGCCGAACACGAACGATGCCCTCTGCTGGCGACTGCACCCGCCAAACAAACCGACCCAGCAGATGCCCCCCCCCCCCCCCGTCTCTCTCGACCAATTCTCTCTCCAAAATATTAATTGAAGTAATTTATTTATTTCATTGCCTGGGGGGAAGTGGGGGGATATATGAAAATATGTGCCTATACATATAGATGCGTGTGTACTTTCAAACACAGCCGCTGAGCACAGAGCCCAAAAGCTCCAAAAGTTAAGCGGACAGCAACAAGCAGCTCTATTATCAAAGTTGTAAACGACGAGGAGGGTGCTACGCGTTTCGTGAATCGAGCAAGGTTGTTCTCGTTAGAGCTTGGAAAGAGACACGTTTGGAATGACTTCATTCGGTCGTGGATGCTATCAATATTGATTTGTGAACAGGTACAACAGACCGCGTGTCTTTGCTTCAACGAGCGCGGGACGGTGCTCACGTATCCATTGGTGGCGCCCCTGAGCGAATGGCCGCCAATTCCACGTTCCCGTGGCAGGGCCCAGTCAATCGATGCTGATTTCCCCACAATGTGGTGCTCGTTTTCTTTTATTGAACCTCGAGAGGCAATGGTAATGATGGGCTGGGGAAAAAATAATACGAATGAAAAAACACATTGAATAAAAATGCTTCCCGACTCACCGAATCATTGGGGTGCCGCTCATTACCGGTGGCCCCAAGCCAGTGGTGGAAATTCCACATTCCTTTGGCGGTGTCAAGAACAACCATACAATTACCGCTATTACCACAGCCTGTAACCAGATCACCCAGAATGCAACTGATCTTGTCATATCTCGGAAGTTAAGCAGGCTGGAGCCTAGCGAGCGATCCGATTAGCTGCTTGGTACAGGCAGCCCCTGGGCTTCATTGTGAGTCGACCTAGGGGAGGCCCAGAACGGGTTTCAGATATTCCCCACTAACGTTGGGCCGCGCGCGGGGATCGAACTCGTCAAGGCTCGTTCCTCCGGGTTCCCAGCCGCATTGCGCCGCCGCCGCTCGTTAGCGTGCAGACGCGAGCGGAGGCGAGCGCGTGCATCTCTGAATAAATAGACAAGATGCATGGGGCAACGATGGGGCAGATGGTGGCATTCAGACGACGGCGTTGGCGTGTGTCCCTTGTCCCGACCGGCCAGTCAAACACCACCGGTGAATCCAGAACGCATTCACTCTATTCCCGATTTTATGACTTTATTGCTCCCAGCCTCATTGTGGCGGTCTTGAATTGTCCTGCCCAGCGGTTGGCCAGGGCAGGTCTTGTTAGCAGCCGAATGTCGGCATTCATTAACCGGGGTTCAACTTTCCCCGGGCACAATGTTCATAATGGCCGGTTCAACGGAGAGAGAAAGTAGAGACATCTGTTCATTAACCACAGCAATAATTTAGGAGTCGATTGGTGTCATTGTCGGCGGGTGAAAGCGGGTAACAGGGGCGATACAAATGGTAATTAATGGGCAGGAAAGGAGCGATTCGGTGGCAACAAGAGGGGGGGAAATATACTTTAGGGTCATCGTCATTCATTCCGAGTGCTATAAACAAGAAAGAAAGCCGCTGTCGTTATGAATGCGGAGATGCACGAACATAAATTTTATTGTTAACACACAGTCGTCTTGTGAAAGGGAAGTTATTGTAATATTAATGTAAAAAAAATCTAAATTCATTCTAGCCATTCTCAATTTACCAACGGATGACTGCTTCCCCGCGCTATCGTGGTCCACGTGGAACGTCGGGCCAACATTGGTCCACCGGTTCCAACTGCATGCCAACGTTGGCGCGCAACGTTGGCATGTCTACTGGGATGTTGGTCATGTTTGTTGTACCATACTTCACCGCGCTGGTCAACGCAGGTTAGTGACCGACAGGTGAGAGGCCAGAGAAGGTTCGGGTATCACTCGCCACTGATGTTAGCCGTGGCCGGGAATCGAACTCAGGTGGCCGGTGGTTCAGAGTGCAGTGCGCTAACCACCGTGCCACCCGATCCACCAATCATCGTTCACGCCGCTCACTCGGCCACTCCGAGGTTCCCCTTGGGCTTCAGCGTTGACTACTCCGGGCTCGTAGAGGCAGACTAAGGCTGCATACGACCTCGTAAGGAAAGTTATTGTCATCATGAATACAATACACGATCTTATAGACAGATATTGTCATCATTAACAGATGCAGTCTAAATGTGATTTTATCATGAAGACAGAGATTCTTGGTACATGAGCATTTATATAGAGAGGCCGTTTGAGTAAATCCACTGCTGGATGAGGGCCTCCTGCCGTTTTCTGGACCTTGAGGAATATTCTGACCATACTTGACCACGCGGAGACTGTGACGTCACTTCCTACAACCAACTAACCACAACTTCACTGACCTACCAACGAACCCACCCACTCACCCGCCCCCACCTTCAACCAATCGCCTACCCACCTATAAACCCCTTCACCCACAGACGCGCGCACCCACTCTCGAGATAACACCGAGGTGAGAAGGACACTGCTTTAGCTCCACCTCTTGGTGATCCATCCCAAACTAGCATCACAGGGTTTTTGCATATTCCTACAACCAATCACCTACCCACCCACCTACCTATTCACCTACACACCCACCTACCCAACCACCTCTCCACCTACCCATCCACCTACCTACCCACCCACCTACTCACCCATATACTCACCCACCTACTCACTCACCCAACCACCTACCCACCCACCTACCTACCCACATACTCACCCACCTACTCACTCACCCAACCACCTTCCACCCACCTACCTACCCACCCACCCTTCTACCGAGTCACCCACCTACTCACTCACTCAACCAACCACCTACCCACCCACGCAACTACCCACCCACCCAACCACCCACCCAACCACCCACCTGGTGGCCACTCTCAACACGACACCGAGACCAGAACAGCGTCACAACTCGGCTGGACTCCTCGCATCAGCATCAGTCCGGAGTGGAGGGAGCCGGGGTGAGGGCAGGAGTGGGGGGGGCGTGGAGGTGGTGAGGAGGTGGTGGGGGTGGTGGTCAGACATGGGTGGGTGGTGGTGGCGAAGTAGCGAGACAAAGGCAGAGTTGGGTCGGCGTGCCTGACAGCTCAATGCATTCACACAGCACTCGTCTTCACGGGGGGCGGCATTGTCTCCTGGCCATAAACACCGCCCCCGCGTTAACGCGCCCGGCCGATGGGGTTCTGGCTGCTTCTCCCAGAGGGGCGGCGCCTTTGCGCGTGCTGCTGCTGATGCTGCTGCTGATGCTGCTGCCGCCCTCCTCCCTCCCTCGACGATGATCGGTGCGCGCCGCGCGCTCCCTGCATTTTTTTAAAACCCGTGGGTAGCAATGAGCCGCGCGGTTTCGCACAAGAACAATCGGCGACACAAAAGGAGACAATTATTAACCCGGCGAAGGACTTTGAAGAGGTGGGGTCCCTGCTCAACTACAAAGTAAACAGTGACCCTTTGAAAGGGGTCACTGCAGGCAGACGCCCCCCCCCCCTCCCCGAGTCCTGTCATTGCCCCGACTGTGGAGACTCACTCGCTCGCTCACACCGCCTCCTGCCATGGGAACGTGGAGTGTGTTGCCACCGCTCGCTCGGAGACGCTGCAGGAAGGCGTCGCTGCCCAGTGCTTGCTCTGAGCCGTGAGATGTTTACTGAGGGCTATGATTGTGGATGTATCTCTCTCTCTTCTTTTCTTCTTCGTGTGTGTTGCTGTAGAGCAGCGGGTTCTTCACCTGGGGGTGCGAGACAAGGCCAGATGTTTCGAGAAGGTAAATCACTGAAAACACAAATTAAGCACGGTCACGTAAGTACAACAACCACCGTGTCCCATCGAACGTGTGGAGTTATGAACACAAGACATTGTTGCAGTAAAAGGCGAGACAACCCCGCTGCTGTAGGGCACCTGCTGTGATGTTTAAACCGAGCTGCTCCAGTTGTTCAATCGCCTGGGTTGGTGGCCACGGTCTCCGCACGCTGCCGCGGCTGCCTTGCGTCGTGTGCGGACGCAGCACAGAGGGTTGTGTCAATGAGCCTGCGGAATATTCTATATCAACATCATTATACTCTACTGATACGGTTAAAAATCAGTCATCGTTCTTACGGCTTATATTGTCATACGCCTATATGCGACCGGTACTGTTGTGTCACTGAAAATCTTCCGTCGATCTGCGTGTGAAAGGTCTACGACATGCGACCGTGTCTCAAGATGTGTTCCGATAAACGACGCTGTACCACGTGCGTTACGTGACTGTGTGTAAGCAGTAACAACTATCCCCCACACCACACTAATAACCATTATCCGGTGACGCTGCTGCTCCTGTTGCGCTGGCAGCGGTGCACAAACACAATCAACAACAACAACAGCCCAACACACGTTCGCCAATTATGCTTTTAGGGCCTTTACAATAACGCAAATATAATAGGCAACGTTGCGGGCAATGGCAATTATTCGGAGCACGTGAAAATATAAAGTAATTTAATTCAATATTCTACAAATACGTTTAGTTTGCAGAACAAAATAACATAATAGTTGAAGAGCCACAACTTGAAAACACAGCAGAATGAGATTCATAATTCAACTTTTTTTGGGTCAGATCGCATGAGTAACATGTGTGCCGTGTACCCTCCTCCACCCGACGCAGCCAATGACTCGTTGTCACGTGAACAGCAATGCATGAGCACTGCGGCAGCATCACCGGCGTCGTGTGGAGTCGGGGGAGCGATCCGCACACCGCTTGGCAGGTTGGACGTGGACGTCTCGCTGGGAGCGACCGCCGGCATCATCGGGCAGTGGCCAGAATTCTGAGAATCTCTTCGAGGCTCGGTGCACTTGGAGGGTATCACGTGAAGTGTCGAAGCCTCGCTGGACCCAGGTGCTCTGGGTTCACAGACTGAGACGACTCCCAGATCCATCGCCTCTGATCCCCACTGCCACCGCGGGCGCGTTGAAGCTGCCCGGCCCTCCACTCATCATTGCTGTAGGTCCGACACGGCCATTATGCACCTCCCAAGGCACCTATACAATGCGGAGGTCTATCATTCACCACAAGTCATTGGCTCTTACGCTGGCAATCTTAAGCACGTTTCAAAGATTCGCCGCTTTCAGGGACGTTTAAGTTTATTTATATGCATAATCTGATTACTATTCTTTTTTTTAAGGATTAGGGGCGGGCGAGGGGGAGCTGCATGCGATTGTGCTCGATGTGCATTGACGGAGGGGATTCTCAAGGCGGGCATGCGGCTATTGTGACGAGCGCTCTGCGTCGCACGCCCAAGGGGGGGGGGGGGCGGTGCGGCTCAACGCGCTCGCGGACAAAGCGGCGGCGGCGGCAGCGGCGGCGTCGCTGTCGCCGCGCGCGTCTCCCGCGCCAAGCGTGCCCCGCGACGCACCCGAGGCCCCGTGCTCTGCCCACAGTCAGTTGCCACCCGTCCTGCTGTTTTCCAGGCTTGCGGCAGGACAGGGAAGTATGGTCTTCCACAAAGAGGGACCGCCGCTCCAAGAGGAACCACTCCAACAGGGGCCGCGTCAATAGTAGGGGCCGCCCCATTAGAGGCCGCATCAATAGGCCTCTCTAACCCAAGACTAGCGGGCGGTCCTTCATACTCTCTGCGCGGTGGCTCGCCGTGTACCCGGCATTCTAAATGTATTTATAAACAGATTAGCCTCAGTGCTGGGCCAGACCATGTTAAATCGAAGACGAGATTTAATCATGGGGGGGGGGGGGGGTGGGTTTGTCCTGCAATGATTGGGCGACCAGGCTGAGACGCCCAACGCGCTGCACCGGACAGGTGCATCAGCGGGCGGCTGACGCTCAGATTTCAGCGCAACAGTTCAGCAATGCCAGCTCAGTGTGTCTGACGCCGCGGCCAATATGAGCCTGAGGGAGACCCAGGCAATGGGCTTGAACATATGTTGTTAGGGGCACTGACTCAGTATTAGTGACACAGCCCTTGAGATAGTAACACACACGCACCCACCCCCCCGGGCTTCATTACAGAATCTTAAAGGTGCTCCCTCAGTGTCTCCGACACGGACATTATGAACATCATGAGAAAATGACAAACACGGGGAGACCCAGAGCCCGAACCCAGAATGTCAGCAATGCTGGCTCAGTGTCTCCGACACGGCCATCGTGAACTTCCCCGATCCAACCAGGCACCTCCAATAATTCCCACTGCATTCCCATTACCTCGTGATGGCATTAGCATTCCTTTTTTTTCTTAACTCCTGCGGACAAATTTCACTCCGGAACCCGGCAACATTGTGTTCGCTCTCCACCGTGCTCCCCATCTGTGCGAGGAAACCTCCCCCACCCCACCCCGCACACCATTCAGGACAAGTTGCGACATTTTAGTCCTGAATGGGCGACAGTCAATGGCGCTATGAGTGCGCATACCGATTTAGGGATTTATCAGCCGATTTCTCTTGAGCAGGACCTTCGAATGAGGGATTAGAGTGTGTGGGGGGGGGGGGGGTGAGCTGCGTGTGGCCTCCGCCGTGTGGGCCGTGGACACGCGCACACAGCGCCAATCCAGGCTAAGCCCTATGGTACACAGCCCTCATTGGGATGCAAACGGGACCGGCGGCGGATCCTAGGCATAGGGCGCCTCATGGCTCAGAGGGATTAGCATTAACATGACAAATCGAGAGCAGTTCCACTCTGATCTCTTTCTACCCGAGAAAGGGAACGGACGATAGAGAGAGAGAGAGCGCGGCAGAGACACACAGAGAGAGGATTACAATGATTTGCTTCGCTGAACTCGTAACGATTGCAAACCCGCGATTGGAAAAGTAAACTTTTTGAAACTAAGCGATGTTTGCGAAGGGAGGAATGGACGAGTGACAGAGAGAGAGAGACGTATCCACACGAAGTGCATCTAGAACGATGTCGCTTCTTCGCTTCTTCGCCTACAGCACTCGTTATCCATGCACTATGAGAGAAATGTCAGCGTGCAGGCTGGAGGACTGTTCGGCGAATTTGAATTTTGGCGCTTGTGAATAGTCGAAAGGAGGAAGCCGTGGACTGTTGGCTATGTCCGTAGCCCAGCGCGCTAACCGCTGCGGCCACCGCTCCCCCTGAGCGTTAGAGCATTCACCTGGTGCCACATAACGAGTCATCGGCCCATGCGCACATCTCATTCGTGAATGGAAAATTAAAGACACGCCGCCGTTCGTGCTATCGTGGCCACGCAACCGAAAACTACGGACCACATCGTGAACTCAGAGAGATCCAGGGAGATCCAGAGAGATCCAGAGAGATTCGAGAAAGAAAAGCCACAGTGATGCGACTGTGACCATGCGACCCAATAAGGCCACTGCAGTTTGGGCTCCTTCCACGGAGAAAACGCAAAACCACTCGAAGTGTCTCCTGCAGCCCTCTCGTCGTGACCAGCCGACCTCACACGTTGGCAATGAGCTCCTGCACATCTCGCTGCCACACGCAGGAACAGAATAGAATAACGAGTCTAATGTTTTCAAGAGTGGCGAGTGAATAACATGTTTTATTTCGGCTGCACGCTGGTAATTGGGCATATTTGGTGAAAAAGGAATGTATACACGAAACTCCCTGGGCATCAACTGGCACCTCTTAAAGTACCAAGACTTGAACATTGTCAATAAGTGCGAGTTACCCGATAACCCCACGCATGTCACGTGGTCATGGGTGAGGTTACTGGCCACGGAAAATCATTGGTACCAGTAAAGTTACTCCACTTCTGGTTGGTACCGACATGTTGAGACGTCTGCTCTGTGCTCATGGGGCTATGCTTCTCAAGCATCATTTTCAGGAGGGTCCTGCATTTAAAAAAATCGGCTAATTCACGATGCGTTTCTTACGCTCTCCAATTGAGGCTGAACGCGTCGATGCATTGCCTCCGTCGGTGTAAAGCGAAGCGACGGCACCATCCGGCACGAGCGAAACTTGGGTGTGAAGTTGTGCGACTCGGGGTGGAGTTCTCCTCGACAAAACTGCACCCCGTGATCTCAGGGTTTCCCGAGGAGAGCCGCCGCTGCATCAAGAGGGTTGGTTTCTATGAAGAGGATGATCCCTGTCATGGGAATATGGAATTTCCACCACTGGTTCAGAAGTACTAGTGTAGACGAACATTGCACATTTGAGCTGGGGCAGGTTCACTTTAACATGAATATAATAGATATGATGCAACTACTGTATAGATGTTTCTATGCAAAGACAAAGATCCCCCGTATAGCCTGAACAGACATTTGGGGTATGTGCTGTAAGTGAGCACCACTACGCCAGGCCGCCTTTGTCTCGCTAGTGGCGACGGTTTTACAAACCGCAACAGGTACTCATTTGAGCCCAAGTCGACTTAGGGGAGGCCCAGGATCGGTTCAAATAATCTTCATTGGTGTAGAACGTGAGCGGGAATCGAACTCACGAACACACACACGTACACGCAGAGGCATGCATGTGCACAAGCACTCGCGTGACACGACCCCCTTGCACACCGAGACAGGGAAGTCCTCACCCTCCTCCAGCCACTCAGCCACTCAGCCACCCAGCTACTCAACCACTCAGCCACCCAACCACTCAGCCACCCAGCCACTCAGCCACGCAGCCACTCAGCCACCCAACCACTCAGCCACCCAGCCACTCAGCCACCCAGCCACTCAGCCACCCAGCCACCCAACCACCCAGCCACCCAACCACCCAGCCACCCAGCCACCCAGCCACCCAACCACCCAGCCACCCAACCACCCAGCCACCCAGCCACCCAACCACTCAGCCACCCAGCCACCCAGCCACCCAACCACCCAGCCACTCAGCCACCCAACCACCCAGCCACCCAGCCACTCAGCCACCCAACCACCCAACCACCCAGCCATTCAGCCACCCAGCCACCCAACCACCCAGCCACTCAGCCACCCAACCACCCAGCCACTCAACCACTCAGCCACCCAACCACTCAGCCACCCAACCACCCAGCCACTCAACCACTCAGCCACCCAGCTACTACTCAGCCACTCAGCCACCCAACCACTCAGCCACCCAGCCACTCAGCCACCCAATCACCCAGCCACCCAGTCACTCAACCACCCAGCCACTCAACCACCCAGCCACCCAGCCACTCAACCACCCAGCCACTCAACCACCCAGCCACCCAGCCACTCAGCCACCCAGCCACCCAGCCACTCAGCCACCCAGCCACCCAACCACTCAGCCACCCAGCCACTCAGCCACCCAGCCACTCAGCCACCCAGCCACCCAACCACCCAGCCACCCAACCACCCAGCCACCCAGCCACCCAGCCACCCAGCCACCCAACCACCCAGCCACCCAACCACCCAGCCACCCAGCCACCCAACCACTCAGCCACCCAGCCACCCAGCCACCCAACCACCCAGCCACTCAGCCACCCAACCACCCAGCCACCCAGCCACTCAGCCACCCAACCACCCAACCACCCAGCCACTCAGCCACCCAGCCACCCAACCACCCAGCCACTCAGCCACCCAACCACCCAGCCACCCAACCACTCAGCCACCCAACCACCCAACCACCCAGCCACTCAGCCACCCAGCCACCCAGCCACCCAACCACCCAACCACCCAGCCACCCAACCACCCAGCCACTCAGCCACCCAACCACCCAGCCACTCAGCCACCCAACCACCCAGCCACTCAACCACCCAACCACCTAACCACCCAGCCACTCAGCCACCCAACCACCCATCCACTCAATCACCCAACCACCCAACCACCCAGCCACTCAGCCACCCAATCACCCAGCCACTCAGCCACCCAACCACCCAGCCACTCAGCCACCCAGCCACTCAGCCACCCAACCACCCAACCACCCAGCCACCCAGCCACTCAGCCACGCAACGACCCAGCCACCCAACCACCCAGAGCTATCCTCTAATTCCCTAAGAAACCGACAGAGCGTGCAATCCATGGTGCGACATACAGGCAGATGGGTTCCCACTCAACGAGTCGACTCGAGATCGCTTAAAACACCCAACACTCACCAACCTCCATGGGCGGGACCCGCAGTGAGGTTCTGCACGCATAGTGCGGCATCTCTAAACACCTTGACATCTCTAAACACCTTCACATCTCCACCTCGTGTCAACCATTACAATGCCCAACTGTAGATGTTTGTTTTGTTCTCAGCCGAGGGCGGCACCCCCCCTCCCCCCCTGGTGACCGCTGTCCCCCTGTCCGGCACAACGCGAGATGCAACAATGACTCAGAGGAGGAGGAGCAGCCACGCGGCGAGGAGCCGGCGTTACCACCAATTGCCCGAGCTTTGCGCTCCTCTACGTGTTAAGGTGTTACCGGCCAATTAATGAGTTCTTACACGTGGGATGAAAAAAACCCGGAGAAGCTGGAGAGAACCCCCTTTCATGCGAGGAAGCAACACTCTATCGGTCTCTATCCCATATGCCGTTGGCACAAGGTGGGGCTCCACACGCCTGCTGCACCGCCGCCTCCTGGCGAGCCCGGCGTTGTTCCTCCTCTGGAGGGCCGCGAAGTTCGTTGCGTTGATGGTGGCCTTAGTCGCTTGATTTCTCACTTTCACAGAGAGGGGGGGGGGGGTCGTGTGGGAGTTGCTTGCTGTCTTCCACTCCAGAGCCAGGGATAAAAGAAGCCGAGCCAAGGGATATCCCAAACCCTCACCCCTTCCCACGCCCCCATTCGCCCCTATCGAGTCGCACGCTGGTCGACACGCGAAGAGATTAAGTGTGGAGGAATGTCATCAACGCAATTGTGCCCGCCGTAATCACAACACCTTCCAGCCGAGGCTTAGACGCCAGGATTCGAACAAGGCTGGGCTCGGTGCCCAGCCGTGGTCGCCAGGCCCTGCCCATTGCAGCTCCCGAGCGGCGCGAGGATTGTCCTGTAGTGACACCTAGCGCGTCAGTGCGAGTGTGCCCACGCAAACCCAACAACGTGTGCGACCCGCAGCAGCAAGGCGACACCTCTGGGGAGAGGGGGGTCCACTTTCTATAAAACGTTTTAGATTCAAGCCTTCTGAAAGGCTCTCATTGAGTTGACGCACAAGCAGACACACGTAACGCCGAGCTTTTACAATCGATTTATTAGGCAGCCACACACCCTGCATTCACATTGCACGCAATCACGAATACTCGGCACTTTATTAACAACAATTTTTGTTTGACGAACTCGAGGCCACAGCGCCACGACTGCCCCGAGTCCCTCGGAGGACGCTCGCTCGACAGCGCCCGCCTCCACAGTCGTCTTGTACGGCCGCCCGCCTCACGACACGTGCAGTTGACGTGCACGCAATGAAAAACACTTGCGTCGAGGTGCACCTAGCCTGGCACAAGCGCCGCGGTGGCGTCAACGCCACTCAAGCGACAAATCGCCGTGTTCTGTGTTGTGTGGCGTGCTGTGCAGTGCAGTATATTCAGGCTGGGCAGTGCATTCGCAACGAACGTTGTCAGCGATCTGCGCGCGCTTACTAGTCGGGAAAAGCCAATCGAATTACACTCGCCACCGTTTTCCGTCTTTGTTGTGATTATGTTGACACCTGTTCACCCAGGAAAGACCTTTTTTTCAGGAAGGGAAAAGGGGTATGATGTGGTTACTGCTGCCGCTGCTGTGTTGAACCCAGTTGAGTCATTTCCAGGAACATTGTTCAGCATTTGAAGCACGGTTTGTTGGCAAACACCACTTACATTTGTTGCTGCTGCTGCTATTGTGTTTGCTACGAGAGGAGACCGAGCTGACCCAGCGGAAACCCCGTGCGGAACAAGCGGGGATAGAACTCGACTTGGACACGTGGACAAGCCCCACGAATCGGAGGAATCAAACCCAGCGTGGCCTCTCCTGGCCGCGAAAGCCGATTTACCACTTGCGCTGCCAGTCCATGGAACGACACGCAGGGGGTGATGGGGGAGGGCCCTGCAGGCCACACACAGGCGGCCCGTCTGCTGGACACGCCGCCACCGCTGCTGGGCCGGCTCCCTCCCCGCCGCCGCCGCCACCGCTGCTGGGCCGGCTCCCTCCCCGTGGCCGCCGCGGCCACCGCAGCGGCGGCGGCGGCGGCGGAGCGCCCCACGTCGCGGGTTGTGTCGTGGCCGAGCTCTCTTCACTTGTGGGAGAATCGCCTGCCCTGGCGCTCCCTCATAAGCTGGCGGAGAAAAACAACAGGAAGGCAACCGTTTTGTGTTTTACCACAGCAGTACAATTACTGTTATTGTTGTTGCTAAATACAGCAAGAACATTAAAACCAAAAATTACTTACTATTTTTTGGGGGTTTTTTGCTCCGAAACATCGTGATTTAATTTATTGGTTTTCTTTTTTTTTTACCTAAGTGACTTTACCGAAAAAACCAAAAAGTATCTTAACCCCTGTTTTATTTCCAGAAGGGTAAAACCTATTTTTATTTTTCATTCGACATACCTTCCACACGCAACGCATTGTGTTGGTGTGATGCATTGTGGGTCACGAAATAATAAAATAATACACAAGGGTTTCTTTCACCACGGAAAAATATCGCAATTTATTCCATCAGCCGACAGAGCTTTTGGGATTGTTAAAGACAGGTGTACAGGTGAGGAGGTGGTAGGCAGACGTACAGGCAATAGAGGAAAACAAACAAGATGGGCAGACATGGAGACACGAACGGGCAGGTAGAAACACAGGCAGGTAGACAGACAGACAAACGCACAAAGAGCGACAGATCCAAAGACAGGTGGGTGGGTGGATATGTGGGTGGATATGTGGGTGGACGTCTGGGTGGGCGGGCAGGTGGATAGGTGGGCAGGCAGATGAACAGGTGAACAGGTAGGAAAGCTCACAGGTAAAGCAGACACAAGGCAGAAGGCTCGTTGGACAGGTAGGTGGAGAGGAGTCCCACTCCTTGATGAAACTAAATCATTAGTTCACTCTCGTGCCGTGAAACAGGCCCCCGCACACCTGTGTATCTGGTCAGCAACAGCCTCCTCACCTGCTCGCTTAGCTGCAGCAGTTTTCCAGCACTGCTCTCCATCTCCGCGGTTTTGATCACCGTGTCTTGCAGCACATCCCCGCGTTCCGCGATGCTCTTGCACAGACGTTCAAAGGGCGACGTCTCGCCCCTGATGAGCGGCGGCGACCCAGGCCCCGGCCCGAGATCCCGGGCGGTATTCCGGGATCCTCCGTCGGAGCAGAGAGGGCGCCGAGGCTGGCTGCCAGGGCTCGGGCGCGACGAGGCGGGGTGGCTGGGTATCGTGTCGCCGACTGGGGAGGCGCGCCAGAGACAGCGACACGCGGCGGACGTTACGGTTGGCCCCTCGGCGAGCGCTATTTGTTGGTTCCGCGAAAAACAACGCCGTTCATTGAAATGATCGTCAATCGGATAGAGGACATGCACGTTTAAAGGGGCTTCATTCGTTACAAGGCGATCGGGAGTTGACCTTTTTCATCCCTAAAAACATAGTTTATAACACTTAAACACGCAATTTTAGTAAGTAAACGTTATACGAACATGTTAATAGAAACATGGATAAATAATGAATAAATAGAGCATACAATTGTAATTCTTACTTTAGGATAAGAATAAGGATGGCTTAAGGGGCTCGGGGAGAAGTTGGGATTTGGAGAAAATAGATTTTTGGAAGGAGTCTCCTCTTCAATTCGAACCTCTGGCAGGTTCAGGAGCCGAAATTGGCAGCCACGTGGTATCGTTAAACATCGTTAATCGCAAATGTATCGTGAATATAAACAATGGGGACCCTATGGGAGGCGGATCGTTGCTTTGAAATATTGTTAAATCGATGGCATCGCAAACCGAGGGACCACCGTACTATTATTATTATGACTCGTGTAATTGTCCGTCATATGATGGGTTCATAAAAATAACATTTAATGATAACGACTAAAATTTTAACATTGTTTTGAATTTATTTAATCTAAAAATGTCTCGATCACATTTGGTGTAAAATTGATGATCATCTCCCAAAATATTTCCTTGAGATGAATTTTGTTGAATCGGCACTTTGATGTTGGTTGGATTTTTGCATCTTGACAAAGCAACAAATTAATAATTAGTTACAAATTTAATAAGCCCGTCATGAAAAAAAACATTTAAAATTGCATGAAAAATCCATGTAGCCTGCCGAGCAGCATTACACACAGCGTCGAGTGTCAGGCATTAGGCACAGATCACCAAAACGACATGTATATTAGGGACCACCAGGGCATCCTTATAATCCTATATCATTATTGGATTGCTTGCTTTCCCATGAAAGCTTCAACCGAGTCTCGCGAGTTATTTTCAGGAGGGTCCTGCTAAGTTTCCGCCGTAAGAATAATAGACATTTGCTTGTAAGGTGCCTTCCACTAACAGTCTCAAGGTGCCTTGTAAGAAAAAGGGTAAAGAAAGGCCAAGAGAGAAGGAGTAAGGGTGGGGCTACCATGCTGCTGCTGCCGCTGCTTGCTGCCGCTGCGGAATCCCAATTTGTGTTCATTTGCAGGTCACTTTCCAGCAGTGGGAAGATTCGGCCAATACCGGTGACACTCGGTGGGTGTGTTGTCTTTTTAGCCATGGGAGGGAAACTGGAAAAGCCAGCACAGGGCGGTGACGCGGCCCAGCAAGTCGCGAAGGCTCGCCGCTTGCTGCAGAGGTCTGCCTTTCGAATTCAGCGGCCGCCCCGGTCAATACTGCGGCGCACACTAAACCGTGGCCCTGCGACACGACGTCCACTTCGCGAAAGACGTCAAAGATCCCGTGACGCAAAATAGGAAAAAAAAATTGCCAGTATCAAGGAATATTACAAAATAACAATATGTTTGATCCTTTCTCGCAATAAAACAGTTGTGTCAAGATGTTAAAACACCAAACAGAATCCTTATTCAAGGAATCCTGTCTGCATTAACCACACGTACCTGTAGTGAACATGCAAAAAACATGCTTTGATTATATATGTGCATTGTCTTTGGAACTGATTGGTCTACACTGAAGACAGCCTTCTTCATGGCCTCGTCTCACCAGTGTCAGACCAGAGAACGCCAAAATGCGAACAGTACAAAGACAATGCCACTATCAGAGCGTTGATCCCGTGACGCAATTCGTGAGAGGAGGCCACCGCAGACTGCCGTGGGCTGCGTCTGTGAAACACCACGGCGCCCTCCTTCACGACGACAGAGCCTCGCGCTACGAGGATGGCGTGAACGCTGAAAACTTTAAACCGGAGCGATGATGATGATTATTTACGAATATGTTTAAAGCACTTACAGAGCTCCCTCTTGTCCAGTGAGAAGCCCCAGGATTTGAAGAGCTTCTTGAAGAACTGGTTATTCGTGGGCTCGGGATGCGGCACGGAAATGAAAAGGTCTCCTCTGTACTCCTGAGACGATAAAAAAATGAAAGGACCATTCAACAAAAGGCGCACGTGTACCTGTGCATGTGTGGTGGTCATGTTGACACACACATGCCCACCAGAACCGGGGTGCTTACCGGTATGGGATAGTTGTGTACTCCTGGCCGGGACCCGCCGGGGGGAGGGGGCTGTGGGCAGTGTCTACGCTCCCACAGAATCCCCCGCCCCTCGGTGTGGAGCGGTAGAAACCGGTCCGGACCGGTCGGGCCAACGGCGGTTAGAACCCCCCCTGAGGGGAGGGGGCTGGGGGAAGCTACGATCCCCCAGAACCTCGCCCCTCAGGGAGAAAGAGTATATAAAGCGGGTCCTTGAGAGCGCGAGGCAGTCCGCCTCAATCCGAAGTCAAAAGCCACCTGGAGAAGAAGACCCTGGACCCCAAGCCGCCGACGTCCTTCTAAGGGCCGGGGCTCAGTGCGGTGCCAGTGGTCGAAAGGTTAAGACCCTGAGGTTCCCTCGGTCTGATGCCCATGTGAGGGCCAGGTCCGGACGGGCAAGTGGTCAGGGACCCACCGGATTAGCGGTGGGTCAGCCTCCCCTAGGTCTAGCCAGCCGGAGGGCTAGAGGAGTCAGAGTGACTGGGTACGATAGCCCGGAGGCTGTGGGTGAAAGGGGCCATTGCCCGTTTGTGTTAGGGTTTAAGTGTAAACTGTTTGGTATAATAAACCGTGTTGCCTCTACGACGACTCCGTCTCCCTACAAGAACATTACACATGTATATGTGTGCGTGTATTTATATTTATATATATCCGTCTGTGTGTATCTGTCTTTGTGTGGGTGTGTGTGCATCTGTAAGGCGTCATGCGGCAACCTGAGTTAGATTCACACTCACGTGAAGAGCAGTGGCCAATTCGTGAACCGGTCCTGGGGCCTCAGCTATGTCAACTCAGTATAAAATGAGTACAGTGACTCCTCTACTTACGAACATTCGACTTACAAACTTTCAGAGATACGAACAAACCTATCCGTATGTCCAGTTGCCCGTTCGGACTGACTCGTAAGTTTAACTGCCGTGCAATAGATGGCGGCGGTGGCATCTACATCTGCAGAACGTGAAGAACCAGTGGCATCTACATCTGCAGAACGTGAAGAACCAGTGGCATCTACATCTGCAGAACGTAAAGAACCAGTGGCATCTACATTTGCAGAACGTGAAGAACCAGTGGCATCTACATCTGCAAAACGTGAAGAACCAGTGGCATCTACATTTGCACAACGTGAATAATCAGTGGCATCTACATCTGCAGAACGTGAAGAACCAGTGGCATCTACATCTGCAGAACGTAAAGAACCAGTGGCATCTACATCTGCATAACGTGAAGAATCAGTGGCATCTACATCTGCACAACGTGAAGAATCAGTGGCATCTACATCTGCAGAACGTAAAGAACCAGTGGCATCTACATTTGCAGAACGTGAAGAACCAGTGGCATCTACATCTGCAAAACGTGAAGAACCAGTGGCATCTACATCTGCAGAACGTGAATAATCAGTGGCATCTACATCTGCACAACGTGTATTGTAAATCAGACCCAGCCCTACTGGACATCTGTGAAAAAGAGCTTCATAGCTCATCATATTTCTCCAGTCTAAATAAAGACTCTGAAGTCTTTCTCGATGTGTTTCCACGTGATATGCGCGTCTCCATCTGTATCCACACGTGTCTGTGTCTGTCTCTATGCGTGTCTGTGTGTCTCTACGCGTGTCTGTGTGTCTCTACGCGTGTCTGTGTGTCTCTACGCGTGTCTCTGTGTCTCCGCGTGATGCTGCCGCTGCACCGTGTCAATGGCGCCTTGCTCCACGCCCACCAGCGCCGCCCTGCGCATCTCCCCGGGGCCGTCCATGTAGAGCACGTGGCCGCCGTCGGCGAAGCAGGCGGTGCGAGCGGCCCTCAGGCCCAGCACGGGCAGCAGGGACACGCAGAGCAGCTGCGCCAGCGCCGGCAGCCTGCCGGGGGGGGGGGGGGGGTGGTCATGGCCCATGCCGTCACCAACAACGTGGCGACGATCGCCGGTACCGTCCACGTCGTCACCGCCACGTCCATCATCGTGGGCAGCAAAAACACTAAGAGCAAGGAGACCGGGGGCAGGGGGGGGATTTACCAACGTCATCATAATCCATGCCATCGCTACGGACATCATCACTACCGTCACCGCCGCCGCCGTTAGGCTCCACTACCGCCACCGTCGCCGCCGCCACCACGACTCACTGGAACACGGCGACGTTGCCGTCCACGCGCAGGCAGGCGAGGCGCGTCTCCCCATCCACGTCCACCGCGCTGGCCCTTATCGCCACCGGCGCGCCCCCGTCACACAGCGAGTGTTTGTACGACGCCTTGGCGCCCCACACGCGCGCCTGCCGCTCGGCGCATGCCAGCACCAGCCCGGCGCCGCCCGGCGCGCCCACAGCCTCTGCCGCCGCCGCCGCGCTGGCAAACTCGGCGAAGGATCCGGTGGAGCCGGAGCGGCGCTGCGCGGTGAAGGCCTTGGCGGCACCCTGCCACGACGAGCCGCCGGGCTCCAGTAGCCGGGCGTCACGGTCCAGGAGAGCGAGGCACAGCACGGGGCCACCCAGGGTCTTCACCTTCCCTGCAGCGGCGGTGGGAAGGTAAGGATGAGGAGGGGGGGGGGGAGGAGGGGGAGGAGGGGGAGGAGGACGAGGATGAGGAGCTCCTGCGTCACACTGTCTCACTGCGGCAGAGTCACTCTGCGGAGCATCGATGTTCAAACGACGTTCGGAAGCGCATCGGCCTCGACGGCCCAAGCCGGCTTCTGCTGCTGCTGCTGCGATGTGAAGCTGACCAGTTGTCAAAGCCCTTCACAACCGTCACACTTTTCTGTGACTTTTATAACAAATAAAAAGTGTGAAAACGGAAGGAAATCCTATATACCCACGCCGGTTCCCATCGGCTTGATACACGGTGTACGTAGCATTTTATATTCATTCACGTAATTTGTATATATATACTTTATACGTTTAGGATTCAGAGGAAAAAATTAAGGTTGTGAAAGAATTCACCAGCGAGCGGGCTTCACGTAGCAGTTGGTTTGGTAAGCCTGGGTGACGCGGCTGTGGATACCGAATGGATACTGAACTTCAGACTGCCATCGGTCACTCGCTTGGCAATGGAATAAATAAAAATGTTTTATTGCAAATACTCGGTCTGCCGCTTACGAGTGCAGCACCGAGCAGTGGCGAATGACGGTTGACGTTCCGTCGTGCGTGGCCGTGGTGGACCGTGGGCTTGAAACTAAAAAACCGCCGTCCGACGAGACGACAAAAACAACGACAGCGAACTCACGGTTTAGGCCGAGGACGGCCGGCTGGCTGGAGCGCCGATCCCCCCGCGGCGACTTCAGCGCGAGGCTGGCGACCTGTCCCCCTGCTGGTCGCCGCCCACACGTGGCCGGGGCGGGTGGCGCCGTTGGACTCGCCGAAGCAGAGGCGGCTCACGGCCAGCGGCTCGCGGTCGGCCGTGGCCTCCGACGGCGGCGGCGGCGGGCGCTCCTCCACGGCGGCGGCGGCGGCGGTGGGGCCCTCTGCTGTGGCGAGCGCCAAGTGGGATCGGGGGGGGGGGCGTGAAGAAGCTGTGCGCACGTTACGCGATTCTGATTTTCAGAAGTACTAAATAAAAAGCGTGGCAACGTTGTTGTGCGACGATTTTAGCACGGGTGGTTTTTTATTCGTCTTGCAGAATTTTCCAGTGAGGTGTGCGGAAAGAGAAACTATTATTTTGCGGGATAAGACGAGGCAGTCGCCCTTCCCACCCCCGACGTGTAGAGCCGAAAGCGGTTGGGCAAGCGCTGGCCCAGACGCCAGCTACAATCGACGCTCCCGAAGTCGTGATTCGAGAAAGCGTGCGAGAGACGTCGAGCGAGAGGCGATCACTGCGACAGCTTGCGGGGGGGGGGGGGGGGGGGGGGGGGGGAGACGAGGATGTCACGGAAGGGGAGCAAGGCGCGAGCAGCGGCATGTCTCGCGCATTTGTGCAATCGAATCCGAGGCTTCGCTTGCTTCAGAGTCACGGAGACCGGCAATGTTATATGTTATCCGATAGGAGTGAAGTGGGCGTACCTTTAGGGGACCCTGGTCTGCAGAAGTACTTTTTCTCCTCCCCTTCATGACTGCAAACCATCAGCACAGTGGGCGGCGGGGGGGAGAGAGGATCCGCGGCACTTCATGTACGCTAAAGTTGTTACGTACGCTAACGTTTGTATGTAAGCTGACGTTTGTATATAATTTGAAGTTATGTAAGATAACGCTAAAGTTGTGATGTACACTAAAGTTGTTATGTACACTATAGTTGTTATGCTCGCTAAAGTTGTTAAGCAGACAAGAGAAGGGGAGCTGTAAACTTTGAAACCAAAAAAGTCCGAATCATTTCAAAAGTGAATTAATGGGAGCCACTTCAAATGCGTGTTAATACAAATTAAATGACCCCACGCATCCCGATTGTTTTGGCCCACCCTGCGTGTAATGGGTTGTACCTTTCTCCATCATCACGCTCAGACGCCGCGGGGAGTACACTGGAAAGACACGCAGGGTCGCGAGGGTCACGCGGCGGGTCGCGAGGGTCACGCGGCGTGTCGCGAGGGTCACGCGGCGGGTCGCGAGGGTCACGCGGCGGGTCGCGAGGGTCACGTGGCGGGTCGCGAGGGTCACGCGGCGGGTCGCGAGGGTCACGCGGCGGGTCGCGAGGGTCACGTGGCGGGTCGCGAGGGTCACGCGGCGGGTCGCGAGGGTTACGCGGAGGGTCACGCGGCGGGTCGCGAGGGTCACGCGGCGGGTCGCGACTCCGGCAAGGCGGAGGGGGGTCGGCAAAAGGCTCGTGGTCTGCTCTGGCTGGCATGGTGCAGCCACGTGGTGGGATGGCGATGATGATGATGATGATGGTGCATTTATTACCATGGTGATGATGCCATGATTGATTAATGATGATTAATTGATTATAATCACGATGATGCAATGATGATGATTCATTGTCACGGTGATGATGGAATGATTGATGATGATAATGATTACGATGCATCGATGTTGACGACGATAGAGTCTCTGGATACAGACCTGGAGAAGATTTTGGATGGTCTTCTTCCAGTGAACCATCGGTGCTCTCTACAGAGCTCTCTGTAGGGAAATGTCATTCATTGTTAATGTATCGGCATCATCATCAGCAGCAGCAGGAGAATCAATAACATCACCCTGGCTAGCATTGTCACAACCATAACATGCATCGTCATCATCATTCAATGCTAAAGTGTCTCCCTCCTCAAATGGCCATTGGTGGACATTCCACATTGCCATGGCAGTAGCGGGTAGCCAGTCTGCTACCTGGACAGTTGCTGACTATTGGACAGAACTGATTATACCTACCAGTGGTTGCGTGCCGTGCTATGAACCCTGAATTCTGAGTTTGATTCCCGGCTAACATCGGTGATTGTTTGTTTTCTTAACAATATTGCATGACACGTTTTATTCCATTGCCGGTATTCTCGGTATTAAAAATGTTCCCTTTCAGACGGTGGTTAGTCTGCTTCTTATTCTTCTTAACCTGGGGGGTGCGCACCCCCTGGGGGTGCGAGATGCCCTTCCTAGGGGTGCGAGACATGGCCGGGTTTTTTTTAAGGTAAATCATCGAAACGAAAATTAAGCAACGGTAAAGTAAATACAACTACTTTGTTTCATCAAACCCTACGTATTTATTAACATATATATGTTTAACGATTTAGAATCAAAGTGATGCAAGGCTGCAGTAACGGTTAAGAACCACTGCTCTAAAACATGACGATCACGGCACACCATCACGAGTGGCACCACATGAAGTCACCAATTTTCATGTCGCTCATATTTCTGCTGACGTTGAAAATGTGGTTGGCAAGTCGCCACTGCTTCTTCTTGCATGCTTCAGTGGTCATCATAGTGCATGTGTAATAGTATTTCCGCATTTAAGTACACAGGAACATTTGCATTTTCTCGTGCTGTTATCTCCAAATGTATTTTAAGGTTTTTAACTTTGCCGCTTTCATTTCACCGGTGGCGAGCGATTGAACCGGGCCTGGGACCCCTCCGCCCCACGTGGACCAGCGTGGTGAAGTATGGCACAACAATCCCCGTGGCCCACGCGGCGTGGGGAGGCCTTCATCCAGCAGTGGATTGTGCATAATAAGCTGATAATTTATTTTAAATCGGCCAGGTGGTTCGGGAACAGATGCGATCAGCTCGCAATCGGAAGGTTGCAAAGTTCAATTCCTGGTTTGGACGTTGACTCAGCCCACCATCCCTCCGGTGGTTGATAAAATAAGTACCATTTTGTGGGGAAGCCAACAGTTTTTTCCTATGCGGAGACTCGCCCTCACAATAGGAAGGTGAAATTTCCACCACTGGCTCTGCAGGGCTCCAGACGAGAGATGAGCACCTACAGCTCGACGCTCATGAGCGGAAAATTACTCTGACTTTGTATTTATCGACTCCAGATGGATGGTGATGAGGTATTGAGTTGGCACTGCTTGTGATTGGAACTCGCGGCTGTGCGTGCGATGGCTAATTACCTCTGTTGGTATTGATCGGGGCATCTGTGCCTCCCAGCACAACAGACATGCTGAAGCTGGCCAGCACACTCTTCTGTTTGAAGTCCACCACCGTCACTCCGAAGTTGTGGCCTATTGCCACACTGTGAAAACACACAACCCCAGGTTATTAATGTAAAATTGCACTGCCAATAATTGAGTGAGTGAATACACACAAGTCTAACCTGAGTGCACACGTGACATTTACGATGATGATGATGATGCTTCTAATAATGATGCAACTCATGAATGATGATACGGTTCAAAGATGATGATGAGGAATCTCAAATGTATGAGGATGATGTTGAAGATTTAGTGATAATAAGAGATTGATGATCACACTGATGTCAGCTATCCGTAGAGGCTGATGATCTTCAAGGCGGTTGTGAAGATGATACATCTCAATGCATGAGGACGATGATCCATTCATGCCGAAGCTGTTGATACTGATGGTGGTGGTGGTGGTGATAGTGGTAATGGTAGTGATGGTGGTGGTAATGGTAGTGATGGTGGTGATGGTGGTGGTAATGGCAGTGGTGGTGGTGATGGTGGTGATGGTGGTGGTGATGGTGGTAATGGTAGTGATGGTGGTGGTGATAGTGGTAATGGTAGTGATGGTGGTGATGGTGGTAGTGGTGATGGTGGTTGTGGTGATGGTGGTGGTGATGGCGGTTGTGGTGATGGTGATGGTGGTAATGGTAGTGATGGTGGTGATGGTGGTAGTGGTGATGGTGGTTGTGGTGATGGTGGTGGTGATGGCGGTTGTGGTGATGGTGATGGTGGTAATGGTAGTGATGGTGGTGGTAATAGTAGTGATAGTGATGGTGGTAATGGCAGTGGTGGTGGTTGTGGTGATGGTGGTGGTGATGGCGGTTGTGGTGATGGTTGTGGTGATGGTAGTGGTAGTGATGGTAGTGGTAGTGATGGTAGTGGTAGTGATGGTCGTTGTGGTAGTGATGGTGGTTGTGGTAGTGATGGTGGTTGTGGTGATGGTGGTTGTGGTGGTGATGGTGGTCCACCCACAGGTTGTGCTCGGAGCACAGTCCCACGCTGGACACAGAAGCGGCGCTGCCGGCCCCAACGACTCGAACCACGGCCTCCAGCTGGTACCCAGCGGCCTGGCGCAGTGCACCCCTGCAGAGCCTGCAGAGTCACTCACAGAGAGTCACCCACAGAGTCACTCACAGAGAGTCACCCACAGACACACCCACAGAGACACCCACAGAGAGACACCAACAGAGTCACGCACACGGCACCGCTCCGGACTCCCCCTAGCGTGAAGCCCGTGACTGGTGACGTCTCCGCGAGCGACGCGCTCCCCACTCTCCGTGTTGGTGCCACCGGCGGCGTTTGTTGCCGACCTGAGACCGTCGACTTCGGAGCTCGGCCCCTCGTTGGAGTCGCCGCGCGACGTCGCCTGGCCGCATGGCGTGCCGTTCGGCTGCGGCGGCGGCGCGGGATCGGAGGCCGGCACGTCCGGGGAGTCATTGCGGCCGGGCCTTCCGACGTCTACAACCTGCGTGGGTGGCCACAGACCGATCGGCGGTCAACACGCGCAAGCGGGGGCGGGCCGCCAGCACGATGGGAGGGAGGGGAGCACGTAGATGTTTAGCGGAGCAGCACTCACGCCGATGGCGCCGTGCGCCTCGCGGTCGCGGAGCGCGTAGAGGAGCACGTGGGCGCAGGCGAGCGCCACGCACACCACGTGGCTCCGGCGGCACAGACACAGGTGCTGGATCGCGAGGCCACAGTCGCCGCCGCCCCCGCCGGTATCGGAGCGCGTCGAGTCCTCTCGCTCAAACACGGCCCCCGCGTCCACCTCCGCCAGCAGCGCCAGCGTGCCTGCTCCCGGCGCGGACGACACCCGCGGAAGGAAGGCTACAGCGGCACCATCGGGAACGCCGTTTTACAAATCAAGGGGAACGGCGGTTGAACGCGATCCACGCGGATGAGAGCGCACGGTCAGAGATCATCCCCCCACTTACCTCCCGATCCGTCCCAAATCTTCAGAGTTCCATCGGAGTGGCTTCGTGAGACATGTGAGACAGAGACAGACGTGCGGTGTTATTGTTCTTGCGAGTGTTGTTATCACCATGCACCGATGCACAATTACACGGGAGGCTACTCCGGTGCGTTTCTCGCGATGTTGACCCGCGTTGCTCGGAGCGAAGTCTGACGTTTTGCTCCACGCGCCGCTGGGAGCTTCTTCCGGAGCCACACTGGCAGCATACCACGTGTGGCGTGCCGGGCACGGAAACATTTTCACGGGTCGAAATGAAGCCCCCAAGGTGAAGCAAAAAGAATATCCAGACAGGCGCGATGCTGTCCCCACAGCTACGCCAACCACCGGTCCCACTGCCGGCTACCCTCGTCACGAGCGCCAACGACCCACGCAGCGAGTGCCGTCATGCTCCCAATCGAGGTGCGGTTAACGGGCGTCTCTACAACAGGTGAGAGTGCAGCAAAATAAATCCAACGTTGTGCTGCACTTCTACGGTCTAGCCGTCTGTGCCACACCCTCCGCCCTCAACCGACCCACACCAGACAAACGCTTGTCACGTGGGGTCAAGCTGACCCCTACGACCTGCACAGTCCGGGGGGGGGCAGGCCCCTCGTCCAGCAGTGGAGTGGCAACGGTCCGTACGTACGTACCGACGTGCGTGTGTGTGCGAGCGTGTTGTACTAGGCGAGCGGTAGTGTAGCGGTAAGCACGCTGCGCTATGAGCCCGGCGACCCGAGTTTGATTCCCGCTCACGCCCACCACCCACTGAAGATTATCTGAATCGGCCCCGCGCCTCCCCTAGGTCGACTCAGCCTCAAACGAGTACCTGGTTGGGGGATTGCTGGCCACCCCACCCCCCTCGTGCGCTCGATAACGCCACTTGCCCCAACAGTCGGTTAAGGCTATGTTGGGCGGTGGGGGGGGAGGTGATCTTTGTCTCTATCTCGAACAAACGGGGTGAAGGAGACCCGATGTCTCGTCTCACCCGGTGAGGATGGCCTCCGCAGATTCCGGCTTCTCCAGGCTGGGCTTGCCCCCACGTAGCGGCCACTGCAAGCGAAAAGAACGGCGCCCGTTTCATTCGGAGGCCTTTCACGAGATCGGTCGCATCTTGCGTCACGTCCAGTTTGGTTTTTGTTTTTTAACGACAGCGTTCCACCACCACCACTCTTGCAAACGAGACTGCACCCCGATCCCTTGAGTTCTCAATGGGGGCAAAAAATTTAAATAAAAACTTTCCACTTGACATTTAAACTCTCACGCACATCGCGTTTGGGTCTGTGACGTTCGCAGCCGCCGCACGGAAGCGGCCAAAACCACGGACGAGCGGGAGGGGAGGGAGGCAGCCAGAAGCGTCGCAACC